>NC_133163.1:23212500-23837500 GCF_040802235.1 Manis javanica | reverse complement strand
GGGGTGAATTAGATTGAAAAAGAAATGGGAGCAGAATGTAGGCCCAGGTGAATGCAGATGTTGGAACTTTTAGGTTAAATCTTGAACTTCACAGTTAAACTCTTGAGAGGCTTTTGCAGTGGTTTTAAATACCTTATTTTAGAGATGAGGAAATTCCATTTTTGAGAAGCTGAGTAATTGTGCAAGGTGGCAGTTAGGCCAGGGCTGGGATCTGCAGCTCCTGACTCTGAATTCTTTGCTTTTTGTATTGGGCCACACTGCCTCTCAAAGAAAAGGAAAGGTTATGGCCTGATTGGCCATAAGGAGTTGCTTTTCTCATCTGATGAGGACACCTATCAGGGCAAATAGACTCTTTGTCTGGGATCTTTGGTCCCACCAAGTCTTGTGACACTCTATTTGTAGGAGTTGAAGAAGAAAGGGAAGTATTATTCTTGACTCTTTACCACCTACTAGGCACTGTGCCAAGTCTTTAAGATATGTTGTCATATAAGAAGCAATATTGTTTTTTCATTTTATCTGTCAGGTGAAGAAACTAAGGCTCAGAGAAATTTAGCATCTTGCCCAAACTCTTAAAACTCTTAAGCAGGATACAAATTTAGGACCATGCTATTCCAAAGCCTGGTTTTTGCACCATTTCAGAGTGCTGTAGCAAGCAGACTCAGTCACTGGTCACAGGGCAAGGGACCCAGGACTCCTGAGAGCAGGTGTGCGTATGGCATGGCCTGTGTCTGAAAAGGCTGTCAGTAGACCCTGGGTGGCCCTGTCACTCCTTCTTAATGTCAGATTCTTACAGCCATGTATGTGAGGAGAATAAAGTAGCTTTGGGTGGGGTGGACAAATGGGACTGCCAATTTCTTTGGAGTTAAGAAGGGAGTGCCTCTTTTAAAAAGTTGGCAGAGAGGAGCGCTCCGCTGATCCTGGCTCCTTATACATGTGGGCCCCGGAGATGAGTTCCCCTGATGCTGAGATTCCAGGTAAAAGTAAATATCTTTATGCAGCCATGTTGGCCCCAAATGTTAGTGCTGGGGATTTGATTAATGAGGAATGTAAGGGGCACTTTTCTAGAGTTTCTGAAGAAAGGAAATGTAGACGGAGAGATGGAGAAGTGCCCACAAAGGGAGGTGGAAGAGAGATTTTAGACTCCACCTTTTAACCCAGAATCCTCAGTGACTGAGAAGAACAACAGGTTGTGTTCTGCCAACAGCTTAAATTCAGAGAGGCAGAGGGGGTGAAGAGATGGCAGAAAAGAATGCTGTTCATAGCTCAGAAAGCAGGTCTCATCCAATGGATTGTACTGGTTTTGGGAGATAAGCATGCTCTGGAAATACTAGCTCATCAAAAGCTTGGCTGGCAGCTGCCAACCCAAGGGGGAACTGAGAAAAACAGCCACTAACTTGGACAAATAGTGTCCTCCAAGTTGTGAGTGGACAAAAGAAGGGCCATCTTGTCCCAGCAGGACCTGGCCAGTCCTTTTAAGGCCTTTAGGTGTGAAGGTGGCCATTACCTGATACAGTCTAGGAAGGGACCCTTGGGAATGGAGCCAAATGTATAATCTGTAGCAGAGGAAGTGTATCAGTTATTTATTGCTGCGTAACAAAAAGATTGCTTATGACAACAATTTGTGATTTCTCATGGTTCTGTGGGTTGACCAGCAGTGCTGCCTCCAGTACTGTTGTCGGGGTCATTTAAACGGCTGCATTCATCTGGCAGATAGGCTGTGCTAGAAGGTCAAGACGGTCTTTCACACCTGGGCCTCAGTGCTTCTCCACGTGGCTTCCTGTCTTCAGGGCCTCTTCAGCATGGACTTCCTTGCAGCATGGTGGCTTCACTCAAGGAACATGAAAGTGGGAATTGTCAGGCTTCTTAAGTGCTAGGCCTGTAACTGGTGCAACATCACTGATGCCACTTCCTATAGGTTAAAGCAAATCTCAAGGCCAGCCCAGATTATGGGCAGGGGAAATAGACTACATCTGTTGGTGGAAGAAGTGGCATGTACACATAGGGATGAGACAAATTATTGGCAGCCATATTTGTAGGAAAATTGCCATAGGAGGTATGATGTCATGATAAAAGAAATATATATTTGGTCTTTATTCCTGGTTCCTAACACTAGAGTTTCTAAAACCCTAGGAATTTCCTGAAGGAGGAATGAGAAGAGGAGCATCGTTTGTTACTCATAATAAGCCCCTGTCAAAATACCTGAGTTTATGCCAATGAAATAGCTCTTGATGGGCCCCTAGATAGCTTCAGGGTAGGTGCTGGGTGTCAGAGGAACCAATTAGGTGTTAGAGGGTTGGAACTTTGAGCCCCACTCCCCAACCTTCAGGAAGGAGAGAGGGGAAGGAGACTGAATTAATCACCAATGGCCAATGATTCAATCTATGCAATGGAACATCCGTAAAAACCCTAAATGGCAGGTTTGGGGAGCGCCCTGTTGGTGGAACGGCATATACTCCGCCTCTTATAACGTGCCCTGTCTATCTCATCCATTTGACTTCTCCTGAGTTGTAGCCTTTATGAATGAAC
This sequence comes from Manis javanica, assembly GCF_040802235.1. NCBI lineage: Eukaryota > Metazoa > Chordata > Mammalia > Pholidota > Manidae > Manis > Manis javanica. The sequence continues at coordinate 23,834,974 of NC_133163.1, read as the reverse complement.
CAAAAATAGTAAGGAGAGTGTTTTCCTGCACCCTGTGAACTGTTCCAGCAAGTCATTGAACTTTCAATTTATATATTGTAATATTTAGCACACAAAAATAGAGGATGCCTAGTTAAATTTGATTTCAGGTTACAAGTCTTTTTTTCTATTATACATATATCCCATGGAATACTTGATACATACTTTTACTAAAAAAGTATTTGTTGTTTTTAGAGATTCAAATTACACTTGACAGTTTATATTTTATCTCACCCTCTACCCTGTGGTGATAGTGGCTCTCCTGGGGAGATGTTCTGTAGGGGCATGGGTGGGTCTGTAAGAGTGAATCAGTGTCCAGGTTGTAGTCCAGTACCTGGATATTTTGGAAAAGCCCTCTAGGTCAGTGCTTCTCAAGCTTTAATATGCACATGAATCACCTGAGTGTTTTGTTAAAATGCAGATTCTGATTTAGAAAGCCTGGGGTAAGATCCCAGAGTCTGCCCTTCTTACAAGCGCCAGGTGAGGCATGTGCTGGTCCATAGACCACAGTTGGAATGGCAACAAAGTTCGTTTGCAAAGGGCCAAAGGCAAACACTTTGGGCTTTGCAGACCTAGAATCTCTGTTCCAACTTCTCAACTCTGGTGTTATAGGAAAACAGCCATACATAATATGTAAACAAGGGTGCATGGCTGTTTTCCAATAAAGTTTTATTTACAAAAATAAACAGTGGCTGGGACTTTGACTATTGCAGGTTATAATTTGCTGACCCTTGAGCATGAGGATTCTGAGGTGCTACCTTCTCTAAGGAGAATCCCAGGAAGGGAAGGGAAGATTTGTATCCCTTGTACTACATGTCTGTGATTTCAGGGGTTCAGAAAGGATTTCCCTAAATCCTCACTCTCAAGTACAAATCTCCCTCTACTCATAATTACTTCAAGTCTTGAACCAATATTTGGTTCTCTACTGAAATGCAAATCCCCTAAACTAGGAATCCTTTTAAGTTACTAAATGGCCTTTACATCACAGAACAAATGTACTTAGGATCCCTCTTGAAGGGGAATAGAAGAGGACCTTGGAAACAGTAAAGTTGAGGCTATAACTCATTTATACTTTTACCTAAGGTAGGACAGCTGGTCCTTAGCTTTCTCCCTACCTTTAAAGTATGCTTGCCCATGCCAATATGAAAATACTCATCTTACTAAGAAGTACTAAGGTGGGTGAAAAAGAAGTCACTTGATCACCTGTCCTGTTTGCCTGGGACAGAGGGATTTCCTGGCATGTGGGACTTGTGGCAATGAAACCAGGACAGTTCCAGGCAAACCAGGGTAGAGTGAGGGAGAAAGTCAGTGAGCTGTTACACAGTTAGTTTCTACCGTAATGATTTGGTGACAACACGTGTCTCCACTGAACTCAAAGGTGGTTAGAAGACTCTCAAAACAATACACATCTTATTGTACTTGAACTTGAGATAGTACACACTGGTGCAGGTCACACACACAGGGAACACTGACTTCTCTACAGGTTGGGGAATGCTTCTTAGGGCCATGTTTCATGCACTCCACACAGTTAGGTGCTCAAGTTGGGGCTGCTTGCTGATGGTGCCAGCAGTTTGAATGGTGATAGTGATAACAATAATGATTATAAATAACAGCTAACATTTATAGGATGCTTAATATATGTCAGGTAAATTATGTGTTTCACATTTATTATATTATTAAATGCTCTCACAACAATCCTGTGAGCCAGGTAGTATACTTTCTCAGTTTTACAGATAATTGAATTGTGGTTTAAAGGGCTGTGTTGAGTTATCTAGAGTCACATGGTGTCTTGCCAATGGGTTTCAGCCCTGGGCAAGTTCGCTATGGATTCAATGTGACCAAAGAAATTGACAGCAAAACGTTCTTGGGGTGAAAGGGTGATACCCAACTTTATTTCCAGGTGGCAGGTCAGTCACTAAAATCCCGTTCACTCAGAGAGAGTCTGCATGCAGCAAGCCAGTCTTTGCCTCTGCGCCCTTCTGTTTGCATAGCCGTCCTCTGGGCCCCTCTGTCCACACAGCCATCCCGCCCAGCTGTCCTCTGGGCCTCATTGCATGGCTGTCCTGCACAGCCATCCTCTGGGCCTCTGTCCTCAGTGCTGCCACCACTCCAGCCTCTGCTCTGTTCTCCTGCAGCCTTGCAGCCATGCCACTGTGTTGTGCCCAGAGTACTGGGCAGAGCTCTTTATATAGAGTCAACAGCCATGTATTGCCCACAGGTGTGCAGTGAGCTAGTCAACCACGGCCAGGTGAGAATCCTGGTCACAGGAATTCTCATTTTATCCACACATGGCTAATGTACTGGAGCTCAACCCCTCTAGATTATTAATTATTCATGAGCCCATGGCAACAAAGCCTTTGCTGGTATTTTCTCAAGCCTCTAGGAGCCCTTTCCTGGTTCAGTGGTGTAAGTGTCCCCTGGTACAGGGGGACACTTGTATCTTTGATAGGTATTTTGCCTCAATGAACCTGTTTCTTAATAACACTTAGATTATCTATTTCTTTCTTAATTTCCTCCTCTCCTCTCCCGCCCTTGTATGTCCCAGCAATAGTTCTCATTCTGCAGGGCAATTCTCTACTACCGAAGAAAGTTTGGTGTAATTCAGTGGTTCTCCAAGTGTGGCCACTGGAGCAACAATATCCCCGGGGAACTGTGAGAAAAAGCCCCACTCTGAACCAGAAACTCTGGGGTATAACAGCCATCTGTTGCACAGTAAAGTTCGAGGACATTTGTGTAGAAAAGAACTTGGGATCTCAAGTCAGCAGAATCAGATTGACTTAGTTTCTGCCATTTGGGTGATGCGCTCACCCTCCCCTTCTGTCCCTTAACTTTCTGAGCTTTCCTTTCCTCTTCTCTACTGTGGGATATCATAATCTCAAAGTTCTATTTAGGGTGAGGTAAAGTTAAAGAATAGTGGAAAATGCATTTTAAACATTAAAGCATCACTGTTATTATTATCTGCCCAAAGGGGCCCCTCTTCCTCATAGCACATGCTCCCCTTTCCTGTTGAGATATAAACCCTGTAGAAACTGATTTTTGGCTGAGAAAGGGTACAGCAATATTTACGTAGCAGGTCACTATTTTTAGAGTATTTTCAAATGATTTTACTTAATTCTTATACCAGTTATGTGAGATGGAATCATAGGGATGCAGAGGCCAAGTGTTAATGATGCACTGATGTTGCCACAGCAAGTTTGTGATGAAGCTGAGGCTTCAATTCAGTCTCTTGATTCAAAATCCAGTGCTTCCCACTGGATCACTTTGGCTAAAGCCAAAGATACAATGTAGGCAACTTTCTACACAAAATATCTTCCAGCCAGCCATTTTTCACCTTGGCTACACGTTGCAGTCAGCTGGGGAGATTTAAAAAGTCCCCAGATTATTCAAACTATCTGGGTACAGAACCCCAACATGAAGCTACCCAGGAGGTTCAAGCAGTGGAGATGAGCACACAGCTATAAACTCCCTGGAAGTTCTAGCAGGCAGGATGCTTGACTCCAGCAGCTGTTAGAATCACCGAGGAGCCCTAAAAATACCTGCACCCAGTCCCATTCCAGATCACAGAATTAGGCTCTCTAGGGTTGGTGGCTACAATTATTTTTAACTCTGCAGATGGCTCCACTCTGCAGCCAGGGTGGAGGACTGCAGCATCATGGCATCTCTTTGGCTCCAGGCAGGCTCGCGAGCCAGTACCGTGGGTCCCACCCCTCTCTCCTTCCAGCCTCATTACTGGGCCAAGAAGTATGTATTAAAAACATGGACACATGCTGCGTGGCCCACTGCTTGTCCTGCTTGTGGTTCTGGGTTTTTTCCATCATTTGCAACCTGGAGCAGCTGGTGGGCGAGGTTTACCTGGGAACCACACCCAACAGTCCTGCCTCTTGGAGTCTCTCAACCAGCATGTGCCAACCGTACCAATCAGCGTTTATCTCCAGACACCGCCTCTAGGATTCTCTCAGGTGGTGAAGTTTCTTAAATAGGGAGCCAAAGCCAGAGGAAGAGAGGCAGACTTCATTAGAATTCCTTTGGGTTTGTCTGCTGACAGCCCGCACTCGTTAATATAACCCAGCAAGCATCCCCTGTTCCTCCTGCACGTGAGGCTCATACCCAGGAGCCAGGCTGGCCATGGCCTTCAGGATGGTGGAAGTTACGGGCCAGTGGGGCTGCCTTTACCTAAGGCCTTTGGGGGCTCCAGGGTAACTGGACCTTCTGATATGGGGGCTGAGTCAGTTCTGCCGCGTAAGTCCATGCTTCACCAAATGGTGGTACAGGGAGAGAGCTCCGCGGACCATCCTGCCCACTGTGTCCCTCAGACAGCGTTCCCCAACGTCTGGTCCTCTCGGGCCTCGTGGAGATGCTTGTTACAAAAGTAGGTTTCCATGTCCCACCCCGCTCTCAGATTTCTAGATCTGAGAATCCTAAGCGAGCTCTCAGGCTTTTCCTGGACCTTCTAAAGTGTGAGAGCCACAGCACTAACTCCGCTGGTGATATTTAGAAAGCCCAGGTCCACCAGTTGTCAGGAATAAACGAGTAAGACCTTTGGACTGTGGGGCACTGGGTTGGGAGGGAACGACTCAGGTCAGTCAGAGAAAAGGGGAGGGTGGCAGCGTCTAGGGAGTGTGATGGGGTGTGTGTGTGCACCCCGGCCCAGCCCTGCGGGCAGCCGTCTGTTTGCTGCTTAGGTATGCAGAGCCAATTGCTTTCATCGTTCCTCACTTTATTAGCTTTTGCCAAGTCGTTCAGCCTTTACTAAGGGCACCCGGGTTTATGGCAGCAATATTTCTCACAGTGTCAGAGATAAAATATCAAGCTAATAACAGACTCCCTGCTAATGTAAATTGCACGAGGAAGGCAATCTTGTGCAGGAGGAAGTCCTACCAGAGAATGCTCAGCCTTGAGATTTTGAGAAAGCAGTCAGTGGGATTGGATACACTTTGCACGTGCTAAGAAGGTGAAATAAATGATTTGTGATAAGTGGTAACAGCTGCAGAAAAGAGCATTTTCCTACACCTGTCTCTTCCTGAGGGACTAGGGCCTCCCAGGGGCTCAGGCAGAGGGCCAGAGGCTTAGCTGTGGAATCTGGAAAGAGACTTCTCTGCTCTGCTCTTCCCTCTCATTTTATTGCTTTGGTGCAAGAAACCAGTTGGTTTCCTCACGTGTTATAAAGAGGAACCCAGTATGGCTTCATGGGGGACCTGGGAGGTTCTTGGCAATCTCTCTGCTTTCCCTCTCCTCACCTCAGTTGCATTCCAGCACCTGCTGGGCAGCCCGACTGTTGTCACTTGTTGCAGGGAATTTCAACAAGACATGGGCTTGGGGATGGGGACTGGGACTTGGAAGGATGTTGGGGAGCAAAGCTGTTGCTTTTCTGTGCCTTCAGATCCTTGGGGACAGGCCCTGAGTGTTGTGCTTATTCTGTAACTGCAGTGCCTGGGTGGGTGTGTCACACAGGCACTTCTGAGGCAGTGGGGGTCTTTCCGTACAGGAAGCTGTTAAAGGCTGTGATTGCACAAGTTCTGAGAGCTTAAGAGGTGACTCTCAGGGGAGGGGAGGCCTTGGTGCTGGCTCAGTAATAAGGCTCTGCAGTGGCTGACGCGCACTGAGATCTGAAGCAGGGGCAGTGCACAGAAGGGACATGGTCTGATGCATTATTGCCCCAGGGCCCCTGGCTGGTTCTCAGCTGCAGCCTTGAGCTCTGCTTTTGCCTTCTTGGGGTCACGAGAGTCAGATGCCCATCTGCCCAACACCAAACAATTGGGCTAATTCTAATATTCTTTTTATCTGCTCCCCAAATCTGGGTCCCACCTTGATGGCCTCCCCACCTGGGTACCTGGCCCAGGCGTGCCTCAAGAATTTACATGATATTTTGTTCTTCCCACTGGGGAAAAACTGGAGGAAAATCTGAGATGCTGTGTGGTTCAAAGTCAGCACCAGAAATAATCTCATTCACTCCTTGAGACAGCTGCAGAGTCCTGAGGAATTAGGAGGGTGGGTATCCCAGCCTCCACTTTCTAGGTGCGGAAGCAGGCTCAGAGAAGTTAAGTGGCTTAGCCATGTTCACACATACAGCTGGGGTGAGATGCAGTCATCTGACTTAAATCTGTGATGCATCCAACACCCACCCTCACCTGGGGGAGCCCTACACCATTACTGCACCATCTATACATGCTCAGATAACTCTGCCCAGACCACCCAACCCAGCAGAACCCATGCCACAACATGGGGTTGGGACATGGACAGTCCTGGGACACAATGCCACCAAGTGAACAGGAGACAGTGGGATCCTTCATCTAGGACCAGTGGGAGGGAGTGGAAGAGGCTGGCATGTGGGCAAGGGCCTACCCACTGGAGGTGAGAAGAGAAGTGGTCACACGTCTGTGCAGGGCAGGACAGAGGGCTTTGCTGGCAGTCGGGGGTGATGGATGGCGTGGGAGAACATGTGGCGTGAGCAGTAATGGGATGGAGGGAGCACATTATGGGCAATTACAATTTGAATAAGTTATCAATGGAAAGAAGTAAAGGAGTAGAAAGCTGTTTTATTAACCCCCTGAAGTTACGTTCACAGCATTTTGAAAAAGTTTATGAATTGCTGTGAATTACGAGCTCAGTGACAAATGCTGATGCTGGCAGAGTCCCTGATTGCAGCTTCTGCAGCAGGCGATGTTTTATGGGGACGATTTAAAACAACAGTCTTATGTCTTCTAAAACATCAAAGGAAGAAGAGAAGGAAAGAGCTCAGGGAAGCCTAGTGAATCTACCTGTCCGTGAGCAAACTTTGCTATAAATCCTACCTCTGATTTCTCAGTTTTATCTGTTTTCTTTTGATACTGTACGTGTCCGCAGGCACACTGCCTGGGGCTAATGTCCTGTGTTATTCCACAGAGTGTTTTACCAAGTCGCTTCCTGATGAGAATAGAGCCCCCAGTAGAGATAAGACAATGTCTAACTACTTTCTTAGCTGTTGCCAAGCTGAAATTGGCCCCCACCCTCCCAATATTTCTATTTCTAGACAACAAAAGGGAAGGTATGAGCCACACATCTCTTCTTCAGGATTCTGCAGGGCTGTGCCGACTCTGTAATGTGCTGACTCTGTTCATGTGCTTTCCGACCAGACTGGACCAGCTGGGGCCCCCATCCCTGGGGCACAGGAGACAGCGTTCAGCTTGGAGCCAGGAGCCCTTTGTTGTATTTGAGACCTGCTGCAGGCTGGCTATGGACTTAGTCTGTCAAAAGTCCATGATTTCCTCATTGTTAAGTCAGGTAGAAATGGCAGGCCTCTCTGGCTCCTAAGCTTGGGTGGTAGGAAGTAAGAGAGGTGGGTATTAAAGGAGGGTGGGGTAGTGGCAGAAAGGTTTGGTGAAGGGGAAAGCAGGGGCTGGGATGCTAAGTGTTTCCATATAATTCTGTGTGGGTAGGCGTTATCCCCACTTTAGAGATTAGGAAACTGAGATTCTGAGAGGTGAAGGAAATCACTCTAGGGAAGACATGTTGGGAGTGATTTGAACCCAGATGCATTTGGCTCCAGAGCTCATGTTTTCCACCTCACCAGGTCCTCTGAGCCTACCTTGTACAGAGCTGCTCAGCAATAGCATGACCTGCAAACAGATAGAAATGCTACTTTTTGGCTCATCCTGGACCTGTGCATTCAGAGGCTGCAGTTTAACAAGATACCCACGTGGGCCCTATGCCTGTTAAAAGTTGAGAAGCACCGAGGCCAGTAGGGCAGAAGAGAGGTAGCAGCAAAGCAATGGGAGGGCTGTGTGCTCATGTATGGTGAGGGAAGAATTTGTAAGCAGGTGCCAAGGGAGGGCAGGGCACACTGGCCTGGGCTCTGGGAGTCTGCATTATCTGTGGGCTTCGGTCAAGGAGCCTCTTCATGCTGCATCACGTAGTGGTCGGTTAGGAGAGTCTGGGGAATGAGGGAGAAGAGGTTCTAGGTGAGGAGTGAAGTGGCACACATGTGCACTCTGGTCATGTGGTCAGTGCACTGTTGTGGAGCCACCATGGGATGTGGAGGCACAAAAGCCCTGTTTGAATGTGAATCCTCCATGTACTGTCCAGGCTGACATTGGACATGCCTGTACCTCAGTTTCCTTTTGTATCGAGTGTGGTCTAGCTCAGTATCTGTTCAACACATGTTCTGTGAAGCCCACTGCCCAGCCCATTAGGTGTGGCCTGGAAGTTTGCTCAGGGAACAAGGGAGAAATTGAAATCTTTTCTTCAGCCTCCACTCTTCCCCATGTAGTTCTTGCTGATGGGAAGGTGTTAGCTTGGAGTGGGGGCTGGGTGTCATCCCACAGGGCAGTGCTTCTCAAAGTATGGGACCTGGACCAGTAGCATCTGTGTCACCTGGGAACCTGTTGAAATGCAGAATCTCAGGCCCCTACCCTTGAACTGCTGGATCAGAAACTTTGCAGTGTGACCTAACACACTGTGTGTTCACAAGCTATTGGGTGATTTGAGAACCACTTCTTTCTGGGCTTAGGGATCAGACATGTGAGAAGTGCCAGGTGGTGGTGGGATATTGTGTGTTCTCAACTCTAGAATGTCCTCTGTGGCAGACCCCAAGTGCTCCAGTGGGCACTGAGGCCATGTAACAATTAAATGATCACTTAAAGGTGGTCACTGTGCAGAGGGCACACAGGCAGCCAATTCATTAACTGAGAGCAACTTCTTGCAAATTAAAAAATGTTAATGATCAGTTTTGAAGCGTTGAGAGCCTATCAGGGACCACATGCCTGGAATGGGCATTTACCATATGGTGCCTTTGGAAGCTAATATTGATTCTCATTATTTTAAACGATTACAAACATTGCAGGTGTTTTGTAATAATCTTCATTGTCTGATTAGAGCATGCGTGAAACGAGCTCATTCCTCCTGCTAACGAATATTGATTTGAACAGCAGAGCCCTGGTGCAGGGGAAGGGTTGGGGCTGTCTGGCCAAGTTGCCCACCAGTGCCAGCCCCCTTCCTCCCTGAATTGTGAGGCCTGGGGATGCAGGGCCTTTTGATGGGCAGGCATCCGTGGGGGGCCCTAACCTGATTTGGGCCTGCTCCCACTTCACTGCCTACTCCCATCAGGACAGTAAACTGGAAAATTTGGAATGAGAATCAGTATTTTTGTGGCTTTTTCTTCTGTTCTCATTCCCCATTCTCTTCTTTCCAACTTTCTACCTCTTGTTCATTTTTAAACAACTCTATATCTAAATGCTTTGAGGAAAATCTGCTGGAATTGGCATTACTCACTATAGGTTTCAGTTACAGATGTCAGGTTGCTCCACAACTTAGTATGCTCTCACCAACAAGACCAGCAGCTCCTTGAAGATGAAGTTTAAGTCCTGTACTTACTTTGTGCAACCCCCCACCCCGGCAAAAGGCCTAGTAAGTGCATTATAAGCACTCAGTGAAGGAGGGCTCTTGTTATTAGGGTTATTTCTAGTCTTTGTTGAATGAATGAAACAACTTTTAGGATGATACTTTGTGCTAAGTGGGTGTTTTGTATATGCAAGCATATTTTAATTTATTCATTTGATGAAATTTACTGAGTACTAATTTTAGCACAAAGGTAAACTTTCTGAGATGTGGCTCCTGCAGACTGGAAGCTTGCAGTCTCCATGGGGAGAGGGTGGTTAGAGTGCAGTGTGCTGGCTGCAGAAATGGCTTGACCAGAGCTCTCTGGGAGGCTGGTGAAATAGCCCCCAATACAGGCAAGAGGTGATTCCTGAACGAGTGTTGAAGGGCAAGCCAGAATTAAGCAGAAAGTTCAGCGCCCTACAAAGGCATGTGGGGGTTGGGACTCTGGGACAGTGCAGGGTGTGCATGTGGGCAGGCAGGGACTGTGGCATTTGGGGCCAGAGAATGTAGCAGAGGATGGGTTATGAAGGACTTTGTCTACTATGCATAGAAGCTGGATATTATTCTGAAGGCAAAGGGTCTGTATTAAGAGAGTTAGATTTGCATTTCATGTTATAATTTTTTAAGATTTATATTTCAGGAAAATCACCCTGGTAACACTATAGAGGTGGAAACTGGAGGCAGGGAGTTGTAATGGCCTGCTTGAGAAGGGATGAGAGCCTGAGTTTAGGCAGGGAGATGCAGGAAACAGATTGTAGACATATTTAGGGTGTGAGGCTTATATTTAATGTGAGCATACTGTTTTCTTTTACTTCCTTAGTTTTGAACAAATTAAAACAGGAAACTCTGGAAAATAATGTAAACACCTGTGTGCCCATTACCCAGGATGAACAAATATTTATGTTTTGTTATAGTTGCTTGAGTTCTGTTTTTTATTATACAAATTTTAAAAGTTACAGGTAAAGTTTCTCTGCTTGTTCCATCTACTGCCCTCCTGCCAGAGGCATCCATTGTTAAAAACCTGGTACATATCCTTCTAGTCCAAGCTTTTCTACTGTAGCTCATACTTTCATATTCATGAACACTATGTAGTATTTATGGAAATGGTTACCATAGTTTTCTGCAAATTGTTTTACTTAGCTTTGATACATTTAGCTTTAGTTTAGCCATTTTGTCTGATGGTTAGCATTCTATCATATGATATGTCCTATTTATCCATTCTCATATTAGAGAACATTTAGATTGCTTGCAGTTATTAGCTTTGGCAAACATTTCAGCTAGTGTGAATATTTTGCACACTTCTAGGATGTATACTAGAAAAGGAATTGCTGGTCTGAACGAATATGCACTTTCACATTTAGCACATATTGCCAAAGACTCTCTGATGCAGTTGGACCAATTGAAACTCCCATCAACAGTGGATATTCTGTTTCTCCATCTCCTCTCCAGCACTTGCTATTAAGGGCCAAAGTGAGTTTTGCCTCGCTGATGTAAGTGATTTTTCTTTGCATCTCTTTGATTACCAGAGATACTGAGTAACTTTTCATTTGTGTATTGGGCTGAAGGTTTCCTTTTCTGTGGGTTACTCGTTCATAGTATTTGCTCATCTTTTGGGTTGCAATTTTTTAACTATGTCTAGAGTTAGATTTGTGAGGGTTGTTTATATATTTTGGATACCAATCTTTTCTCTGTATGTGCATATACACACATATGCACACATATATAAAATATAAAATACATATATACATGTGTGTATATGTATGTATAAATAATATCGTCTCCCATTTTATCTCTTGTTTTTTAACTTTGTTTCTGGTGTCTTTTGACAAAAGGTTAAAAAACTAAAGTCAAAATTATTAATTTGGCTTTCCATGAGTTGTATTTTTTATCTCTTGATTAAAAAGTATGTCATAAAGCTAGTAGGTATTACCCTATGTTTTCTCCTAATTGTCCTGAGGTTTGCTTCTGACCCTGAGGTCTTTAGTGCAACAAGAATATATCTTTTGTGTATGATACAAGATATAGGGAATATGATTCCATTTATTCATTATCTTCCTTTAAAAGACAATTACCCTACAACATTTATGCAGTAATCCATCCTTTACCCATAGACTTATAATGCTCCCTTTATTATAACCCTAGATCCTTTGTAGTTTCTAGTTTCTTTGAAGGCTTGCCTTTCTGTCCATTGGTCTATGTGTTTACCCCTGAGCAAGCATCAGTGTTTAAAAAGCCATCACTTCAACCCCTCCATCCTCACCCACATCCAGCGCTGTAAGTTATGATCTCTCAGTGATTCTAGAAAGCTCCAGTGAAGTCTAAGATACCATGATCCATGTTTGGGGAAACCTGGTCTCTTGGCTGGGCTCTTTGGGGGCATTTACCTTTTGCACTGTCCACTGGCTTTGTGTGAAAAATCAGAAAAGCAAAAAAAAAAAAGCAAAGCCCTGGCTTTTCTGTCATCTTAGAAAATGGTCTTGAGATAAAAGAGGGTGTGAGGACATAATCAGAAATTGTGATTGCAGGCTCAGGATTGCAGGCCACTGCAACACCTCAGACCTAAGTGTAAACAGGGAGCACACAGCTGGCAGCCATGCCAGCCCTTGGAGAGTTCACCGTCCTCAGGAAGGCTCTGCAAGGCTCCGCGAGTCAGGCACCACCTTTCCCTAACTCAGGGAGAGAAGAAAGTTTGGCCTCCTCAAACCTGCATGTGACTATGTACCACCTTGGTTAGCACTGGCCACTCCTTCCTTAAGAGGGCTGGCTGGGGTTGTGCCTGTGGCTGGCTAGAGTCTTGCCTTTTCTGCTGGCATCCTGCTCCTCCCAACACGCTCCTCCCAAGTGCTGGGCCTTTGGAGGGAAGATATGATCTGGATGGGCGTTTCTCCTCAAGGTTATCACCAGGGAGGACAGATCCTACCCTCTGTCAAAAGCGTGAAATCCTAGATTCTTAGGACTGGAAGGACCTGCCAGATGATCTTGCCCATCATGTTTATTTTGTATTTGTAGATGAGGAAACTGAGGTGGCCAGGGGCTCAGCTAGACCGGGTTACAGTGCTGGGGAAAGGTAGGTGGGCATGAGGATCCAGTTCTGGGTTCCACTCAAGTTTACTGCTCATTCTGCTATTCCACTTGACTAGAAACAAAAACAAAGATTTTGAAGGAAAAAAAAAATCTGCAAAACTCTTCTTATGTGTGTCCCTTCTCTTAATGGCCTTGAGAGCATGGAGAAGTCTACTCTGTTGGACGAAGGCAGAGCCTGCAGTTCCAGAGATGTTTGTGTCTGGAAATAAGTGATTTCTACATCCTCAGAGGTGGGTCCCAGGGGAGGTACAGATTGAAATCCAGAGGGGAATAAAATAAACCTGCAATGATCTTGAACTTCTGGTTTCTCATACAAAAAAGCATTTGGAGAATACTGTGGGCATTTATGGAGGTAAAAACCACACTTTATAGTTATATTCCTTAAAAAGGTCATTTGTAAATCAGACCTTAAAAAATAAAGTCCTTTTATTCTTACTGACCTGCACTATTATTTGAGAAGTCTTCTTGCTTCATTTCTGATTGATATTAACTTGTTAATGACTATTCACACTATAGCTTTAGGTTCTTTTATTTCAGCAATGCCATATAATAGTTACTACATACATAAAGAAAATCTGGGAAATCTGTCTTATGGGGGAGGCATCATTTGAAATAAGAATAATAATTTATGTCTATATCTTCCAAAGGGGGGAACCCCTGTAAACTTGTGGAGTTTGGAAGAAAAAGGGGCACAGCTCCCTGTCTATTGTATGCTCTTGGTCAAAGCAGCCACAGAACCCAGAGTCAAGGGCAGAGAACAGACACCTGCCACTTGATGGGAGAGACATTGAAGAATACGTGGTTGCTGTACTTCCTTTCCCATCTGTTTTCATCTGAAACCTGGAGTGGACACTTGCCCCAGGCTATTGCCCCAGCCTCTCCTGTATGTGCACTAGTTACTACAACCACGCTACCCATCTCTGAGAGCTTCTGGCATGCCTCTTTCTGGCCCCCACCCAGCTGTGTGCTTAGAACTCAGTCCAGACAGTTGCAATCTCAAATGACCACTGGGACAGTTTTTAAAGGAATTGTTTCTCAGCCACTGCAGTACTTTTGGAAGCATGAAGGGTTCTAGGACCAGGTTTCCCTCTGTCTTGTTACCCTTGTAAGATCTTACACTACCTTTTGGCATCCAGTGGTAAGAAGGAAGGTTTTGTTTTGTTTTTAGTCTCACTGTGCCTAAAAGGTGAGTGTTTGCTAAGCATTCTCTATTTACAGCAAGTGGCTGTTGTGAGATAAACACTTAGCAACCAGTAACAAGGTTTATGAACTTTCTTAGGGAACAAGAAAAATCTCTGGAGAGATTTAGTTGAGTAAGATATCAGTGTAAAGTAAGAGGACAGGGGAGGTGGTTGCTGAGGGGCAGAGGGAATCCACTCTTCATGGTGAGACCGTGTTGGTGAGCACACAAGTCCCAAGGTGGACTAAGTAAACTGGGAGACCTTACCTGGAACTAAGGGAAACAGTTAAAGAGGCTGCAGCCAGCATTCCAGTAGGAGCTCTTCTCCCCTTTCAGAAATGATCCATCAGGCTAACATCTTGTCTTGCCTGGATCATGACAGTAGCCTCCTAATTGGTTTCCTTGTGTCCTTAACTAAATTAATGTTTTCAAATTAAAACTTGTGATGTTACCTCCACCTTTCTCCTCTGCTAATAGCTTCCAAAACTCCTAGGATAAAAATAAAACTGCTAACAGGGCCACTAACAAGACTTAAACGATCTGGCTCCTGCCTATCTCACCAGCGCCATCCGCCCTCCCCCAGTCTCTCAGTATATTCCCCTTTGCTTTCTGGTCTCTAACCACACTGGCATTTTTTTTTTTTCAGGCCAGATGTGAACCCATTTCTTCAGCTACAGCAGCTTTACCTAAGCTGTTGCTTCTGCTTGGAGGGCTTTTCCCTTGCTCCGTCTTTGATATCCCATAAATTCATCACTCCGTCATTAATACATGATTGGTGAGGAGTGAGCCATTCAGAGAATGACACAATCATACTAGGAAAGGGTCTGGCAAAGCTCTCTCCCCTGGCTGCTCCCCACGCTGGGCAGTCATGGAATACCTTCACCCCCACGTGGCATGGAGATTTGTTCCATTTGCGGTTGAAATTGGCCACATCTTGTGGTAACCCTTCTCCTAAAGGCAACCCTGGAAACCTGTGGTAGAGAAACTGAACTGAATCCTGGATGGTATGCTTGAGAAAGGAGAGGAGAATAAAAGTATGAAGGCTAAGAAGGGCAGTTGTTAGGAGAAATCCCCTCACTCCATCCTGGGCTGAGCTGGCCGCCTCTTGTCTCAGGTGGTCTTAGCTTTCAAGCCTCAGTAAGTCACTTCATCCTAACTCCTTTGACTTTACTTAAATACAATTTATCCTGGGTCACCAAGGGAATGAGTAGGAGAGTGGGACTCAGATTCAAGCTTCTGCAAGGGCTTACTGCTATGTCAGTATGAAGATCACAGGGAAAGCTTGGTGGGTTTGGCATGGTGGTGGGCAGTGCCTCTTGAAGAGAGGAGCTTTAGAAAGAACTAGTCCAGTTCTCTTGGTAAGGAACATGTGCAAATCAGGAGTGGATAGAACATTTCAAGTCTAGGCCTTGCCTTAAAAGTCTTCATGGCACCAGATTTATGTGTTACTTTCCTCCACCTCAGGGAAAAGCTTGGGTCCCTCCAGGTCTTTGGTGACTCCTGTACCCCTTTGGACCCTGCCTCCCCTCCCAAATTCTCTGCTTTTCACTCTCCCTGTCTCCCTCCAAGTGGAAACTCATTCCTCAGGGTAATCAATGTCCCTCTCAGCCAGAACCCCGTTACCAAGGAAACCATTCCAGGCAGCCGACTCAGGCTCATTGAGATGCAGCTGCAGAGCCCAGGCCCCATAAGGGCAACTTATCAGAGTGGGCAGTTTTGGGCAACTCTAGAGTGTTTTGTACCAAGTGGGACATGGTAATTATGGATTTGTGGCTTTCATTACATGCCAGTTTAATTGTCACGGATTCATTGTTGTTTTTTACATTTCTATTTTTTTGTAGACCACTCAGCAAAGAAGG
This sequence comes from Manis javanica, assembly GCF_040802235.1. Classification (NCBI taxonomy): domain Eukaryota; kingdom Metazoa; phylum Chordata; class Mammalia; order Pholidota; family Manidae; genus Manis; species Manis javanica. The sequence goes on along the minus strand of NC_133163.1, from coordinate 23,819,479 downwards.
AAATTGGTGCCATAGGGCAGGTTTCTTTCTGGAAGAGACACTCACTTGGGTGGAGAAATAAATTCAGTGACTTAATGCCATCTGATTGGTCAGGAAGTTTTCCCTGAATGGTAGGGTTACAACTCCAACGTGGCTGCTATAGGCCACATCATGTGAATATCAACAATGAAAGGTGAGCGGGTTTGGCATGGTGGTGCATGGTTTCTCTCGAAGAGAAAGGTCTTACAAAGCCATACATGTCATGGTCTCCTTTCCCTTTAGCCTTCATTTCCATACTGGTTAATCTCTTCCTGTGGGACTGTAGTTTTTGAAGTTGAACTTTTCTAAATCACATCTTTGCACTGTCCTTTGCTCATGATAGCTTCAAAGTATGGCTTCTATTATTTAAGCATAGCCAATATAGGAGGCTTCTACCACATGCACAGGATAATTCAAGTGGATAATTTTAATCATATTACCAAAGAGTTTTCACCAAGGAGCTGGATGTTAGATTTCTTGAGACAGCTGACTCTTCAAGAGTCTCCAATATGGTGGATGTGGTCAATTTACATGCAGTTTTCCTGGTTTTTCATCAATTGTATGATGAGAATGGCAATAATAGCAATAGCTTACGTGGGTTAGGTGCTTATGATGTGACAGCTCATCTCAGCTTTATCTAAATCATCTTCAGTCCTCACTTAGGGTGTGGCTGCTGCACAGCACACCAGGAAGAATGCAGAGGGGGTCTCTGTTCGAGTTAGTCCATGAGTTAGGTGAGATGAGGCTGTTGACAGTGTAAGATGGAAAACATGGGTTCTAGTCTTGGATCCATTCTCACTGACTCGTGCAACCTAGAGCCACTGACTTAAGCTCTTTGAACTGTGGTTTCATTTTGGGTAAAGTGGGAGAGGGGGTCATGTGTTTTGTGGAGGGCATTGGGGGTGGTAAATTCCATGGGAGCTAAGCTCATGTTTCCCGAGGGCTTACCATGTATTAAGCACTGTTTTAAGTGCCGTACCTGGATTATTTTACTTAATCTTCATAGCAATTCTATGGTATTTTATTAGCTTCATTTTTCTGGTGAGGAAATTGAGGCATAGAATGGTGACATAGCTGTTAGGTGGTGGAGCCGGGATTCTTACTCGTGAACTCTATCTCCAGAGCGTTCCCTGTCAGTCTGCTGCTGAACTAATCAGAATGGCATACCTTCATCCTTGCTGTTATCCTGAGGGGCCGGCACTGGAGATATCCATAACTTGCCACAGCCTGTATTGCCTGTCTAAAGACCACTGTGAAGGAATTGACTTCCTAATGCATTTTGTGTCTTAGAATCCTGTGTGGAAGCCCCACCTCTCCTCTCTTCCCCACAACAGCTCTTCTCCTTAGATGGCTGGTTTGTGGCTAAGAACACTTGAGTAGCTACGCGTCTGGCTGGGAGCTGCCCAGCTATGCTGCTTAGATGATCATCCTCATTTGATCCCGTCTCTGGGGATAAGTCCCAAGCTTTGGATTTGGTGAGGGTCAGATTCTCCTGCCTTAACTGAGCATTCCATACAAAGCTTACTGTTGCTTGGAAGGACCTTGTGTCATGCATTATTCAGAAGGGTGGATGAGTTCTGGGCCAGTGCCCAGACCTTAGAAGAAATCATCTGGTAGAGCCAAGAAAATTCAGGCAGGGGCCTTAAAGGAATTTAGCATGGTCTCCATTGCTCAACTTGCCTTTTATTTTTGGTTTGTATGGCAATACGTGTATTTATTATATAAAGAGATTTGCATTCTTTTCTTTTATACTAATAATGTAAGCCAGTCATAGGAATGGGTGGGAGGAGGAATGTGATTCAGTAGTGTGTAAGTGGGACTGCAGTCCATTTTGTGGGCCCATTGTATTTTTTTTCCAGATATAATTTCATGTTTAAGGAAAATGATTTCCAAAGCTGGAATTAAGTCAGATTCTGTGACAAGTAAGCAGTGGTTCTCAACCTTGGCTGCCTATTGGAATCAGTGCAGAGCTTTACAAAATTCTGATATGTGGTTTTCATCCCCAGCACTTCTGGCTTTAATTGGTCTCAGATATGACCCAGGCATTGAATTTGTAAAGGCTCCCCAGGTGATTCTAATGTGCAGCCAGGCAGTGCCCGCTTCATGGGGGAGCAAACTGTGCAGTCACGCAGGGCCTGGTACTTAGAAGGGCTCCACACCTCCTGGTTGAATGCTCTGCTGTTGCCATTTTGGAATTCTCCATAATTTCTGAACAATGGGTGCCACGGTTTTATTTTGTGCTGAGTTTCATAAGTTACGTAGCTAGTTCTGCAGCAAGGGTTGAGAGTCCCTGGACTAACAACCCCACATAAAAGAAAATTCTGCATGCACCAGCTGATGGTCCTCTAGGAACAATATGTCAATCAAGCATGACACTAGTATCCCTTGGGGTTTGGACATGTCTTAATAATGTTGTACCCTACGGGTCTTTTTTGCTTTCAACAAACTTTGAAAAACTGTTCATAGGATAGTTATTAACCTTGCTATCCCGTTCTGGTCAGGAAGTATTCACTTGTGCTTCTAGACACCGTGCCAGGAGGCCTGGCGTGAGCCCACCTTTCTAGGAGGCCTCTCGTGATGGAGGCTTTAACAGGTGGACTCACTGCAGTTGTCATATGTACCCTCCTGCCTTTTCTAGAATCCTGTTCCACAATCAGTTTCCTATGGTCTTTCTTGAATTTTTAATCTCTCCTTTTCTTCTGGCACTCTCCCCTTTCCTGAAAATAACTTTCTTCAAAGCACTACCCTTCACCAAAAAGCTTTTTGGAAGAGGAACTGCCCCTCACTGGCTCCACATCCTCATAACTATTCCTTAACTCCTTGTAGCTTAGCTTCTACCACCCCAGTGTCATGAAAGGCTTTCGGCCAGGGTGCTAGTTCCTCCCTCATCCCTGACATTGCTTTATCTCACTTCTCATCTGAACTTCTCTGGTGAACTTGACAGTGTCCAAAGATAGTTCCACCTTGTTACAAATGCAGGTTCACAGGCCCCACTGAGACTACTGACTCAGAAACTCTTGGGAAAGAGGCCCAGCAATTGTTTAAAAAATCTCTTCTGGTGATTTCTATGCACGCTAATGTTTGAAATCACTGCTTTATAGACAAGTATTGAAGAAACTGCATCTGAGCCCTTGTAAGACTTAATGTGCCACCATTAGTTTGTAACTTCAGGTATTTGCCTTATGTCTAGATTATTACACAGTGCTGAAAGGTGGTTGAGATTAATGATTAATAGCATGGGCTCTGGAATCATTCCAGAGTTCTGAACTGGAGGTCCCGCTGCATGCACTTCCTGTGGGACCTTGGGTGCCTCAGTGTCTTCATCTCTCTAATGGCATTATAACAACACCCACCTCATAGGGTTGTGGTGTGACAGCTGTAAGATTTAGGTGTTATACGCTTAAGGAACTAAGAACTATACCTGCATATGGTAAGGATTCAACAAAAGTTAGCTTTTAGATTGTATATGTGTGCTTTTTTAATATTCATATTTAAATTTTATTTTCTTCCAAAGCTAAGGTTGAAATGATCTACAGGGCAACTCGAAACTGATGAGTTTGTATCTTTGGCAGCTTTCCATGTGGTTAATCACTTCTGGTATAGTTACTAGTAAAGTTGTCCTTTTCTTCTTGGTTTAAAGCTACATTTTTTCTTCTCAGGTGCCTCAGTCTACCTGAGGTATATGTCATTCTCCCAAAAGTGGTAATGATATCATGCAACAGGGGTTCTCAGCTGGTGCTCCTCAGGGAGTGGAGACTCGCTGATTTATTGTCATCAATGATCTTACTTCTAGTCTGGCAGTACTGAGTTAATTTTAACGTGGCCAGCAAGAAAGCATTCAGGGAAAGGAATAAGCCTGTTGAAATTGTGGAGTACTGGTTCTCAACATTAGAATCACTTGAGTATTGAAAAAACAGAAACCAATAGTGCCCAGGTCTTACCCCAGATCAATTAAGTACAAATCTCTGGGCATGAGGCCTGGCATTAGTGTATTTCAAAAGCTTGCTGGGTGGATCTAATGTGCTACCATAGTTGAAAATTATTGATGTCAATTGAGTAAGACATGGAACTCAATACTGGGAGGTAAGGGATGGACTAGTTTCTTGGGAAAAGGAATAAGCCCTCATATCTGTTGATTCAACTTACTTGGATAAAGTGGCTCAAATATATTGAAAGAGAACAGCGTGTAAGAGGCCAAAAGGGAGATGGAGATGGACTGGATGATTTAATGGGTCATCTCTCCTGTAGTTAATTTCTCTAGATCTCTTGTGCTTTATTGATTTTGTAAATCACTATTGTCACACCTGCCCCTTCTGCCTGTGGGAACTGGTGGGTCTTAAAAATTGAATTTGGGCAGGGGGGTAGATTAATCAATATCAAGATTTATTGACTTGGGACATTTATATTAACTTAGTGAAGTCAGGATTAATTTGAATCTTTCCAATACTTGATTAAGTGGCATTTGGTATTTTCTACAAGATATTTTGCAAATATTATCTTTTATGGATTCGGTACAGCTCGTACCTCCACTTCCTGAAATGACTCCCCTTGTTTATGAAGCTATTACAATTTATATGATAAAAAACCAAGTCAAGATGCTTTTCAAAGACTAAGTCACAATTGTAGGAAGAAACTCTAGTTTATGCTTGCACATTATATCTTTTATATTTCCCCCTTGAAACACATTTATTTTTTCCATTTTGGGGTTAAATTTTCAGCTAGTTTATTTTCAGGAACAGGAGCTAGAGATACATGTGTTATAAAAATTCTGTTCTTTGTGGAAAATTTGCCTGTTGCTTTAAAAAAGTCAGCAACTACTTTGTTTAATCAAATAATTAATGCCTCTCTTTTACCAAGAAGGATTTACTTTATTTCTCAAAGGGCATATATGAGAACACTTCAAACACAACCTGTTCTGAACAGGGGCTATTTTCATATTGTTATGCATAAGCAGAGATTACCATTAAGAAAGAAAGAATTTTGAGTTGTCTAGTCCTGGTAAGGGTGAGGCACTCAATCATTGACATACTGTATCTCTTCTGGTGCTCTTGTAAAAAAAAAAAAATTAAGTATGTCTGTAAGAATTATGGTCTTGTTTTGTAGGGTACAAGGTGGACCAAAGCTCATGATTCTGAACACATGACTTTGGACTTGTTAAACAACAATGGTGAAAAGATGCTGTATGCATATGGGGGATTGTGCAGGGGGAGATATTGTTGAGGGGGGCCTTCTGGTCATTTCTCCAAGGTCAGCGATAAGTGAAATATGAGCTATGGAGAGCCAGGTTAGGCATGGCTTGAGGCCACAGCTACTGCATGACAAAGGTAGGATGGGTTCTCCTGGCTTGGACCAAGTGGGTCCTATTTTACTGGTGAAAAAGTAAGATCTCCTTGTCAAATCTTCCAGGCCTCCTATTTCCTCTTTGCTTCCTACCCACTTCATTTAGGGTGTCCTTGAGTCGGTGGGGTCACCCTGCTGCCCACTGCGCTCCTCCAGCCTGGCCAGCATTTGTTGCTTTGTCTTCACTGCTCATCACCCGTGACTTCTTGGCAAGGTCTTGCAGGCCAGGAGCATCCGCTCTGCATGACCCACTGCAGAGCACTTGAACCTCTGATGTTGATAAGCGCTGGCCAAGCCTAGCTCTTAAGTTCTTGGCAAATTTTAGCTATGCCTCATCTATTTCCTTTTAAAGATGGGCTAAACAAGGGCAAGGAGAGTGAATGATAATGGTGGTGAAGAAGGTAACTACTTATTGAGAACCTATTATGTGCCAAGTCCTGGATGGTATCAGACACAGCTGCTGTCTATTAAATCTTCATGAGCATAACACGTGGTTTCATTGTCCCTACTTATGATAAAACTGAGGCACATACAGGTTGATTAAATGACCTCAAAGATAATCAGCATCAGAGCTGACCTCGGTCCTGACTTCAAGCTCCACTGCAGTACTCTGCCTGGATCCACTACTCAGCCCCTGGCGAGGTGCTCTCTGCTTGACTGGAGAGTCTGCCATGTGTTCCTCACTTTGAGTACCCAGGGAGCCTTTCTCCTCCATTTATCTACTGTGAGCTTATCTTCTCAAGGATCTGGATTAAAGGAATAAAAATCTAAGATCTTTTAGGGGTTGTCCTAAGCTGCTCCGTTTCCTGGAAGACAGCGTCAGATAACAAGCTCATTGTTTTTGAGAACCTCCTTTCTCAAATTCTTGCCAAGTTTCCTTCTATGGAGCCCTCATGCAGCCCACTCAAGCCAGAGCTATTAGAAGCCCCTTATCCCACAGTTCTTTTTAAATACTCCTTTCATAGCCACTGAGCAATAGGCCAAGCATCACTGTTTCTGTCCCATAGTTGCAGAGATGGAGCACAAAGGGCCATGCTGACTTCATCGAGGAGACAGCCAGGTGGGACCTGGATATTATAACTCATAGCCCCCAGGCCTTGTCACATTACACTCCCTGCCAGTCACCTGTTTAGCCATATGCCATTTACTGGGGTGGATAAAATGGGATTTTGTTTCATCTATAATTTGTCTTAGGGCAAATCAAAGAAAGCTTGGCTAATACGTAGCAGTGTCACTGAGGAAAGAGACCAGGGCTTCACTCCAGATTATGAGGGAGAATTCTGGCCTTGGGGTAGTGGGGGCTGCAGTGGGTGAGAGTTAAGGTGGAGTGACATCAGCTGCCTTTACTCTTTGCATAGCTGGGAGGCAGACCATGGACTTCAAACACCCAAAGCAATAGGATCTGGTTGCCTCAAACCCTTGACATAAGAGTGTCCTCAAAAATAGAGAGTGCCAACTGCAGGGTTCATAAGTGCTAAAACTTCTATTTATTTTGTAATGAAAAAGGAAAATTTTAAGCTTAATGTATTTTTAATGTGTGGATTGATACTAGCATCCTCAAATGGTCTGGTAGCAGAGGACTGCATGTATCAGACAGTATTTACATATCCTGATGGAAGGTTTTCCATATAGATATCTTGAAAGGAAAGTTTGACTTTGTACTTTTAAATGATCACTTTTCCTCAGCAAACTGGGATATATCACATTTTAGTTGTTCCTGGGAAAGTGAATTTATGGATTATATGATCTAGTTTTTATGAAACCAACCTTCACAAAATAGACAAGCATTTTATGTAAACTCCTTTAAGGAGACCTTGGATTGAAAATAATACCAATATTACAAGTGAGAAACAACAACAAGAAATGGCAGAATTGTCACCTCCACTGCTAATCTGAATCCTTTTTCAGTCATATTATGACATAAAAACAATAAAGGTATAATAGAAACTGACACAAAGTTGCTCCCGAAAAAAATCATCATGAAGCCCATTTGAATGTAGATTTGTTTCCATCATTGTTAATAAAAAACCTTTCCCTAAGCTCCAGGGTGAAACTCAGTCATAATCCAACTGCCAACTAATTGCAGGGGAGGCTAGAAAATGTCGTCTGGGTCTGAGTCCTTTATATGAAGAAAAACTGGAGAAAAGTAGAACTACTAGCCAGAAGAACTGTGATCATCTTAATCACAGTAGAAGATAGAAAAAGTATGGAGACCACTGTGCTCATAGGCATTGGACACCTGTAAAAATCAAATATTGTGGTTACAATTTGATATATTAGAGTTTATTCATCAATACAGCCGATGTTTATTGAGTGTTATGTGCTAGGCACTGTTCTTGGTTCTGGGGACGTAGCAGTGGACAAAACAGACAAACATTTCTTCTGTCGAGAAGCTTACATTTGAGAGGGGGTCCTGAACAAGAGCGGCTCAGTGAGTGTGGGAGCAGTGCAGAGTGGAGAGAAGCGTCAGAGGTGGAAAGGTCAGTGGTTTAGAACCATGGACTCAAGACAGATCTGGCTTTATATCCTGGTCATGAGGCACCTACTTACCCTGTGTTCCTTAGCTAGTTACCTAACCTCTAGAACCTCAGTTTCCTCCTCTGTAAATGGGGACAACAATAGGGCCTAACATAATTAAATAAGAGAATAAACATAAAGCAGTTAGTGGTGTACCCTAACACAGAGGAAGCTCTAACTAAATGGTGGCTATGATAATACCACCAGTAAAATAGTAACAACTATTAGGAAGGAGGATTCAGTTACCTGTACAAGTTACCTGGGCTAATGATTTGCCAGAACAAGTTGGGCCTGAGAGAAATTTCTCTCTCCTTTTGCTACCCTGCTGGTTATCAGGTCATTGTTATACCTAACATTTAGTGTTTTTTAATTTTAATGTATTTAAGAAAAAATTACGTATTAAAATGAGTATCTGTTGTTGAAAATATTGAAACTGTGGAAAGCAGCAAGAAAGTTGGTAATCACCTTTAATACTACTATTTGGACACAAACCACTTTCATCATGTTGGTATATTTCCTTCCTGTCTTTTTTCTACATGGGCTGAGGCTCAGGAAGACAGAATGAGGTCCTCAGCTTGACGCCTGCTGTTCAGGATCAGCTGTCAGAGTTGTCTCTTGCCCTGCTGCAGTGCTTCTCCTGAGAGGTTCTCTGTAGCGGCAGCGGCAGCTCTTCAACCAACCCATTGGGCTCTTTCCACGGTCTGATTCTCCTTCCCGATGCTCTCCAACTGTACAGTGTCAGCTCCTTTCTGTGAAATGTGCTGGAAACTTCTGTTCCCTGAATACTCACCAGCATTCTTCCTGTATTGCTGTACTCTACTTCTGGACAGTTGGTGGAACCTGGTCTACTTATTGAAATACGCATATCTCAAAAGACAGAGGTGGTTTCCTTGCTTTGTCTATTGGGGTCTAAGACCTGTGTTGGTTCCTGGAATTTACTAACCTCCGTGGGCTAAACCAAACCTATCAATAAATCAATCGCTCTCTATCCTTTGAGGAGTGAAGAGGCTCAAGATTTATAATGTTCTAGTAGGTACCTCAGTCTCATTCTCCAGTAGTACATGTTGTAGGCTTACAATTCACAACCAGCAATCATTTATTTGCACATCAACTACTCTGTGCTGGCCCTGTGTGTGAGCTCCTTTCGTATTTGACATATGGACCATTATTTCTTAAAAGAAACAGAGACCAAAGGTTAGAGGACTTGGTTCAGTTGAGACCAATCCTGCCTTAGGAGGAAGGGTTTTTCTGGAACAAGAAAAGAATATGCTGGCATCTGTGCATTTGGAACTTCCTGGCACTTTTCTGAATCTGGCCCTGGTTTCGTTTGGATTTTCTCTGAGTCAAAGTTTACTTTTGCTTCTCAAAGGCTTTCTTCCAAGGTCCAGATAATGCAAATTGCTAATGTAAAAAAAGCTGTGGGGGAAAGCTGGGTACTTATGACAACATTAAAGACAAATATTTCCTTTATTCCTATTGCTAAGTAGGTTTTCAACGAAAGTCTGGGGAATGATTTTAAAAGGCCTTGTAAGTAACTATTGCTTACAAACAATTGATATGCTAATGATAGCCTCCTCTGTCTGTTCATTGAGGCTGGTACTCCCAAAATTTTAGTAGGTATTGCCTTGGCAGTTTTAGCTATGGGAAAGGAAGAAAATTACTGTTTAAAATACCATTATTTAGCCTTTTTACTAAAAAAGTTGGTCTGCCTTGTCCCCTATCTTATTAAAGTTGCTTGAGGATTTTATAATTGGACATGCAAAGTGCAACATGTTTCACACATGTAATCTTGAGGGAAAAACTCAAGAGTACTTACAAAACAATGTAGAAGAACACCACCAGTTACTAGGGTGCAGACTCTGCCTCGCCCAACCCCAGTTTGTGACCAGAGGTGTCAAATTAACTGCTGGTGCCCTGGTGGTACTCAGTTTCTATGCCATTGACATGCTTTCTAAAACAGGGTGTAAAAAACTGGAGGTGTAAAGATGCCATGGGTGTGGTCATCTGCTATGGATTTAGATTACAGTGAACTGTTGGGAGTTCCCAAGCCCCTAAAAATAGATTTCTGAGGTTTTAGGGAGTCCTTGGAAAGACTTATGGTATTTTCATAGGAGGTTGCATCCTGGTCACTAGAACCCTTAGTTGAGCTGTAAACTGGCAGAGTTACAGAGTGAACATGATTTGTTTATGTCCTATTCCTTACCTGGGTTTACCTGCTGTTCTCCCAGGATGCACCAGCACTATAGGTGAGCGAAAACACCAAACTGGGAGTCAGAGGATACTGCCTCCAGCTCTAGCTCCAGAAGGTTCTGGGACCCCTGGATTAATCACTTAATCTGCTGTGCATCTAAATATATCTACCTGTGAAATTGAATTGATAAAGTTCACTCTTTATCCCTACTTTATAGATGAGAAAACTGAGGCTCAGAGAGGTTAAGTTATATGTCTGACATCACACAGCTATTGAAGAATAGACCTATCAGATGCAATAGTGCTTTATAGTTGATAGAGGTTTATGCAAAAGGAAACGTGATTATTATATATGTGAAGGCAGTCTTCAGAATCCCTGCTAGGCTAGACTTCTTTATACATAGCCTCTCTTTCTCACTTTTGGGGTATGATTCCCTTATTCACCGGGCCTGGCATCCAGTGCAGTTTGCATCATTTTACCTTCGTTCATCCCACTCCCTTAGCTGTCCTCTCTTAGATTGGAGTTTTGGGCACTTTTTGGTTTCTAATCATATTAATGAACACATTCTCTCTGTTCCTTCAAGTATGTCTTCCTAACCGTCTCTCTGCTTTTCTGATATTTTAAGTAGGTTAGTATATTAATAGTAAATTAATAGTCCAAAGTAAGCCATTATAACAGGTATTTATTGGCAATGCTTTGACTCAGAGTTGCAGACAGAGCTGTGTGTGTTTGGAAAGCCAAGATTTTTTTTTTACTCCAAAGTTTATAAGCTGGTATAGCTTCTGGTAGAGTAGATGGCTTCATTTCGCTGTAGGGTTTTAGCTAAGTGTAACTGATGGTGTTATGGGGCTGTTTTAAAGATGTGTAAGCAAAAGACAAAGACACTGTTAAAAGGGTGAGGCTCAGTAATTTAAACCAGCAAATATTAAGCACTATTGGAGAAGGGTTCTATGTACTCATTATCTTGGTTAAAAAAAAAGTTCACCCTGTGAGTCTGCTCATGTTAGATATCACTGAAAAGAGAAGCTTAGTGTATTTGGGGTCATCTTTTCTTCCCCTAATTGCTCATTTGTTATCAGGCCAGCCAATGCTACTTTCTGAGGATCTTTTGTAGCCAATCCCACCTCTTCCCCATCCACAATGCCAAGGCTGAGATCATGCCATCATCTTGCCTATGTCTCCTGCTCTTCCAACCAGTTTCCTTATCTCCAATTCCTTCTTGCTCCAATCATTCCAACTCATGATCTGGACTCCAACTTAGTTTTCCTGACTCAATTCTGGATATTCTGCCAGTGGAGCCCATGTTCTAACCACATAGAACTAATTGGTTCTATCATGATCTTACCAGTACACTTTTCCTCTGTACTGCACATAACATTCCCTCTTCCTTTATACCCTTCTGTTTTGTAGCTGCTTCCTCATCCTTCCAGATACTCGTTAAATGTTAAATCCTTAGGATGTTTTCCCTGAAATAGTTAAGTGGTTATTACAATTCTCATACCATTTGTTATGACACTTATCACACTGTATTGTGATCATTTGCTTTATTTATCTTTATTTACCTGTAGACTCCAAGTTTTCCCTAGTACCTATCACAGTGCTTAAAAAAAAAGTCTTGTGGATAAATGAATAAATATGCAAATGATGAGTGATGAACAAACCTCAAATTTACACCATCCTCGTACTTTGAACAACATGAATTGCCATACTAAGCTTAAAGTCTATAATCTCCGTACAAGAAGAAAGTAATGGAAAAAGTGAGAATCTCTGGTCTATCACTTTTCTAGAGATATCTAAGACTGAAATTAACTGTAAACTTTGGAAACAATGTTTGCAAGCCTGAAAGTAAAGGTCTTGATGGATGAAAACTCTTCTATGTTGTATTCTAAACAATGGAAAGGGCATCAGTCAATAAAAGAATTAATCCAACAAACGTCAGAGTACCTACTTCTGATATCAGTGTGCGTACAAAAAGTAGATCATCCTGATGTTCAGAGTTTATCCTCCATCTGGGAAGTCGTATTTACAAAAACAACTAATACTTATACAGCGTTTAGTGTGTGTCAGGTATTGTTCTAAGCTATAATTATGTTAACACATTTGATCCTCACTGAAACCATAGAAGATAGGCACTAGTGTTACCCTCCACTTTACAGGAAATGGGGGCACAGTGGGTGGCTGGTCTAAAGTCCATGGAGAATGATGACCAGGACCAGGCATTTTGGCTTCAGAGTCTGTTTCTTAATCAATACTGTGACATATGCACAGTGACATAATTGTACTCTACAGAAATACAGAGCAATGTGAGAAAGTGTGGCATAGAGGAAGGCATATTTTCTATGGAGTCTGTCTTGGATTTGATTTCTGTTTCTTTCACTTGCACAATATTGGTGCTGTGCATGTTATTCGGCTTCTCTGAGATTCTCTAAAAATTAAGGTTATGAGAAGGTTGTTGAAAATGTTGTGCATCACTGTTTACACATAGAAGTTGTTCCAATATTTGTTTTTTTATTCAATAAACAGTTGTCTTTCCCTTTCCTCTTGCATAAAACTAGGTACACTATGTGTGTTATAAAAAATAAATGGCAGTGTATCACAACGACTTAAGAAGAGGCCATTTGGGATGCTTAGGGCAGGAAGCTTGAGAATGATGAATCGGTTCTGGGTTAACACACCAAAGGCTCTATCAAATATTCATGGTACCACCATGGCTCTGGGCTTCCTGAAAAGGAGGTATCTAAACTGGTATGCAGTCCCAAGACCCAGATAATCTTGTCCTGTTTAAACCTTGAACTTTAACATTTGTAGTAGCTCAAGTATATTAAACATTGGGGGTCAGGGATGACAAGTCCAGAGGAAAAGGGAAGATTTCACAGTGGAGAAGTGATGTTCTCTGAGGTCAGAGGGGTCCGCAGTGGTCAGTGTGTTGAGGGCAGGAGGGCTGAGATGGGGGACACACGGTTTACAGTGTAGCCTCCTCAGGCAGTAGGCCGGGAAGCAGGTAGCCACAGGGGAAACATACACGCACTGCAGCAGCAGCCCACAGGAAACAGTCTTTTGCTTGGTCCTTAATGTCCTCATTTTCAGCTAATGAGCAGCTATTCCACCTGTGTGGAGATAGCTTAGTGCAAAACAGCTGTTTTAAATGTGTAAACACTCACCGGAAATGTGTAAACCAGGGACAAAGCCATGCGGCTGTGTACCCTCTCTGCAGTGCCTTTGGATTACAGCTGCGTGTGGAGATAGCACTTGCATTATGCGTATCGCCTGGATGGAGCAGAGATTAAAAAGTGCCCATTCTTCCCTTAGTGTGGTGATGTGACAGCCAAGGAAGGACTGCTGGATGTGTAGGGGTGCACAGGGGGAGGAGCAGTGGTGTGAAGGAGATGCCAGGTGGGAGAGGAGGGCCCGTGCCATCTGCAAATGAGGTGTGGTCCTCCCGAGTTCCTGGCAGGGCCCCTGAAATGGAATTGATGGAAAAGGAGGGAAAACTCATCCCCCTTCTTTGCTATGTTATCTCCTTGGGAGGGAAAAGATCTGCATATTATTCATTTTTAGCATTTATTTGAAGGCGACTGCTAACTGAAGCTGCCAGAATAATATTTGCAATGTTCTTATTTTTTAAAATTTTGACTCTGAACGTATGCCGTTATTCAATGTTAAGAATTTTATTCAGTGTTAGGAGTTGTTAAACTTTGATAAGTTTGTTTGAAATGTAGAAGATGGGCACTTTGAACCCCATGTAACATGAAAGTGGGGTGTGAAAAAATTGATCCCTAGTGGGTCCTAAGGCTTCCCGCATACCGACTCATGTTTAGTTACAGTGGGATTAGAATTACAAAATAATACTATAAATATTAAATATTGAGGTCTTAGATTCTTTGATCACATACCAGGTTAGACAGACAACTTCTAAAGTGCCATAGGTTAACACAGAGTATTTATATGCCTAACAGGACTTTGATGCCAGGAAATCCTTAGTATGAGTTTTATGGTTGTTTATTACTTAAAATAGGAATCATTAGTGGTTGTTAAAAGTAAGGGTTAGTGAGAGCATGTTGAATTAGACCTACAAGTTTGCAATTCTCTACATCTTATCTTGTTTTTCTTTTAATTATGTCATGTGACACAGTTCATAATTATTTTTAATGCTTTAAAAAAATCCATGTTGACTAAGAAAACAATTTCCATAAAAACTGTGCTAAAACCAGTGTAGTGTTATAAGATGCCTATTTGAGATATGTTTTATAATCACAGTCACTGCCAATTGGTAGTTGCCCAAATTGAAGTTATAGTATCTGTGAGGAAATAGCCTTAAACACACTAATCATTTAAAACTGAGCCATATTGGGAAAACTGTTTATTTCCTATCCTGGTTTCTAAAGAAATCTAACTGTCCTTGAGTTGAAATTGTAACACACTCTAAAGTAAAAATCAATTATTTCATATTTCATACTAGCAGGAACTTAAGCCTTTTGATAGATTAATGTTTCTTAAACTCCCTGTAATTAACCTTCTTAAACTAAGCCTCTACCTCCCTGATACTGTCTATGGTGTCTCCTGCAGTTGTAAAAAGTGAAAGCCTAGCCCTATCTCTCTTAAAATATGTTCCAATTGTGAGGTTGGAAGGAGCCAGTCCAAATTACCAGAGTTGGGATTCTTTTTCTAACTGACCCAAGTTTCAGTTTTTGGAAACTTACTATATTTCACTGTTGAAGAATTTCTATGTATTAGAAAAATTTTCTTTATAGTGGGGGAAAATTTGTCTCTTTGCATGTTGACTGCAGGTAGGGGTGCCATTTGGAATAATATGGGACCTAGTTATCTACTCTATCTTCCAATGAACAAAGCTTTAAGTATTTGAACAGTGGTCACCAGTTTAGACAACCAACTTCTAAAGTGCTGTAGGTTGAGCCAGAGTGCTTATGTGCCTAACAGACCTTTGACACCAAGGAAATCTTTAGTATGAATTTTATGATTGTTTACTACTTAAAATAGGAATCATTAACTAGTGGTTGTTAAAAATCAGGGTTAGTGAGAGCCATCTTTCATTATCTTCAATCTCAGCTCCCTCAGTTCTTCAGCATTTTTATGATTATAAATGTTTCACATCCTATTCTGAACATGTTCTAATTTGTTAGTGTTCTTATTAAGATGTTTCAGGACATGGCTCATCCATTCATTACATCCCCATTAAGCTCCTGTTATGTGACAGAAATTGAGGATATCATGATGAGTAAGACAACGTCTCTATCCTCAAAGGTTTGGGTAATAAACAAGTAAATCAATAAATATATAATGTATTTCCAGGTAATGTTAAGTGCTTTAGAGAAAACTACAGTAAAAGATAAAAAGTATTGGGAATAGCAGAGGACTATTTTAAATAAGTAGATATTTTAAATGGGTAGGGTAGTCAGGGAAGATCTTTCTGAGTAAGTGGCATTTGACCTGAGACCTGAATGCCATGCAATATATATGCAGTAGTCTTGAGGAAGGATGTTCCAGGTGGGAAAACAGCAATTGCAAAAGCTCTGAGGTGGGAATGATGTGGGAGGTGTTATTAATGGATAGCTTTTTCCCCTTCCCATGACTGACAAAGGAACCCTTTAAAGCTAAATCTACATGGTTCAATCTCAGTGCAATTCTCTTTTCTGCTCAACTTCTCCCCTCCTACTAGATACACACTATTGAGCATGTGTACACATATATACATATTCTCCTAAAGATAATATCATCTCTGCTAGATTAGCTCTTAGGAATTTTATGTTACAAAATTGAATGACTGAAGAGAGAGAGAGAGAATTAGAGTGGTAGGAGAAAAATATGTATGCTGAGCCAGGGAGGCATCATTGGAAATTGCAAACTCAAATTCTTACAGAGCCTAAGGGTAACATAACTGAGTGACACAGGTTGAGTGTTAATACAACAAAGAGTCATGGCTCCAACTGTGGCATATCCCGTATAAACAGGTCAGCTCCTACTCTGCTAGACAATGTTATTGGAATACACAATGAATCCAGTATTGCCATATGTCCCAATTTTTCAATAACAGTAACAGATCTGCTTTTTATATGAGATTTTCTAATTTTAAAAACATCACCATAGGGGCTTCCACTTCTAGGAAGATGGAGTAGACATACTTTCCCCTATTCTATCCATTAACTAAAACCTCTGGACATATATGTAAAATATAAGAAGACTCTGAAAGGTGGAATGAAAAAGAGAAACCAAGTAACAAGTTTTGGATTCAAGAAAATATACTATTGTGAGTTACCTGTGTTTTCCTTTACCTCCTCTATTCCAGACTTGAACTAAAGAAGCTGAAAAGCCTGAAAAACCAATGTGCATAAACAAAAGAGCCCCAAGAAAAGTCTACTTTTCCCAGCCCCCAAGTAGGAAAGGGGAAACCTAGCAAGACAATTTTAGAATTAACTGCTCTATTTCAGCCAGATAGCACAAAAATATTTAAGGAAATTATATAATAAACACAGGAGGGTAAAAGAAGGTAAAGTTTCTATGCTTCACTTGAATTGGTAACATAATGATACTAGAAGATTGTGAAAAGTTATGTATATATAATGTAATACTTAGGGAAATGGCTCATAAAAGCTACACAAAGAGATAGACTCCAAAATGCAGTAGGCAACTCAAAGTATAATTTTTAAAAATGTTTAAGTAATCAACAGAAAGTCAAGAAAAAGAAAACAGAAATGAAAAATAGAGTAAGCACTAAAGTGATAGACTTAAGCCATAACATATCAATAATTACATTAAATATAAATGGACATAAGTTGTCTAATATGCCAGTTAAAAGACAGAGTTTGGCAGGATGGGTTGAAAATAACCCAACTATATGCTATCTATAAGAAACTGACTTCTTAAAATAATATTTTCATGTAATAATATAGGATGATGCAAGGAAAATGATGGGAAAAGATACACCATGCCAACATTAATTGAAAGAAAGTAGCAGTGGCTATGTTAATATCAGATAAATTGGACATGAGAGCAAAGACATAAAGAGGGACATTATTTAATGATAAAAGAGACACACCAAGAAGACAGCAACCCTAAATGTGTATATGCACCGAACAACAGAGCAGCAAAATATGTGAAGCAAAAGTTGATAGAACTGAAAGGAGAACTAGACAAATCCATAGTTATACTTGGAGACCACATACTGCTCTTAACAACTGACAGAACAGCTACACAGGACATCAGCAAGGATATATGTATTGGTTTACTAGGGCCACCGTCACAATGCCATAGATCCGATGGCCTAAACAATAGAAATTAAGTTCTGAAGTCAGATGTCCAAGATAAAGGGCTCAGCAGGGTTGGTTCCCCTGAGGCTTTTCTCCTTGGCTTGCAGATGGCCACCTTCTCACACTGCCTTTCCTCTGTGCACAAGCATCCCTGTGTCCCTACCTCTTGTAAGGACACTGATCTTATTGGATTAGGGCCTCACTCTTAGAGCCTCATTTAACCTTAATTACCTCTTTGGAAGTCCTATTTTCAAACATACTCATGTTGGGGGTTAGAGCATCAATACATGAGTTTTCTTTTATGATGGGAGGCACAGTTCAGTCCATAACAATATAGAAAACTCAACAACACCATCAACCAATAGGATGTAATTGGCATTTATAGAGCATTCTACCCAACAACAGGAGAATGCACATTTTGTCCCCCAAGTGTCTATAGGATATAGACCAAGATAAATTACACCCTGGGCAAAAACTGGAGATAATTTAAATGTCCTTCAGTGAATGAATGATTAAACAAACTGTGGTACATTCATACCAAGGAATATTTTCCAGCAATAAAAAGGAACAAACTATTGATACATGAAACAACCGGAGTGTATCTCCAGAAAATTATGCTTGGTGGAAAAAGCCAATCCCTAAAGGTTACATACAGTATGATTCCATTTATATAACATTCTTTAAATTATAAAATTATGGAAACGCTGAACAGATTATTAGTTTCCAACAGCCAGAGATCAGGGAGAGAAGAGCAGATGGGGCTATGAAAGAATCTTTGCAGTGATGGAAATGCCCTGTATCTTGACTGTATCAGTGTTAATATTCTGGTATGATATTATACTACAGATTTTGCAAGATGTTACCATTGAGGCAAACTGGGTAACAGATACTTGGGATCTCTATTATTTCTTACAACATGCCTGTAAATATGTAACAGGCTCAAAATAAAAGTTTAATTAAAAAATTACTGTCAGCCAATCAGAACATGTGTTCAGGCCAGATAGTGCCTATTCACTACTGCTCTGCACTCCTTGACCTACATAATGAAGTACAGTGAGGACAGAGAGAGGGGTGAAGAGAAATGTTGGGTAAGAGAAATTGGGAGGGATTTGTGGGCTGGTGGATAGATATCCTCCAGAACAGTCATGGGACATGTGAAAGTAGATAGATGATGAGGATTTTTGCAATGTATTTGGGTGACCTTTCTTGTTTTCAAGAACTTATGGGAAAAAAAAAAACCAATGCATTTCTTTAACTGTGATATTGCAGTGAGACTGAGCCATGGAAGATCTAGCTTTATACTGTTACAAGTCAACATTAGAAAAACTTGTGGTTACAGTTAATCCTGGGAAGAGCCTGAAGTATGTGTAAATAGATTGGAGGGTCAAGGAGAAATGGCTAAATGTGTATCTACTAATGGTAGTGGACGTTGCTTGCCTTGCAGACCCTTGCTGCCTGTTTTCTGCGGGCATGTAGTTACGGTTATTGGTGTCTTTTCCTAGTAAGGAGGAACTTGGTTCTAAGGAGTCCCCTAATCCCCCTCATTGTTTCCAGTTTGTACCTAGACTTGTAAGGTAACAGTGTTAAGGATACATATGGAGACATTGTCTCCTGAGACCCTTGAGGCTGGATGGAAGGATTTGATGAGGTGCTGCAAGGCCTGGGTGACCTCTCTGACTTAAGGGAACACTGCAAAAGGAGGGTGAGGGCCCCTCTCTCTCTGCTTATTATGGCCAATCTGGATGATCATATACCATGTAAGCCATTCGTTCTGGGCAGAGGGTGAATGGGCTCAGGTGCATGCAATTGAAAGGTAATGAGGATGATTAATCAAATTCCTTCCAGTAAAGGGTGCCATGTGCCAGACTCTGTCCTGGATAACCCTTCTACATGTGAATCAGGGGCCAGGCTCGCCCTCAGGTGTCTGGTATCTGAGAGTAACATCTGTGCTTGGAGCAAACTGGGAGTGACTGGAGGCCACTTTTGGCATGATCTCACTGCTTCATCAGGCTGCTCTGCCAAGGTTGGTTCACAATCTCCTCTGGTCATGCTCGTTTAGTTATAGAAAACAGGGTGAACATGAGTAATGGGATGTGCAGTTAGCTGTTGGGGCAGGTGGCCCCAGTGGTAAGCCTCCATGTGGTAACTAAAAAAGCCCCATGTGGTTTAAAACCAGTGTAGAGAAATACCTGGAGAATAAATCACTCTGTTGTTGGCATTTTTATTTATCTAATTATATCTGTCTATTTATCTGTCTTTAATCTACTTTTAGATAAACAGATAGGAATGAGGAGTTGATCTGAGAAGACCTGGGCATTGAATTTTTAGGATTCCATGTGTAAATTCTCTATAGTAGGTATATAGAGAATTTACACATGGAATCCTACACAAATCTTAATCTACAATATAAAGTAAAATCCAGTAAGATATATACAGTTAAATCTTTTCACTTTGAGGTCAGTAGTTTGTGAGTTCTATTCCTGACTCTGCCAACTAATGGATTAGTCATGCTTTGAAGGAAGTTTTCCTCATCAGCAAAATAGGGATTATAAAGGCTACCTGAAAGGCACCTAGGTGGAAGAAAATGATGCCTGGCACATAGTAGGTGCTCAGCAAACGTTACTTCTTGCTGTTGCCCAACTTCCAACTTCAAAAATTTTTATGTCTTGACCTTATAAAATTCTCCAATAAGAAGTCTTTCCCAGTGTAGGTTTATTTTTCTTAACTGAGGCAATGCTGTGTTCCACATAGGCTCTACATGGCAAAAAAGCCAACTGTCTTACTAGGCCCTGTGGTACAGAGGAAAGAGACGCAGATTAGCAGTAAGGGGTACTGGGCTCTTGCACATGTTCTGGGTATGAGGAAGTGCTGTCTGTCTTAAACCAAACATTGATGTATTGGAAGAGGACAGAAATCCCCGGGATCCTAGAGGAGTAGGCACTGAAAACAGGTAGGAACCAAGGGAGCCAGAACAACCTGGCCAGGCCTCTGCCGTTCTGGACATATTGGAGAATCATTTGCTCTCGACTCGGAATTGGGTGAAGAGCATCCAGTTTGTTGAGCTCATGCATGACATGCCTTGGCTGCTTGAGCATCAGAAGAGGGAGATTATCCCATTTCGCTTTCAAAGCATACTATACACTGCAGGGATTCCCTCTACAACGGGATGGCATGGAAAGTTGGATAATCATCTGCCCCAAATGACAAATATGCCCTATGCTCTGATGTCAATTAGCTATTTGACTATGGGAGGTCATTTCATACTCCTGACCCTTAGTTTATTAATCTGTAGAGAGGTCTAGACCATATAGGCAATTTTCAACTTTTCTTTCTTAAACAACAGTTTGGTTTGATCAGTTTTATTAAACGATATCTTATTTTGATAACTTAGATGTAAATTATGTAAAAGTAGACCTGCTGTGGTTGGGGGACGGGAGAGGGGGGAAGAAGATGGGGTGCTTATTCCCCATCCTTCACCCTCCTGCCCTGCCATGGTGCTCCGAAGCCTTGTAGCAAATAGGGTACTTTATGGATCTTCTGGGGTTTCTATGGAGCACAGTTTGAAAACTACCAAATTCTGCAATTTGCTCAGTCTCTTTCAAGTGTAACATTGGGTGACTCAATAATTCCAGGGTTTAGAATGCTGCTAATTTTACCTGTATTTGTCAACACCCACTCTAGGAGAAGGAGGTTAAGACTTTGGTTATTTTGGGTCAGCATTTAACAAATTAGGCAGTTTGATTAAACTTGATTTTCTTTTGTTGTCAAAAAATTTAAACCAGGGAAATAAAACATTGTAGAAGCCCTGACATTCTCTGTTTTCTTGTCACTGTTATTAGCCAATGGTTGTCCCATGTGCAAACTGACTGGAAAAATCTGCGAAAGTACTGAGGAGAAATTTCACTCATGTCAAACAAGGACTTCTTCACTAAAAACACAGTTCTTTACATCCACCTTGTAGTTTCACCCACACATAGAAAAAGTAATAGTGTGAAAGAAAGCAAAATGCTAATAGGGGATACCTTTGGGTATTGGAATTAAGGGTAGCTTTGATTTACTTTATTTCTCTTTTCTGAACTTTAAGCAACACACGTGCATATAACTTTGCTAATCATAAAGTTATTAAAAATGAACAAATTTCTTTCAAAAGTTATTAAGTTAATTAAAACAATTAGTCAGCACAAAAATTGAAATTAGCAGTGTTAAAAAATAGCATTTTATTGACTTGAAACTCAATGAGCCAGCACAGTCATAAATTTAAGAACTCAACATTCCTTGAATTTAAAAAGGGGGCTCTCATATTCTTTTTAAGTGGTGAATGTGCCTTATTCCTCCAGGTACAGAAGACCAGTGATTGGAAAATAGTGTGTGTGTGAGACAGCTGGTAGCCATTCTTCCCGTCACCCACATAGAGAAGGAGTCACCTTTTGGACACTAATGTCTGGCTATGTACAAATGTTTAGTTCAGTGGCAGATTCATGTCTGACATCTAAGAATCAATCTTATTTATTGATACCATATGCTAGACTGTCTTCTAAGACCTACAGGGTAGGGCACTCTTTGTCCCTTCCATTTACCTTGGTCTTGGCCTAATGACACCCACAAGGACCACTTAATAAATGCTAAGAGATCCCTCAGGCCTGTCTGTGACAATCATTAAAACACACCTTGACCTTTAACTCCTGTGAAAATCAAGGAGGGAGAATAACAACGAGAGAAAATGCCTGCATTTTATTCCTTTTCCTCCTCTAAGGAGCTCTTGGTAATTAGGTTTCTCTACACCAGCAAAAGAAAAAAACCAAAATTCCCATTTTAAGTATCTGACTGTCTCCTTAGGGAGAGATGGAAAGATAATAGATGGACAGATAGATAGGGCAGACAGAAATAGTTATAGTAGTCAGATCTATATTCAGTTTATTATGTTTGATTTGCAAAGTTAATTGAGTGTTGTGTCTTAAAATGGTCTTTTCCTTCCTCTTCCTCTTTGCTGTAATTCAAAAGGAGATTAAAGGCAAAGAAAAATCAATTTTAAACTTTGGTTTCCAAAGTTGTTCCATGGTCTCAGTGGTCATCACTTCAAACAAAGCACCAAGTAGTCACGTGCAGTGGGCTTCATTGTGGCCCCTGTGAGGAAGGTCCTCTGTGGCCATGGAGAGGGAGGCGCAGGAAGTGGGAGAGTGTAGCCCAGAGCAGGTCACCCAGGAACTAGAGGGCACATTGTAGTTTTCCGTGGGCCTTGGTTTAACATCAGATCCCATGCTCCTGCCTAACATGACGATGCCTTATGTCTGTTTACAAAACACATTTGTTTCTCTTATATAATCCTCATTTACCTGCAAGGTAGAAATGGCTCTTCTCACTTTATGGATGAACACCCTAAAGGGCAGAATATATAGGTGACCAGTATCACAAAACTAGCAAGTGGCAGACTCAGAACTTGAGTCCTGGACTTTGGATTCTGAAGAGAGTGCATGTCTTTCTGGCCCTTAGCCATGATGACCTGTGTTTGAGGTTCTCTGTCATGCTCACCCCAGGATCCCAGTACCAATGCAGTGCTTTATGTATAAAAAATGTCAGTAAAATGGCATTTTCTCCTCTAAGTCCACTCTAACTTCATGCTGAAGGAAGTAATGATTTACTTAGTTTGGAGAATATTATTCATCCTCATCAGAAAAGAGATACCAGATTATTTGATTTCATTGAGGTTAGCTATGTAAGGAGGGTTATGGAACAGAAGATTATCTTGACTAATAGGAAAAACTTTCTAATAGGAAGACCTCAGGCGACCTTGAAGTGACCTTAAGTGATAGCCTTGTGGAATCTCTTCTCCTTTATAAAGGGCTTGAATACCTGCCCTTCATCCCTCATGGGGTTGTTTAGAGTATCTCAAGTTATGGAAGTAAGTGACCTCCTATAGGCCTTAGTGCATGATTACTTCAGGGACTAGGGCTCCCGGCCGACACCCAGCTGGCTGGCTGAAGTGGCTTCTCTCCATTTAAATGGGAACTGAGGCAATTAGTCTCTGAACAAAGAGTTCCTGGGCACTTCTTGGACAGACTAGTCTTTCTTGCCATCTTCCATCCATATCCCTCCCATTCTGCCTACTTCCAGATCATCTCTGACCCAGTCAGGACTCTCCACAGTGATGTGGAGCATGCCAGCGAGCTGCAGTCTACTTTCCTAGGGTCTTATATATTATATAATATTACGTGTTATAATATAGTCTTATGCATTTTGTTGCTGATACAAACTGTTTGGCCTTTTGAGTAAAAAGCAATTAACATCTGAATGTCACAGCCAGAGCTGCGTTCTTAGGTCAGTGGACAGTTGTGTGGTAGGGTAGAGTAGAAGGTTTCTAGGGCTTTT
Organism: Manis javanica; assembly: GCF_040802235.1. NCBI lineage: Eukaryota > Metazoa > Chordata > Mammalia > Pholidota > Manidae > Manis > Manis javanica. The sequence continues at coordinate 23,795,782 of NC_133163.1, read as the reverse complement.
CTCCTCCATGTCTGCACTAGCCTTTCTCCTTGTCAAAGTATAACTGACTCTCAAAACAAAGCTCACTCCAGTGCCTTTCCAAGGAAAATGCCACTGATCTCAGATGAGTATGAATACATGTCAGCCCAGGGTCATATACTCTCACATGTGACCTCACTGAATAATTGACCAGGTGTGGAAAATAATATAGTTTCATTGGAACACAGCTGTACCCATTTGTTCCCACCTTGTTTCTGGCTTTTTCTTGTTGAGGTAAAACTGACATCACACTGTTTTCAGATTTCAGGTGTACAATGTAATGAGTCCGTATTTGTATATACTGCAAAATGATCAACACAGCAAGTCCAGTTAACATCCGTCTCATGCACACTTACACATTTTTTTTTTCTTGTGATGAGAACTTTCAAGAGCCATTCTGCTGCTTCTGTTTCTGGTCAGTTTTGCTCTCTAATGACACAGCTGAGTCGTTGTGATACAGATTGTGTGACCCACACAGCCCAAAATATTTACTATTGGACTTTTTACAACAAGAGTTTGCTGACTCCTGTAGAACACTTAGAAAATACAGAGAAATATAAAGAAGGAAAAATGATCCCTAACCTCTCAACCCAGAAATGACGCCTGCTACGTTTTTCAGTTTGTACTTAATTTTTCTCCCAGTCATTAAATGTTTGGAAACTCAAATTTTAATGGCTGGATAATATTCTTTAATATTAATGGAATTTAATACATCAAACACAGTTGATTTAACTTAATTCAACTTATTTCTGTTTTTCTCTATTATAAATCTATAATGTACATCTGAGTACATAAAGCTTTAGCCTCTTGGCCTTAAGTCTTAGTAGTGAGATTATTGGGTTAAACAGGATAAAATGTTTGAGGTCCTTGATGCATATTGAAACACAGCCTTCCAGAGAGGTTATGCCAATTCCACTCTTAACTAGCCTGCAGAGCGTGGAAGCCAGTATCTGCCTCAGTAAGCCTTTATCAGTATTGAGGAGTATGATATTATCTTTGAAATTTTTTATTATTAATGACTTGAACATTTTATCCTTTTTATTTATTGTTCTATGAAATGTTTGTCATAGACATACTATTTTTTCATTGAAGATTTAAGTTTTTCTCTTATTTTTTGATGGGCTTTTTATGGATTAATGCTATCCCTTGGTATTATAAATATTTTTTTCTTTTAATTTTATTTCTTAATTTTATGATGTTCTTTAAAGGGCAGAAATATTTTTTTCCTCCAGTAGAAAATATTGTTTTTTTTCACTTTGATTTCTCCAATTGCTTTTTCTGTGTTCAGAAAGCCTTTCCCAGTCAGAGATTAGATAAATACTTATTTGCATTTTCTTATTGTTTTCTAATTTACTTTTTAATCTTTATGAAATTAATTTTTGGCATAGAGTATTAAACTGAATTACCTGTTTTTGTTTTTCAAATTACAAACTTTCCCAACATAATTTTTTAAATAATTCATCTTATCCCTTACTGATTTGTGGATTCCTGTATTATATAATTTTTTGTATATACTAGGCTCTCTGCTGTGCTCAGTTAATCTTTCAGCGATGTTTGTGCCAGTTTTACACTGTTGTTATATCTTTGCAGTACAGACTAATACCTGGCAGAGCAGATCCTTCTTCATCATTCATTAGTTCTGTACATACTCTTCAAAAAATGTAAGCACTCATGGGGCTCTACTGTTGAGCATCTAGAGTAGGGGCTGTTAAACTATGGCCCACAATCCTAATGTAGCCCAGCACGTGTTCTTGGAAATAAAATTTTGTTGTAACATAGTCACACTCACTGTGTACATACTATCTATTTAATTCTTTGTTATGATGGCAGAGTTCAGTAGTTGTGAGAGAGATTGTATGAAACACAAAGCCTAACATATTTACTATCTGGCCTTTTACAGAAAGTTTGCTAACTTCTGGTCCAAAAGATTTGGTTAGGAATTCATATAGACAGGAAACCAGTGCCAAGGTCTAAACCCAATTTCTTGGGACACATCACAAATTCCAAGTGGGACTTTGAATTTTGCTCCAGTTTGTTGTATCTCTGTCTTTACTTCCTTTGTAAGGAGGAAGTCAAGATAGAGCTAACACTCTCTTGTCTGCAGCTGGCATTCCCATGAATTATATTGCTATACTGACAGCAAGAATTTCTTCACAATCTGACTTCTCTTAACCCTGGACACTTCTAATGTTAACCTAAATAAAATAAACAATGCCATGTAAATTGACTACTTGAAAGATGTCATTCCTGGTGAAATGAATATTTTTGATAATCCACTGCTCTGATGGCCTCATTACTGTTCCTCTCCATTTGCCCAGACATGCAAAAGTTGGTTGTATGTTTGGATTAGATGAGAGCTCAAGATGGGAGAGTTCAATGTGCTTTGATGGGAGGAACAAGAGGAATGAGCTCATGAAAGGCAACAAGGATCACTTAGAAGGTTAATTCTTCAAGTGTGTGGGTGCAACTAAAAGATCCTGCATGACCCTTCTCTGTGGCAGTAGGGGGCCATGTGCTCAGAGTGCTTGAGGTATACTGAAGTGGGATCTCTGTGGATTTTTAAGAATTGAATAGCAATATCTCCACAAGAACACAATACACAAGTCTTTGGTTGTTTATTTTCATGACAGTTTTGAAACTCTGGCTTGTCTCAGTGGGAAGCGCTAGCCTTCTCTTTGTGTAGTCTGGAGTGGGCTTTTATGCACTCAGCAGGATGCTATGAAGGATTGTTGTAGCTGGTCAGAGTTCTATGAAAGGCTGACAAGAATGCCCAAGAAGTTATGTGTGCACATGTACATGTGAGTGTGTGCATGAGTTCATACACAGAAGAGAAAGAAAATAGAAAAGGAGAGAAAAAACAACTTTTTAAAGGTCACGTGTATTTTCTAGTACAGTCCCAGAATTATGTAAAGAAAAAATGTATTGGTGCAGGTTGATGCAGAAATAACTATTTGCACAAGAATCAAGAACTAAAAAAATTCCTTTAAATATTATGTTTCACTTTGTTAGAATGGAGGGATGGGATATGGCTTCTCCAGCCTAAAGGCATTTCCTTCTTTCAGACTGTACAAGGCTTGATTCAATAGCGATATGACAACTGCTTTACTAAAAGGCAGAAATCGAGGACATGGGGAAGTCAAGAGAGAGGAAAGATGGAATGGAAACAAAGAGGAAATAAAAGACCAATGAAAATGGAGAACAAAAGTGCTGCAGAGACCCACTAATGAGAAATGTGGTTTGAGATAATCTTTCAAGGGAAATTTGTGCTTAGAAAAAGTCACTGGCTGCAAATATGTCAAGATACGCAACAGAGACTGGGCATGATTTAGCTATACAGGGCTCCCTGGGGGATGTTACATTTGTGAAGTTTGGCATTGTTGAGTATCTGTGCTCAGTGACATGCATGTCATCTTATTTCTGCCATTGGTTGTCATTACAATGCAGGCACACTCCTCAGAGGTCAAAAACCCCGAGAGCTAATAAGAATTCATAGAGACAAACTTCCCACCCAGTGTAGAAATTCCATCCTGTGATACCTCTGACAGAATGGAATTACCAAATTCTTAGATTTTGAAAGAAGCTTAAACCTAACAGTAGTGACTAAGATTGTGGGTGTTGGGGTCAGAGAGTCTAGCTTTGCATGTGTGTTGCCTCATGTCCTGGTTATGCCCTTGAGAAGGTTAGTTTTACTGTCTAAGCCTCAGTGAGCCTATAAAGTGAGGATGATAATAGCACCTACCATTTTGGAATGTGGTGAGGATTAAGTGAGATGATATAAATCAGTAAACATAGGGCTACACACATGGTTAGTGCTCAGTAAATGTTCTTTATTACTAATTTATTATTATGATTATTGCCACTTTTGGGATTTTTTAGATTATCTTTATCATCTCTTATGTTTTCTTCATGATACAAACAAGGATTAATCTGGAGAAAGCAGTCTTCTCCATTAATGAATTGCAACAAAAAGACCTTGAATCAAGAGAAGTTCAATGAAAGGGCTCAATGCCAGCACCTCTTTGAAAGTTGGTTGAGTGTGTTTTGTGTACTGCCTCCTTCAGACCAAACTGTATCACAGAGGATAAAAGAATATTGTGCTAACTGTTGGTACCCCAAGCTTTGAATTTAAAAAGGAGGTGATTTAATTTTGGGAGGAGTGAGGCTAACTAAGTATTACAGCAATTTTATTTACTGAAAGAATAATTATTAAGTCCTAGAGTGTTGTAAAGTGTGTGAAAAGAAGGGAGATTTGACTAGCTCGTTTATCTTTGAGAATCTGAGGCACAGTGGCGAGTTAGAAGAGAGGAAGTTCTGTTTCACAGAGCCCTTGGTTTTTCGCTATCTGCTAGAAAAGAGAGTACCATTCCTTAATAATTATGCTTTCAAATAGGGGCAAGGCTTATTTCAAAACCAGAGAGTTCCATGGAAAAGATCCAACCAGTAAAATAATTTGAGAATATGTGTGTGAACTTTTTTTGTACTTCCTTAAAATTAAATTTTTTATTTTGAGATAATTGTATATTCACATATTCACATGCATTTGTAAGACATAGTGCAGAGAGATCCTGAGTACCTGTCACATTTCCCCCCCATGGTAACATCTTGCAAAACTATTATACAATGTCACAGCCAGGATGTCGACATTGATATAGTCAAGTTACAGAATATTTCCACCACTACATCGATCTTTCAAATTATCCTTTCATAGCCAAACTCACTTCCTTTATACCTCACTCCCTCCTTAATCCTGGCATCTAATATCTAATGGAGAACTCATTTGTTCTCCATTTGTATAATTTTGCCATTCCAGGAATATATATATAACTGGGATAATACATAAATTGAATACATATAAATAGAATAATATGGAACTTTTGAGATTAGCTTTATTCACTCAGCAAAATGTATACCATGACTTGTTTAACCATTCACTTGTTGAAGGATATCTGTGTTGTTTCCAAATATGGATATTATGAAAAGAGCTGCTATAAATAGTTGTACACAGACTTTTGTGTGAATATACATTTTCATCCTGTTGGAATAACAGTAGTGCAGTTGCTAGGTAGTTACATGTTTAGGCTTTTATGAAACAGCCAAAGTGTTTTACAGAGTGGCTGTGTGGTTTTACATCCCCACTTGTAATGTATGTATGATCCACACCAACACGGTGTTGTCACTGTTTTTCAGTTAAGCCATTCTGACAGGTGTGTAGTGATATCTCATTGTGGTGTTAATTTGCATTTCCCTAATCACTAATGATGTTGAATGTTTTTTCATGCGCTTATTTGCCATCTGTATACCCTCTTCAGTAAAACACCTCTTCAGGTCTCTTGCCTATTTCTAAATGGATTTTTTTTTTTACCATTGAGTTTTGACATTTCTTTACGTATTATAGATACTAGTTCTTTGTTAGATATGTAGTTTACAAATATTTCTTCCTACTCTGTAACTTGTCTTTTTATCCTCTCACATGGTCTTGCACAGAACAAGAGTTTTAGTTTTGAGGAAGGCCAGTTTATCCAGTTTTCTTTTTATGAATTGTGCTTTTGGTATTGTCCAAGAGCTCTTTGAAGAGCCCTATATTCTGGAGATTTTCTCTTGTATTTCTTTATACAAAAGTTATACTTTTACATTTTGCCTCTAAGTTCATGATCAATTTTGAGATAATTTTGTGTAAAGTATGAGACTTAAGTTGAAGTTTAGTTTTTGCGTGAACATGGGGATGTACAGTTGTTTCAGTACCATTTGTTGAAAAGGGTATTTTTCCTACATTGTACTGCTTTTGCATCTTTGTCAAAAATCAGTTGAGCATATCTGTATAGGTATATTTATGGGTTCTCTATTCTGTTCCATTGGTCTGTATGTCTATCCCTCCATCAATACCATAAAGTCTTGATTACTGTAGCTATTTTAAGTTTTGAAGTTGGGTAGACTGATTACTCCCACTTCATCCCTTTGCAATATTATTTTATCAATTTTAGTTCCTTTCTCCTTCCAAATAAATTTTAAGATAATTTTGGTTACATCTACCAAAAAAATCTTGATGGATTTCAACAGAAGTCATGTTAAACCTGTGTATCAATTAGGGAGAATTGAAATCTTTACTATGTTAGGTTTCTGATCCATGAACATAGTATGTCTCTTAATTTATTAAGGACTTTGATTTTTTTTCAGCAGTGCTGTGTAGTTTTCAGCATACAAGTCCTGTGAGATTTATACCTAAATACTTAATTTTTTTTGAACAACTGTAAATGGTATTATCTTTTTGATCTTTGTGCCCACATGTTAGAATATACAAATTTGATAGGTTTTTTTTTGTATTTTGTATCCTGTGACCCAGGTTTGTGTATAAGTGTGGTGTGTGTCTGTCTGTAGAGTCCTTGAGATGGCTACATATAAAATGCCATCTGCAAATAAGGAATTTTGTTTCTTCCTTCAATTCTGTATGCATTTTATTTTATTTTCTTGCCTTATTTCACTGGCAATAATTCTTAACACCATGTTGAATAAGAATGATGATAATGAAGATTATATCTTTTTGGTGGGTTGATAATTTTTTTCACTATATAATAATCTCTGTAGATGGTAATTTTTTTGCTCTGAAGTTTAATTTATTTGGTATTAATAAAGCCAACTCCTGCTTTCATTTGGTTAATGTTTGCATGACATGTTTTTCCATTATTTTACTTTCATCTTGTCTGTATCATATTGAAAGAGAGTTCCTTGTAGATAAGCATGAAGTTGGGTCATGTTTTTAATTCATCTGGCTATTCTGTTAGTTCATATATTTAGACATTTAATGTCATTATTTATGTTAGGGATTAAGTTTCCCATTTTATTATTGTATTTGTTCTGTTTTTCATTTCTTTTCTCTTTTTCCTGCCTTCCTGTTGGTTAATTGAAGATTTTCTTGAGTTAGTATTTTGCTTTATCTGGAGTGTTTTGAATGTATTTTTTTATATAGCTTTGTTTAGTGGTTGCTCTGGGCACCACCCACATCCACATACAATCATAGTCTACTGTTGTCATCATTTTTACAGTTTGTGTGAAATGTGGAAACCTCACATAAACATTTCTTTATGTCCTTTCTCCCCCATTTATAACATTAAATATTTTGTCTATTTGCATTTAGAACGACATCAGATGGATTTATAATTTTTACTTTGTCAGACATAACTTGCAAAAATCAAGAGGAGATAAAAAAGTCTACTTTATCTATATCTTTTGCCTACTGTGTTTCTCCTTCCTTCCTTAAATTTTAAGACTCTTTCTTGTATCCTGTATTTAGAGAACATCCATGAGTCATTATTTTAGGGAAGGTGACCTGGTAACAAATTCTTTCAATTTTCTTTCATCTGAAACTATCTTGATGTCCCCTCATTCCTGAAGGACATTTTCACTAGATATAGATTCTAGGTTGATAATTGTTTTCTTTCAGCATTTGAAAATTGTGCCACTTCTTTTCTGTCTTCTGTTGTTTCTGATGAGAAATCCACTGTCATTCAAATTTTTTTTCCATTATTGATAAGATGCCATTTTTCTCTGGCTATGTTCAGAATTTTTTGTCTTTCATTTTGGATGTTTGACTGTGGTGTGTTGTCTTAGCTCAGGCTGCCATAACAAAATACCATAGACTCGGCAGCTTAAACAAAAATAAATTTTCTCACAGTTCTGGAGGCTGGAAGTCTGAGATCAGGGTGCTAGCATGGTTGGGTTCTGATGAGAACTCTCTTCGCAGCTTGCAGATGGCCTCCTTCTTGTTCCGTCCTCACAGGGCAGAGGCACAGAGACATCTCTCTTCTTCTCCTAATAAGACCGCTAATCCTATTGGATTATGACCTGATTTAACCTTAATTACATTCTAAAAGCCCCTTCTCCAAATACAGTCACACTGGGTATAGGGCTTTAACATAGGAATTTGGGGGGACACAATTCAGTCTATTGCATATGTCATAGTATGGATTTTTTTTAAAAATCTGCTTGTGGTTCATTCGTCTTCTTGAATCTGATAGTTGATATCTTTTACAGGTTTGTGGAGTTTTAAGTCATTCTCTGAGTACTTTTTCAGCCTTGATTCCTTTTTCCTCTCCTGTAATTTCAATGACATAAATGTTACATCTTTTGCTGTAGTCCACAGGTCTCTGAGGCTCTATTCATTTCTTCCTCTCTGTTCAGATTAGATGATTTCTATTGTTCTATCTTCCTGTTTTTCTGTCTGTGTCCTCCATTCTGCTGTTTTGCCCATCCACTGAGCTTTTTGTTTTGATTATTATATTTTTCAGTTCTAAAATATCCATTTTGTTCTTATTTATATTGTTTCTTTATTTGCTAGTACTTTTATTTCTTTGCTGAGACTCTTTATTTTTCTTTGCTGAAACTTTTAATTTTGTTTCAAGTATGTTCATAATTGCTCACTGGAACAATTTGATGATGGCTCTTTGAAAATCTTTCTCAGATAATTCTAACGTCTCTGTCATCTCATGGTTGGCATCGATTGACTTCTGAGTTCTTTCAGTTTGAGGTTATCTTGGTTCTTGCTCTGACTTGTGATCCTGAAGTGAACTCTGAAAATTCTGGTTAGTATGTTAGTATGTAGATCTTATTTAAGCTTTCTGTTTTAACTGACTTTTTCTGACACTGTTCTATCAAGGAAAGGGATGGGGAGCCACCTCCTTCCTGCATGGTCCTGATAGAAATCTAGGTTCCCCATTTGCCATTGATGCCCAAGGATGGGGCTTGTTATTCCTGGGCAGAGTTTGGAGACCCAGCTTCCCAAGAGGCCTCCACGGATACCTCCCTGTCTGGGAGTGGTAGGGAGGCCTGGCTGCTGCTCCCCATATGGCCTCTACTGATACCATCATGGTAGTGAGGAGTGACTCATCATGCTAGGTCTCCTCTGACACATGCCCAGTAGGGATGGAGAGTGATGCCTTGTTACTGCCGGGTGGGGATAATAATAATAAAAAATACCAGGTTCTCCATGTGGTCTCAATTGACATGCAGATAGGGGAGGTTGTTATCACACGACAGAGATAAAAGTCTTGACTCCCTCTTGGCATTCTCTGACACATTAGGTAGGAAAGTTGGGAAGCCTCAGTACAGCCTGGCAAGGATGGCAGGGTTCATCTCTTGGTCTGTGCTGGTCTGGGTAGGGGTGGGACCACACTTCTTCCTTGCAGAGTTTGGCTGGACTGTAAAAGTTTTCTGCATTTCTAGATCTTTCCTGATTCTTTGGCTAGAGATAGCTAGCTGGCTTTCGATGGCGGTTTTTCTTACTTGTACCCTATGATGTTTTCATGTCCGGTTTCTCTAGTATCTAGTCTGAGATATATGACGCAAAAAGAAAACCCAGGGAACTCACTGCTGTGTTGATTTTTAGGCTCCCAGGTCCCTAGTCAGGCTACCTCCTCTCCACCTTTCGGAACCTTCTTGTGCTTGCTTTATATATAGTGTTGAGGGTTTTCAGCTGTACTTATTAGAAGAAATAGAAGCAGGTACGTTTACTCCATCTTCCCTGAAGTGGAAGTCTGTGCTTTGTTCTGAAAACACCAAGGCACTTGAAAACTGTATGACAGCTGATGGATCCTTTAGTGGCCAACTACGGGCCTACCTCAGAAATACTGCGGGTTTGGTTCCAGACCACCACAGTGAACCAAGCATTTCAATGAAGCAAGTCAAATGAATTTTTTAATTTCCTGATGCATATACAAGTTATGTTTACAATCTATTGTATTTTCTATTAAGTGTACAATAGCATTATGCCTAAAAAACAATGTATATGCCTTAATTTTAAACTACTCTACTGTTAAAAAATTCTACTGTCTGAGCTGTCAGTGAGGTGTAGTCTTTTGCTGGTTGAGGGTCTTGCCTCAAAGTAGATGTCTGATGATTGATCAGGGTGGCAGTTGCTTAAGGTTTGGATGGCTGTGAAAATGTCTTAAAACAACAATGAAATTTGCTGTGTTGATTGACTTTTAATTGCACTTCATTTTATTTTGCTTCTCAAGTTTAGAGTTTGTGACAACCCTGCATTGAGTAAATCTTATTGGTGCTATTTTTTTCAACAGCATTTGCTCAGTTTGCATCTCTGTGTCACATTTTGGTAATTCTCATAGTATTTCAAACTTTTTCATTACTATAATATTTGTTATGGTGATCTGTTACCAGGGATCTTTGATGTTACTATTGTATTTGTTTTGGGGTACCACAAACCATACCCACAGAACACAATGAACTTAATAAATGTTGTGTGTGTTCTCACTGCTCCACCAACTAGACATTGCCCATTTCTCACCCTCTCCTAGGGTCTCCTTATTCCCCGAGACACAACAATATTGAAATTAGGCCAATTAATAACCCTACAATGGCATCTAAGTGTTCAACTGAGAGGAAGAGCTGCATGTCTCCCACTTTTAATCAAAAGCTAGAAATGATTATGTGTAGTGAGAAGGTATGCCAAAAGCCAAACTAGGATGAAAGCTAGACCTCTTGTGCCAAACAGCCTAGTAGTAAATGCAAAAGAAAAGTTCTTGAAGGAAATTAAAAGTGCTACTCCAGTGAAAACATGAATGATAAGAATCTGAAACAGCCTTATTTTTGATATGGAGAAAGTTTGTGTGATCTGGGTAGAAGATCAAACCACAACATTCCCTTAAGCCAAAACCTAACCCAGAGCAAGGCCCTAACTCTCTTCAATTCTATGGAGGCTGAGAGAGGTGAGGAAGCTGAATAAGGAAAGTCTGAAACTAGCAGAGGATGGTTCATGGAGTTTAAGGAAAGAAGCCATCTCCATAACTGAAAAGTGCAAGGCAAAGCAGCATCCTAACTAGATATGAATGAAGGTGACTACACTAAACAACAGATTTTTCAAAATAGATGAAACAGCTTTCTACTGGAAGAAGATGCCATGTAGGACTTTCATAGCTAGAGAGGAGAAGTCAGTGCCTGGCTTCAAAGCTTCAAAGGACAACCTGATTCTCATTAGGGGTTAATGCAGCTGGTGACCTTAAGTTGAAGCCATTGCTCATTGACCATTCCAAAAATCCTGACTTTTAAGGAGTGGAGTTAAGGCTCCCTGGGAGCTGTCCAGGGTACTGGACTCTCCTTAAAGTTCTCTGGCTGAGTGGATACAAATTTTCCATCTTTTTGTCCTACTGCTTCTAATGGCCTTGAACCTTTCTTCTGCTGTCACTTATTTTGGTACCAGCCGCAACTATGCTGTCCTACCCTGTCATGTTCAACTTGTAACTGCTGCCTTGTGAACTCCTGCTGAGCTGGGCCATAATAACTGGCCATGCATTAGCTATTTTTGACTGTAATTTGTATCTGCTACCACTCTAGCCATCTCCTAGTGTGCTTTTATATACAATGGTAGTAGTATACACAGCAGTCTAACTCCTTTTGAGTTCCTGGACCCGACACCAACAATGTGCATGTGTGTGTGTTGTTGGGCAGGGGTGGGGAGTGAAGTGGGGGCAAGGCAGGTACTCCCATGCACCTTAGCGTGTCTGAGAACTCAATTCTGATGCTGTTTGCCTGGAGACAGCACCAGATTCTACAGGTTAAGGGTTTCATCCTATAAGACTGCCCTCCTCCTGTAACTCCAGACACTAGGCAACAGTCTCAAGTCCCAGGCAGTTACCTGTGCTTCTGACCAATGGGCTACAGATTGGAGGTTCCAAAAACCTCCCCTTATGGTTCAATTAATTTGCTAAAGCTGCTCACAGAACTCAGGAAAAACACTCACATTTACCAGTTTGACAAAGGATATTATAAAGGATACAAGTTAACAACCAGATGAAGAGATACACAGGGTAAAGTCCCAAATAAAGGAGCTTCTGTCCTTGCAGAGCTTGGGGTCTGGCTTATTGGCATGTAGAAGCTTTCTGACTCCCCACCCTTAGAAGCTCTCTCCAACAGAGAAGCAGGATTCAGGAGAGCCATATGCTTCTCTTAGGGGTTTTTGTGAGGGCCTCACTGCATGGTCCTAATTGACTTAATCATTGGTCATTGACTGATTCAAACTTCACCCCTGCCCTTGGGTGGGGGTCCAAGAATTTCTGTTAACATGAAAAGACATCCATTTCACCTTTAATGCTCTGAAGTGTTTTCAGGAATTGTGGATGAAGGCCAAATATGCCCAAAATAACTCATTGTAGTACACCTAGTCCGGCCAGATCCTTGGGAGGCCCACAGAACTATCGTGGTCTTCCATTGCTTGTGTCACTGTTACCTCTAGCCATTGAATTGCCTGATTTGTGGAACAGTAGAACAGGTGTTCTGAAAAAATGCAAAGCAGAAGAGGGACCCTTGTCTCAAGATGCTAATAGTTTCAGAGGGAAACCAGAATTATTTAAATTGAGGGGAAATTTATTTCTAAGGTATAAGGAACAGAAAAGAAAATAAATGGCAATTTTGATTTTTGTTCTCCTTTTTCCTCAATTTTGAGTATTTGCAAAGAAATAACTGAAAAATATCTCACTTTATACTACTAAGAATAGAGAATGGGGATGATGCAGCCATGGCAGAAAAGGACATTTTTCTCCTTTAAGGGAAAATTATCTCAGAAATAGAAAAAAATATAACAGTTTTCTAATATGAGCTGGCCTTGGAGGCAAGATGTAGTAGTTATTCCCTCCATCCATTCCATTTCTAATGCAACAGGTAAAAGGCAGAAAGATGAACTCTGAAAATTTCATACCTCTAAAAAAGTTTGAGCCATCTTCCTTTATCTGATGGTATTTTTACTGGTTGTGTTTTTAGGATTTAACACCCTCCCACCCCCTACTAGGTAAGAGTTGTCCTTTCCACTTTTGGGTCTTACGGGAATCTTTCATAGAAATTTTACCTAGCTTTCAGTTTGTTAACTCTCAAATATTTTGTTTATTTTATGGGATTATAGGCATTGGAAAAGACAGTACAAAGACACATGGACCTAAGAATCCTCAAAGGCTTGGATTCCAGTGAACAGGTGAAAGGTTTTGAAGGCATTTGCCTTCATAAATGGACTGTGCATGATGGCTTACAGATTTAAATTAAACCTCATAATTCCATAAGTTATGGATTTAGTATGTAAATGTTGGTCTCTGTCTTTAAGGTGAAGATTCCATCTCCACTGTACTCTCCTTCAAATGTTTGGGATGAAAGGCAGACATTATATCCCTTTGTTTGCACAAATAGCCAGGATCTGGCGATGCACCACCTTCTAACTTGTATGAAGCTAACGGACACACATGAGGATTAAATCTACAACTCACACTTAGGTCCTCAGTCTAACCAGATGAACTAGTCAGCACAGTCCAAAAGGCAACAGCAGACACAGTGATATATTCATCAGTTTATAAGTATCTAGTTTGGATAAATTTTAATGCCTTGAGTAGATCAAGCTAGTAAGTTGCAGAGCCTGGATTTGATCATAGGTTTGCTCAATTCCAAAGCCACACAACTTTAAAAAGTGAGTTATTGTACTTTTTAAAATGGTGTTTCAGTGTAGTGAGTGATGAATTGCTGAGTGGATGATGAATTGTTTTGACTGATGTGGTTTATTATACATTATATCTTGTGTGCCACCAACCTGCTTAGGGTCTATGCACATTCTTCTGCATATTGATAAGATGAGGGAAATGGTACTTTCTATCTGCCCTGAAGATATTATGAGCCTTAATAAGCTAACATCTATGAAGAAAAGGTCTACAGGCATACCTTTATCATTTGATAACAAGAAAAGTCTGAAGTAGTGAAAAGTCAGAGTTAGTGATTACTTAGAACTTTAGAAAATCACATTCAAGAACATTCAGTAATGAGAACAATGATTTATTAAGTGGATTTATGGGTCTTTTTTATTGAGTATATAATAATTCTTAGGAAATTTATATTTATATGAATTGTAAGCAAGCAGTACTGCCCAAGTGCTTAAAAGCATTGTGTTCTTTTAAGAAATTTGGTAATTCTTTTTGAGATCTTGAGCATGTGATGATATACCTTAATAGACCCTTGTATAGCAGAAGCATACCATTAAGGTGAATTACACATAAATGGTCAAAGATTTCAAATGTGAAAGATAGAAATATTTTAGAGTTTACTCTGAATGCCTACCCAATGTGGCAGAACAGAGCAATTAAAGTCCCTCGTTCTGAAGTTAGATGGGTCTGGACTCCAGTCCTGAAACCACCCATAGTCATGTGGCTGTGGGCAGGTCACTTAGGGTTTCCAACGCTGGGTAATCTCATATCTAAAATGGGGACAATACCAGTCACACGTATCTCAGGAAATTGTTGGGATATCAAATGAGATAATGCATGAAAAGTGCTATGAACAGCACCTACAATATAAAAAAGGCTAACTGCTTCTATTATTATTATTATTATTGTTAACACTATTACTAATAAATAATACAAAATGATGCTCTTTCCCTGTAAGAGGTTTGGGCAATAGCAGTAGGTATTTCTTAGCATCACAGGAGATGAATCTATATGTAATATTCTACCTCCTAATTTTTGCTTCTTGTCTAAAGTAAAGCAAAGAAATGACAGATTTAATCCAAAATATCCTTGAGTTGCTCAGCTGGCCCTGGGATTAGGTTAGGGATTTAGAACTGCTATGGCATAGGTTTGAAACAAGGGAATTTCAAGACCTTTGCATTTATTCCAGAGTATCCCAAATGTTTGCAGGTGCCTTGAAATTCTGAACCAGCCAATAAGAAGAAAGGCCCCCAGGGAACTGTTTGCTGTAGAAAGAATGCTGGCTATAGCACAGAGAAGACAAGTAGTGACTCTTTAGCATCTTACTATGCTGATGGACAGTGACTGTAATGGTATGTGGTGGGGACTTGATAATGGGGGGAATCTAGTAACCACAATGTTGCTTACGTGATTCTATAGTAATGATACCAAAATAAAAAAAAAAAAAAAGAAAGAATGCTGGCTTTTGCCCTGACTTTTCTTCTGCTCACTGCAGTAGCAACTTAGCTTCATAATGTCTTTGCTAGTCATGCATCCTGATCAAAGTAGTTATTTAAAGGTTGTGGCTAATGGGAGAGTAGATACCCCCGGTATTTCCCAGAACAGAGCTTGCATTCTGGGAATCTCAGGTCCATGTGACTGCCTGGTTGGTGATTCACACTGAGCAAGGAGATAGGTTTGGCATGACACAATCTGCAGATTCAAACAAATCCCTTGAGAGAGGATGAGGCTGCTGAGAGTCCCCTTGTGGCTGGAGCTCCCAATGTATGCACAAACACCATGTCCCAGGCCCCAGATGTGTGCAGGTTTCTAATCGCCAGTGCTGCACTAAGATTTGGAGGGTGAGAGAGTTGCAAAATCATGAACACTGAGGGCGGTGTCAGGCAGGCAGCTTCCTGCACACTGTTGTAGGTGTTAGTGAGATTATCAATTGCTCCGGGAGAGACACAGGACTGGAGGACGTAGGGAATGTGGTGGTCCCTCTCTTGGCTGTTTCTGCTCCCTGAGGTGGTGCTTTCCCAAAGATATGCACCCTGCACTTCTGTTTCTGCAGTGAAATTAACTCAAGCTTGGCAGGTAAGTCTTTCCGGTCACCTTTAAAAAAAATAAGGTATGTGAGCTTTGGTGGGGGTGGGGTGTGGCCCATTCTCTTACATCGGACATGTTTTATTGGTGCAGAAGTGGTATTTGGAAGCTTAAATGTGGAGCAGAGGTTTGAAGCAGCCAGACGAACTACATGGCCCTGGGGGAAAGGTGGGGGCATGAACGAAAGGAAGGGAAGGAGACTCAGGCATTTCTCCCTAATAAATCTCCCATTTCTCTTGGAAATTTTGCCCCTAGGCTGGTGCCTGGCTCCAGAACAGAGTATTTGGCATGAGTTAAAGCTCTGATCTTCCCTATTTTCCTTCTTTTTTCCCCTTTCTTAGTTACCACGTCATGGGAGCAGGCAAATGGAAGCAGGGTTGCATGTTGTCAATACAGGCTGCAGAAGTCAGTAAGTAGCCAGACAGGGAGTGAAATTGGAGGAGGCACCTATAGATTTCTAAGGTTATTTCTTGTGAGTTTTTCAGAACTTGTGTGATTCAGGCTTGTCAGATACTATTTTGAGCTGGGCTGAGACAAACACATTCCCCTGGTGTACCAGATGTTGTCTGCAGCCTCCCAATTTCCAGAGGCACCTGGGCTGACCTTCTTGGGGGCACAGGAATGTCCAGGCAGGGGATAGGAATGAGGAAGTAGGAAATTACAGTGGGGAAAGTAACTGTTCTATTGCTCTGGAGTTTGATAGAAATCATAATATAACCCTGGAGAGAATTATTACGATGGTAGTAATAGGCTTTAAGAATGAGGGACTGTGCCTCATTCAATTTCATGTGTGGATCAGAGTGGATACTCAATAAATATATGTTGATAGACTATTAGTACCAAAATGCATACTTTTTAGGTGACTCAGATTGATATGCTGGGTTCTGCTTAGAATGACAAGATGGAGTAATGAGAGGCTAATGTTGATGGTGGGTAAATTATGAAGAGATGAGTTCTGTTGGATAGTAGAGATAATATCCTCAAGTAGAATTGCTAGACAGGGATGCACAAACACAGAGCCTGTCTATCTATCTATCTATCTATCTATCTATCTATCTATCTATCTATCTATCTATCTATCTATCTATCTTTATCTATCTATCTATCTATCTATCTATCTATCTATCTATCTATCTATCTATCTATCTATCTATCTATCTATCTATCTATCTATCTACTGACCTATCTACTCACGTAGTCCCCCCCAAACTCTGTTTATTAACCAGCTGGTTCCAAAAGAATTTCAGGCAGCTTGTAAGACAGACTTTATGCAAATTAGCATTATTAGAGATACAAATGTCAAATGATAAGCCTTCATCCAAAGGTCAATCTCCTGCGATTCTGCAGTGACATGGCCTACAGATGAGTGAAATGTAAGAGTAAATGTGATTTTTAATTTAAGCTTTACTTCAACGTCCTCTTCCACAAACCTCATCCTTCACTCTGCAAACATGGAGGAGAGTAGACAGATGCTCTGGCCCTGCTCTCTGGAGGTCCCATGCAGGAAACCTAGCAAAGGGCAGGTGGCAGTTGCACAGGCCATTGAGTAGGGAGGGCTGGTTGAATATTTTGCCCTTGGGAGGTGGCAGATACCTGGGTGGTCTTTCTTCATTCCTGAGGCTGGGCTGCTCTTTTCATAGCCACAGGGAGCTTTGCTTACTTTTTCTTCCCCTATTTGAACTGAAATTGGGAAGAGCATGGCTTCCCTTCCCATCCTGCTTAATAAAATATTCCATTATTTTCTTGGTTACTAAAATATTCTATTATTGCTGATCACCTCCTTCTCAGCCGCAGTTTATATAAAAATGCCACAGGTTGCCTGGAGCTTGAATCGCCTTTAGAGTAGGTGCGGGGGACATGGAGGGGGATTCAGGTATGCTGATCAATTCCTGCAATTGAGGAGCCAAGCAGATTGTGGATAGATGTTTACATGCTGGGTCGACTTGGCTCAGCTAATACTCCCAGGTTCTGACCTGGAGCTTGGGGAGGGGACACATTCATTCACTTGGTCTGCCAGAAACATTGACTTCATGTCCACTGTGTGTAGGATAGAGAGTTCTTGGTGTACTTGGGTCTCAAGTGCAGGGGTCTGTTTCCACCAAGAAGCCTACTCTGCTACCCATGTAACAGGTGCTATTCCATTGTCTCATTTATTTCTCTTGGGAGGGAAAAGAGTTGTATCCCTTTCCATGAATGAGGAAACTGAGACCCACATGTCGAGGCCCTTGCCTAAGATTGCACAGCTAGTGAGTGGATGAATCATGATTGAAACTCTGTTTCCTTCAAAGTATGAGCTTGTTCCAGTGGCACTACACACTGTAAGGAAAAACATGTTCATAAAAGATCCTTTTATAAGACACTTTACAGGCTGGAAAATTTGCTTAGGGAAGGACCATGGGGGAGTAGAAAATAAGCAGGCCTTGAAGGATGAACAGTTGACAGAGAAGCCCAACGCAAACTGACTTAAACCAGGAGAGTTTATTGACTTATGTAATTGAGAAGATCAGATCACGTCCCTGAGGTCTGGATTCTCCTCTGTGTGCTCTCCCTTCCTGCTTTAAAGTGTTGGTTTTATCCTTGGGATCTGTGCATTACCCTCGGGACCCTCTACCTGGCAGTGGGGTGACTGAGGAGTTTCAGTCCCCCATGCAGTTCTGAGCTCACTTTCTCTCACTGGACCCAACTGGGGCTGGGGAAGACGGGGTAGCAGGCCATTTGGCACCTCCCCCCAGGGTGCATAGGCCAAACTCCCCAGAGGAACATTGGGGTACAGGGAGGGGGAATGGGTGTGGGCAGCCGGGCAGCGTCCTCTGCAGGGGATTTGGAGGGGCGAGGCGAGCAGAAATACTGACAGCAGGAGCAGTAGAGGCAACTAGGAGTGGGTAGGTCTGGGTCACGAGCCAAGATACCAGCCTTGCAACTCTGCTCTTACTAGTTCTGACTTCTTCCTGTGCCTTCTGACCCTGGGAACCACAGTGCTGCAGCTTGACAGCTGCCTCCTAGACTCTTAGAATAACAAGGCAGAAGTGAGTGTACCCAGTGGAGTGGGGTCATATCAGAGGAAATGGGGGTGGTCTTTCCCCTGGTTGCTCCCAAGATCCCCCATCTCTGTTCTGAAGCTGCACAAACCCTGCACCCTAATGGTCCATTGATGTTAGTTCCTGGCCACTCCCTCCAGTGTAAGTTGGGTCTTAAGGTCACCAGGGGCTCAGGGATAAAACAGGGTGCAAGGAGATAAAAGGTCTCAGGGATTAGAAGCCTGTTGAGTGGTCCTAGGAGGACACAACATTTGTTGTTTTCACTGACTCTCTACAAACCAATGTCTAGGTTTGTTCAAAGGGCCTATGCACCTCGGGGCAGAAACTGAATTCATGAGCAGGAAGTTCAATGCTTGGCCTGTCCAATGATAGAGCTTGTATGGTTTCTTTTCTTTCTCTGAGAAGAAGCATGGGTAATTAGAAAGAATACTATCTTAGGAGAAATCAGGAGGCATGAATTTGGTCTGGGCTCTGCACCTACTCTTCCTTGTTTGACTTTTTTACGTTTCTTTCATTTCTGAGCCCCAGTCTTTCCTGTAAAGTGGGGGGTCAGAATTCTTTCCAGGTTTGTGAGGATCCAACTAGAAAGTAGGCAGTAGCATGCCTGAGGGCTAGTAAGCCCCCCGTGGAATTTCCCTTCTCTGTCTTCCTCAGAGTTATTTTGCATTCAAGCTTTGTTATTTCAGCAGAGAAGTCTGGGGTTATGCTTTGGGAGGCCACTTCTGCCTGTGCTCAAATCAAATTGGATTCAGCAAGTGCAAAGGGCTGCAGAAGAGACTTGATAGTTGGTGGAATCACACCTGGGGTTTGAGGGGCCCTGGGAGTCCAGAGCACTGGCTTTGAGCTCCGAGCTGCCATCAGCCTTTGAGCTTGCCCCACCCATGCTCCCGTCCTCTGTGAGCGATGCCACCCCACGCCCAGTTACACTTGGCCATAATCCCAGCTTCCGTGTTTTTTGCCTCTCTGTTTTCTAATGCTCATCTTCTCTGTGTTACCTTTACACATCCCATCAGTCAACAAAGTCCTATTGATTTTACATCCAAATCCATCTTAAACCTACACCATCCTGTTCATCCCCAGTGTTCCATTGCTGCCTCATCCCTCACTGAACTCTTAAAATTGCTGCTTCGTTGTGCATGGCATAAAGAGGTGCTTGACACGTGGTGTTGAATGAATGAGGAATGAGATAATGAGTCAGGTGAAATTCACTGCAACATTTAGGCCCTGAGTTCCCACACCTCTCCTGTTTTTAAGAGGGGTATGGGTTGTATTTCTAGGAACATTTATGGGAAAGAGTTAGGTCCTTTTGCCTCCAATTTACCATATGTCTGAAGTCATCTATTTCCAGTTTATGGAGATATTTAACAAGTACATGTCAACCAAGGGGCCTGATTCCACAGGGAAGATCATAAGTCCTCCCAGATCCTGAGGGAGGTGCTATATCCTTCCCTACTCCTTTGAGGTCTCATTTCACTAGCCCCATTTAGCCCGCCTCTGGGAAACCTGATCTAAGCCTGTGCAATGCTAAAAGTGCCCATGTAACAGCTTGGCAGGGAGGAGAGGTGATTTACTTACCCAATTGAATTACCTGTTTACATTCCTGATCTCCCAAGCATATGTCAGAACAAGAAGATAATAGAAGAAATTGTTAACACTGCAAGGGACTAGTGCATCCACATGAAAATGCTTTCTTTCTCTGGTGGTGAATCTCTTTCTCTATCAGAACTGCCTTCCTCCCCTCATTGGCCCTGCAACAAATTTTCCTTTACTGTATCTTTCCTCAAGATTCTTTCCCTCTGAAAACAAAAACACCTGGGTGACAGCTCAAAACTCTCTACTGGTTTCATGGCAGCCTAGGGACAGAAGAACAAGCTTATTTTATAGGTGCCTCTGAGGAGCTAACTTTAGGATGTGCAAGCCAAATATCTGCTCAGAAAATTCTCATGAGTGTGACAGTTCTGAAGGCAGGAAGGAGAGAGAATTCCTCTGAGGTCTCACCTCTGAATGCTGGAGAAAGGAAGGAGCACATTAAGCCAAAGTCCTAAGTCAGGTGGAGGGTGGAGGTTTCTGGTGGAGTGGGATGGGGATCCCATCCCAGGCTAACAGCTGTTCCTAAATGCTGGTGCCACCCAAATTGTTTCACAGCTACTAATAGAAACTATCCAAGTGAGTACGGATGACTTGTACTAGAGGTCCCTTCATAATGCCATGGGATGAAAAGCACATACATGAATCTCTTCATAGCACCCCTGTCAAGGGCCATTCAGGAAACTTTTCTGGAGTTAAACCCTAGGCTGGTTGCTGTAAATACAAAGAAAAGTAAGTCATGTTGTCTACCACCCAAGAGGGTACAATCTGGATAGTAATTGCATCCTGAGAATAAGGAGAACAGGAGCTAATGTGAATAGTGCCTACTCTATGCCAGGCACTGTTCTATGTGCTCTACATGCTTGAATCATTGCATTATCACAGCAGCTCTATGAGACTCTTATCCCTATTTTAGAGGTATGGAATTAGGGACACCAGGTCATTAAGTGCCTTGCCTAATATGTGCAAGACTCTATAAGAGCAGAGAGAAAAGATGTGTAGTCATGAACATCTCTGCTGGTTGGAGACTCACCCGCTACCTAAATGGCCCCTTGCCCTTCACTTCTGCATCATCCTTTCCCTCTTAACCAGATTCAGTCATTCCTGTCAAGGGACACAGGCCCCTAACATCTTGATCTGAGCTTCACATTCAAATATTTGGCACCTGAGATGAGAAAAGGCAGAACCTCAAGATTATTTGGGATTTTCTGTTTGATTTTCTTAGAGACAGTTCTGGTCAAGAGGCTGAAAAGCAATAGTTAGTATATTAATAAAGGGGTGGAGAGATGAATGGAGAATATTGGGAAAGGAGACCTCAATCTCTATCAGTTCCACTAGATATGGGGACCCTGAGACCTTTTGTTACTGGTGATACATTATCACAACCATTTTGATTGTAGGTGGCTGGAAACCCAGCCCAAACTGCTCTAAGCCAAAAGGGAATTTCAGTGGAGCCACTAAGGGGAAAGTCTTGGAGTTGCTCTGGTTTGAGGTATCGCCTGCTGTGGAGTCCCGTGATGTTGCCAGGTTTCATGTTCTTATCTTGCAGCTTAGTTCTGTTCTCCTCTCACCTCATGATCGCAGGGTTAATGCCGTAGCTCCAAACCTCACTCTGCTATTAGTTTCTTTTGGGGGTGGGAGGAGGGTGATCTAGGAGCTCCTTTCCCGAATAATCAGAAAAAGAATCCTGAGATTTTCTTTTTTTTTTTTTTTTTTTTTTTGACCCTGCTAAGTTGCCTGCTTATTCCTGGAGCAGTCGCTGTGCAAAAGAAAAGGATTAGTTCAGTCCAGTTGTTATAAGGATAGAATGAGAGTGGGGAACCAGTGGATCCCCAAGGAAATGCAGTTTACCCTGGAGAAAGGTGATGACATCCTTTCCTAGAAACTTCTCGAGTCATGATTTATAGCTCCTTCAGACAGTATTTTCTCTCCAGGACAGGCAGCATCCACAAGAGCCACACTTCCTCATTCTCCTTCTTACCAATCGGTATGTGTGTTCTGTTCTCAGCAGCATGCCAAAGTGGCTCAATGGCGTGAGACATAGGAAGGAAGGGCTAAAGAGACTCTAAGGCATAAACTGGCTTTTCAATGGCCCTGTACTTCCTTTGCTCCTGAGTCGGGGTTCTTATTCAGAGCAGAGGGGCCCAGAAAACATCTTTGGTCCTACAGATGGTGCTGGCTGGGTATCAGTGTATGGGGAGATATGTGGGTAGGAGCAGCTGATGTCAGGAGGCTGAGTTGGAACATTGGATTTGCATCAGGAGAAAGGTTTGAGGCTTTAGTTGATGAAGAGACACCTCCTTAGCTGAAAGATGTGAAATTCCGGCAGCCTCTCTGTAAGGTGACCAAAAAGAGGCCCACCTCTGAAATGATGACCACTCCCCTGGACAAAATGCTTTCACCAGTGTGGCATTCCTCCCTGGTTCCTGGGAAAGGCAGTGTGGCAGAGAAAGCTTCCACTACTTCCCTGTGTGACTTTGGACAATTCACTTAATCTCACTGCGTGTAGATTTCCTAATCTGTGAAAGGGGATCATAATATACTTACTCCATTAAGAAGTTATTAAAATTAAATGAAATAATGTAATGTAAAAGTTAGCACAAGTTTGGTTCATGGTAGACAAATTTAACAAACAGGACTTCCAGCGTTTTTCTTCCTGTCTGCATGTTCTAGATACTCAACCACTTGGAGGTTTTTCTTCCAGTTCAACACATGACTTCATGACACTAAGCCTGTCAGTAATGAGTAACTGAAGGTAACTGGTCATTAATGCATTTCTTCTTGATTTAGTGGTTTTTTTTGAGGCCTTGCACCAGACCACAGAAAAATGTAGATTTTTCTAAGGGATGGCACGATCCTGCTTTCATGATGCTGTGATTTGCTTATAGAAGAGACTACTACATTCATGGACCTCAAATGTCCTTTTGTAACTCTGAGATTCTAGGTGATTCACTTGCATTTGGGAAATAACCCTGGTAATTGCTAGTGAGGTGGCCTGAAGCAGGTTACATAACCCCTTTATTCCTCAATTTCTTAATTTTAGAGTGGGGCTAATTCCAATCCCCGCATCCTAGGATAGTTGTGAGATTTAAATGGACAATGTATATAACTGATGAGCTTATTAGGGCTGCTCACAGATATCCAGGCCTCTTCTCATTTGGGTCATTATAGGCTGACACTTCCCGTATCTCTTGTTGGGTGGGGCCATGTGACTCAGGCCAGCCAATGAGTTGTGGGCCAAAATTTGGTCAGTAAATTCTGGATCTTAATTGCTGATAGGTGATTTTTGGCATAGTCATCTTAACATTTGGGATGGTGGCTGTTCAGTATGTCTGACCTTACTACCCCCTCCCTGCCACCAACATAAAATGGACATATAGTACAAGCAAGAATGATTTCTGGTGTATTGAGGCACTGAGGTTTTTGGGGTGATTTTTCAGCTGCATAATCTTGATAGAGTGTTTGGCCCAAGATAATAGCTAGTGTTACTCGGGCACCGTTACGTGCCATGCATGGGTTAGTTCACTCTCTACCACAATACTCTAGAAGATGTGTCCTTATTACATACATACATAATAGAGGGAAACAAAGGTCAGGAATGTTAAGTAACTTACCCAGGGTCACCCAGCCAGTGAGTAGAAGAGCGCAGGTTTAAACCCATGTTGTCTGACTTCAGAGACCCTTGTGCTCCTAATCGCTATTCTGCGGACCCCACAGACCAAGCCTGTGGTTTCCTGGTATGATTAACCAGTAGTAATTCTGCCTTCCCTTTCCCTTGAGATGCATCCCCTGTAGTTTTGTTTGGAAATGATTTCCTCTTGTTGGCTGCTACTCTTCAGAGAGGCAGTGAGGTTGGGAAATCAGCAGAGTGGCCTGTTGTGGTTATCTGACTATAAAGTTGTCACAGGAAGTCTCCCATTTTCTTTGCTTGGCTAGACTACTTTTTGGTTTTTAATACAAAGTCTTTGATATGAGGACAAGAGACCTCCTTAAGAGTATGCAAGGCATTTTTTCTACCTTCACTTACAGGCATCAAAATGATCATCTTGAGCCAGGCTTCCTAGAAGGAGAGACTGAGAATGGGAATTCTTGTTTATGTGACTTACTGAGAAAATGCTCTTGGAAGAAAACCTGTAAGGAATTCTGTAGAAAATAAAAAGAAAAAAACTGTAAGGAAGTGAGGCAGGCCAGATAGGGCAGGGGAAGAAGCTAAGCAAGTATGTGGTACAGCCTCAGCCTAGCCTCAGCCTGACCCCATGGGGGGGGGTGCTGTCGATACAATGAGTACCACTGAGCTTGTCCTGCAATGAGACAAGGGGGCTGAGTTTTTATTCTCCTGTATCAGTTGGTCATTGGCATGTAATCTCCCAGGTATCTCCAGGTAAGGTAGTTCCCATTGGCTAAAATAATCCTCCAGAGAAGGATGCAGGTGTGAGCCAATTATCAGGCAACACCTGCAGCGGTGGGGGATGGGTGCACCCTCCAGGTAAAGGCATCTGGGAGATGCATCAAGAGCATCTACAACAGTATTTGAGCTCAGTAGCCCACCCTTTGAAGATCTGTGCTTTTCTGGGGAGTGATAGGGTCATGCTAAGGGGAGGCAGTGAGATGTGTGACACAGTAATGGAATATGACCTTTCTTTTTGTTGACATCCAATTGGTGTGTGTGTGACTATGGGAACAGGGTGGGCATAGAACTCTATCCTGACCTTTGGACCTGGAACTGATACATTTTGTTTGGTTGCCTGGAAAAGTTTTCTGTTTAGTTTCTACCTTTTTAAATGGGCAAGGTGGCTGCCAAAAACGTTTTGGCAATTCTTGGGGGTGTCTTCCTACCTATAGTGAAATTTCCTGGTGAAATAATCAGCTTCAACCTGGTAGGCCCAGAATCAGCAATTCAGCCAAATAATATTTATACTACCATCCACACCTATGCAATCTATTAAGTGCCTACTATTTGCCAGTAACTTATTGTACTACTATTTGATCTAATCCTCTCAATGACACTGCAAGACAGATATGGTAGGATTCGTTATGGTCCAGAACAATAAATATCAGGGAAGGTCAGCAATTTGTCCAAAGACACACTGCTACAACAGTTTGCCTAAAAGTAGTAAAGAAAATAAATCAGTGGATTGGATGATGTCCACCCACATTGGCGAGGGTGATTCTCTTTACTCAGTCTACTGAATCAAATACTATTCTCTTTTAGAAACACCATCATAAGGACACAAATAATGTTTTACCTGCTATCTGGGCATCCCTTAGGCCAGTCAAGTTGGCACATAAAATGAACAGTCACAGCAGCCATGTTTGGAGACTCTCTCATGGAAACATTCATTCCAGAGCTCGCTGTCCTGACAAGGTGCATCTTGTGGGCTGCAGTATTTACTGTGGAGGCTGATATCCTGTAGAATAGGTGAGTGGTTTTGGAGACAGTCTCACAGAAGACCTGGGGCTTCAGTTGGACCCTGAACGAAGGATGGGAAATTGCTATGGAACGAAAAGGACAGGGTCTATCTATTGTTTTGATTTTTCATCCACATGAACCAGAACAAACTCAGTATCAGGTTGGGGAGAGAAGGTGGGGACCCTGATTTTAACTGTCAAATTTATCTGGAGTTGTCACATGGGATAATTTAACCCTCAGATGAGGGTGATTCATCCTGTGTATTGTAATCAGATAGTCATCTAAGTTGCTCTCCATGTGCTCTGATAAATCACTTTTAGCATGTATTGAAAGTGACAATACTGTATTTTATCACTGAATTGCCATCTACAGTAAAAACTAATGCATGCCATTGGCTTTGGCCTCTGCACTGAACTACACTCACTTGGAGGCACATAGATCCAGATATCAGGAGTTACCACTTCATTTGCTTGTCCATGGTCAGGACCAAGAGGCTGGTGGGGAAACTGTACTGTTGCAACCTCTGCAGATTAACCCACTCCAGAGACACCTTATAAAGCGTGAAACTTGTCTTCAGTGGAGTTGGGGTCAATATGAACTAGTAATTCTATTAGGTGAATGATAACTGCTTTGATGATTAAAGACAAGGATCTTAATTAAACAGAGAAATAAGAGCTGGCCAGGAATCAGTGCTTAAATTATATGCTACCTGGGCTCCTGCTACAGCCTTGTAGCTGGTCTTAATCACCAGTCTCCTCAAAACCATTCTGCCCGGTAGCCCCCACAGTGCTCTTCCTGAGATGAAAAGACAACTGTGCCAGCCCCTTACTTGGAACCATCATAGCTTATCATTGCCTGTGGGATGTTGTCCACATTGTTTAGCATAGCCTACAAGGCTCTCCATGGCCTGGCTCCTGCTCAGCTGTCTAGCCTCATCTTGCACTGCTCCCCATCTTGAACTTACTGCTCTATCCTCACACACCGTGTTCTGCACCATTGCTCAGGGCCTTTTCTCTGCCTGGAATACTTGCCCAGCTGCCCCACACTGTCCCCTTTGCCTAAGCAGCTCCCCCATGGAAGATGCACTGCAAACATCCCCTCCTGGAAGCATCCACTCCTGCTTGCAAGCTGTGCTGTGACATCCTGGGTGTCCCACTCCCCTTATCATTTCACTTGTTACATTGTCATGACTTATTTTTGCCTCTAGCTTTGTCACTAGATACACCATGAGCTCCTTGAAGGCAGGAACTCCTTTTAATAATGTTGGTATCTCAACCAACCAGCACATGGCTGATAGCCCAGAGGAGATGCTCAGTAAATATTTGTGAAATTAATGCATTTGTGAAAATGCATCTTTGGGTTGTCACAGAAACACACGAGCAATAGAGACATAGAATTTTCATCCTGAACCTGAGCTTCCCTTTTGTTGTGGGGTTTTCTGTTTTTATGTTACATATCTGGACTGGAATTACTGTGAGGGTTAATGCAAAGGTGAAATGTATATGACTTTGGGACAAAAGCCTGGGCAAGGGCACTGAGATATATTAGTCTGGTGGGGCTTGGAGGTGTTTTTACATTTGGCATTAAGTGAGAAATTAAGCAAGTCTTCACATCTATGAATTCGGGTTCTGTTGTATTTCTGGAGGCCTTCTTATGTTAGAAATAAGGTTGGGTGGTCATTTCATTTGTGTTGGTAGATTTGGGGATGCCAGATCTCACTGAGTGTCCCAGACCATTCACCTTCAGTTTCCTGTTCTTTAACCTGCCCTTAAAAAAATTAGGAATCTGACAGTAAGTTCCGGATGCTGTAGGAGAGGGAGAATGCATTCCCACATTTCCAGCTGAAGTACATAAGTTCCTTTGAGAGAAGTGAAAGGTCTCTGAGCCCAGGAAGTGGATCTCCCCTTTGATACAGCAATCTGTAGGCAGGTCGGGCAGGAAATTCCAAGCAGGCTTGGAGACGGGGGTCAGTGTGTGCTTTACACGGAAATGAGGCGAGTGCAGGAGGAGCGAGGTGGTTGGAATCTTCAAAAATATGGCCTCATACTCTTCACTGCCATACAGATTAGGCACACAGAATTGTCCAAGGTTGCATAGCTAATAAATAAAGATGCTGGGATTTGAACCCAAGCAGCCTAACACAGCACTATAGTCCTAAACTTGGCCCCACATTATTTTCCAAATAATAGTAATAACAGTAATAAGTGCAGCTAATGTTTATTGGGTGCTCACTCTGTCCTGGACACCCAGCCAAGCTCTTCATGGACAGCCTCATTTACGCTTCACAACCTTTGGGGTAGGATATGCTTCTTATCTTCATTTCAAAGGTGGAGTAACTGAGACTTAGGGAGAGATTCAGTCACGTGTCTGAGTCACACTGCGAGTTCACGATGGAGTCTGGTTTCATGCTCAGGTTCTCTATCTCCTGAGACCTTAGTGCCATTTTTAATTTGGATTCAGAAAATGTTCTCTACCCCTTCAATCCCGATCTCCTTTTCATCAGCCAGTTTTCATCTCCTGCCTGAGGATGGGACATAAGCAGAGTTTGCATCTGCTTTGAAGGCAAAGGCTGTATAGCAATGAAGAGTACGGTGGATTCTGTTAGGAGATGCGGACTGGGAAAGAACAATTACGAGGGGTTATCAAAGGGAACAATTCTGAAATCTGGATGAATGGGAACCTGTTTTATTCTACTGTGTTTGAAGCCAGAATGCCATGTCATGATACTGACTGGCAATAGGGACTTTATATTGGGTACCTACCAAGGGAAACTGACCCTCTGCAGGCTTTTAGTGCCATTGGTAGTCAGGACGTTATGTGTGTGCATACATTTATATATATGTTACATATATATATATACAAATATACGTGTATTCTCCCCCCAACACACACGCAAAGTTCTGACTACCAATGGTACCAATACAGTTTTGGGGGTAAGAGGGGTACCTGCTGTGCACAGAACACTCAACATGCTTTTGGGTAAAGGAGATTAAAAAAAAGATGAAATAGTGCCATTTTCCCTAAGCAGACCTGGACATCTAAGCAGAGAGATAAGGCAGATGAGTATGTGGACAATATTTTCATAAATCAGCTTGGCTGGTTAGTTAATTTTCAAGCCTATGAATATTACAGAATCTACAAATATTTTTTTCAAGCAAAAGAACCTTTATGACATAGTGAAATTCTCATTTCCATGCTACAGATGAGGCATAATTTTTGCACAGGTAAAGTAATAGTTTGCAATATACCAGTTTGCAACTAATGATTCATGTTTTTACATATGAGTGTCAAACTATGGAAGTATTATTATTAATAAAGTTAAGAGGATGTTATTAGGAGAGATACAGTAAAAGCTACCTGTCCTTTTCATTGTTTCTGTATCTGGGTCACCACAAAACTAATGTGATCATTTTCCACCTCTAGGTAAAACACTTACACTGCTCACCTTAAGCTGCTGTCATTTGTTACACTTGGGAGCAAATGTACAGCCTCAGGGTGAGAATGGCAGAGTAGTATGTAGGCAAAGGAAGAGCCAAGAACTAGATTAAGAAGGGACATTCTCACCTAAAAACTATGAATGTCAAGATCACACATAGATCCACCTCAATTTAAGAAATGTCCCATGGACCTGGAAAATGATCAGAAACATCCTGGACTGGCTAGTAGAGCACTGATGGCTTAAGTGCTGAGGAGCCCAGGCGAGGTTTCAGCTTTCATGCGATCTGGTGACTCTGACTTCGGTCCACTGCAGTAGGCAGAACCTCTAGGTCTTGCTCAGGACCTTCCAAATGGGCTCTTGAAAGGGGATCCTGGTGATGGAGAGTGCAGGCATCAGGAGAGAGTACCCTTCCCCTCCACGGGGCAAAGACCCACTGTGCGGGGCTGATGAAATGGGAAGGAGGGCACAGCATGGGGACCTGGTGCTCCCACCTTTAGGCATTTTCCTTAGGGAATGTGATCACATTTCAGGTGCTAGAGAATTATTACTGCATCATTCAAAATAGTGACCAGTTAAAAATATCCTGTTGGCCCAACAAGAAGGACATAAATAGTTAAATTATGATGTCCAATATTTGGACTATTACGAATATTTTTCAGCCATTAGAAACCATGTTTTTGAAGAGTATTTGATAACATGGATATCAATACATTACATATAGATCAATAGATATAGATGTATTTAGGTACAAAACTGCAGACTATTTCTTTCTATTAAGTATGATCATGGTTTGAACCTCTCTGGACAAGTTCTTTTCTAGAGTTGTATATTACCTTTCCAACCATAGAGCAGTATACACACCTGATGTTTCTCCTGTGCATGCAGAATTGCAGTGGGACAGGACTCAGGCTTGGTCCCAGGTGCTCCCTTTGTCAGTTGGCTCACAGAGGGTAAGCCTTAGCTTTCAAATCTGGGGTTGACAAGAGGCCATGCCTTCCTCTTAGAGGATGGGAGTGACCCCTGCTGTCAGAAAGCAAAGGGCTGCAGCCAGCGCCAGGGCTCTGCCCCCACTGCTTCCTCTTGCCCTGGGTTAACTTTTTCTTATCCTACAAGGCTTGACTCAGTTGGTGTTCCTGGGTAATCTTCCGTGGACTGGGGCCCCAGTTTTCCCTTTTGAATGTCCTGGTAGCACTTCAGAGCTCTTAATCATTGCTGCAATTTTATATCCACTTGTCAGGTTATTAGGTGAGTGTGTGTACCCTCTCTGAATTGTGTGTTTCGTCATTTTTGATTGCCCCCTGTTAATGGCATAGAGTAGTCACTCACAAATATTTGTTAAATAAATAAATAAACTTCAGTGCAGAGGTTTTGAATCAACTGGTGGGAAGACATCTAATATTTTGAGGTGGATTGGAGAGATGATGGTGTTAATTGAGAGAAAGCTTCCTAGCAGAGTCTCTATGCCATTTTTTTTTTTCCTGGCAAAGAGGATATGATGCAATACACCAGAAAGCTAAAGCTTTGCATTCTAATGTGGGGCAATCAATCAAGAAATCAATCCACACCTATTTATCCAGTGCAGACCATGTGCCCAGCACAGTGCTAGAGGCACTGAGACTGGGCAAGTAGCTTTGCCTCTTTTCTTCAGTTCATGAAATGGGGTTATTAACACCTGCATTAGACTTG
Organism: Manis javanica; assembly: GCF_040802235.1. Taxonomy (NCBI): domain Eukaryota; kingdom Metazoa; phylum Chordata; class Mammalia; order Pholidota; family Manidae; genus Manis; species Manis javanica. The sequence goes on along the minus strand of NC_133163.1, from coordinate 23,765,059 downwards.
CAGGAGGAGGGGAGTAGGAGGGGGCGGGGTGGGTGGGTAGACTCATCAATGAGTGCTGTGACTCCAAAGGGTGAGAAAAGCTGATGGCATTTGAACTCCAGCATTTTCACTGTGGGGTCCAACAGCTTGAAACCCAGAATTAATGTTCCCCGAGAAAGATGTGGATAGGAAAATGCCTCTGACAATTATTGCAAAGGTGTCATCTTAAAAACAAACAAAAATCACAAGATGCCTACCCAAACTTGGAGGCATGAAATAAAAAAGCAAACTGTGCCCAAGTGGAATAATTGTGGAGTTAGTGGCTCTGAATTGTGTCGGTTTAGCAGGTTTCCACCTTCTATGGGGGAGGGACCTGGTGGAGGGAGGGGAGGGGATTTGGTCTAGCTTAACTAGCCTTTCCTTCTTCATATGTGACAAAATAGCTACCCTGAACTGCTGCTCTCCAAAAATGCAAGAGAAGTCCTTTTTAGTCACACTTATGTGGAAACCAAGGACAGGAAGAGGAGACAGACGTGGACTACTAGGGGAAAGACTATGTGGACTGCAGACACATTCAGACTCAAAAACCAATGGCTCATGTCCAGCCTCTGGCCTAATCTTTTCTCCTCCAGGAATCTACGGTGGAAGTTCACATTTGGGCTGGGGGACAAATCAGCCCATGTTCATAGCCTACTAGGAGCTCTTTTTACTCTCTGCCCCCTCTCTCTGCTAGGTTTGGGAAGTTTGAGCAGAGTTGTTTTCTGAAAAAGAGGGCCTCAATGTAGAATTTGTACTAATCTGGTCCTTGAGGGGCTAGAGTCTATCCACATAATGGAGGTGGGAATTAAGGGAAGAGAAGAAGTTTGTTAATTAAGACTAAAGGCAAACAAACTGTTTGCCAGCCTAGCAGCCTAGTTGCAACTGATTCTCGTTCCTGGTGCAAACATTTATAGGTTTGCCCAGACCTCTTTCTTGCTCCTTGCCTCCACACACTTATTTTCTGTGCTAGACAGTAATAAGTCTGCATTTATGCTGACATGTTCTTTAATGCCAACTTCATTACGGCAGTCCAGTTAGGGCCCATTAGCAAGGTTTTACTTATTTTGTTGGGGGAAAAGGCATATGAGCAGTGAGAGGAAGGTTTTCTGCTTGATACTTTCCCCCAGGGGCCTGAATACGTGAACAAGCATGTGCAGAACCTCAGACTAGGGAATCAGAGAATCCTAAGCAAGTTCCAGGAAAGGTGATTAAAAGTCTAGGTTCAAGAAAGAAATGCGTCCCATGGGGCTGTTGAGCAGAACTAAAGGCCCCTCTTTGGATGAGGGGATTCTGTACTGCAGTAGAGGACAGAGCATTCTTCTCCTCCCAGATTCATTTCCTGCAGTCTTGCTACCATCTAGTTGTTTTCCCATCATGTTGTCCTTGCATCTGTCCAGCAGGGAACACTTTCAAGGAAAGTCTATCTAGATGTCTTCTTCCCTTGTCAGTCTTCATGTCTGACTGTTCAGAATTGGGGTCTGGTGCCTACCCTTGGACCCTGGGCCTTTTCCTTTTACATGTCCAGTGTGAGAGCTCTTTAGCAGTGGGGTCTGTCCTCCTCTCTTCATCCACATGGGCCCCAAAGGAGATCAGAGAGTGCCCAGGCAGGCTGTTGGAACAAAGTTCCTGTCATTCTTCCACCGTGGGTTTTCTTTCAGTAACCAGTGCACTTTAATTATTTATGGAAGGACATTCATAGTGCAAGAGGAAATGTCCTACAGAGCATTTACCAAGAAATCAGTCTTTGTAATATGATTCATTAGCAGAGCAAAAGCAAAGTACCTGGGCTGATGATTCAGGTATTACCTTTGGGGACAAGTAGGATGAGGCATCGAGAGTTGGTAGGATTTGAATCACCATGGCTGACTCAATAAATGAGCAGAGAATCTGCAGGAGGTAAAATCTGTGTGCTGCCCAATCCCTCCAATGAAACATTGTGATGCTCCCTGCTATTTTCATGATACAATGGGGAAACTGAGGCACAGAGAAGTTAAACTGCTTTGTCCAATTCTAAAATAAAAAGTAACGTCTAGATTTGGGAAGCAGTAGTCTAATTCCGTAGCTGCGTTCTTAACACTCTGGAATCCTTGACATCTGCAATACCAGCTGGTCCCCCGATTGCTCATCATCTCAGGTCCCTGGCTTATTTCACAATCTCTGGCTTCCTAGAGCCAGATCTACTGAATGGTTGGCCTGAATGGCAGACTTGGAAGTTTATCAGAAGTCTCATCATGATGATTTGGTGGGCCTGCAAGAAGATATCTTTGGCAAAAAGATCCAGTATCCATTGTACCTAGGATGAGGCTGCCTGTTTCTGCCCCTTCCTAGATCTTTGACTACCCTTTTTGGAATCTCATTTGTAGGTTAAGAGTAGGCTGTACCTCATCCTGGGTTGTAAGGATTAAAGAGAGGAGTACAGGAAAGGTACTTGGTAAACAGTTAAGAGTTTTAGAAATGTTTATGAGTTTTAGCTAAGGCCCCTTAGAGTATGGCCCAGAAATCCCAGTAGCCTGGGGCAGTGTTCCCCGAGCTCTGGTGTCTGTGGGGATGCCCTGGGGGGAGATATTAAAAGAATAGCTTCTCAGATCCCACCCCAGGTGAGTCAGGTTGGAGCAGGTAATGCTGATGCAAAGGTCCAGAGACCACCACAGAGAAGAGACCACCAGAGACGCACAGGCTCAGAAGCCAGCCAAGCCCTCTCCCCACCTTGACTAGACCTTTCACATTCTTTCAGTGTCTTCTTATCTTGACAAGCGAGTGTTAGAAACCTCAGCAATGCAGTAAAGGCTTTCTGAAGTCCGTGAGTAATAATTTCATCATTGGGGAAGCAGCCCTCAAAACCGTATGTTTACTCCCCCTCCCCTGTGTCTTATCTTGGTTCCCAGCCCCTCCTCTTCCATCCAGCTTCTATTTGCACCATAGTCCATGGCATTTTTGAACATCAGGGCTCCTGTCTGCCTCATTATTCATTTAGCTGAGGAACTGCAGCACCTAATTAATAGGAAATTAGCTGTGAATGTAACATTTGGCTTGTAGTCAAGGCCCAAGAAGTTATAAATATTCACCATGTGAGCGGCCTGGGCACCTGATTCCTGGCAGCTCTAGAATTGGCACTTCCTGTGCTGTTCCAGGAAGTGATGTCATAGGTCAGGGGCAGCAGGGAACCAGGGGTCACTCAGCCTCCCTGAGAGCCGAGGGGAGAATCCTGGGGAACACAGGGGCCTGTCTGTGTTCTCCTCAAAATGTCCTTCAAAGGCCAGGCCAGAGAGGAAGCAGAAAGGAATTTGTAACAGGGGTTGGAGAAGACTTGGAAGAGGGCTCTGGGGTCCTGTCCAGGGTGTCACAAGCACTCTTTCCCCAGAGACACTGTTTGTCTGCTACTGTTCCAGACACTTACATTGGACTTCTTCCAGAGGCATGTGAGTTCCAGCTTCATGTAATACCCTGATAGTAGGGACTTAGTTCCTTGAAGGCCATGCCACTGCCACCCACAGGGTACACATTATGGAACAGAGGCCCACAGGGCTTAAAAATTTTGCCTAAACAAACAGGGGCAGAGCTGGGATTTGAAACACAATTTCCTAAGTCCCAAAGTCTGATGGGCTTTTTGCAGGATCTCAGAGCTGCCTAACTGCTCCAGAAGGGGAGTCATCTTGGTAGGAGAAAACTATTTTTAAAAGCACCAGTGAAGAAAAGGTATAGGAGTAGAGAGAGGTGCAAAAGGCTCAAGGGCAAGGTAGGGGGCACCTGTAGGGGTTTTGCTGGAGGAAGCATCACCCAGGGATCAGAGCTGTTTTCTCTAGATTCACCTGATGGAAGTTATCTCACTGTTCTTTTTCTCAACTGCCCTGGCAGGGAAATTGGAATTGAGCAAACTTGTCTTTTTTCCCTCCTGAGAGTTCAAAAACTGCTGACAGGAGGACCTGTTCAAATTCTCTTCATTCTGAGCCAAACCATGGGGGTGAGAGAAGGGAGGCGCTGGGTTCCTTGGGAAAGCAGGAGGTGCAGGAGGAAAAACTGTGTGACTACGTTAGGGAACAGAAAACCCAGAGTAAGTGCAATATTTAGCCAGCTTTATTTAAGAGATCGATTGAAGCCTCTTTAACACAGGCATCTACCTGAGAGCGATATAATGAATCTGGCATTTATGTGTCTCTGGAAGGGGGCTTCTGAAAGAGGAGGAAAATATAAAAGAAATTGCATCTTTGGTTAGGCCCCGGAAGAGGCTGCTCTGAAGGAGGAAAATAACTCATTGATGATGACACAGAGCAGAAGATAGAGAGGCTGCATGTTCCTTATGCTAAGGGAGAACAGCGTCTCCCCTAGAAAGAAAGTGTGCCTCTAGCCTTACTCAGGAAAGGGAGTTAGAAATCAAAGGTCAGGTGGAGAATACAGGTATCACTGCTGCCCTGAAAGAAAGATAATATATCTTCCTCTTCCCACCTCTACCCACTGGCCAGGGGCATATCCTGACCCTCCCCTGAGGTTTCCTGTCCTCTGGGTGATGTTATCAGTTCTTTACCCTCCCAGCCAGTGTTCTGCCGCAAAATGGCTTTGGAGTCAGAAAGTTGAGCTCAAACATCACATCCTCCACTTAGGAGTTGCCTTACCTCTATATGCCCTCAGTTTCTTATTGCATAAAAATATGGGGTAACATCTATTTAAGAGGATTAAATAAGAGTCAAAACAATTAATATATCACATGATACCCAGTTGAGTCTTCAGAGCAATTGTTGCCATTATCATAATAAAAATGAGAGAGTCAATAATAATACTTGGTACTTATTTGTCACTCAATAATCAGTTCCAGTTCTTTTCCAAGGTCCTATCAGCAATAACATTAGGAAAAGATGTTTGATGTTTGTCTCCCTCATCATTTTCACCTTTCCCGCAACCAATTCTAAGCCACAACATAGGCCAAAGCCAACCTCTACCCTATACCCAGATCTGACCCCTATTCCAACCCCAACCCTATACCAAACCATGTGAACACCAACTTCCTTCCCATCCCTATCCCAACTGCATTAGTTGGGCTTCCCCAGAGAAACAGAACCAACAGGATGTAGAGACTTGTTATAAGGAATTGGCTTACGTGATCATGGAGGCTGGCAAGTCCCAAGATCTGTAGGGTGATTTGGCATGCTGGAGACTTAGGAGAGCCGATAGTTGGTTCCAGTCTGAGTCTGAAGCCCTGAGATCCAGAAGAGCTGATGGTAGAGTTTGAAGGCCAGCAGGCTTGACAACCAGGAAGAGCTGGTGTCTCACTTAAGAGTCTGAAGGTAAGAAAAGCCAATTTCCTGGTTCAAAAGCCATCAGGTAGGAAGGATTCCCTCTTAACTTGGGGGAGAGTCAGGTTTTCACTCTATTCAGGCCTTCAACAGATTGGCTGAGGCCCACCTACATTAAAGAAGGCAATCTGCTTCACTCAGTCTACTGATTTAAATGTTAATCTCTTCCAAAACCACCCTCAAAGAAATATCCAGCACAATGTTTGACAACATACCTGGATACAGTATGACCCAGTCAAGTTGATACATAAAAAGAACCATTATGCCAGCCTCATGCCCACCCCATCTCCAACCATTACTCCATGTCGAAAGCCAAACTCAACTCCACCCTCATAACTACTATTAAATACTGCTATGCACTGTTAATGCATCGGTTTTCAGCTTTGTAGTGGGGATACAAATCCTAGTTGCCAAAACTTGCTGATCAGTGTGATGAAATCACACCGTAAATAAACTCAACTTGATAATGTATCTTTGGAATAAGGAATTGAAAGGAAAAGGGATTGGCAAATAGATCCCCATTCAGATGGTAACCCAGTATGATTAGTATCTGCTTTTGGCATGAGGAACTGTTCAGGCACACAGAGAAACTTCCATTTCTTGGTATTGACAACATGCTCTATTCTCTTGGCTAAACCCTATTTTAATAGGGTCTATGTGAAGTTGGGATGGCCGAGGACAGAGACACTCTGGAGACATCTTATTGTGGAGAATATAGGTTTGTAGACCAATCTGAGATGAAAAATACATTGTCAGTATTTCCACTCATATAGATAACTTAGGTTTCTGCCAGATTCTTCTCTCAGAGTTATCCCATGTGGTAAAAAAGAAAGCCTTCTGGTTTCTAGGAAAATTTGTATAGCATCAAAGTGTTAGAACTGAAAGGGATAATTATCTAGCCCAGCAGTTCTCAACTTCGAAAATCACTGAAGCCTGGGTCTCATCATGTACCAACGGATCCATCTCGGGGTAAGCCCTAGACACTGGTATTTTTAGAAGTATACTTCTAGCATTACCATTACTGAGTGGTTCCACCAATCTGGCCTCAAATCCTCATTTTACAGATGGAAAAAGTGAAGCTCAAAGAAGCTAAAAGGTTTTTATAAATTCAGGTATCTAGGGGCAAGGCCAGTACCCAAAGTCTCATGACTCCTTGTCTAGTGTTCTTGTCGGAATATCAGAACTTCACTCAACTTGTTTCCTCAGATTTATATCCAAAGAAAAATAAATCCACCTAGCACTCTCATGGTGAGTGGTACTCTAGCTCTGCCCAGGTGCAGCCCTTCCTGCCACACCAGCTTAAAGGCTGTCATCCCCCTGCAGTGGATAGCTCTTGTTCAGAGAGGTAGGTGTACTGTGGTGGAAACGATTACTAACCTATTTGGCACAGTGAAGAAATAAATCCCAATCCACCAACTTTGGCCAGAAAGCTGGAGGTTGTACTCACCTGGTACTGACATTGTAAGGATGGATTGCAGTTTGGGAAGTCAGTGTTCTTGTTGTTTTTCCCCTTCTGGGCTCTTAGAATTCATGTACACCAAGGAGAATACTGGGAGTTGCAGGTGCAATGCTATTAGCATCTGTTTGATCCCCCTGCCTTAGTGTTCAGCTCACTTCTTTTCCAATTTTTAAAAGATTTTTAGATTTTTAGTGAACTTATACTAAATGAATTATTATTATAAAATAGATGAATGAAACCCATCTTAAGTCTGGATTTGATGTATTTAGAAAACATGGAAGCCCCTGGAACAGACCAGCAAGGCGGCAGGGACATTTCTCCTGGGTGGTAGTGCTGCTTCATTACGTGCAGGGCACACGGGGGATTCTGCATTCATGTATTCATTCAGTAACATTTATACGTTCCTCCTGGGTCCAGGAATTCGATTGTCCCTAAGGGAAAACCAAGGTGAATCAGACTCAGCACTTGACCTCAAGAAGCTTCAATCTAATGGGCAGGGAAGAATGAGTACCCTTGAAATCCTGTACCATAAACAGTGTGGTGTTCCTTAAAGGTGCTACAGTAGGTGTTCAAGGGTGAGTGAGATTAGTTCTACTTGAGGGTAGAGAAAGGTTCTATTAACGATGTGACAATTTAGCTGAGCCTTGGAAAATTGATGGATTTACACAAAAATAAGTGTAAATCATGTGGGCAAGAGAACAGCATGGGCACAGAGAGCAGAGGGGTGCGGAAAGGATATATATTGGGGTGTGTTTGTTTTTAGTATGGAAAGCAGGAGAGAATCATCTGAAAATTGTTAACTATAGAACTCATGGATTTCTGGGAGTTGAAATGGGTTTTAGAGATTGTCTGGTTCACTTCTTTATTTCACACATTAGCAAATAATAATAACAACAATGGTAACCACAGCAATATTTGAGCTTATCTCTCACTTCATGCTTTCTACAGGCAGTTGGTGAGCTACATGCTTTATGTGGGTTCATCCTGTTCATGGATTTATGTTGCTTTTTCATAATATATCTTGGAGATTAGTGCTATTATTATTATGCCTACTTTATAGATGAAGAAACTAAAGCTCAGAGGTCAGTAGGCCAGTAAGGGGCAGAGTCTGGATTGAACTCAAAGCTGCATTCTTCCCACTACAAGGATTCTACCGTGGGCATTCACAGACGGTGGTGGTGCCCTAATAGGGGAAGAAGAGTTAAGGAATTTATCTGGATATGTTAAGATTGAGGCACTCATGGGACCTCATGGAGGAGAAGTGAGTTTGGAGTGTGGGGCAGACATCGTAGAAAAGGAGTTGGTTTCTAGAGGTTGCATCCCAAGGTTGGCATGTTCAGAATGGCAGTCAAGTTGACTCACCCAGTGGGATTTCCAGATGGGAATTCTAGCAGCTCTTCTGCAAGGCTGCTCCTTAGTGCATGTAGTTTTGCCAGGCCCATCTTCCAAAGCCGCATTCAGGGTTTTCCTTTTTTGACATGTCTCAGCTCCTGTCTGCTCCATGTATGCCTGCAGTGCTGTCCCCACTTTTCGGAAGGGACTTTCCAACTTTCTGTCCTGTTGCTGGCTGCCAGGGTTTGTCTCTGAGAGGTAGCAAGCTGTTCAGCATTAGGTGAAACAAGTACTCCTCACCCTGTGACCCCAACAGTGAAAGAAACCTCAGTTGTGGGGGGAACCAAAGATGGTGAGCATGTGTGTGGGGAAGGACATAGTTTCTTTGCAGCAGGTGGGAAGACCAGAGGGAAGCACAGAGCTTCAGCAGCCTGGGAGAGCTCTTGAAAAGAGGTTCAAGAAAGAAGTTCAATGAAACTCCTACTACCTTCAATTCCAAGTCCTTTTTCCTTTCCTGACTTTGCCTGGCAGTGCTGCAACTGTTAGAATGGGGAATGTCTGACCAGTGGGGAAACCAAGGCAGGAAAGAGCAGAGAAGTCTTAGGCGCAAGGCCTTGCAGTCTATGGCTAAGAGCCCAGAGTTCACATTATCCTGTAAGGAAAACCCTCAGGAAAGGGAGCTGAGGGTTGGAGTTTGAGTCGTCTATTGCTGCTGTAAGAAATTACCACAACCTTAATGGCTTAAGCAGCACCGTTTACTAGCTCAGAATCCTGTAGGTCAGAAGTGCAGGCAGCTTTGGACAAGTCTTCTGCTTGGGGTCTCAGAAGGCTGAGAGCAAGGTGTTGGCTGGATGGGCTCTTGGAGATTCTGAGAACAGCCTACTTCCAACCTCCTGCTCAGAGTCATGACAGTGATTTAGTTCTAATTTAGTTCTTTGCAGTGGTCGGACTGCTGCCCCCATTTCTTTGCTTGCTGTCAGCCTAGGGTGCCTCTCAGCTCCTGAAGGCTGCCTGCTTTCCTTGCCCACTGTGTCCTCCATCTTCATGGCCAGCAGTGGGGCATCACGTTCCACCTGGGCTGCAATTCTCTGACTTCCTCTTCGTTGCCACCTGGAGAAAACTCTCTACTTTTCAAGGACTCATGCAATTAGATTGGCCCACCTGTGTAATTTCCCTTTTTCTAGGGCTGCCGTAAGTACTGCAAACTGGGTGGCTTAAACAACACATTTTTATTGTTTCACAGTTATGGAGGCAGGAGGTCAGAAATCAAGGAGTTGGCAGAGTTGGGCCGTTCTGTGGGCCGTGAGGGAGCAATCTGTTCCAGGCTTCTCTACTTGGCTGGTTCACATGGTGTGTGTCCTGTATGCATCTCTGTGTCCAAATTACCCCCTTTTTGTAAGAACACCAGTCCTGTTGGATTTGGGCTCACCTAACAGGCTCATCATAATTCATTAGATCTGCATCAACCTTATTTCCAAATAAGGATACATTCTGAGATCTTGGGGGCTAGGACTTCAGCATGTGAATTTGGGGGAGACCCAGTTCAACCCATAATGCCATCTAACAAAACCCAGTCATGACAGTGATATCTCATCCTACTCACGGGGTCCGCCCACAACCAAGGGAGACAGGATTAAACAAGGGTGAGGATCATTCCTAGGATTTCGCTTGTCATGGAGTCCCTGAACCAGGGTTGCTGCTCAGTGGTGGGGATGTGGACAGCCGTGATGGGTCAGAAGGGGATCACTGGTGGTGGTGGTAAGACCAGCTTCACTGGAATGGGGAGAGTGGGGGCCATGGTCAAGGGGCTGTGATTGAACATGGGGCAGAGAAAAGGCAGAGACTGCTGCACTCAACAAGCAGCTGCAACCAAGGGGAGGCCAGGGTGAGAAGAGAGGAAAATGGGGCTGGATAGCAACTTCATTCAGATGGAAGGGACCGGGACTGTGTGCTTGTTGTTTGAAAATAACTGCCACGGAGGCACTTGTAACTGGCTGAAGCCTCCAGCTGTTTTGGTTGTCCACATGCCTCCCTCTATGCAAACCTGACTTACTACCCTGTAGAGATTTTGGAGAACAGTACATATTATTAAATGGCCTTTGCAAATAAGGTATGGGTGCAATCTGGCTGAGTTATAGTCACTTTGGAGACCCATGTTTGCTTACTTGTGGCCCTGTAAATACCAGTCTTAATATCACAGGAATACATTTCTATTTGGTCTCCACTTTCCAGATTCTTTAAAAATTTTATGTAATTTCCTTGGAAGGACAGGTTTGATAGAACGTAGTTCTAGCTGCCATTAATTCAGAGTCTATTGTATAACAGGCCTTATGAGAAGTAAGCTCATACATTGTTCCTCATCCCTCTCCTACAAGATAGACTTTTGCCTACAATTCACATGTGGGGAAACTGAGTCTCAGAAGGGCTTTGGGGCTGTGACCAAGATAACAGAACTAGTAAGTAGTCTGTCTCCCACATCTTTGGCTTAATCACTACACTCACATCAAACTCTCTCTTCTAAAACTTTGGCAAGTTTCTTCTTTGTGAGAAATTTCACTATTTCTCCAGGATGCACTCAGAGCAGTAAATATTCTATAGTGTTCACCATTTGTTCCCCTCCAGTCCCAAACTCCTGAGCTTCCCAGCTTAGTTATTGAAGAAATTACTCAATGAAAAATTTTCATCTCCACCCAGTGTAACTCCCTGCTGAGAAAGGAACAATACAGAATCATTTCAGCCTGTGTGACTTTTTCCGAAGGTCACACCGCTGGCACCCAGGGGTCTGGGATGGAGAAGCCAAGGTCCAGCAGCCCATCTACTTTTCCTGGATGGGATGCACTTCATCATGGAAGTGTTTGCGAGACTCCATTTGCTGATGCGCAGTAGTTTGTGCCTCAGAATGGGAGCCCTGTTCCCATTACCAAGGAGAATTGTAGCTCTTAGAAAGTATCTCAGAGGACCAGCATAGGAATGGGAGCCTAGAGCAATCAGAATTCAGGGTCGTGGAGTGGAAAAACAGCAGGCGTGGCCACTAGACTCTGCCGGCTTGTGAAGCAATGAATTGTGCCGGGGTGAGAGCGCTTTGGGGAAAGCAATGGAGAGAAAATCACGAGTTGACTGAGCTTTGGAGGAAGGGTAGGAGTTTCTCAGGTGAGTGGGAAGCAGAAGTGGTGAGTGGGAGAGGAGTGCATCTCAGGTAAAGGCAAGCTACAGAGATGTAAGGGTTAATGCTGTTGTGCCAAGTGGCTCGAGTATAAGTGATATTAATGATGCTACCACACTCCCATAATAATAAGCACAAGCATTTATGTGTTACCTTCTGTACGCCAAGGTACAATAATTATATTCCTAGTACAGTAATTATATGAACTCATATATTCCTAAAAGCAGTCCTTTGAAGGGATACTACTATTATCCTTGTTTTATAGATGAGGAAACTGAGGCACAGGGAGACAGATTATCATTCCAAAGAAACTTCTACTGGCAGTCAGGGTTTTATTCCAGCTGTCTGCCTCTAGAGCAGGACTGTCCAATAGAGCTCTCTGTAATGATGGGAATGTTCTAAATCGTGCTTCCAGTATGGCAGCCACTAACTACATGTGGCTATTGAGCACATGAAATGTGGCAAGTGTGACTGGGGAAATGAATTTTACATTTTATTTAATTTTGGTCATTATACTCAATCTTAAGTAGGCACATGTGGCTAGTGACTACTGTGTTGGACAAGGCAGCTTGCTGGAGTCTCCTTAACTGAAACACCCTGCTGCCTTTCAAACTGGGGAGTGTAGAGTTGATTCTGTAATTAGCACCAGTACTAATAACCACCACAGGAGTAATGGCTGCCATTTATTTAGCTCTTACTATGTGCAGGGCCACACACTAAGTGCTCCCTGTGGGGTAGGTCTTGTAATCTCCATGACAACCTTGTGGGCATTGGCTGCAAGCGTGGGTTCTGGAACCAAACAGCCTGCGTTCAAAACCCAGCTCTGCCACTTGTTAGCCCTGTAGCCATGGGCAGATTCTGTATCCTGTCCATGCCTCAGTTCCTTCATTTGGGAAATGGAATAAATAATGGCATCTACTTCACGTCATGATGATTGCAAGAGTCTCTGCAGGTAAAGTGTACTGCACAGCGTTTGACATGTGATAAGCATTCAATACATGGGTGATTTTGTTGTTATTACCCTTATACATGAGAGGAACATGCAGGACTCAGAATGTACAGCATTGTACTGAAAGGTACAGCTATCAGCTATCAATGGAAAAGTTGGAATCCAACCCACAGGAAACCTGATTTCAGAGTCCAGATTCTTAACAACTATACTGTGGTTTCTGTTCAGAGTGTCTAACAGTGTAACTTGTGGAAGACCAATATTATAATCCTACATGGTGCTTGTTAAAAATATAGTCTAGGACTCATGGAGAACTATTGCCTTAGATTGTGTAGGGTGAAGACCTGGGGCTCTGCATTTTAACAAGTACCCCACATGATTTTCACTAACCCTTTAACCAATGAGAAACCACTGAGAAATATTAATGGAGAGGAAGTAATGGACAGAGGACAGTTTTTGAGGTATAGAAGTATGTGTAGGGTTAAGTAATTCTTTTTTTTTCTTTTGGTATCATTAATATACACTTAGATGAGCAACATTATGGTCACTAGATTCTCCCATTACCAAGTCCCCCCCACATACCCCATTACAGTCACTGTCCATCAGCATAGTAAGATGCTATAGAATCACTACTTGTCTTCTCTGTGTTGTGCAGCCCTCTCCGTGCCACCCCACTACATTATGTGTGCTAATCGTAGTGCCCCTCCCCTTTATCCCTCCCTTCCCACCCATCCTCCCCAGTCCCTTTCCCTTTGGTAACTGTTAGTCCATTCTTGGGTTCTGTGAGTCTGCTGTTGTTTTGTTCCTTCAGTTTTTTCTTTGTTCTTATACTTCACAGATGAGTGAAATCATTTGATACTTGTCTTTCTCCACCTGGCTATTTACCTGAGCATAATACCCTCTAGCTCCATGCATGTTGTTGCAAATGGTAGGATTTGTTTTCTTCTTGTGGCTGAATAATATTCCATTGTGTATATGTACCACAGCTTCTTTATCCATTCATCTACTGATAGACGCTTAGGTTGCTTCCATTTCTTGGCTATTGTAAATAATGCTGTGATCAACATAGGGGTGAATATGTTTTTTTGAATCTGAGATCTTGTTTCCTATGGGTAAATTCCTAGGAGTGGAATTCCTGGGTCAAATGGTGTTTCTATTTTGAGCCTTTTGAGGAACGTCCATACTGCTTTCCACAATGGTTGAACTAGTTTACATTCCCACCAGCAGTCTAGGAGGGTTCCCCTTTCTTCACATCCTCGCCAACATTTATTGTTGTTTGTCTTTTAGATGGTGGTCATCCTAACTGGTGTGAGGTGATATCTCATTGTGGTTTTAATTTGCATTTCTCTGATGATTAGCGATGTGGAGCATCTTTTCATATGCTTGTTGGCCATCTGAATTGGTGATTTCAGCCTCACCAAGCCCTCTCTCTGGTGTTTGGGGGATTTTGGACTGAACAAGGTTCTTCTGCCTTTTCATGGTGATCGGAGTGGTCACCGGCAAGTAGTGTGTGTCAGCTAGGAGAACAAAGTCCCTTCCTATTTGCCGGTCACCTTGCCTATTTCCACTGTCTGTGCCAGTTAATCACACTCAGAGAGCAGCCTCTGGGTTAATCACCTAAGCTGCTGTGTGTGGGGTGGCCTTCAAGATGGCCTAGGGCAATGCCGGGGGTTTCAGGCCAGCAGCATGTGCTCTGCTGCATGAGCAAAGCATCGTCGTGCCTCCCGGACTCTGCGCCTGTCTCCGCTGTCTGTGCCAGTCCACCGCACACAGGGAGCAGCCTCTGGATCTGGGCTGGTTAGCCTCGCACAGGGAGAAGCCTCTGTGCTGAGCTGTGTGGATGCTGTAGGCAGGGCTGCTCCCTGGCTGTTCTGCAGCAATGGTGGGTCAGCCAGTTTGCTTGTAGTGCTGGCAGGGGGGGAAGGAATCGCAGGCTGCTTATCGCCACGAGGGGCTTCGGGGCTATGTTGCCACCCAGGGGGTTAGGGAGCCTGAAGTTCCTTAAAGTTCCCAGCCTGCTGGGCTGAATGTGCCAGGATGATTTCGTACACCTGTTAAACCCTTGTCCCTTTAAGACTTTTAAAGTGCGTGCTTTTCTTTTGTCCCAGGGCAGCCGGCTGTGGAAACCTGTTAGCAGTCTCAATCTTGGACCTTGCTTTTCCGCTCCTCCAGTTTCCAGTGTGCCATGCAGTGTGTGTCTGTGCTTCCAGGGCAGACCACCAGGGCTGGTTATTTAGCAGTCCTGTGCTTCTACTCCCTCCCCACTCTGATTCCCTTCCTTCTGCCAGTGAGCTGGGGTGGGGAGAGTGCTCGGATCCCGCCCGGTCACGGCTTTGTATCCTACCCTTTTCCATGAGATGTTGGGCTCTCTCAGATGTTGCCTGGCTCATGTACTCTATCTTCTGGTCCCTCTTTTAGGAATAGTTGTATTCGCTGCTTTTTCAAAATATATATGGTTTTGGGAGGAGATTTCCACCACCCTACTCATGTTGCCATCTTGAGAATCCCCCTGAGCAGTTTTGTTTTTAATCATCAGGCTCTGACTGTTATTATTCAACCTGGAAAAGAGCCTTCAGGAAGCCCCAAATATAACTCACCTTATAGACATCTCTTTCTGTCTCTCTCTGTCTCTGTTCCTCTCTCCCTCCCTCCTTCTGTCTCTGTCTCTGCCTCTCTCCAAGAATGAAGTAGTTCTGCCAACAGATCTTAGAAAGACCCTTCTGGTGGCCAGAACTGAAAATGGACTTAATGAAAGATCTGGGGAGTGGGGAAGAGAGGGGCCCCTACCCTATGTCCTAGGTAAAGTGGACAAGGAGGAGGAGGGGAAATAGTCTTTGGGTGTTTTTCAGGTACAATTGATAGGACTGGCAGTGCACCAGCAGAGCAGGAGAATCAACTGGGAGTCAAGAATGAACCTGAGATTTCTGTTTACACCACTAGGGTGGGTAGTGATTCTGTTATTCAAGACGGACAAGGTATTATGGGAAGAAAATTTGGATATACTTGAGCACTTTTAGGACATCCAGGTGGAAATGTCCATTAAACAGCTGGAAATTTGGTTGAGTGCAAAGGAGGAAAACAGTGTACAAGAAATGAAGTTTGGGGTCCCATAAGCACTAGTGATGGTGCTTGCTCCATGCAGTTGGGGAGACTATCTCAGATAAATGTGGTCACAAGACTCACCAACCCAAATATCTTCCAAGGCAGGGGTTTGACATAACTGTGTGAAGTGCCCTGATGTAAGACAACAAATGCTTATACTGCCCAGTCTGTCACCTGCCCAGTCACACAGCACTTGAGAACACTATTAGCCAAACAAAACTGCCCCACGCATTTGGCCTTAGCACACCTCAGGGGGTGACCCTACTGAAGGCACTTGGGTGCTTGGTGCATGTGGCTATGCAGGAGAAAGTGTGCCAAGACCCATGCTCATGGGACCAATGCTTAAGGGCCAGGACGAGGCTCTAGGGAGAGAGACAGAGGGAAAGTAGAGGGAGAAAAGGGTGCAGCAGCACCCAGGAGGCTGAGAGAAGGGAGGGCTTCAGCGAGGGCATTCTCAGTAATGCCACCTGGCCACCGAGAGCTCGTCTGAAGCCTGGAGAGAGTTCCTGGGGCAGACTTGACAAGCTGGAGGTTTTGGTGCCTTTTGCCACCAGTAGAGTGGTGGGGGACGGAAGCCAGGAGAGTGAGTGGGAATTGTAAGGTAGAGGCAAAGAATGCAGATCGCTCTCTCAGGGGTGAGGGGGAGGATGGGTGCTGGCCTGTGGGAGACATGGGTGGCAGGGGGTTTGGTAGGAAGAGGGGACCTGGAGACAGGGCAACAGAAGGATCTGAAGACAGCAAAAGGAGAGATGATTTTTAGATCAAAACCCTGGAGGAGGGAAGAGGGTATCATATCTTTGGGAAACAAATGGAGTACTTCTTGCTTTGGGATATGAGGAAAGAACAGAGAAAGCTCAGAGGTAGGAGCAAGAATTCAAAAATGAAATCTTTCAAGTGTAAATGTAGCTTGTCTGCCCAAAATGAGGGCATCGGTGAGGAATAAGGGTAAACACGGTAACATCTACAATACTTCGAATGCCTACTCTTCTGGGCCAGGCACTATTTAGTGCTCCTCAGGAATTACCTTTCCCATTCCTAAGAGGCAAATGTAACTGGCATTTTACATTTACACAAGAGAAGCCAGTTGCCTGTGGTCATGCAGCCAAGTACTGGAGCTGGGATTTGACCCCAGGAAATCTGAGTTCAGAGCCCGTCTCTCAGCTACGATGCAGTGCGATAAAAAGGCAGCACTAATGAGGACTTCCATTCTCATAGTACTTGAAAAAAACACTTCTCCCCATTTCACAGGTGTGGAAACCAAGGCAGAATTTGCCCAACTTGTTACACACTGGGTAGGGTCAGAGCTATGGCTAGACGTGGAGTGTCTTGATTTCTAGCTCTGTTCTCTTTCCCAGGAAGCGAAGGCCCACATACAGTTCCTGGACAAATTGTGTTGCATTTCTGAGCAACCTCCCTCCTTCTCTCCCTACTTCCATCCCAGCACCCCAGCCCTACTCCCACCCCACCTCCAGCCCTGAGACACCAGGACAGTAGTCCTGCAGCTGCTTCCTGCTCGCGGCTGGAGTCTCAGTACCGCCAGGTGCTGCTGGCCTGCTCCAGCGCAAGGGGCCCCATGCAGGCAGGCAGCAGGTGGATGACCACGTTTGTTTGCTTTTATTGTTAAATAATATAAATCTCTTGGCTGTACCACCCGCCGGGACACGAGTTGTGTTTCTTCCCGCACAGTCGCTAACAGTCGCTAATGAGACATCTAATCACTTGTTTATTCTGTATGAAGTGAGGTGGCGGCTGTATCTCCCCAACCAGACACGGGGCTCAGGCCCCTCAGGAAAGCTGCTTGCTGCTGGCCCATGAGCCACCCATAGTCCCAGCACAGTCCTGCCCTGCAGACCCCCATGCCTCCTTCCCCAAGGCAGTGGCCAGGATGCAGGCATCAGCTGCTGTTGATTATTATTACTGTTCCTGCAGTTCATTTTTTAAAATGCTTCTTTCCCTGAGAAGCAAAAAAAAAAGTAATTTGCAAAGATGCTCTGTTGGGAGATAAGTAGGTTTCCTCTTGGGCGCAGGGGTTTATCTCACTTGTGCAGAGGTTCCTAGAGGTCGTGCAGCTCACGAGATAAAGCTCTGGGATCCTCCCCAGGGAAGGCCAGAGTCAGCGTTCGGTGTTTTCTTAGTCCCAGGGTTAAAGAGGTGAAAGCAGCTATGTTCCTCCTGCCGGCTCCCTGGGGCTGATGCCGCTTTTATTACAGCAAATCAGTCCAGTCCAGGTGCCGTGGGATCGGGGAGGGAGCCAGGAGGAGGTGAGGAAGGGGCTGGGCGGGAGTGTTGCTAGGGCGAGCGCTGTCTGCACCCGCTGCCCAGTCAGAATGATTGTCTTAAAGGGCTCTCTTCTCATCCATTTGCATGCTGTTAGCATCTGCCTGCTATTTTCTTGTGTTTGGATAAATCCTCTTGCCTGAAGCTTATATTTCAATTAACTGGGTCCAACTGTCTGTGTCCTGAAGCATGGGCTGGGGCTGGGGCGCTGTGCTGTCTGCTGCCGCATCGCATCCCTGACAGTCCATCTGTCTGTCTTCAGTCAGGCAACTCCCATCCTTGAGGCTGTGCCTGTCTGTGGAACTGTTTACAATGCAGTCAGGACCAGAATTACCAGGGCAGGGCTTATGTTTAGGAGTAGTTTGGACAGGCAGAACAGCTATTGTTTTAGACAACTGGAGCAAGAGTGTGTGGGTCCTTGATGGGAACAGTGAAGCAAGTCCGATGGGGCAGTGGAGTGGAATCATCTCCTTTCCACTGTCTATTCCCAGCTTTCTCTGCCTCCCCTGGGACCCTGGGTGAGGTACTTCTACTTTAAGTCTCCTGCCTAGATATATATTTATGTCATCCTTTCTCCTGCCTGTTTTCTTCCCCCAAATACCCTTTCCAAGCCCTGTATGGTTGCTGTTCCTGTTTACCCATCAGACTTTCCTTCTCTTTTCTCTTCTTATCAAAACCCACCCTTCAAGGCTCAGCTCAAATGTCACCCCCTCCAGGAAGCCTTCCCATTGTCCCCTGGGCAGAATGCACCTTGCTCTCTCTGCTTCAGATCCCTCGGATCTCACACCTCTCCCTTCCTTGGGTCGGGCAGAGCTGGCATCTCAATCTGTGTGTCCTGCAGCACAGCCACCCAGCCCGTATGGTTCTGTGTTTTGAGTTTGTTCTGGTCTGGCTCCGTAGTGGGTTGAATGGTGATCCCCCAAAATATATATAGCATGTCCAAGTTTCTGGAACCAATGAATGTTACCTTATTGGGAAAAATGGCCATTGCAGGTGTAATTAAGTTCAGGGTTCTTGAGATGAAGAGATCATCCTGGATTATTCAGGTGAGCCCTAAATCCAGTGGTAAGTGTCCTTACAAGACAGAGGGAGAAAATGGTGTGAAGATGGGGGGCAAGGTGCAGCGACATGGTCGCAAGCCCAGCAATCCAAGGAACTACGGCGGCTAACAGAAGCCAGGCAGGCAAGGAAGGAGCCTCCGAGGGCCTCCAGGGCGAGGGGCCCTGCCACCACCTTGATTCAGACGTCGGGCCTCTAGAGCTGAGAGAGAACAGATGACTGTGGTTTCAAGCTGTCCAGGTACGGCGATTTGTTACCACAGCCCTAGTGAACTAGTAACAGGCTGGTGGGGCTCCTCCGAAAGGTGAGATGGGAGAGGCAGGAGGAACTATGAAAACCTCACTGTGAGGAATCTGGAGTGTCCCTTCCAGACTCCTGTGACCACACTGCCTTCTTCTGCTTCACACAGTCCGAGGTATTGCTCTTCTAGCAGGCCCTGTGTGTTTCGGGGCAGTCCCCTGATGTAGTTGGAGGGTCAGTACCCAGTAAAAACTCAGAACACCAGTAAAAGCTCCTTGCGTTTGTGTAGCCTCTACAGTTTACAGAGTGCTTGGCCTCACCGCACTTCATTCTGTCTTTATAGTAACCTTACTAGGTGGGCGTTGGGATCCCCATTTGCATGTGAGGAAACCCAGCTGGAGGTGTAACAGGGCTTGGGTGGGACCATGTGGCTGAGCCAAGACATCAGAAACCCTGGTCTTCCGGTTCCAAATCTGTTCCATTTTAACTGTGTATTTCATGTCCTTTGAATGGAGGACTCAGTGGGTCAAATCTGTTTTTTATTCTTTCCAAGACAGAAATCACCTTTGCCTGAGGTAGGGGTGCATGCTTTTCTTTCTTTTCCCCAAGGGCTCAGATGCAACAGCCTTTGGCAGAAGTGGAGAGACTGAAAGGAGTCCTGCTTATTCAAGGGTCTCTGTGTATGTGTTGATCCTCTGTTGTTGCTTGGGCAGGCTACCGGGAAAACTGCGTGCGTGCGTGCGTGCGTGTGTGTTCGCAAACAGGCAAGCACATGGTGCTTAGCCAGCTATTATCCCCCTCTGGTGGCCACTGAAATCCATCATCTGATCATCTAAAATCCCAAGGCGTGGAAGACTGCTAGGCCAGGAGGGCCCAGGGTGTGTCACCATATCTAGTCTGGTCTGTGTTTGCACACTCTCTCCTGAAGAGTTTCAGTGAGTGTGTCTGCTCCCCACATGGGCGTCTTCCTCCAGGGAAAGTAGGGGTGTTGTCCAGTGGAAAGTGGGCTTTGGAATCTGACAGACATACGATCTCAACTCTGCTACTTACCATCTGCATTGGTTCAAGTTATTTAACCTCACCACCCCACATCTGTAAAATGGGGTAATGACAATACCCGCCTCCCAGAAGTATTATAAGGTTATGTGAAATAATGTGCTTAAATTGCTTGGTACAGAGTAGGCACTTAGTCATCATTTATTTCTGCCTCTTACCCACATGTGATTAATTCCACAGTTAAAATTATGATTCTATTATAAATCGTACCCTTTTAAGGGGACACTGAGTTGTTCTGTCACATTATTCTCTGTAAAACGGGAAGATGTCCTTTCTGACGGGGAAGTTAAGGGCTTGAAAAGAGGAAATGAAATACTCAGATTCTAGTCAAATCAGAGTTAAGACTTACATAGAAATAGGGCTGCTCATTCCCCACCTCTCCCAAAGGAAGGAGAAGGAAACTAATATTTGTTGGGCCCCTTACTATAAGCCAGATCCTTCCCCCAAATATTTTACTTAATTCTTACAACAACCCGATGAGGTTGGTAATATTATCCCCATTCTCAGACAAGGAAATGCAGACTTAGGGACTTCTGCTTGCTGTATGTTAGAGTGGAGACACCACATTCCTGTGCCAGCTGCCTGACTTCTGTGCCCATGTTCCTCTCTCCCCTACGCTGCTTCCCCGGGAACCCAAGGGGAAATACAACTCATGAACAGCCCATGTGTAACGATTAATCAAGGCGCAACATTATCATCCCCAGTTGCCAAACAACACAATATGCAGTTGCAGGGAGCTGGTTTCCTCCCAGTCATTCTGCTCTAAGGCTAAGGGGTGGAGGAGTTTGCATAGATCGTGGCCAGTAGTACAATGCTGGACCCAGAGGTTTCTCATCTGTCCTATTGCTGATGCCCCCATTATTATTTTGAGGATTGCCTGAGAAAGGTCACCTAAGGTATTCAATACAGTGCAGGTTGTTGTTTGAGTGAGTATAGTTAGAGTCCAGATAGAAGAAATGGTATCATTCTCCTTGAATCAGCCCCCAGAGCTGTTTCTTGTTAGCCAGTTGAGCAATGCTCCCGGTCCTGCAGTTTGGCTGTGCACAGCCATGGAGGGGCTCGTAGGCACAAGGTTTACAAAGGAGATGGAATTGTAAGCTCACCGAGGAGGCTGAAGGACCACATACAAGACAGGATAACACTTGTAACCTAGCACATTTCCTCTGTGGTTGTTAGGAGACCTGTGTCCTAATTCTTGATCCACCATTTTTGCAGCCAAAGAGAAATCATTACATCTCTGAGACTAAGTTTTTAAAAGAAAAAGGTCAGACAAGATGATATCCAGAGTTCTTTTCAGATATAAACATATGTTGTTTTTTTAGTTTCCGTGCACCAGAGGGCCTTGAAGTGAGAGGAAGCAGAGAGCCTGGTCAGACTTGAATGAGCAGAATTTGAACTGGGTGCAGAGGAAGCCTTGGTGACTACCTGTATATATGCAATGCTCCAAGACATCTTCCTTGCTGGGGGGGTGCGGGTGAGCAGTACTGTTGGCATTTGGCTTCTGCCATCCCCATGCACAGTGCCTCGGACACATCTGTACTAAAGCATTCACCAGTCTCTAGTGTCACTGAAGAGCATGTCCCTCACTTGACTGAGAACTCCTTGATGGAGCCACTTGATGGAGGAGTGGTGGTGGAAAGAATAAATGCACCAACCAAGCTCTTTTAGATTCCAGTTTCTCTAGAGATGTTCTTCATGAATCAGTTTTGTTTTCTGGATCTTTTCCCCTCAATGGGACAGAAGATTCTAAAGCTCGTATCAGGAAGGGTAGGTGGAGGTGAGCTGACATTTGCAGATGTAGGTGAACATTGGAAGTTGTACCTGTAGTGCTGGTCAGAAAGCCTGTTTGCCTTCATTCCTTTACTGCCAGGGTGGTGATGTTGCCCTGCAAGCCGTGTGGTGGGAGGCAAGGCCAGGAATGACGTTCACTGGCTCATAGCCTTGTCACTGTCCCCGTGGCCATTGCTGGTCTGTGGCCAGGCACAATAGCTTGATAGTGTATACACCTGACTTCTTCTGTGACTGTTAGACACCCATCATGTCCACCATTTCCTCTCTCCTATACCTTTCTAAGACTGTCAGTAGAGGCATTTATCATTTTTAGAGGTTTAGCATTTTTAAACAGTACAAGTCTTATTCTCTTCATTTAACTTACTCCCTCCCCTTCCCAACATTTTATTTTTAATTTTGATATCAAGTCAACAGGTTGGAGGTGAAGACTGTGGGAAGGAGGCTGAAGGGCGATCAGAGATACACGTGCATGATGGGGGAGGGATGAGGACTTATACAGTGTTTAGATACTAGAATAAATATTACTGATGATTAATTAATTCTAGGCTTTACCTGCTGCAGGAGTAGCTGTTCTGCTTATAGATTGCTTTGGCCTCAGACTGGGTCAGGCTGGTGAAGGTATCTGTTCCAGCCTCTGACTTTTTTCTAAGTGATTATTATTGCCATCACTTCTAGGCATGATGGAGTCCAACATTCTAGAATCCAGTTTGTGAGCTTTCCTTTGCAAACTAGTGTTGTAAGCCCTTACAGTGGCACTGGGCCTTGGTGTCTCTGTCCTTACTACGGAACTTAGAGCTCCTGGGAGGGGGAAGGATGTTACCACATGGTCCTCATCTCCACAGCCTGCCTGAGCTGAGAGACTGGACTACTATGCAAAGAAGGTTGGCTTGGGTGGAAAGTGATCTGGTTGAAGTTCCAATAACTCGCTGTGTGGCCCCCGGGCACACCACCTAACCTCTCTGTTTCAGTGTTCCCATTGGTAAAATTGCACTGCTGCATTCTGTCACTCCTATTTCAGAGTGCTGCTGATTTTGTGTGAGAAAATGAGATAACAGATGCTAAAGTGGGATATGAATCCATAGTATGATGCCGCTGTTATTATTTTGCTGCTCAGTCTTTTAATCATACATTTTGTCTATATTGTTTTAATTCACTGAGGCACCCTCAGGCAGCATAGCCTACAATGCAGTGAGTGGGAAATCAAACAGATAAAGGCACTGGGGGAAACAAATAACTTTCCTGTGTTGCTTGCAAGCCCCCCTATGGCTGGATAGCTCAGGGTGTGTCCCCCAGAAGAAGAAAGCTAATGGCCAGGGAGGAGTCAGCCCATGTCTGCTGGGAGAGAAGACAAAGAAAAGCACATCTGATCACCTCTACTGCCCCCAAAGGGGAGGGGAGCTCTATCATTTTGTCACAGGGCTGAAATCTCACCATTAGCCTGATTATTTTTGCTTAGGATTCTTTGCCCTTCACAGACTGGTTGCAATCTCCCTTTTGAAGTTAATCCTATTTCCTAAGGCCTGAGAGTTGGAGATAGAATTCTGGGGTTCTTTTCTCTCTCTAGGGCTAGAATCTTCATAGAGCAGGTAATTTAACCTCTTCTGGATCATTTTCTCCACCTGTAAAATGGGCATAAGAGTAATAATACTCACCTTATGGGATGAGGGAGAAGATGAAAATTTTTAAAGGGGCTTCATAAAGCTATATAAATATTAGTTGTCACTATTCTCTGACATGCTCTGTCTGAAGTCCTCTGTGAGCAGGTGCGGCCTTCTCCCTGTTCTGTGCTTTGTGTGTGCTGTTCCTTCTACTAGGTTCATCTCCCCATCTCTTCCTGTGAAAGTCTTTGAATATCGGGACAAACACCACTTGCTCTGACCACTTGAATTGTAAGTGACTTTTTCCTTTCCAGAATTCCTGGAGATTCCATTGTCTTTGCTATTCATCTCACAGTCCCCTTGCACTGAGGTTATTATTTTAGTACATTTTTTTCCTTTTGTCAATAGATTGTAAGATCCTGGAAGATGGGATCATATTTTTCACACAGTAGATGCCTAATACCCATTTGAATGAATTTGTGTGGTAGATGATATCAATGCCCATTCCCTTGAGTCTTCTTTAAAAGTACAAGTCTTGCAGGGGAGATGACCCAGTAGGTCATGAGGACGTATCTATGAATTAAGAGCATTGGGCTTCTTTGGCCAATGGAGGTGGAAGGGAAAAGCTAGGGAGAACAAGTCGAGTAAGAAAGTGGGAGCTGCTAAGAACATGTTCCACCACTGTAGCAGTTTCTCTGGCCTGATCTTGGTCTTGGAGATGCTGTGGAACCAGAGTATTAACTTGGAAAGATACCATGTGATACCTAACCAGGGCCAAGATTTGGAATTTAGGGACACAGGAAATTGCGCAATATCTAGAACCACCAGAAGGTGGCGCACCATCACTAATTCCAAGGTCTGGCAGTTTGTGCTTGGGGATCCCCCAAATCGATGTGCATTCTGATGGGTAGCTCCCCTCTGCACTGTATGTAGTTCAGTGCTGCCCTTCTCCCTTCCTCTGTCTCTGTCCACTCAGCTCCTTCACGATGGAAAAAAATGAAACTGACCCCAGTTTGTAGGCTGCAGAATGCCTCCTGTTGGACTTCACTTGGGGGAAGGTTTCGGCTGAGGTGGACTGAGAAGTGCCTCGGGCCTTCTCGCAACTCCTGCTAAGGTGCAGAACCAAATTCAAATCACACCCTCCGTAACTGGGTCTCCCATCTGAATTCTTAGAGGAAGAGCAGTCAGTGCCTTTTTGGGCAAAGAGGGTGAAGGGAGAAAAATCACTTTATTTTGTATCCTTTCATTCCTTGCTCCCTCAGCACCTTTTGTATTATTCTGGATTTCTCATCTGAATTTCAGGAACATCATATCCCTCTGTTTTTTCCCTGGGTTACCTCATCTCATTCCTATATGGTGTTTTATTCTTTTTATAGTACTATCACATTTATTATTTCTTTGTATTTTTACAAGATATGTGGCATGGGTACTTTTCCCCATTTTAAAAAATCATCATGATAGCTTTCATTTTTATAGCTCTTTGCAGTTGTCAGGGCCATTTTGCATGCACCATTTAATCTGGCCCTCGCAACAGCCATGAGAAGCTTTGGAGCGTGGGTATCAATATCCTCCTTCCAATTAGCGTTCCCCATTACAGGTGGAAATGCTCTTATAAGGAAGAGTAAGTGATTTTCTCAGAAAATATAAGAAATACAGGAACCTTTCATCAGGCTCGTAATGTAGCCCACTATGCTGCTCCTCACTACCGATAATGCAAGTAAGGCCCCCAAAGAAATATATGACATAGTCAACGTTCTAATAATGGTAGAAATGGAGCTGGGCTGAACATCTCCTGATTCTCATTTTAGCACTCTTTTTTAGCTCACCAGAGAGACCTTCTCCATAATCTAACTAACCATTGGCTGTCTATCCACCAATCAATTCACCATCTAGCCTTTTAAAACTTGAGTGTGCATCAATCAACATCTTGACAGAAAGTTCCATAGGTGAATGTCTGAGGCATTCTGAAAGCTCATCAGGAATAATTTTCTTAAAGCTAAAAATGGATAAAAACAAAGAGTGGAAAGAAATTCATTGCAATGTTAACAATGACCATGTTGGGAGGATGGGATTGTGGGCAACTTATTTTCATGTTTCTGTGTTTCCATATTTTCCAGATTTCCTTAGGTGAGACGGTATTCATGTATGCAATGGAAAATTAGTATTAAAATGTAGAAAAAAGAAAGGATTTTGGCACAGGTATTTAGTGTGTCTGGCTGTGGGTGGCGGCTGTTAATGCATTGCATCAGGTCAGACTGAGGTTGGGTGAGGTGGGAACTAGTCTCTGCTCGTCTCCTCCTACAGGGCATTCTGTGCCTTTCTGGTTCCCACTTCACTGAAGCACCAGCAGATGGTTTCAGCAGGCTTCGCTCACACCTTCCTTCCTCCCCCCAGCCCCAGTGAGTCCACAAGGCCTAGCACAGGACAGCGTAGGCTGGAGCCCTGCAGCATAGGCAGGGCAGAGCGTGGGCTTCTGCGCTCTTCACTCCGCCTGCTGTGGACTTAAGGAACCCACTCACAGGACTTCATTTTCCAGTAGATTGAAAGCAAAGCCACTGTTGATTTTCTCCAAAAAGATCTATTTGGAAGTGCAATTGCCTGGAATTACACGGTGGCATGAGAGGCCAGACCTTGCTGTAAATAACTTTCCTCTCAGCTATATAGGGGCCCAGCTGGCAGTGGAGTCCACGCTTCAGATGTTGGTGCTTGATGAGTTTGTGTGTGTGTGTGTGTGTGTGTGTGTGCAGTACACAGGTGTCTACAGTTCTGGGGCCTTTGCTCACCTGCTGCCACTGCCACTGCCAACACCTCTGGAGCTCTGCCTCTGAATGAGCAGTGAGGTGAAGGCAGGGATGCGGAAGGACCTGGGCTGTGCTTCTGGGCCCTTTCATCAGCTCATTCATATGATGTGTCTCTGGTTACACCTCCCACCCTGCTACCGAGGGGTTCCGGGGCTTTGTGAGTGACTTGTGCATGTTGTGTGGCACAAAGAGCAAGCTTTAGAATTGGGTGTACCTGAGCTCTGGTCCCACATGTACCAATTACGGTTCGTGGGACTTTAGCAAACTACTTATGTCTCTGATCTTTTTTTACCCATCAAAAAAACAAACCAAACTGCTGGTAGATGTGGGAGTTGAGAGTATCTACATTTCAGTACTGTTGGGAGGTTTAAAAAGAGTAAAATGGAGAAGTCACATTGCGCACTGCCTGACACTTGATCTGTGCTTTATAAATGTAGTTAGGTTCTGTGCCCTGCACTGCCTTCCATGGCACGTTAAAATGAGAGGCACAATCAAAGGGCTTGGAACCTGGTTGTGAAACAAGCAAAGTTTGGGATATTTTACCTCTTCTTTTCTTATTTCTTCTCCTCTATATATTCATAGCTCACATATGTGATTCTTCCCCCCAAAAAGACTGGGATAAACTAACTTACAAACTGTGAGTTTGGGACTTAACGCATGTCTTCTCCCGGTGGCAATTTTTATTTTAAGAGTCCCGCTTGGGCAAGTTAAGGGCAATCCTTCAACCAAAACTGTTTTATATGGAGTAGCATCTAGATAGTGGAGATGTTTTTAGAGTAAAAAATCTTAACACTAAGTATGGCACTTCTTAAGACCAGTCTTTTCTTACAGGTGTGCAGAATGGGACTGTGCATTATTTGCTCAACTAGACATTTTCCTCTAGAGTCACATGGTATTGTCCTTTACACATCTCTCCATCAAGTCCTGGAAATGGTTGAATCTAGGAAACTATGGGCCAAATGCTCAGGAAGACTTCCAGGTGACCCTGGGGAAAGCATTCAGCCACTGACATGCCCAATGTTTATTGAAATCCTCCTCTGTGATAAAATAAAAACAGTCAACATTTATTAAATGTGCTGGCAAGTTCTTATGTGCATGATCTCATTTAATCTTCACTACTTCTGCTGATGTAGTTGCTGTTACTATTATGCCATTATCAGCACAGAGTGCTTAAGAGGAAAGTATCTGAAGCCACATCACTCGGTTCCAGTCTCATCTCACTAGTCACTAGCAGTGTGAACTTGGGCAAATTAATTCTCTGTGCCTGCATCTTCTTATATTTAAAGGAGGCCTAGGTGGTACTACTTCATAGGGCTTTTTGGAGCATTAAATAATGCAATTCATGTAAAGTGTTTAGGAGAGTGCCTGGCTATTTTTATCCCCATTTATCACCTGAGAACACTGAGGCTGAGAGGAAGGCACGTGATTTTCCCCACGACACCCAGCTGGTGACAGATCCAGGCCAAGAATCCATGTCTTATGACTCCCAGTCGAGTGCTTTTTCTTTGCTATGGGGAAAATGTGCAGGATCTTTTATATCCCCTGCCTTATCATCACCCGTGAAAGCTGTCAGTCACGAGGAACATTCTGAAACCTTGTGAATGGCTGAAAACCTTCGTGAGAACAGCTGAGAGCTTGTTTAATTAAACTCTAGTCCCTGAAAGCATGTGAAATGAAGAATTTCCTCGCAAACTGGGGTCAACTGATATGCCTCCCCCAGATTGGCAGCTGCAGCTTAAGTAGCAGTTGGTGGACTTACTGATGAGTGGCACTGGGGCCAACACCCAGGCTAGGACCATCTCCAACAGTGGCTCCATAAGGTCGGGTCCAGACAGGCTTTGCCGCTAGCTGCAACCCCAAGAAAAGTGTCAACTCGTGGTGATGGGCATAGGCCAAGCTCAGAGTTTCCATCAGGAAAAAAATAAATTGCTACTTCACAGAGTATGCTAACTAATCATTCATGACATCAGGACTGAATGAGGCATGGAGGTGGTAATGTCTAAAGAGCTCTTCTCTTCCCTAGAGTAGCCTGGAGCAAACCTTCAGTAGCCCAAGTGTAACAGGGCCCCATGTCTTTCACACGAAGATGGCAGGTTAGACGGGGACGGGGACACCAAGGAGTCCTCTTTTGCCCTCTCCGTGTTTCTGCGGAGCTTCCTGACAAAAAATGCCTACATTTCTACCCCTAGAGATTTATTCTTTGAGGCATTGCTAATTTTTTTCCCAGTGAATATTCAGATAAATTTCCAGTATCCCAAGAGGGCAATGTATTACACTCAGTCATGTAGTTTCCTATGTGGAAGTCTGTTCCTTCTTGTTCAGCTGCAGCAGACAGTGAGATACCTTGAGTCGATTCAGAGCTGGAATATAGGCAAGGTGCCTTGGGAGGAGAGAGAGCGGGCGATCTTTTGCTAATTCACCACTTTGCCAGGGTCAGCCTACTTTGTGTCTTTTTGCTTAGCAAAGAGCTGCTGGAAGAAGTCCTGGTTAAACTCAGGTTAAACAGGTTGCTGTGATCCAGCACAAGAAAGCATCCCTGCGGATAAAATGAGAGTTCCTGTGGCCAGGATTCTCACCTGGCCATGGTTGACTAGCTCACTGCACACCTGTGGGCGATACATGGCTGTTGACTCTATATAAAGAGCTCTGCCCAGTGCTCTGGGCACGACACGGTGGTAGGGCTGCAAGGATGCAGGAGAGCAGAGCAGAGGCTGGAGTGGTGGCAGCACCAAGGACAGAGGCCCAGAGGATGGCTGTGCAGGACGACTGTGAGAGGCCCAGAGGATGGCTGTGAGGGACGGCTCTGTGGACAGAGGGGCCCAGAGGCAGAGACTGGCTTGCTGCATACAGACTTGCCCTGAGTGAATGGGATTTTAGTGACTGACCTGCCACCTGGAAATAAAGTTGGGTATAACCCTTTCACCCCAAAAACATTTTGCTGTCAATTTCTTTGGTCACACTGAATCCATAGTGAACTTGCCCAGGGCTGAAACCCATTGGCAAGATAATTGACATAGTTGGCAGGGTTCATTGTTGACCAAGGAAAAAGACAGGCTGCCCTTATGGGAGGGGTGCTTCAGTGGGCTGTCCCTGTGAATGGGGAGACAGTGAATCATCCCCCAATGGGTATGTGGTCTGAGGTGGCTTGCCTCCTAGAGGACTGGCCCCACCCCAGGACTGGAGGCAAGTGGAGGTGACGCCTGAGGCAGTAGGGGTGGCTCTTGGTAGAGTGAGCGGATCCTTCAAGAAGCAGAGTGCCTGTGAGGCAGCGGGGACTGTGGGTTGGCTGCTTCTCACAGTCTTAAAAAGGTGTACAGAGGAGACCCAAGGAATGGCGGCATGAGAACATGAGCTGCAAACCTCTGTGGATTCCCTGAGGAAGGAGATGGCATTGATGCGGGAGGAGGCAGCACGAGAGCACCGGCAGCGAGGTGCCACTGGAGATGAGACGGCAGTGCTGCCAGGTGTTCTGAAGGAGGAAGAGGCCATCAAGGAAAAAGACGAACTCCTGAGGGAAGCGCAGGCGGAGGTGGCACGAGAACGTCAGCTGCGCAGCATTGAGCTGAAGGTAAGAGACCTTCTGAAGACTGAGCTGGCATTGGTGCAAGGCACTGTAGCAGAGGAGGCACTTGAGGGAGTGGAGAGAAAGGTCATCAGCCCCAGAAATGAGGGAGCTGGGGAAGGATGAAGGGGTGATGCTGGAGGCACTGGCACCTCCTGTATTGAAAGCATGCCCAGTGGTTGTAAGGAAAATAAAGACCCAGCAGCTGAAAGTTCCCTAAGGAGAGGAGCAGCCCCCTCCCCAGGTCGTGGAGCAGTCTATGGTCCACCCCTATACTCAGGCTGAGCCGGTGGCTGTGGGACTTAGCAGGTGGATGGAATTGTTCTGTTGGGATCGGAGATGGGAAAGCTGTCTTCCCTGACAGTGCAGCCCGCCTTGAGGCAGCGAATACAAAATGCAAAGTGACATGTACAGTAGCTGAAGCAACCAGAACCCAAAAAGAAATAAGACCTGTTACTCACAGGAGGAATTTGAGTGCCCCGTAAGGGTTATGAGGACCCAGATGTGGGCTGATTCGATAGGGGCAGGAGTAGATGGAAGGAAATTAGGAAGCCAAACAGGATCTTACTGGAGCTATGGCAACAACTGAAACCAGAGCAGCAGTTCCAGCCATTAAGACCAAAGAGGCAGAGGTCACAGGCAGAGCTACGCCTGTGTGTCTGCAAGACTTTTTGCTGGAGAGGCTGGAGAACAATGTTCAAGCTTCCTTGCACAGGGACCATTGCAGAGGACTGAGGGCACATAGATTGAGAGGAGAGAGTCCTGGAGGGGTGGAGTGTGGATAAAATGAGAGTTCCTGTGGCCAGGATTCTCACCTGGCCGTGGTTGACTAACTCACTGCACACCTGTGGGCAATACATGGCTGTTGACTCTATATAAAGAGCTCTGCCCAGTGCTCTGGGCATGACACGGTGGCAGGGCTGCAAGGATGCAAGAGAGCAGAGCAGAGGCTGGAGTGGTGGCAGCACCGAGGACAGAGGCCCAGAGGACGGCTGTGTGGGACAACTGTGCAGTGAGGCCCAGAGGATGGCTGCAGGATGGCTGTGCGGACAGAGGGGCCCAGAAGCAGAGACTGGCTTGCTGTATGCAGACTCGCTCTGAGTGAATGGGATTCTAGTGACTGACCTGCCACCTGGAAATAAAGTTGGGGATAACCCTTTCACCCCAAAGAGCGTTTTGCTGTCAATTTCTTCAGTTACACTGAATCCATAGCGAACTTGCCTGGGGCTGAAGCCCATTGGCAAGACAATCCCCAACCAAGATAATTAAGAGTTTGTCTTCTTTTCTTTCCTTCATCCAGCGT
Organism: Manis javanica; assembly: GCF_040802235.1. Classification (NCBI taxonomy): domain Eukaryota; kingdom Metazoa; phylum Chordata; class Mammalia; order Pholidota; family Manidae; genus Manis; species Manis javanica. The sequence goes on along the minus strand of NC_133163.1, from coordinate 23,734,061 downwards.
AAATAAGAACATCCCACTTGGCACATGTTGAATTATTAGGGGTTGAATTGTGTCCTTCCAGAAAGATGTTGAAGTGCTAACCCCCATACCTGTAAATGTGACCTTATCTAGAAATAGGGTCTTTGCAGGTGATCTAGTTAAGATGGGATCATTAGGTTGGGTCCAATGCAATATGCCTGGTGTTCTTATAAAAAGGGACATTCAGATACAGAGACAGATGCAGACAAAGAGAGAGTCCTGCAGGAAGCTGAAGGCAGAGAGTGGGGTAATGCATCTACTAGTCAAGGAATGCCAACCACTGCCAGCAAACCACCAGACTTTAAGAGACAGGCATAGAACAGATTCCCCATTACAGCTCTCAGGATTTTAACCCTGGCAACACACTGATTGTTGACTTCTAGCTTTTAGAACTGTGACATAATAATAAGCCACCCGGTTTGTGTACTTTGTTATGGCAGCCTTAGCACACAAATATGCCACTGAGCCAAGATAATTAAGGCTTGGTCCTTCTTTCAGTAAATATTTAGTTGATGACCTACTGTGTGCCAGGCACAATGCCAAGTACCGGAAATAATATCTTAGATAAGATCTTTGCTTTTAAGGAGTTCATAGACTAGCAGAGATGTAGGTAAGGAAATAGTCCATTCTTAGCAGTAGGATAAATAATTAATGTCTATTCTTCCCTCCAGACCACAGGCTCTTCATTTTTTTTAAGGTATCACTGATATACACTCTTATGAAGGTTTCACATGAAAAACATTGTGGTTACTACATTCACCCATATTATCAAGTCCCCTCCCTTACCCCATTGAAGTCACTGTCCATCAGTGTAGCGAGATACCACAGTCACTACCTGTCTTTTTTGTGCTATACCATCTTCCCTGTCACCCTCTTAATACCCCTCAAAATCCCCTCCTTCCTCCCTCCCCCCACTCCTCTTTGGTAACTACTAGTCCTTTCTTGGAGTCTGTGAGTCTGCTGCTGCTTTGTTCCTTCAGTTCTGCCTCATTATTATACTCCACAAATGAGGGAAATCATTTGGTACTTGTCTTTCTCTGCCTGGCTTATTTCACTGAGCATAATACCCTCTAGCTCCATCCATGTTTTGCAAATGGTAGGATTTGTTTTCTTCTTATGGCTGAGTAATATTCCATTGTATATATGTACCACATCTTTATCCATTCATGTACTGATGGACACTTAGGTTGCTTCTATTTTTTGGCTATTGTAAATAGTGCTGCAATAAACATAGGGGTGCATATGTCTTTTGGAATCTGAGATCTTGTTTCCTTTGGGTAAATTCCTAGGAGTGGAATTCCTGGGTCAAATGGGATTTCCATTTTTAGTGTTTTGAGGAACCTCCATATTGCTTTCCACAATGGTTGAACTAATTTACATTCCCACCAGCAGTGTAGGAGGGTTCCCCTTTCTCTGCATCCTCACCAGCTTTTGTTGTTCCTTGTCTTTTCAATGCTGGCCATCCTAACTGGTGTGAGGTGGTATCTCATTGTGGTTTTGATTTGCATTTCCCTGATGATTAGTGATGTGGAGCATCTTTTCATGTGCCTGTTGGCCATCTGAATTTCTTCTTTGGAGAAGTGTCTGTTCATATCCTCTGCCCATTTTTTAATTGGGTTATTTGCTTTTTGGGTATTGAGGCATGTGAGTTCTTTATGTATTTTGGATGTTAACCCCTTGTTGGATATGTCATTTATAAATATATTCTCTCATACTGTAGGATGCCTTTTTGTTCTACTGATGGAGTCCTTTGCTATACAGAGGTTTTTTAGTTTGATGGAGTCCCATTTGTTCATTTTTGCTTTTGTTTCCCTTGCCGAAGCAGATGTGGTCAAAAAAAAGTTGCTCATGTTTATATTCAAGAGATTTTTGCCTGTGTTTTCTTCTAAGAGTTTTATAGTTTCATGACTTACATTCAGGTCTTTGATCCATTTTGAGTTTACTTTTGTTTATGGAGTTAGACAATAATCCAGTTTCATTCTCTTACATGTAGCTGTCCAGTTTTACCAACATCAGTTGTTGAAGAGACTAATTTCCCCATTGTATGTCCATGGCTCCTTTATTGTATATTAATTGACCATATATGCTTGTTTTTATATCTGGGCTCTCTATTTTGTTCCATTGATCTATGGGTCTGTTCTTGTGCCAGTACCAAATTATCTTGATTACTGTGGCTGTGTAGTAGAGCTTGAAGTTGGGGAGCTTAATCCCCCCAGCTTTATTCTTCCTTCTCAGGATTTCTTTGGCTATTTGGGGTCTTTTGTGGTTCCATATAAATTTTAGAACTATTTGCTCTAGTTCATTGAAGAATGCCATTAGTATTTTGATAGGGATTGCATTGAATCTGTACATTACTTTTGGCAGGATAACCATTTTGACAATACTAATTCTTTCTATTCATGAGCATGGGATGTATTTCCATTTATTGGTGTCTTCTTTAATTTCTCCCATGAGTGTCCTGTAGTTTTCAGGGTTTAGGTCTTTGACCTCCTTGGTTAGGTTTATTCTGAGATATTTTATATTTTTTGATGCAATTGTGAATGGAATTATTTTCCTGATTTTTCTTTCTGATAGTTCATCATTAATATATAGGAATGCAACAGATTTCTGTGTATTAACTTTGTATCCTGCAACTTTGCTGAATTCAGATATTAGTTCTAGTGGTTTTGGAGTGGATTCTTTAGGGTTTTTTATGTACAATATAATGTCATCTGCAAACAGTGACAGTTTGACTTCTTTCTTACCAATCTGGACACCTTTTACTTCTTATTTCTTTGTGTTGTCTGATTGCCATGGCTAGGACCTCCAGTACTATATTGAATAAAAGTGGGAGAGTGGACATCCTTGTCTTGTTCCTGATATTAAAGGAAAAGCTTTTGGCTTCCCACTGTTAAGTATGATGTTGGTTGTGGGTATGTCACATATGATCTTTATTATGTTGACATAGTTGTCCTCTATACCCATTTTGTTGAGACTTTTTGTCATGAAAGGATATTGAATTTTGTCAAATGCTTTTTCAGCATCTATGGAGATGATCTTGTGGTTTTTCTTCTTCTTTATGTTGATGTGTATGCTGCTGGTGGAATTTCAAATATTGTACTATCCTTGCATCCCTGGAATCCTATTTGATCATGATGGATGATGTTTGTTTTTGATGTATTTTTTAATTCAGTTTGCTAATATTTTGTTGAGGGTATTTGTATCTGTGTTCGTCAGGGATATTGGTCTGTAATTTTCTTTTTTTTATGGTGTCTTTGTCTGGTTTTGGTATTAGAGTGATGTTGGTCTCATGTAATGAGTTTGGAAGTATTCCCTCCTCTTCTAATTTTTGGAAAACTTAAAGGAGGATGGGCATTAGGTCCTCACTAAATGTTTGATAAAATTCAGTGGTGAAGCCATCTGGTCCAGGAATTTTGTTCTTGGTAGTTTTTTTTATTACCAATTCAATTTCATTGCTGGTAATTGGTCTGTTGAGTTTTTCTGTTTCTTCCTGGGTCAGTCTTGGAAGGTTGTATTTTTCTAGAAAGTTACCCATTTCTTCTGGGTTACCCAATTTGTTAGCATATAATTTTTCATAGTATTCTCTAATAATTCTTTGTATTTCTGTGGTATCCATAGTGATTTTTACTTCCTCATTTCTAATTCTGTTCATGTGTATAGACTCTTTTTTTCTTAATAAGCCTGTCTAGGGGTTTATTTATTTTGTTAATTTTCTTGAAGAACCAGCTCCTGCTTTCATTGATTCTTTCTATTATTTTATTCTTCTCAATTTTATTTATTTCTGATCTAATCTTTATTATGTCCCTCTTGCTACTGACTTTGGGCCTCATTTGTTCTTGTTTTTCTAGTTAAATTGTGAGTTTAGCTTATTCATATGGGATTATTCTTCTTTCCTGAGGTAAGCCTGTATTGCAATATACTTCCCTCTTAGCACAGCCTTTGCTGCATACAACAGATTTTGCAGTGTTGAGTTATTGTTGTCATTTGTCTCCATGTATTGCTTGATCTCTGTTTTTATTTGGTCATTGGTCATTGATTATTTAGGAGCATGTTGTTAAGACTCCATGTGTTTGTGGGCGCTTTTTTTTATTTCATAATTTCTAGTTTCATACCTTTGTGGTCTGAGAAACTGGTTGGTACAATTTCAGTCCTTCTGAATTTACTGAGGCTCTTTTTGTGGCTAGTGTATGATCTATTCTTGAAAATGTTCCATGTGCACTTGAGAATAATGTGTATCCTGCTTCTTTTGGGTGGAGTCTTCCATAGATGTCTGTTAGGTCTGTCTCTTCTAATCTGTTGTTCAGTGCCTCTGTATCCTTATTTATTTTCTATCTGGTTGATGTGTCCTTTGGAGTTAGTGGTGCATTGAAGTCTCTTATAATGAATGCACTGCATTCTATTTCCCCTTTAATTCTGTTAGTATTTGTTTCACATATGTATGTGCTCTTACATTGGGTGCATTGATATTTATAATGGTTGTATTCTCTTATTGGACTGACCCCATTATCATTATGAGTGTCCTTCTTTGTCTCTTGTTATTTCTTTGTTTTGAAGTCTATTTTGTCTGATACAAGTACTGCAACTCCTGCTTTTTTCTCCCTATTAGTTGCATGAAATATCTTTTCTCATCCCTTCACTTTTAGTCTGTGTATGTCTTTGGGTTTGAAGTGAGTCTCTTGTAGGTGGCATATACTTGGGTCTTGTTTTTTATCCATTCAGTGACTCTATGTCTTTTGTTTGGTGCATTCAGACCATTTTACATTTAGGGTGATTATTGATAGATATGTACTTACTGCCATTTCAGGCTTTAGATTTGTGGTTACCAAAGGTTCAAGCAGACCACTGGCTCTTAATCATAGTCATATCCTAGAATCTCTTGGGAATTAAAAAGAAACTCATGTCCAGGCCCCTCTCCCAGACATGTTGATGTACTTGGCATGGGGTAGGAACACAGGTATCAGTGGTTTTTAAATATTCCTAAGTAATCCCAAAGACTTCAATTGTTGAGCATCACTGTTTTAAAATATACTCATTATCACAGCCCCACTCCAGACTTAAATTGAATAGTATTGATAGTTTTAAAAGTTTCTCAGTGATTCTAATGTGTAAGCAGGTTTGAGAACCACTCTCTCCTGTGAGGTAGGAATTCTGTCTCATTTAATGTCATATCTTCCCCACAGTGCCTAGATCAGAGAAAGCAATCAATAAATAATTGTTGCAGCTGGATCTTTGATGAGAAAAGTATAAAGTGCTATGAGTGAATAGAAGATAAGTACTCAGTGCAATTGAGGATGTGCTGGGACCCAAAATATGTCAGTTTAGTCAGGTAAGGAGAGAAGCATGTTTCTGGCAGAGGAAACAGTGTACATATGGTCAAGAGCTGGATATGGTTCAGCATGGTTGGAGTATAATAGTGGGTGGTGAATAGTATGGCTGGAAAGGTGAGAAAGGGCTGGGTCATGAAAAGCACTGTAAGGATTCTGGATTCTGCCAGAGGCTTTTTCAGGTTGCCTTGGGGAACATAGCCATGGGCTCTCAAGGCTGATTTTTTATCTCTTAGCCGTGGTGCTCACACAGGTCCTGGGGTGGAATCTTGCAGTTTTTCTGCAAAAGAGGGTGAGGTGTCTTGGAAGCCAGGCCTGCAGGTCCAGCTCACGGGAGGAGTGTCTCCAACTTCCCAGAGAGACCTGAGCACGCAGTGACGTGACTGCCTCGCACTCCCGAGCTGGGACCCACTGTCCCCAAGGACTTAGGAGCAGGGCGTTCCCAGCTTCCACGTCTTGGGTGGACACGGGGACAGCTCTCACATCCCCCTCTTCACATTCTTCTTCATGTTCTTTTTAACCCAGTTTTACCTGGATAAACAGGGCGGGTGGGCAGGGAAGAATGCTCAGTGTGACACGCCCCAGTAGGGCCCTTCGGTGGCGCTGGGTGAGGGTTATGGGGGGACCAAACCCAAGATTCTGGAGTGTGTTCGCAGTGTGAGGCCTCCCTTGGGTGTTTGCTTGTCCAAGATGCACTGTTGCCAGCAGTGCCCAATTTAGTACTCTCTGCAGATCTCATTAACAGCCTGCCTGCTTCACTTGGAGTCCTTAATGAAGATGTTAAATAAAATTTGACGTTATTATCACCATTTGTACAGCACTTCATATTTACCAAGTGTCTTCAGAACATTTTTATATTCTTCCAAGCAATAGCCCCAAGAAGTCGATTAGTACCAGTGTCCCCATTCTGCAGAGAAGGCCCTGGCGAGTTCATTGATTTGTTGAGAGCCCTGCAGCCAGTCACCTGCTATCCCCAGGGGGGGCATTATTCTCCCTCCTTTTGCCCAAAACTCATGGAGCTGTGGTAGCTCTTCAGGGGACCAACTGACCCCTCACACCCTTCCTCTAAGTTCCAGGCTTCACTCTCTGAATATTATTCCTCTTCTCCTGTCTTATGGTTTTGTGCTTTTAATTCAGGAAAGCCTTGGTCTTCTCCCACTGAATTTGAATGAATTTGCAAGTCCAGTTTCCTGATGGGCATCAAGGTCTTCCTCCTCGTCCAGACGCAGTGTCCCAGGACTACTGCTGTGCATCCTGCCTCCCCCCAAGCCTGTCACCAGCACCACAGATGTGTCTGGCATGATCTGTCCTTTGTAAACATCTCAGGGCAAAGAGCACTGTTGTCCTTCTGCATGTGACAACCTCCCCCTCTTTCTGTGGGAGACCTCAAACCAGAGGCTCCTGGTGACAACACCTCTGTGAGTACGGGGAGAGAAAGTAAACCTCATGAAGAAAGGCACAGAATGGTGCTGGGGTGTGCTTCCGAGGCTGTCAGAGTGGTTGGATAAGGCACATGAGTAGGTTTGCCCAGCTCTGTGCCTCAGTTTTCTTATATGTTCAACGGGGACATTAATGAGAATGCAAGAATAGAAAGGGTTTTCTGATTTCATGACTCAAGAATTCTCAGAGGGACTTTTCACAACACATTTTTGACTTCACACTTTTTTAAATCGATCCTACTGATTTTCTATCTCTAGGAGATACTACTCCGCCTTTAGGCTGCCTCCTCTGTGCACACTTCGCTTCTATCCCACGCTTTTTCTAGCTGACTTTCTCTTCCTTTCTCACTGCCCCTCTCGTTTTCATTCACTTTTTCCTTCTGCTATGCTAACTGTCATCACTCTCTTGTTCTGCTCCTCATCTCAGCCCAGGGAAGGCCTCTGCTGCTTTGGACGGGCTCATCCCACAGGGTTCTGCCCTTGCTCTCCAGCCCCTGCAGCGCTACCTCCGTAAATGCCTGATGGAGGGTGTGTGGTGCACCATGAGACATCTGAAGTGAGCGGGGATGGTGACAAGACCCTGGGCCCCCTCACGTTGTCACTGGGTGACGGGGGTGTGGTGAATTGTCAGTAACTGTGGGTCTTTGACTCAGCTGCTTTCTGGGCAGGAGCAGGTGGTACTGAGGGTACAGAGAGGGTCAAATCAGGGTTGGCAACACTGCTGTGCATGGAAAGAACACTGAATGGAGAATTAGTATTGTCTGAGTCAGAAACTGAAGAGTCAGAGACTGCAGCCTGTTTGCAAGCTAACAAGGTAGTCTGCCAAGTTTTACATACACATGTGTGATTAATATATGTATGTATCTATATTAGTATATATACGTGTATGCATATTTATATGTGTGATTAATGTGTACATATCCACATATAGCATATATACACATGTATACATATATATGGACACTGAATATATACATATATATCACACGTATGTATGTATATACACACACACTGCTGACAGTATATATACTGAGAGAAGACATAAGATCTGGGATGGAGACAAAATATATTGGTTATTTATGGCAAAGGCAACAACCAGATCTGAGTCCCAGTCCCCACAGAGCAGTGGGGAGGGCTGGACGGTACCTGCATGCGCAGTGGTATGTCTCAAGGAGGGGACCCCTCCCCCAGATTAAGAAACTCTCTGATTTTATAGAGGGCTGCTGGTGATCTTCTGATCCTCCCCTCTGGAGAGAGAGAGAACCGTATTTTCACTCTGGAATGTAAGCCAATCTTTTTGAAGAAAGGAGGGGAGACCCTTACTGTCCTGGAATGGCCCTGGGGAGGGAGATGTTCTCTATCTTTTTTTTATTGGTCAGGAAACAAACCTGCCTTCTGACCAGGAGAGAGAGGCTGTCCTTACCTTCCAAGATTGTTTTGCTATGCAAACACCCTTAAAGGATTGCCAGTGCCCTTTGCTCAGGCAATGCAGAAAGGGGATGTATTCATGGAGATTTGTCTCCTGAGACCGTCTGGTATAAAATGAGAGACATGGAGAATATAGGGTGTGTGTAGCACCTCCAAATCTATGCCCAAGGCAGACATCACTAATTAATCGTGGTTTTCTGGAGCAGAACCTTTGGCAATCTCTACTGTGCTGATTGTTTCCTAAATCACTCAAGCTGTGCAAAATCATATTCTTTCTGTTTCCTCCTTGTGTTCCGTTTTTCTCCTTTTGTGAATCTGTGTATGTATTTATCTCTTTCTAAAGGGGGGAAAGGAGAACATGTCTTTTGAGGCAATTTTGTGGTTTGAGATTTTTATATGAAACTGGTTCCTCATCTTATACAGCATTCTCAGTGGAGTTTTCAATCCATGAGAACTTTAGCTGTTAATCTAGATAAGAATGGTTGTCCATTGTAACATCTCCTCCTCACCATGGCCACAAAGGGGTTCCCTAGGTCCACCAAGGTGCTGTGTTGGAACTCTCTTACTAAGCAAAAGACCCTCAAATATGGCACAGGGGAAAGTGGGCTTAGAGAAGGGAATCCTACATCAGAATAGATGCAGTCTGAGACTTCTTCCAGCTCTGAGATCAGGCCAGTGACGCTTCCTGGGCATTTGGAAGATGCCCCTTTTCCCTTTGAGTTAGTCTAGACTCTCCTCCCAGCACAGGTAATCTCTCCCCTCTCATGCCCTGTGCTATAACTTCTCCATTTATTCAGTGGATAGGTGTGGAGGTATGTGGCGAATGTACTGGAATTTCTGTTGGAGACCTGGCTACATCTTATTGTTGCTGAAATGAAAGATTTCAAGGGAATAATGGGAAAAGTATATCAACTTTGAGCAGGGCACCAGAAGATAGGGGATGCTGATTAGCTATGTGACCTTGGACAAGTTACCTAACCTCTTTGTGCCTCGGGTATCCTTTCTTGAAAATGAAGAAGATAATGTCTGCCTGGCTGTCTATCTCATGGGGATATTGGCAGAGCAAATGAGTTTGTGTTCAGTGTATGAGGTGCTCAAAGAAAAGATGCTGATTGAATGTAAAGTTTGCTTTCATTGCACTAACTGTCATCACTCTCTTGTTCTGCTCCTCATCTCAGCCCAGGGAAGGGCCCTGCTGCTTTGGACGGCTCATCCCACAGGGTTCTGCCCTTGCTTTCCAGCCCCTGCAGCGTTACTTCCTATAAATGCCTGATGGAGGGTGTGTGGTGCAGCACGAGACATCTAGACAGAGCGGGTGATGGTGAAAAGACCCTGGGCTCCCTCACATTGTCACCGGGTGATGGGGGTGTGGTGATGTTGTGAATAATTCGGGGATTGTGGGTCTTTGACTCAGGGAGCTACTTTCTGGGCAGGAGTAGGTGGTACTGAGGGTACAAAAAGGGCAAAAATCAGGCTGGCTATGCACACAAATCAAACGTGATTAAAGGGTCATGGGCAGAAGCTGAGATTTTTGCCTCACATGGGTCACTGATTAGTTTGTATGTGGTTAATGTACTGGGAAGATGCCTGATGATCTGTGATATTGGGATTTTTTTTTCTTTTTGCTTCCTACACATCTAGAGATAATTAAAAAGTTTACCAGTAGGCTAGCTTGCCGGCCTGCCTGCCCCCTTTCTTTCTAACTCCCTCCCTCCGTCCCTCCACAAATATTTATTTGTAACCAATTTGTAACTGAAGATAAGCATCTCTGAAATCAGGCCTTTTGGCACATGTCTAAACACTCTTTAAGTGAGAGAGACAGATATTCACAGAAACATTTTTAAATGTCCACAAACTAACACATAGATTGTCAAATCCTAATCACCAGGTTCACATCAGGACTCTGACACTAATGTTTTAGAATGCTCTGATGTCGATCAGCATTTTCCCTGGTAGAACCCCCATGAACAGGTATGTGTGCGCACATGTGTGCAGCTATGTGAGATGCTTTGTTAATTAACATTACAAAGCTAAACATTCAGTGAAAAGGTACTGGAGAATTATATGTCATGATTGCAGAACTGTTGGGAACACAATCCAGTAAAACCTGGACTGAAAGAGGTAGACCTTTTTAGAGAGCCACGTTACCAATCTCAAGTCAACTTCAGACATAGGGGCTTTGCTCTGAATGTCTGACTGGCCACTGGATGTTCCTTTCTTCCCTTCCTTGAGAAAGGTTCTTGCAGAGAATCTTCAGATGAATAATTCCACTGCTGTGGCCAATATGTAATTCATTGCACAAGGGTGTTCTCACAGACTCTAACCTAGTTTGCGTTCCCATAATTCTGGTAATGGGACATTTGCCTCTCCCCTGGGGGACCATTTCCAGCATCTAGCCATCCAACCAATTAGAGAACTGAGCCCTGATTTAAGGAAGAAAGAGTATTTGTAGAACCATAGGAAAAAAAGTAATATGGATATGACACATTGGCCTGTTTTAAGAATGTAGAGTAGCTTTTGGCACATGGCTTTTGAATTTGGCCCCCCAGCTGTCGGGGATAGCTCCTAGCTAGGAGAAACAGCTGAGGGTCCAAACTCTAACATTTTTTTTCACCTGAGAAAATTCAATTAGCAAATCAGAATAATTGAATTGTGCATTTCCAGACCATTTCCTAAATAAAATATGTGCATGTGTGAAATCAGACCTGATGTAAAAATCAGTTTTTTCTCCCATTGAACGGGCAGTGCTTTGGGGCTGGAGAGAACTGATTCTGAACTCCAGCTTTGCCCTTAACAGTTGAATGATCTTCAAATTTCCATCTAATAAAATGAGAGTAATACTTGCCCCACGGGCCTGCATGACAGATAAGTGAGATAAAGCCCCAAGCACAAGGCCTTGTTGGCGTGGCGCTCAGCACATGGCATTTGCTTTCTCCTTCTAGGAAGGAGGCTCGGCTTCCTGGTCCCCTCCTAAGCCTCCCCTGAATTCCCACGGGTCGCTTTGGATGCCTTGACGGTCCATAGACGCCCTCTGGGATGGGTGTGATACTGTCCGTCTAAAATCTCGCCTCACCTCCTTTCTCTCAGAGACCAGGCACATATAGACCAGCAGAAGGACAGGTCTCTGGGGGTAGCTGGCACCAGGCGCCACAGCGCTGTGTTTGTGGGTTTGCTTTGAGAAGCACATGTAGGATTTGTCCACTTTTTAAATTCGAAACGTTAGAGTCCAACAAGTGAGACAGCAGTATGATTGTACTATAAATTGACACAAACTGCAGTGGAAAAGACCTTCTCTGCTTCCCCTGCCTCAGATTGCACATCAGGATGTGCTAATTAAAGCATCTGTCTCCCTCCAACTCCCATTATCGGACATCTTAATTTACTTATTAAAAAATAAGAGGAGAATTTGTTCTTTGATGTTTTTCCCCTGTATTTTACCTTCATCGTTATGCATTAAGTGGTCTTGGCAAAATGAAAAAATAAAATGACTAGAATTAAATATGGTTCTTATTTGGTATTTGGTATGGGGCTCTCTTCCCCTGGCCTCCACAGTTCTTCTAATGACCATGACCTTGTAATTTAAAACATACCTTAAGGATGTCTGTTCCTTGTTTTGAACTGCTTTGAACACTCACTGGCTAAGCAATGGCAACAATGGTAGTGAGAATTAGTGGCAGCTGATCCAAGCTTTGACCACAGGTTAAAGAGCAAGATACTCTTGCTTATGGGCTTGCAATGTGCTATTTGTCATTGACCTTCTTTTCCTGGAGAAACACATTGTTTCTGTTGCAAATGACACTGGGAATCCCAACCTTATCTGTCCAGAATGTAGCACTGATTTGATTCCTTATGTGTTTAACTTGGTGATAGCCATTCACTTGTTAATTCATTTAACAAATGAGTAGAATGACTGGAGTAAGCCTCTGGGAGGTACAGCAGTCAGCTAGAAAGAGACTGAAATGAGCGTGGATTGGGTGAGAGGCATTGGGTCTCTGGTCAGACTGGAGGGTTTGTTTGGAGAGAAAATGGGGAATAAAGTTGGGTAGGTAAATTCTCCAAATTGCCGCATATGTTACCATCATATATATATATATGGTGTTACTTATTTTTATATATTATAAATACATGTGTTATATATGTATTAAATGTTATATATTATATAATACATATATATATTATTCCTGACCTTCCTTTTGTTTCAGAGTTACCAGAGGCTGATTGTTTTTATTCCCCTTTTGGGATGAGGTTATCTTTCTGATAAAGGGTATGAGTTGAATACCACCGCCTTGCCCTAGAACCCTATTCCTAAGATGGGTCTGTTCTATTCACCCTCTTTCCCCCCTCTGCCCCCTTCCCAGCAGCTGGTTTGGAACATGATCATAAAAAAACCCACTTTTTAACCTATTACACTGGAAGGTCAATGTATGCCATTTCCCACACATCCCAGGGGCCCTTTATTATCCTTGCTGTAAGTCTGTGGATGGTATTTTACAGTAATTTCAGAATAATCTAATGATGTTCTCCACCTCAGTGGCAGGGATGGAGTTGGTCTGGTGCCTCCGACACACAAGCCATGTTCCTGAGGCCTCAAAACAGTGTCCCTGTGGCCTGCTTGCTCCCCTCTGTGAGGGGTGGCATAATGGAGTTCCCTGGTCTGCTATTTCTTTAAGCAACAACACACACACACATACATGTTTAATGATTATTGTCACATGGTAGGTGGTTAATATATTTATTTTTTCTTTTTTTCTTTCTTCCATGATGGTGGACACATAGGAGGTGCTCAATGTACTCTTAGAAATGGAATATATTAAAGGCAAAGGTACACCCTGGGTGCAGCACTGGACAAGGTGTGTTGTTTCTGTCTCATGGACGTAGGAGATCAAGCATGGGGGGTGGGTCACAGGATTCTCTTCCTTCCTGGTAATCACTGTGGTCACTAGGGGCATTTTTCTAGGAATTCAGTAAAACTTTGCTTAGTACTAAAGGACATTTGCCTCCTCCAATCAGCCTATTATTTTGTATAAATTTACTTTCTGTAATTTATTTATAATTTGTATAAATCAATAAAAATTGATTTATTTGCATACATCATTATGAGAAACAGAGGTTCTCAGTATTGCCCCTTTTACAAAATAGTCCTTGACCTTTTATCTGTGGGACTGACTGTTTTTGTTGTCATTTCCCATTCTTTTTATGATGTCTATGATGTGTTTATTTATCATTGAAATTTTTTGAGAGGAGAATTTTTGATGATTTACAACTTATGGCTGTGGAGTGGGGGGGTGAGGATGATGGGATGACTTAACAGGGAAATAGAAGGGTGTCTTGCAATCTTAGAATCATGCAGAAAGAGGATTAAGAGGTCACTGATCTATGCCTACTGAAGGGAATCTCTGAAAACTTAAACTAGACAGTCTGAGTCTTTCTCAAAGGCAAAAGGCTAATTTTTTTCTTAATATGTTTAAATTTACAATTAGGCAAAAATAAAAAAGTGAAATTTATAAAAGCAATTTGTATATATTGTTAAAGTACTCAAATGCTTAAAGAAACTACATGACAGTAATAGGATCTCTTCTGTGGCACATTGTCTAGTGGTAAAACTTTAAAATGTTTCTGTTCATCCTTCCATTCTACCAACTGGATTCTAAAATACTTTATTGATTTATGAAATGTAGAGAGTGCCTTTGGCCTCCTTGCTATGAGGGATTTAGAGCTACATCCCTCAATGCTGCTTTCCATTTACCACTCCTCCAGAATTCTGTCTGTCATACTATACTTATCCATAATCAATTTATAGTAACATTCATATCTGTCCTCTATCATTACATTTAACCATGCCTTGTATTTGATTCCAGAAAGTTTGGATTGAGTGCCTACTATTCATTTTTCATTCATTCATGTTTATTCACTCAGCAAATATTAATTGACTCCTGTTTTATGTCAGGCATAGACATATGTGTAAAATACATGCAAGTGTTCAGAGTATTGTGTGTGAGACAGTTGAATAAGTTTTGGGCAGAAAGAGCCACAAAATACATACCTCAATTCTGTTTCTAAAAACTGATTTAAAATAAAAACTGAATGAAAAGATTTATATACAAGGATGTCATCATTGTATTATGTAGGGGGAAAAAAAAAGACCCTGGGAGTTGTTTAGGTGCCAACATTAAACAAATTATGAAAGCCAGATGTGGTAGAATCACAACGATTAAACATCAGATTTTTGAACAATATTGTGACGTGATAAATGTTCATTTTTAATGACTTAGTGAAAAAAAGATCTATAGCATTATCTCGGTTTTGTAAGATTTTAAAAAGATGATAGATATGGGAAGGAAATGTCACCAAGTGACAGTGATTTCAAGTTTCTTTTCTTACTACTTTCTGATATTATCTAAGTTTTCTACAATGAACAACTGCTACCTTTATACTGCAATCCATCCTGTTATCTTCACACAAAGAAAAGGTAAAACCATAGTCACCGCTTGCAAGGTGAAGATTCTCAGTGTGGTGGAAGAGACACATCTAAACAAGTCCTCATAATGTCACATGGAGGGAAACCAGGCACTGCAAGTTTGTATGGTTTTGATGAGGTCTGGGTTTGAGAAGTACTCCACAGGTAGCATTCACGCCATGCTATGAAGACCAGTAGGATTTCTATAGACAGAGAAGAGAGTTCCTGGGCATGAAGGCTTGGAAGTGAATGGTGAGAGGCAAGCTGCCTGAAGTTGCTGAAAGAGAGTGGACCGAAAGGTGCAGAAGGGGACCAGGCTGACAGAGCAGCTTAGAGGCCTGTGCAGGACCTTGCAGGCTTTGCTGAGGAATTAGAATTAATGTAAAGGCAATAGGGAGCTTTGGGAAAACTTTTAAAGAGGGAGGTAGATTTGACCCATAACATAAAGATGCAGTCTTTGGAGTCAGACAGATCTAGAGTTGGAATCCCAGGTATGCCAGTTTTGAGGGTATGTGCTTAGACAAGGCCCTTACCCTTTCTCATCCTCAATTAATTGAGTACCTGTTTTGTGTCAGGCATAGACGTATGTGTAAAATACATGCAAGCATTCACAGTATTGTTTTCATACATACATGACTTGGGAGCCATGCTACCAGTTTTACATTATGGACATGAGGATTAAACAACTGGATATCTTCCTCAAGTTCCTCAAATGTGAATGATGAATAGACCTTTTATAAAGACAAAAAGAGTTGGTAGCACTCCACCTCTCAATTTGTGTTAAATTATTTTTGTGATATTATTACTTGAATATTTACAAAAATAAATTTTGGTATGTATTTTTTCAGTTTTATGCTCTGCTAAAGGTGTAAAACCAAAACAAGTTTATACATTATAAATAACAACACAAAATAGTTTAAATTAGGCAATGTTAGTTTAATGTGGTCAGTTTATAATCTATATGAAAACTGGTCTTCACGAATGGTGTGATTATGGGGCTCTCGGCTACAGCCCTGCCCATTTAAGGTGTGCCCTTTCCCACACTCTGCTGTGAGCTCACGCAGTTCTCACTCTCACGTTTCCCTATTCCAACTGCCTGGACATACTATTTGTACAGTGCACAGTGTTGTTATCTGTCCTTTGCTTAGCATGAACACATCTTCTCTGTATTGGGTCCACCTCTCTTCTTTCCTCACTGGTCCATGACTGTTAATATCCTACGACAGGTGCCAGTACAGTTGTAGACACATAGGCAGTGTGAGTACTGAAATTGCAGAGTGGTATTCAATTATGAGATGGTTATGTAGATGATTTTTTAAATATCATCCTTGGTGTAGAAATTCAGACCCCCCCCCCACACACACACTGTTCCTACCTCTCCTGTGGTTCTATACCTCCTCTTTGTAAGAATATATATGTATTTCCTACAAGTCTTATTATTGCTAGTGGTAGTTTTATTATGATTTGAGATTTTTATCAGGCCTGTGTATCACTGTTGGCCACTGCTATTTCGCTGTGTAACAAACTGCCCCAAAGCTCAATGGCTTAAAACTATCAGCCATTTGTTCTCTCTCATGAGTCTTGGGTTGGCTGGACAGCTCTGCAGATCTGGTCTGGGGGCCATAATGGCTCACTAGCCTGTAAATGATCTGAGCTGGGCTCTCTCACATCTTGGTGCTCTAGCTGAACGCTTTGGCTCTGCTCCAGGTGGCCTCTCCGCCTCTAGTAGACTGCCCAAAGCTTGTTCTTAGGGTAGCCTGAGGACATTCCTGTGGCAATCCTAGAGAAGCAAGGAAAGGAGTGGACATGTGCAAGGCCTCTTAAGGCCTAAGCATGGAGCTGATGCATCATTACTTCTGCTTCATTCTATTGACTGAAACAACTTACAAGGCCAACCCAGATTCATAGGTTGGGGGAAAATAGACTCCATAGTCTATTTCTAGGTTAGAGGAACTGCAGCCTCACAATTTAAAGGGTATGGTTATGGGTAGGTTTGATAAATTTAAGCTGTTATTGCAATTGATCAACACCAGTAGATAAGAAGTTGGGGAATGGTGGCTCTATGCGGAAGTTATGCTTACCTTCTTGGTGACAGAGGAATACTGCCTTAGGAAGGAATTGGATCTGTGAGATGTTCCGCCATTTCTCTGGCGTGGAAATGAGGAGGGTGGAGTCAATGACAACTCCAGTCTAGCCTGCCTGACTGAGAAGATGGTGAAGCTGCTGAGATAAGACATTCAGTAGGAAAAGCAAGGTTCAATCTGGGATAGGGGTATGAACATGGCAGAGGTCAAAGGTGGAGATAGTAGGATTAGAGTTTGACCTGCTGGATGGAACTCTTCCTATAAGAACAGTCCCCCTCTACCTGGTTTCACATTAAAATCATCTAAGCAGCTTTTTAAAAATACTGATAATTGAGTCTCATCTCATACCAAGTAGGTTTAAATTTCTGGGAATGGGGCCTGATGTTATTCAAAAAAAAATCCCTGGGAAATTCTAATGTACAGCCAAAGCTGAAGCCATTATGTAGGTCAGTGTTCTTCTGCCCATACGTTAGAATCACCCAGAGACCTGACAACACATACTGCCTGGGTCCCACTACCAACGTGTCTATTGAATTGGTCTGGGATAGACACTAGGCAACTGTATTAAAAAATGAAAAGTCTTGGTAAATTTAATGTGCAGCTAGAGTTCAGAACTACTGACCTAGAGAGTTAATTTTCACTGTGAATAATCAATGTTTTCAGGCTGCAAGCATGGCAAGGGGGCACTATGACAGAGTCTGTCTAAGCTCCAGGCGGGCTCAGAATGAGCATGAAATCGCTGGATGCCCGCCAGTACACGGGGACAGGAGCAGCTGGAGGATGAGACCAGAAACGTCAAGGACCCAACCTGGGTCAATACCTGGTGCTTGAAGCACATGGGCATGTCAGGGTTAATCCTGTTTCAAGGAGAGATGTTGGGAAATCTCCTTGGGAAAAGGTCTGGAATACAAAATGTCATTATGTCATCTGACCCCCCTGTCCTCCACTTCAAATTTAGTTTTCTCTCTAGCAGCACCCAGACAATGCAACTTGTATCATTTTCTTGGAGGAGGTGAATTCACAATGTCTTAGATCTCAGTATGTGAGTGTTTTCCTTGATTGCAAACCTAAAACTGCCTCTCCTTGATTTCATCCCATTAGTCTGAGCTTTGACCTTGTCACATCTTGGATAATTCCTGGACCTTCATGTTGTCAATGTCTTATGAATATGTGTAGACCAATTATCCGTCTTTAGGCAGTCACTGAGTCAACAACAGAATATTTAGGATTTTTTTCTCTCATGTCCATAAATCATTCTTGGCAGAGCTTTAATCATTTGGGTTTTTGGCTGCCTCTCTGACTTTCCTCTAGTTTATTTTTGGCCTCCATAAGCCTTATCTATTTGGGGAAAATATTTAATTGCATAATAGACGTTGACTCCTGTAAGATGTGCCACTGACAGTGTCCCCAGGGTCAGGGTTGCTCAAAGTGGGTATCAGAACCCCCTTGGGGTGGAGAAGGCTCGTGAAAAGGGCACATTTCTGAGTCCCACTCCAGATCTCTGAGGATGAGGGCCGGGCATCCGCACTTTTCACCCGTTTTCTTGGTGATTCTTATAGACGTAGTTGTTTTTACTTCAATCTTATGCGGAGTGGAGATGTCAGACAAGTTTATTTATTTGTTTGTGTAGGAGGGGCTTTGCTCTACAAACCTCAGTTACAGTCAAGGCAGAGACTCTTCCTTAAAGTGTTTCCTAAAATGTTCTACATTAGGAGCCACCAGGTCACTTCAGTCCTGACTGTCAGGACTGATAGTGAGGTTGGTCAACACATATAGATTATATGGTGTATGAGGGACGTGCTTAAGGGAATAGGCAGGGTAAGAAGAAAAGAAAGGGAACAGTGAGTATAGGAGATAAACAGGGCATCAGAAGAGAGGAGAAGAGAGAAATGGACATGGGGAGGAAATGAAGATGAAGCACATGTGTAAGAATGGACTAGTGTCATCTACAGCAGTGTGAGTGTCATCTTCACAGCATGCCGAGTCCTCTACAAGTGAGCCTCACCACTGTCTGAGAGTGACTAACCCAGGCAGGTGTTCACAGCCCATTTCACGGATGAAAAGCCAGGACCTCCTGCCAGCAACTTAATACCAGATAGCTAGGAAATGTCAGAAACCGGCTAGACCCGGACCTCAGGGCTTTGCTCTAGAGCAGCGACTTTCTCTCACTCCTAATCTACTAGGTCTTCCAACCTAGACCTGCTCTGGCGTCTGTCCTGAGGCCTTCACTTTGGGTGAATGTTTCTCTGCGATGTGGTATAGGGTGGTTCTCAGGGAGCTTCGTGCCGCTGGTGTCGGGGGCATGGTGACGTGGGTGTCCTTGAAGTCCTTTAAACAAACCCACATAATTGTTGAAAGAACTCATGTGACATGTTATAAACAAAACAGAATTGGTTGGTGCTGAGTATGTTCATTCTTCCCTTTCCTGCCTTTCTTTCCTCTGCTTCTCCTACATGTTCAATACACACTCCAAGAAATGCAGGTATGGCCCTGGGATCTGAGAAAGCTCCAAGTCATGGAGGAGCGATTAGGTCCAATGGGAGTCAGCAAGGTAACTTATGGTCCTGGGATTGCCATCTCTGCACCTGCCCAGCAGGCCTGTTCTTGGAACCCCTTGTGGCCGAAGGCAAGGAGGTCCTGCTCACCTGCTTCCCCTACTTCTCCACCTACACACACTTTTTTTCTTCCTTATGGAGCAGGCCCTTTTGCTTTAGGTCAAAACTGGTATGGATCCTCTTGGGACTATAATAGTAACCAACCTGGGTATCGAACTTTAAGGTTTATGAGCCTCTTCATTCTTATTTCTCTTGATCCTTACAATAGCCAGGTGATGTAGATAACTATACTATCCAGGCATGATTGTAATAGCAGTGGTCCAGAAAGACCTGTATAATTCTCTAGACCAGGCCCCTGCCCATGAAGTACTAAGGGAAAGATAAGGACAGAAAGGGTAAAATAATGCAAAGGAAGCACTCTGTTGCCAGGTGGAGCTTCGGATCCCCTTCCCACCAAAACACTGAGCAGGAGTCTGGTGAACTGGGCAGACCTGAGCAGCGTAAAACAAAAGCCAAACGTGCCTTTCTGATTTTACTGTATTGGTGAGTGGAAAACCCAATCCCTACATGCCTGCTGAGAAGCCCCTGAGGAAAGCAAGTTGGATGCCTTTGAAGCTGGAATTCTGTAGCTTTGTAGGAAAAGACACATCAGAAGAGAAAGCCCCAAAGAGCCTTGGAGAGCGAGGTGGTGGGCCTCAGGCCTTGCCTCATTTCTTAAGGCCTGGGAGGATGCACAGGACCTCTCACTGAAGGAAACCCCCAGCATTAAGGCTCAGTGAAGTTCTCCCTCCTCTTGGGCACTGCCTTTGGGATTTGGAGGTCCGTGGGGCCTGGAGGGAGGACATGTCAGCTGTAGGGTCCAGAGCCCAGCATACTAGCAGTTGTATTTTTGTCATGAAGGTAAGGTCAGGGAAGTTAAATCACTTACTCGGCCAAGGTCATTTATTTGGTGAGTGGAGGAGCCAGGATTTTTGAATTTTGGCTATAAAATTCTGGCCACGAAACTCTTGAGTTCTGACCACAAACCCTAGTGATTTTTTCACCATACTACCTGGCCTTTACCCACCACTGTCTCATTCTTATGTGGAGAATCAGTTCTGATCTCCTGGGTTTCATGTGGCAGGAGCAATGTCATTAAAACTTTAAAAAGAACCCCCCAAATATATTTCTTCCACTTAATGTTTGCTCAGGGAAAGCATCAGTGTTCATGGGGGTGTCTGGCTCACTGTGTAGGGAGCCTCTGGTTAGAAATGAAGACAGTTCTGCTAGACGGGGCTTAGATCACATGCATATTTCATCTCACGGTTCCCCCTTGAAAGTTCAGATGATCTAAATGCCCATTCTGTCCCTTAAAAGAGGGGTTGGGGGTTATTTTGGGAAGAAGCCCTATTTTAAGCTAAAGGACAGGGGTTCCCTGTTCTACCTTGCTGTCTTGTTTCTACTTTGCACTCAGCAAAAATTGAATATTCTATGAACAATAAGTGACTCAGCCTTGGCTAAATCTTAGGTGAAATGGATTTAGCAAGTAAAGAGAGAAAATGTCTCTCCCCCAATCCCATTTTTCCAAGTCCTGCTTGATGATAATTCTCAGTGCTTAGTGTTCCTTTCATCCAAAGATTTGTAATTAATTAAACCTCACAACTCCCCTGGCAGGTAGAGAAGTACAAGGATGTTCATTTAAAACCAATCCTGCTTGATACAGTAGGGCTGTTATTAAGGCTCTTCAAAAGAAAAACCTCTCAATTGCAAAACTTCTTTTTACTGGAGTAAATTAAGGGAGGGAGGGATGAAGTCATTTTGCCTGGTATGCTTGTTCAGTTACGGCCCCAGAAAGAGTTCTGAGTTTGGAGCTCTGATGCCAGCTTGGGTTAAAAAGGTGTATAGGCTATTGCTGCAGAGCAAATTACAAAGTGCAGTGGCTTTAGATAACAATCTCATTATCTCATACCTTCTGTGAATCAGGGGTTCAGCAGTGGCTTAGCTGGGTGGTTTGGCTGAGGGTTTCACGAGATAGCAGTGAAGACATCCGCCATGGCTACAGTCACCTGAAGGCTTGGCTGGAGCTGGAGAATCCACTCCTAAAATGGCTCACTTATGTAGATGGTGGGTTGGTGCTGGTTATTGGTAAAATACTCTGGTGTCTCACTCTATGGGCTCCTTCAGAGGGCTGCTTGAGCATCCTGAAGACATGCCAGCTACATCTCCATAGCAAGTGGCCCCAGGGAACAAAGGTAGAAGTGGCAGTGTCTTCTGTTGCCCAGCCTTGGATGTCATACTCTGTCATTTCCTCAGTGCCCTGTTGACTATACAGTTTCACTTTCTTCATTGTGGGAGGCGGCTACCCAAGGGCAGGAGAGCCAGGAGGCAAGAATCCCTGGGGATCTGCTTGGAAGCTGGCTAATGTTAAGACATACCAAGTATGAGTTCATCTGTGGCATCATTGGAATAGCCTCTGAAAACCCCGCTCAGAGTGCTAAACATCATGCTTCTGGTAAGAGAGTAGGAGGGGACAGCACACTTAACTTTCTAGTTATTTATAGATTTAGAATAAATAGCTACTATTATTCATATTCATGGTAAAGTGATTAAGTCCATATTGAAGTATACGTGACTAAGGTGAAGATTCCTTCTTTAGGAGCCGGATATTTGTCCCGGACTGTATAGTGGATCACTGGTTCCGCAGTGTTGGTCTATAGACTGGTGTTGTAATAACTGCTAAAAAGCAACTGAAGTATAGTTTAAAAATATGGATGCTAGGTTTCTACTCCTAGGGATTCTTAGTACGTTTGGAGCCCACTGTGCTGGTCCCCCTTATCAGGCAAAGGTAGCCTCAAGGTATATTGAGTGAGAATCATAATTAATGGTGATCATATTTGTTTGCTTAATATCAATCTATCATCTTTTTCTTGGCCTCAGAAAACCAACTCCAAATTGGGCACCCAGTTGCTAAGAGCTGGAATCAGCTTTGTTGCCATGTTGTTCCTATGCCATACTGTTAAAGGGGGCACAGACAGTAGAAAGTTCCATATCCTAAGGGCTGCTAGAGAGACAAATGGAGGGTAGGGTTGCTGACCACTGGCAACAGTTTAAAAGGCCATCATTATACTACTAATCAGCATATGCAAAGACTGGTCCCTTACCACATATAAAAATACTCTCACATCCTGCAAAGATGTTAGTCCACTGGTTCTGAACTACTAGTACCTAAAAAAATCAAGTGAGGAATGTTTTCTTAAAAATGCAGATCTTCAAACCTACCCCTGGGATTCTGATTCAGTTGGTCTAGCATACTCCATATGGTTTTGATATAATGGGTCTGGAGACCATATTTTGAGATACACTATCCTAGGCATAACCTAACTTAACTGCAATATATGGACTTCATATCTATTTAATCCCCTACATAAAAAGTTCCCACCTATAGAGTGACTGACACATAGGGACTGCTTTATAGAGTCAGCATGGATGATGCTAGGTGAGCTGCTGATGTGCATGAGGAGTACAGTAGGATCCGGACAGGTGTGGAAGAACATTTTAGAATTATTTTTGTAGATGTTCACTTTCCTTGTGGACAAAAAGCTGCTGTCAGAGGTTGGATCCACATGCTATTTAATTTTGCAGCTCCTGTAGAGGTTTGCATGGTGCCCTACTTGTAGCAAGCTTGCAACAGGTGTGGTATCCCAGGAACAAGTTCATTTAAGGTGGCCAGGGATTCTGGAGGGGAATTAATCCATCTCACCCAGAGCATGTTGCATGTTATGACTCCTGCAGATGAGTGACTCTGGAATGTTGCCAAGTTCTCCTCTTCCTTCCTTCTTGTTTCTTCCAAGTGTCTCAAGGTGGGTAGTGATAGTTAAAACAGATATGGAATGAATGACTGTCTCCAGGTTTGTGACTGTGGAGAGTGAAATTACAGTAAGAGCTGAAAAGGTGAATATAGCACAGCCAGAGCCTCCCAGTCACTGGTGAGTGATGGACATGGCAGACAGTGTCTTAGCCCTATTGAACACCTGTACCTTAATCAGCCATAAACATCTGGGCAGCCAGGGTGGCAGACACAGAGCAAACAACAAGGTCAAGAAGAAGGCACCCCGTGGCAGAGCGCAAAGCAGCAAGTTGCTGGTGTGCTGCTCAGACAAGACAGAGGAGGGGAAGAAGCATGGTATGACTGTTGGCTTCCTTCAACAGTGATTTATTGAGCTGCTACTAAAAGCCAGGACCTGTTCTAGGTGCTAAAACCAAATAGCAAAGGAGCTTACACCTTAGTGACAGAGAAGAACAATGAATACATCATAAAAATCAATACATAATATAATGACACGTAGTGATTAATGCCTGCAAGAAAAATAAAGCAAAGAAAGGGAATAGACCCTAAAGTTAGAGGAAATATCTTTCCAAAAAACACTGTTTGATATATTAGTGATAATAGTTATTATAAGTTATTGTAATTATGCTAATAATTATAATTAATCCATCCAATGAATATTTACTGAGTCCTACTATATGCCACCCACAGTGGCAGGTGATGGAGATACAGTGGTAAGATGAATGAGACAAGACAGATATCCTGATGTCTTGGTGCTTTAAAAAAATTTTTTTAAAGCAGGAAAATGACCATAAACAATCAAAGATACACAAGAAACACGACATAGTGATGCTCAGAGAATGAAGCTAAGGAGAATTGATAGAGTAACTGGGAAGGTTACTTTAGTTTGGTTGGGGGAATTCATCTCCAAAGAGGTGATACTTAACCTGAAATCTGAATAATGAGGAGCCAGCTACGCAGAAGGCATCCCAGGCCAAGTTTGTGAGATCCAGGGACAGAGGGAAGTCCAGTGCAGCTTATAAAGCTGGGGCATTGGGAGCCTGGTTAGAGTAATTAAGGAGAAAAATAACCTTCTTTCATAGATAGGACTTTGAGAGCCCGTATAACTCCTAGAAAACGACTTTTCTTTCCAGTTCGATATCGCCTAGTCCTTCCACCAGAGATAGGTATAACATTTAAATCGATAGGTTTGTAATATGAATTTCTTCCTGTAATTAGTTCTCTTTTCCCCAGCACCCCTGAGAAATCCAAAATGCAGGACAATCATTATTAAAATAAATTTTTCTTAAATGGTATAATTAACAAAACTACTGTATAGCAATATGGCAAGTATTAAGTGTGTTGACTCAGGTAGTAACTGGGAATTCTTGGTTGAAATTAGACTGCAGATCCATTTTAACAATATCTTAGATACAATGTTTCTTTTCTTGGCTGGTATTTGAGACTGGGGTGTACTCTCCCTGTGGATGCCTTCCCAGCTACCTGAACTTCGGAGCAGCCAGGGAAGTGCCCTCAGCTGTAGTTGTCTCCACTTCCTCTCCCTGGGTCCTGCAGTCTCTTTAACCCCTGTCCAAAGAGTAAGCTTGTGCAGCCTGGTCTACTCTCCATCTAGGGTACATGCATTGCCCAAATCTTCTTTTTTTTCTCTGGGGAGGGAAACAATTCCTTCTGCAGCTCTTCATCACTTTTGTTTCTCTGTTACTTTCCTCGGCTGTCTGGAGAATCACCTCCCATATACATTGGGTCCTCTTTTCCCCAGTTAATCATACAAGAGATTCTGCTCACTCATCTGCATTTCATACATCTCTAAAGCACCTTTATATTTACACTGGTTACAGAAGTATATATGAAGTATGTATATACAGAAGATCAAAGGAATAGATTGTGTTTGCATAGAAATTTATTTATATGCTCAAAATGCAATGAAAGTCTTTAGGTTTACTGTATATTTGAGTGTAACATATATTTATTCTCCAAAATACACTCAATCACTTTCACATTATGAATCACTAAGCCTTATGCTTCTCCAAAGAAGGGAGCACGATTTCTCAAAATACAGTATTGTTTTTAGAATGAAAATTTAATATGTTTCATGAACAATTCAAATCAGCTTTGAAATTCTACACTACCTCAGCCTTCGCCGGCTTTAAAATGCAAATGCTGCCCATAAGGAACAGATGTCTTCTCAGTCATTAAAATTGAATTTCAAGATTTATAATGGTTTCTATGATAAAAATGTTTAAATATATCTGAGAAATAGTTCTTAAATTCTAATAATAATTAAAAAGGACAAAGCAGAGACTTGAAGGCAATAACAAGAGCAAAGATTGAGTTACAAAAACTAAGATGTATTTAATTTTCATAGAAGTTCCAAGGCAGTCTTGCTCATGTACAAACACACACACACACACATGCACACACACACGTGCACACACACACACACACATAGGTGAGTCAATATGCTTTCTGACTTGTGAGAATTAGGCTCAACTTACTGAAATTAGAGAGAGGATGCTGATCTTGGTTTTGCTTTCTTACTTGAAGATGTGTCTGAGAAGCCAGATAAATGGTTAAATGTTTTTGATCTTTCATAAAATAGGTGTAAGGATAGTCAAATTTATTGAATTTCTGCTCTGTGCTTTTTTCCTAGAACTGTGTTGTGGATGTGAGGAAATAAAAGAACTAGAAGGTATGGTGCTTGCCCTTAGGAAATTTACTAGTGAGCAGGAAAGAAAAAAATAGTCCTATTTTATACAACTGGAAAACAGTCTATGCCAGTATATACTTGAGCACTAGACAGCATAGTGCAGAGAAACAAATAATAACAGAATAACAGAAAGGAATGATATTAATATTGTAAGGGGCAGAATGGAATGCTTCAAGGAGGAGGTGTCATTTAGCTGAACCTGGAGGGAAACACAGAATTTGGCACCATTTTCTTTTTAGTACAATGATAGTAACTCATTCTCATTATAATAATGATTAACTGTCTGTTAGCTCAGATACTAAAAGATGGAAAAGCATGACAAAACCATAGGATAGCTATGTTTTAAAGGTTTTTTAAAAAGGAGTTATAAGGAAGAAAGAGAAAGCCTTTCTAAGAGCCTAGGTTTAGAGAAAATGTAGGAGGTGCAGAAGAGAATTAATGGGTAATGCTTATCATTTTGTACAAAGTAACCTTGACACAAATGGGGCATATAAAGAAGGGTAAGTGACTCCCAGCCCACTCACCCTGGTTGATGGAGGAAATAATCATGGGGTGCATGGCAGATTGCAAAAAGAAGACCCAGGGTAGCTTTCCCCCTTCCATTATGTGTGCCTCTCATCTAGAGTTAGGGAGCTCATAGCTAAAAGAACATTTTAGAAATGTAGCCATTTCTACTTTCAAATCATTTTAGGTAAGTAATGTGATGTACCAACAAATTAGATGCACCTCTCTTTTTTTGTGCATATTTTTCAAATTAAAAAATTGTTAATATACAATCTTATGTTGGTTTCCAATGTACATCACAGTGGTTCAGCAGTCTCCATGATCAACTTATATTGTGACTGTGAATTCTGTGCCTCTTTATTCCCCTTCCCCCTCTCCCAGAACCTGCCCCAATCTCTCCTCCTTGGTAGCCACTAGTTACTTCTTAGTGTCTATGAGTCTATTGCTGTTTTATTCCTTCTGTTTTGCTTTGTTTTTAGATTCCACAAATAAGTGAAATCATATGGTATTTGTCTTTTTCCACCTGGCTTATTTCACTGAGCATAATACCCTCTAGATCCATCCATGTTGTTGCAAATGGCAGGATTTCTTTTCTTTTTATGGCTGAATAATATTCCATTGTGTATATATAGCACATCTTCTTTATCCATTCATCTATTGATAGACACTTAGGTTGCTTCCACAACTTGGCTATTGCAAACAGTGTGGCGATAAACATAGGGGTGCATCTGTCTTTTTGAAACAGGAATTTTGTTTTCTTTGGGTAAATTCCTAGGACTGGAATTAGTGGGTCAAATGGTATTTCTATTTCGAATTTTTTGAGGAACCTCCATACTGCTTTCCACAGTGGTTCAACCAATTTGCATTTTTACCATCAGTGTAGGAGGCTTCCCATTTCTCTGCATCCTTGCCAGCATTTGTTATTTCTTGTCTTTTGGATAGTGGCCATTCTAACTGGTGTGAGGTGATATCTCATTGTGGTTTTAATTTGCATTTCCCTGATGATTAGTAATGTGGAGCATCTTTTCATATGCCTGTTGGCCATTTGTATTTCTTCTTTGGAGAAGTGTCTGTTCAGATACTCTGCCCATTTTTTAATTGGATTCTTTCTTTTTTGGGTGTTGAGGGGTATGAGTTCTTTATATATTTTGGATGTTAACCCCTTATCAGATGAATTGTTTACAAATTATTCTACCATGCTCTAGTTGCCTTTTTGCTGTGCTGATGGTGTCCTTTGCTGTACAGAAGCTTTTTAGTTTGATGTAGTCTCACTTGTTCATTTTAATTTTGTCTCCCTTGCCCAAGGAGATGCGTCCAGGAAAAAATAGCTCATGCTTATATTCAAAAGATTTTTGCCATATTTTCTTCTAAGAGCTTATGGCTTCATGACTTACATTCAGGTCTTTGATCCATTTCAAGATTACTTTTGTATATGGAGTTAGACAATAATCAAGTTTCATTCTCTTACTTGTAGCTGTCCAGTTATCCCACCACCAGTTGTTGAAGAGACTGTCTTTTCCCTATTGTATCTGAACTAATAACTGAATTCATCAAAGTTACAGGATATAAAATTAATGCACAGAAATCTATTGCACCCCTATATACCAGCAATGAACTAGCAGAAAGGGATATCAGGAAAATAACTCCATTTACAATTGCATTAAAAAGAATCAAATGCCTAGGAATAAACCCAACCAAGGAGGTGAAAGACCTTTACTACAAGACACTGGCCTTGCCAATGGGTTTCAGCCCCAGGTAAGTTCACTATGGATTCAATGTGGCCAAAGAAATGACAGTAGAATGTTCTTGGGGTGAAACGGTTATACCCAACTTTATTTCCATGGTGGCACATCAATCACCAAAATCCCATTCACTCAGAGAGAGTCTGCACACAGCAAGCCGTTTCTGCCTCTGGGCCTTTCTGCCTGCATAGCCATGCTCTGGGCCTCTGTCCTTGGCACTGCCACCACTACAGCCTCTGCTCTGCTCTCCTGTGGCCTTGCAGCCATGCCACCATGTCACCCAGAGGACTAGGTGGAGATCTTTATATAGAGTCAATAGCAACGTATTGCCCACACATCTGTAGTGAGCCAGCCAATGAGGGCCAGGTGAGAATCCTGACCAAAGGAACTTTGAATTTATCCACAACACTCAGAAGAGAAATTAAAGAAGATACCTTTAATGGAAATCTATCTCTTGCTCATTGTTAGGAAGAATTAATATTGTTAAAATGGCCATCCTGCCCAAAGCAATTACAAATTAAAAGCAATCCCTATCAAAATACCAACAGCATTCCTCAATGAACTAAAATAAAAATGAGTTGTAAAATTCATATGAAACTGCAAAAGACCCCGAATAGCCAAAGCAATCCTGGGAAAGAATAAAGCTGGGGCAATTATGCTCCCCAACTTCAAGCTCTACTACAAAGCCACAGTAATCAAAACAATTTGGTACTGGCACAAGTACAGACCCATAAATCAATGGAATGGAATAGAGAGCCCAGATATAAACCCAAGAATATATAGTCAATTACTATGTGATAGATGCTCCTCTCTTTTCCCTATATTACAAGAATATAGGGAATCTCCCAAGAATCTATGCAGAGGTGTGAATATTGTCATACAACATTGATATCCAAGAGGTTGAAGTGAACAAAACAGGTTAGAGAAACCATACTAACTGTAAATAATTTTTTGATGACAAAGTGGTGTGTTACAATGTGAACTATCCCAGTACTTCAAGAGTGAGGAAGGTAGTGTTCCTTTAAGTCAGTGATTTTCCCAACTGTGGCTACACATTATGACTACCTGGAGAGCTTTAAAAATCACTGATGCCCAACCCCTCGTTCTACCCTAGAGATATAGTTGGTCTGAAAAGTGGTCTGGGCATTGGATTTTCTAAAGCTCCCCAAGTCATTCTAAAGTTGAGAACCACTATTCTAAGTGCTGATATAAATAAATTGCACCTTAAACCCTTTCTCACTTCTCCATAAGTTTATTTATTAAGAAATAAAGTTCTTAATGTGCTAAGTCCTATTTTCCAATCCCTGTTACAAAAGGTATTTCCAGTTATCTTAGGAAGAGTGAGGTCACTAAAAGACAGTGAAGTGCTAATCTAAAAATGTCCATGTCCAGACTTTAGTTGAAGCTGAAGAGCTGAGTAAACAGTGAGAAGTGACTGGTGGTTACCACAGGGGAAGGTTTGGGGGGAGTAGGTGAAACAGGTGAAGGGGATAAAGAGGCACAAAATCTCAATCAGAAAATAAATTAGTCTTGGGGATGAGATTACAGCATAGAGAATATAGTCAATAATTCTGTAGCGCCAGTCTAGGTTGATAGATAGTAACTACACTAGTTGGGGTGAGTATTTATTAATAAAGTAGATACCTGTAAAAAAAAAAAAAGATAAGCCGAATATTTCTATGATCGCTTTTCTGTGTCTCTGTCTATCTTCAGCAGAAAAGTTACCTTTACAGTTAACCTGCTGCTTAGCTTCTTGAGCATGAATTAGTGATTCTTAAATTCCTCTGTATTTCATGTTTCTAGTAGTTGGTTCTATGTTAGAGCTGAGGTTTTCTCACTGCTCTCAGCACGGAGACTCAGCAGCTGTGGAAAGGGTGAGCTCAAGCTTTCTGCCAGCTGAAAGTCATTGGAGAACTATAGAGAGCATCCACAAATCCACTAATAATAATCTCTGTTATTTAAATAGTGTTCTCTATTTTCCAAGAACTTAGTTCTCTGTTATAGCTTTAAAAAATTCTATCAAGGAATTTGGTTTACATAAAGGGGGATTCTGATCCATGCTACACAGATGAGAGGCAGCCCAAGTTTTGTTCTGCCCCCTTTCCTATGGCATAGAAAGTAAGAAAACTTAGGCAGGATTATAACTCAGTGTTCCATGTTCTCTAGTCTTGAGAAATTCCAAGTGAGAGAGGAGGATGTGGAACTCAGTGGCTGAGCTCTAGGTAGACAGATCTCAAGAGCTCTTAAAAGGGGCTCCAGAGTTCGTATCACCCAACAATTTCATTTTGTACACTAGGAAACCAAGGCCTAGAGAAGTAGACTTGTCAAGGATATGAACTAAATCATGGCAGTTTTAGCTCATTACTTGTGTAAGTTAGACTGCGAGGCAGATTTTCCACTGTGAGCCTCCTTTTGAGGAAAGGCCATGTCATTCTTTATATGAACCAAGGCATGTTCTTTGACAACCCCCACCCTCCCACCTCTCCAAAAAAAGCCATCAAGAAGATACATTTCTGTTGGATTCACTAGGCAGAATTATTAATGCAGGTAAGAGTACCAGGAATGCAGTGTTAATACAGCTGCTGAATAATACACTAGTGCCACAGAGTTTAATAATAGATAATAATAAATAATACAGTGGGGGAATTATGTAACTCAGTTATAGAGTAAATGATAGGGAAACATACACATTGACATAAGAGTGCTTCTAAAAGAACACTTGGATGTTTCAGTTTAACTGACCTCTTTAGCCCTTTGGCCTGCCTGTTTGTGAGGTGGGCAGGATGTTCAGAGATGAGCCCGGTTGGGGCATTTAGTTTGTGTGGTGAAGCTGTGGGTTCCAGCAGCTGAGCCAGGAAGTATGAGTTGTGGTCCATGCCTGAATAGCTCCCTGTAGTGAGGGGAGGGATGCCAAGGTTGCCCATTCTTTCCCATACCCACTCTCTGTAAATTGTTGCATGGGGTGGTACTGGAACTTGGAGTGTGAAGACGGGAAGAGGCTGGGGGTGGGGGATGGGGGGGATGAGGGTGGTGGCAGGAGGTGGAAGGTACAGCCACGGCCATGGTCCAGTGAGCTCTCCAATGAGCCAGCGTGTGCTCCTCTTTCCTCATCTGCGCTAGAGAAAGCCAGCTGCTGATCACTATTAAACCTGTATTCTCTCCCTAGGAGAATGGGCTATTTCCCCCCTTATCTTTTAAAGTAAGATAAAAAGCCGGGGGTGGGGAATTAATTAATGTCAGTAAATGAAGCATGGGATGCTTGTCCAGATATGATAATGACTGTGAATTAGTGCAGAAGAAGTGGAATGGTACAGAAAACGAATCGCACTGGCCCACTGCTTCAGGATGGATGCGCAGCCGCCCCTGTAATGCATTAACTCTTCCCCTACCTCATCCTCTGTTCTACCTCTCCAGTACTCTGGGCCAACTCTCCCTGAATACAGTCTCTGGGCTAAAGTATAGCCTGAGGTCCCCTAAGGAAGTTCTGCGCCCAGGAGAGAGGGGCAGCTGATAACTGCATACTTTGAGAATGTAAATCAAAGAACTCCACGTCTATGTATTAGGTTAATGAAACTGTATCAAGAAGAAGCAATTGTTGTATGTCTCCTGATTAGGGGAATTGCAAAATAATTCAAGAAGACAGTAAGCTAGCTGGAGGAAAGAGAAGGGGGTAGTTCTTCAAAATAAGTTGCTCTCTTGCTCCCAAAGTCAAGGTTAACCTGTGAGTTGTCACTACCTAATTTCCACTGCCCTCTCCTTTTCCATATATGCCTCATCCTATGTGTCATTTGAAAGGTTTTCAAAAAATTCCAACAGACATGCATTGACTGTGCACTTCCTGTGCACAAGGCATTGTGGAGTGGACACAGATGAACAAAGCATATTCCTTATTCTAGGAGTTTTCTTCTCAAGAACATGGCAGGATGCTTGACTTTATCAAATTGTTGCTATTATCAGTATCATTTTATTGAATTTAATTCATATTGAATTTTTCTTTGGGGACAGAAAGTTTCAGAGGTTCAGAGAATACTTTTTTTCTTTACTTTTGATTTCTTTTCTTTTTCCTATTCACTTCTTGGCACATTGGTAAAATGAAGAAATGCAAACACCTAGTTACAATAACCTTTAAATGTTAACCTTTAAGAGATTATTTGCTACTTATATAAAAATGCAATGCAGCATGGTTGCAAAATATGAATCACTGAATTTAGAGGTGATATTAATTCACAGCACTCTATACGCAGGTGGTCCAGGACTAGAACTCCAGTTTGGAGTTGTTTTTTGACATCTTGTTTTTTGGTATCCTTACTGGGGTGGCTCTAAGTGCAAGTTCATTTGGAATCAATACTAAAATAATGAACTTTATTGTGTTTGGTATTTTCTTAAAAATACTCTAGAACAATAAAAAGAGTTAAATGAACACCACTGAAAATAATTGTTGAAACTGGACAATAGGCTTGTGGTGATCCTTACAACTTTTATAAATGTTTTATCATTGCCATGATAAAATTAAGTTTAAAGGCTACCGTGTTGAGAGGTCCTTTGGGAATAAGAGGTCCTTGGGTCAGCGTCCTCTCTGGCCCTCCCTTTTCCCTATCCGTTCAAGTACAAGTTGGGACGTGGTTGGTGAAGGTTGTACATTCCTGGAATGATGCAACGTACTTCTTAAGAGCATTGTGTTAACTTGAGATGCCTCCTCTTCCCTCGAGGTCTGGGAACTGCTTCTTAAGAGACCAACTTGTAGCATGAGCAGGTATATACTCTGCCCCATTCAGTCTCTGCTTTTGCCTTTTCTTAGACCTGCTGATGTAGGAGGCAAGTGTAGCAATACTTCTGCCTGGGCCCAATGGCTCCCCCAGAGCAGAATGGAATCCATTTATGTGAGTAGATTTGTTAAGCCTTTTGATGGCCTCCCTCTGCCCTCCTGGCATGGTGGAAAAGATACTGCTCAGTCTGAGCTTATCTGGTGAGAGAATGGGTTTAAGGAAGGAAAGAGAAAATAGGATCACAAATGAGATCCCCATGTCTGATTTTGTCTGTTTCCTCTCTAGCTTATTAGAGATAACTATACCACATAAACTCTGTGTGTATCTAAGTCTGTGAGATTTTGTGGTCTCACCTATTAGAGGGTGATGTCAGGGGTTATAATCACTTGTACTAATGATTTATCTGGGTAAAAGTAAGATCATAAAAGTAGATGGGGCTTTGGTTATAACCAAGAGAAGAGCCATTCATGAGCTATTCAGATTCTGTTTCATTTATTAACCTCCAGACAGGAGGACTTCTGTATGCAGACCTCAGGACTATGTAATGAAGGGGCCTCTAAAAGAACGTACAATTTTTCTGGGACCCATGAAAATCCGTAAGCTGCCTAGTGTCTGCGGGTGCCTAAGAGCAAACTGAAGTCTGTGGGTCCCCACAGGTTGACTTTAATATTTTCAGTCACTGCCATGGTCTGACTGACCTTCTGAATGTACCAGATACTGCCTGGCTTTGTACTTATGAGGTACGTTCTTTTTTTCTTGTTAAAGTTTTAAAATTCCTGTCCTTTGGTTTCTCAAATTAATTTTGTCAGTCACAGTCTGGTTGATAGTTCTGAAGTATGATTAAGTCAGTGCAGATTGCACTCTGAAGAATTCCTTTTCATACACAAGTATCTTTGTGTCATTCCAACCCCTGGGCAGGTCAGAGCAGGCTTCCTGGGTGCCCAAAGCACTGGCTGCCTTGGGGTTGTGTCCTTCCCTCTTAGCCATGCAAGTGGAAGAAAGATGCTAAAGGGCTACTTGTTTTGGTAGGTTTTTGTCCTTTTTGCCTTATGAAAGATTTATCCTTAACCTTAAAGAATGACAACTTGACAGACATGGAGTAATTTTTGTCCATATTCCAAAATGCAAGAAAATACAGGCCAGGGCTTATATTTACTTTACAAATACCCTATTTACTTCACAGGGCATGCTTGTTTCCTGGGGCTGCCCTAACAAAACACCTGCCATAACAAAACAGACCGGTGACTTAAACAACTGAAATCCATTTTCCCGCAGTTCTGTGCTAGAAGTCTAGGAGCAAGATGTCAGTAGGTTTGTTTTCTTTTGAGGCCTGTCTTCTTGGCTTGCAGATGGTCTCCTTGTTTTGTCCTCACATGGCCTTTACTCTGTGCGTGTCCCTGTGGCCACCAGTCATGTTGGATTAGAGCCTACTACCCTCATGACCTCATCCTAACTTACTCACCTTTTTAAAACGCTCTCCCCTCAAATACAGTCATGTTCTGAGGTACCAGAGATGAACGCTTTGACCTATGAATTTTGGATGGATACAATTTACAGGGTGTCATAGGGTGAGACATCTTTTAAAGAAAATAATCATCTTTTCCCGTGGTCTAAAACTGCTCTGTCGTTTAGAAACTCCTTCAGGAGCTTGTGTTTGGGTGTACTTGTAAACACCGTAGACACAGGAAATTAACTTAGAGAAGTGCCTTTACAATAACAATCCAATAGGTGAGCAAAAAGACTATGGCTCTATAAACTTTTATCTTGTTTTGGTATTGCAGAGGGCAACATTATTAGATTACCAAAAATTGTAGAAGAAGAGGAATTGAGAGGTGAGTAGAAAGAGTTAATTTAAAAGTTGAAGGGAAACTGTCATGTCAGATGGAAGAAGAGAAAAGACAAGAGAATAAAGAAAGATGAGAGTGAAAGACAGAAGGAAACTTAGGTGGAGGAGGAGGGGGAGCAGAGGAAGCAGGGGAGGGAGGGAGGGAAAAGGAAGGAAGACACAGGAGAGACATCGGCATAGACTGCATTTACCTTGGTTTAGAAAAGAGTTCCTGTGTTTCCTTCTCTTAGAAGGCCCAGCTCCTTCCAAAAGGGTGAAGTGAGTAGATCAAATACGTGGCAACAGAAGCAGAAAGTGAGTGACGGCCCTGGAGAGGGAGGGCGTGCGTGTTAGGTTTGGTCTAGATAGCTGAGGACCATCCGACATGAATGAGCACAAATGGGCGCACAGCCTGAGAAAGTCTCTCCAGGGACTCTGATGACTCAGGCTTTGCTGGTGCTGTTAGAAACCGTGAATGAGGTAGTAACTAACTCACTCTCTTAGGTGGTCTGGTTTATGGACATGAGGCTCTTAGCGGCTGCCAGATCCTCTGTCTCCCCTGTGCCCCTAGGAGATGTTCTTGAAGCCAAACTTAGTATGTCCTCCTTGCCAGAGGGCTTGGCATCGGCTTTCACCTTTCCCCAGACTCTGAGATGGGGATAGCTCACTAATGGGAGCGTGCTCTGTGGATGCAGAATTTAGGGAAAACAATGAAAAGGTGTCATGCACACCTAGGGACGCACACCCTGGATGTTCTCACTTGTTGCTGTTTGTGGGCATAAGCACTTTCTTGAAGGCCTTTGTCCTTCTGGTTTTTCGATTTCCAAGCCTCTTCCTTGAACCTTAGAGTCAAGCCTCAAGCCGAGCTACAGCGGAGGCTTCATCTTTTCTTGGAAAGAAATTTACTTCCCTCCCCTTCTCACAGTAAACAAATTATGTTGACAGACAAATGCAGGATTAGCTGAGGAGATTTGTGAGACAACGGGATTTGGAAGCTCAAGCAAGCAGACATCAGGATTAGGCTGAGAGAGAAGGATTCATGTGTGGTGGGAGGCTACCGGCATAAATCGCAGCAGTATCAAGGCCGTGTCTGAGATGAGGCAGGGAGGTGAGACGGAGGGAGAAGCACTTTCTAAGATGCCATACAAGAGCCCTCTGTCTGGAGCTGCTGGGATTTCTAAACTTTCGTGTAAGGTTGTTTGGCTTTAGACAAGACATCAGGCTTGACTGAGCATCAGTTTCGACATCCTACTGGACATTCTATTACCCTCCTTAGGTCACAGGTTGGCTTTGGAAACAAAATCAGGTGGGAAAAATATCTGAAAGCGCTAAGGAGCTATAAAGCAGATTATTATTACTTTTTAAAATGTTCTTCTACCCACGTAGCAATCTCTTCTATAGCATCCCTACTGTGTGCTTGTTTCTATGCCCCCATGTCCTGTCCAGTTGAATAGCTCTAGAGGTGGGGAGCTTATCAGTTTACCAGTGCCTTTAAGGCAGGTTGGGTTTTTTAAATATTTATTTATAGTTTTTAGAAAAAGGTATTTGTGTTCAGCCCAAATATGCCTAATAATAATAATAATAATGATAAACTAACTCTCAGGTAGTGCTCACTCTGCACCAGGCCCATTCTAGGTACTTTATATATATTAATATTCATTTCATTTATTAACCTTGTATGGTGGGCACTATTATTCCAATTTTACGTATAAGAAAACTGAGGTACAGAGAAGTTAGGAGACTTATCCTAGGTCACATGGCTATAATTTTTACCCTCTGGTCCAGGTTGTTTTTCTGTCCATAGCCAGCCCATAGCATCAAAAGATTGTTGTTCTCTCTCTGAGTCCTTCCTTTGCCAGACTGCCCTTCACTCTCTCTTGCTCCCTTCTGCACATGCCTCCTCTTAAAGTGTTGTTTCCAAAGAAGGCCCTTCAAGAATGTTTTGACATGTGTATACACACACACAGAAGAGTTGCATTGCTGGCTCTCCTTGGGCCTGCCGCCACTGGTCTGCTAGGAGCTTTGGGGAGGGGACATTATAAGGCAGAAAGGGTGTGTTCGATTTGGGCACCACTGGAAAGTGGTCGAATAACATGTGCTGGTCCACTGGCCCCAGCTGCCAGATGATGGGGATTGGGATCAGCTGTGACCTAATTATAAGTCTCATAAACCTGCATTGTGTTCTTCATTTTCCAGCTCATTGACCACCCTGAGGGGGAGGGAAAATGGATAGGATTCTGGTCAAGTCCTTCCTGCCTCTCCATGTGGCCAAGGTCACAGGCCAGTGATATCCAGGAAGAATTGAGGGGGTGGGCTCTTCATTGTCTTAAAATGAAGCTAGTGGGGAATGAGGCAGAAGAAAAGGAGGATGAGCAGATATTCAGCCTGACAAAAGCTCCTTGGATTGGAATGTTTTCTCTCATCCATTGTAGGGAAAGGAATTCCTGATTTAGCACACTGTGACTGTCAAGATAGCAAATGAGTATGACCTATGATCATACAACTACATATGTGTGAATATCATGCATGAAGATATCAATATCTGGTATGTATCATGTATTTGATGATTCCTCGGGAACAAAAACTGAGTTGAAATTGTGCTAACAATGCAGTTTTATACTTTCAGAGAGCCCTGACTCCTTATCCCAAATCCAACACCATCCCTACATCACATAGAGATGTGCTCTTCAAACTTTTTCTTGTTGAAAGATAGCAGTCATGAATTGCTAAGTTGAATTTTACAGAATTCTTAGTTGAGAATATGTCTGAAAAGGTTCTCCTCTGCTCTCATCTTTAAAAAAAACATTACTAACTTCTCTCAAATTCTACCATGGGAGCCCTAGCACTAGCAGAATGTTGCAGAAAGAATATGGCATTCGGACCACATGGAGCTGGATTCGAATCCTGCCTCTGCCACTTAATGTTTGGGCAATGTTGACCTCGGATCTCTCCAAGATTCTGTTTCCTCATCAGTCAAAACTGTGACTGAATAATAATAACCCTGCAAAGTTGCTTTATATTTAGGGTGACATGACATAGTATATATGACATACATTCTAGAAGGTCTATCACACAGTAAATGCTTAAGAAAAAAGAAACTTCTTCTACCTTCCTTTTATCCAGGGTGTAGAGTATCACCTGAACAGAGATAAGATCTCTTAGTGCAGTGATCCCAAGATTTTTGAATGTTTAAAATTGGAAACAAATTTAGGACAGCTAAGATTTTTCTGAAACATTTTAAAAACAAGTGCCATCTATTAACACAACTTCAAAAGACCTCTTAACATCCCTAAAGTAAAGAACTCAACCTACCTCAAAGGGCTGTGTGAAAATTAAATAAGGTTATGTATATAAAGTACTTATTACAGTTTGTAGCATTTTGATAAGCACTTAAGAAGTGCAAGGTATTGTGTCTAGGTATATCAGTTTTAGTCCTGGTGTGGGATAAATATTGAAAATCAAGTCCAGATACCTTACATGACATATAAACAACTTTTTACACACCATTTGTACTCCATGCAGCTACTTACAGACATACCCCAGACATAACTGCCCACAAGCGGCTGGGTGGAGCACGTCACTGAGTAATGTAGACTTAATGGGTAAGACGACTCTGGCATGTGTCAGTCTATCGTTTGTCCTCTGTGGACTTAGACATGGGTTCAAGCTCTTAATAATAATACGAGCCAATATTTATAATGCTGAAGAAGAATATCATCTTGTTATATATCCAAGAATGTGTGTGTAGGATTAACTTTGCCAGGGGTAAAAGTTTTGGGAAAGCTGATTCATCCATGTTAATTATTTAATTACTACATTTCAGCCCTCAGGTTCTATCTTTTCATGTAACTGTGGCTAGTTACGGTTGTGCACAGAAGGTCTTTAGATGGAACTAAACCACTCTAAGTTATTACAGACTGTCTACCAACACACCTGATTAGGAATAAGTTAGGAGAAATTTCAAATGAATGTCATCTTTGGATTACCCTCTTTGGAGGAAAGCTGAGGCCCTTCTTCCTGCTGCTATGAATGGAGTCAGCCATATACACGGGGCAACACCTTGGAAGGGATGACTTTTGACATTCAGAGGTGATTTTCTGTTGTAAGAATGTAGACTTAAAAAATTCAAAACCCTCAAACACCAATACATGGCAGATGATGACAAAATAAAAAAAACAAAACCCGAAACGAAAATCAAACCAGGTTAATATGAAAACAAAACCTACTTAAGATCCAGATTTGTTATCTCGGAATTTAAGGATACAGTCAGCATGAATTGAAATAAAAATGCTGACATAACTTTTTGGCCCATGAAACTGTCCCTTCCTGTATGTAAGATGCCTACAGAGGAAGTGGAAAGATATACTCTTTTCTTCTGCTTGTTGGCCTAATGGATCTTGGTCCTCAGTCCTGGCTATTTTTTTTTTTAAATAATGCTGCCAGAAGAGTCACAGAGTCCCTTAGCACAAGGTGGAAACCCAATTCCCATCCATGGAAAGAGATACTTTCCAAGAAGCTGTACTTTCTGAGGTATCATTAACATCCATGGTTAAGGCAATCTTCACGTTGCTGTTGCTATGTGAAAGACACTACGCTTACATCTCCAGGTGGTGGTCCAACACAGATTTTTGGCAGGTGGTTTTCAACCACCCTCTTTATTTCAGTTAGAAGCAGAGTCAGAAGAAATGTTTAACTCATAATCACTGAGAAACCCACATCCTACCTGGGTGGCTGCTTGGGTAAAGGGAGTGAGACCACCCACACTGACTTGGAAGAAGCCTTCTAGAGATTTTATTTCCTTCTTCAAACTTAATGATAAAGGAGTAGGCAAAACATGTCCAAGTCATCAGAACTGGGAGGTGGTTCTGGGTAGTTGAGCTGTAACCTGAGGTAAGGGTTGGAGGGGGCAAAGAAGGCACAAATTATGTGGCTGTAGCTACGGAAAGAATATTTGCAGCTCCACAAGCTAACTTCTGGACACTTAGGTGTACTTATCTTCTTTGTGTAGAGCCAGCCATATGGTTGCTGCACTGAGATGCAGATAGAGAGATCTCCAGGCTACTATATGTATTTATTATGAAGTGCATGAATAAATCACTATCCAAATAGAGCAAATGCATTGCTATTAAAAATTAACATAGACTTTTTGTTGTCTTTCCTCCTTATCATTTTCCCTTTAATGAAATAACACTCTGGAATACTACCTAATAGCCTGAGATGCCTCTAAGGGTGAGGTATATTTTACCAATTCTTTAACTTAATCAGACTGGCCTCTTTAAAGGGGGCCCAGCTCTACCCAGTAAGTCCTCTGAAGTAAATAAAGGCAGGATGATTAGTCCATAGAATATGGAAGAATTTGCCTAGTGGGTTACTTTTCAGAATCCCAGTTGCCCCTGGCACTGAGTGCTTTGAGGGTCCCACAACCTTCCCGTCCGCATTACTGAGGCTGATAGTTGCCTGGATCCCTGGCTGGCATCACTGCTATTGTCTTTTTGTTGCCCCCTCTTGAGGCTGGGCAGGCTTTTTTCCCACAGAATATTTTATGATTATAAATCAGCCATCACTGGTAATCAGACCATCCACTGTCTCTTTCCATTCTGATGCCCTCCTCACTTCTGCCTCAGCCTGTATTTCACTCCCATTTACTGACACCACAGTCTTAACAAAAGTAGAACAGTGATTCTAGGAGCTGCAGGGCCTCAAGCCCTTATAAAAGCCAATGGAAGGATGAGAAACTGATATAATTTCCATTAATAACATGAATGGAGTCTTTTGGCATTTCTTAGGTATTTAATTTTTATCCTAATTTTTTTTATGTTGTAGGGCAGAATGCCAACACATCAACTATTGTAGCCTCTTCAACATTACACATTATTAGCCAGAGCAAAGCCTGCTTTCTCAGTTCATAGTTGAAAGTTAAATTTCTCCAAGTTTTGATTAAAACAGATACAATACAGAGTTTTTAAATATCTGTTTCAAATTGGGATTTTGTATTTTGGAGTTTCAAATTTGGGGGGCCACTTCTCTTAAGAAAAGAGAAGCTAAGTAGGTGATTTTCTTTTCTTTCCCATTGGAAGTATGAACTGTATTCCTTTATTCAACAAATATTTATTGAGTGCTATGTGACAGACACTGTTTTAGGGGCCTGGAATATATCAATGAACAAAAAGAGAAAAAGTATCCTACCTTTTGTAGAGCTAACATTCTGATAGAGGGAGAGAAGGGCAATAAAAAATAAACATTACAACTAATTTGCTTTTAAAATATGTTATATGGTGATAAGCACTATAGAAAGAGACAAAGCAGATCCTGCTAAGTGGATAGGAATGCTAGGGATGAAAGGGAGAGATTTATTTGCTGAAGATGAGGGAGTTAGCATGTAGATATCTGAGGAAGGTAAGACCAGTATGTCTGAGTGGAATGAGGGAGGAGGGCAGTTAACTACGGAGCATTCAGGGACTTAACTTTACTATAGTTGATGGGGAGTCACTGCAGAGTCTTGAGCAGGTGACTAACATGAGTTGACTTGGGTTTTAAGATGCTTTCTCTGGCTTCTGTGTTCTTAATGTACCAAAAATAGCTTTCTTGTTCTATGATTCCAGTTTTCTATGTGCCATTATCATTATTTACTGAAAAACAGATCTCACCCACTGTGGCACTAAGTGGGTGACTGTTCATTCCTGATGAGGTGTAGCATCTAGCTCCACCCAGTAATCACTCTGAAGTTGCCCATTTTCCTTGGAAAAATGCAAGAATGTATGGTGGCTAGGAAAATGACAGCAGAAATGGTAATACATTTCCCCCTTGCACATGAAGTTTGATTACCTTTGTTATTATTTTCCAGGCAACACTGCCACAAACATAATTAGTGGTTATACAATTATACAATCACATTGTCTGAGGCCTCATTACCCCTTAGCTCATAAATCTGCCCTGCTATCTTTCCATGACCCTCTTAGAAAATGCACCTACCCACCACCTACATAATGAAAGAAGCCACAAGCCCCAGCCTTGGAGGAACTGTATTGATTTCTAAGAAGAGAGAAGCTATCACTTGCTGTTCTCACTAACCTGGAAATAGACACATTTTATCTGCCATAGTTTCCTATTGCAGATCTACATAGTAAATCCATTAATCTGTCCATTCATCCATTTACCCATTTGCCCATTCATCTATCTGCCCATCTATTTATCCATTCATCCATCCATCTGTCTATCCATCCATCCATATGTCCAATTTCTATTTGTTGAATGGCTCTTTTTTGCCCCATACCATGTTGGGAGGCAATATATTTCATGGTTAGATGCATGGATTATAGCTTCAAACTGCCTGGAATTGAATCCCGCCCATTACTTTAGCTATAAGATCTTAAGTAAGCTGTATTAGTTGATCCTCAGTTTTCTCATCTGTAGGATGAAAACAATAATCAAACATATATTGTAGAGTTGTTACACAGATCATGAAGGTAGATCCAAAGCCCTTTCCTTTTGTCCTGGAGGATAGTTCTAGTAGTTTGAATTTGTATTCATTCATCTCTCCTTTCCCTTTTTCATCATTTCACTCCTTTGCAGTTCATCAGCAGCCTCTCAGGCACCCAGAACATTAAATGTTAAGGAGAGAGTTGGGGGTTTTGTGAGAAATGGGAGCTATCGATGTGTCCCTAGCACCTAACACAGTGCTTGGCACATGCACAGTACCCAGTAAACATTTTATGGGATGAATGCAAGTCCCTGCTCTTGAGGAGTATTCAGTGTGTCTGCAGAAGGCCAGTGCCAGAGAGGAGTGTCCCCGGGGCAGCCAGCCGAGGACAGAGTCCAGAGCAGGAACAACTGAGCACAGGCAGGGGGAGATGGTCCTCCAGCTGCTCTGCCAGCCTGGAAATTTAAAACGATTTCTTCCTAAGACTGGATCTTTTGTTCTGTGGTTTGATTTCTGTCTTTGTGTCAGTGAGCTGCCTGACGTTTCTGGGACTCTGTCCTGATACAACGTTCAGGCAGGTGATATCCCAGTGGGGAACTATGTAGGTCTCTGTATATAGTCCAGAAAGAATTTAACCTTGAGTAAAC
Source organism: Manis javanica (assembly GCF_040802235.1). Classification (NCBI taxonomy): domain Eukaryota; kingdom Metazoa; phylum Chordata; class Mammalia; order Pholidota; family Manidae; genus Manis; species Manis javanica. Next base: position 23,691,319 of record NC_133163.1, on the reverse strand, counting down.
AGGGCCTGTTTTTTCTTTTTTTACTTTAGGGCATATTTGATATCTCTGGGTCATTCCTCCTCATACCTGGTTGGGGTAAGGGTAGTAAGTGCTTGGCTTATAGGACTGGTAGCTTTGCAAGATACAGTGATACTGCTTAGACTTAAACTTGCTGTGATCCATTTTAGTGCAAAGGCATGGAAAGCCTCTAGAAAAAAACGTCACGTTTGAGGATAATCATAGTGGTGACTTCAGTGCATTTCAGAAACATGTAGGGATTAAATATGGGAGATTCCGGAGCCAGACTGCCTGGGCTCAGATCATGGCTCTTTCTTCTCCTGGTTATGTAACCGTGGGCAATGTTATCAGCTTTTCTGTGCCTTAGTTTCATTGCTGTAAAATGATGGCAATCATTCTAACCTACCTCATTAGGTAGTTGAGAGGATTAATTGAGATCCTATTTTTAAAGTACTTAAGTTCTAGACTTATAGTAGGTATTCAATAAATGTTAGCGATTGTTTCTCTTCCCCCTCTTCCTCCTCCTTTTTCTCCTAAATGCTATTCACTATTACCATTTAGAATCATGTTCTGAAGATTCAGTGACCTAATGTTTGTGAAGGTAGGTAGTTGACTAGCTCAGTGGCTGGCACAGATAAGCACTCATGTCTGGAGTGTTGCTGAATCGAAGGTCTTACTTCCTAGCTGGCTGTCAGATGAGGCTCTCCTCAGTTCCTTGCCATGGGGCCTTTCCCGCCCTGGCATCAACGCCAGCAAGAAAGAGAGAGAGAGGCGGGGGCGTGCACTCTGCTGACAAGATGGAAGTTGCCATCTGACGTAATGTAAACAGTGACATCCCATCACCTTTGCCATATTCTGTTAGAAATAAGTCACCACTTCCACCCATACTCCAAAGGAGGAGATCATACAATGACGTAAGCACCAGGTGGTGGGGACCACTGAGGCCATCTTGGTGCCCGACCTCTCAGTCATCTTTCAGATGCTTTACGTTGCTTTACTTCAGGTTTTTTGCCTCAGTCCACAGAAAGCATTTTATCAGAGCAGGTCGGAGTGGTACAGCTGCCCTTCGATTTTCTAGCAGAATTCTGGAAACTTTGTTCTCTAGAAACTTATGGTTTTGCTCCCTTTTTTTCCTCCTGTAAATAGAAACCCATCTTTGCATTAATGAACACTGCAACCTCAGGGACGCTTTGTCTTCTTTATGACTGACTGGCAGTGGGCAGTCGCTCCTGACAAAGACCAATTTTAAATTTCTCTTCCTCCTCAGCCTCTCTGTTAAGTGGTTAATGATCTGGAAGCAAGTACTTGGACGTGTGAGGGGCACGCCTTTTTAAAGGAGCACTTTGTAAGCAGAAGCTGCCTTCTACAGTGATAAAGTGCAGATGGTTGGCCCCTAATTTATCTGTTTAGTCAATGTTGATACTTGGACCTCCAGCTTTTCCCCTCAACAAATGGATGAGCTGAGAAGAAAGTACAAGATAGGCCTGTGAGCATCTGACAGGGAAAGGCTTTCTCTACCTCCCCTTAGGATTCAAAGGGAAGACAGGTTATATAGGAACATGGTTGCAGTTGATAGAAGTGCCAGAAAAAGCTCCCTTATAACTCTATACATTCACATGGTTCTAGTCAGTGCTATTTGGACTGAGATGGGGAGTCATTCACTCCTCTTATTTATTCAGCAAATATTTCTGAGCATTTTCTATGTCCCAGGCACTGTGCTAGGTGATGGGGTTACAGTAAGATAGATTCCCTGCCCTCAAAGACTCTATTCTGTTTTTCATCTACCTTTAGTGGGAAGAGGCAGTCTGTTTTTTTCTATTTCTTGAAGGATAGAAAATGCAGATGATCAAGCCTCTTTTGTTTGCCCCTCTCCTAGATTATTTTCTCTCCCTTTCATTTACTTATTGCATGCCATTTCTACAGAGGCACTATGTATTAGTTATCTATCACTGCATAACACATTATCCCAGAAATTAGCAACTGACAACCACACTTTCTATTCTTTAGTTTTTGTGGGCTAGGAGCATACCTTATTTGGATCCTCTGCTCATGGTCTACCATAAGGCTGTAATCAATGTGTTGACCAGGGCTGCAGTCATCTCAAGGGTTTGACTAGGGAAAGATCTGCTTCTAAGTTCACTCATGCAGTTGTTGCAAGATTGAGTTTCCTGCAGGTATTGAACTGAGGGCCTCAGTTCCTCACTGGCTGTTGGCCAGGGGCTTCCATCATCACCTTACCACAAGGACCTCTCTGTAGGGCAGCTCATAACTTGGCAGCTTGCTTTATCTGAGGGAGCAAGGGAGAAGATCCAGAGAGTGTGAATGAGATCGAAGCTAGTCTTCTGTAACTTAAACTCAGAAGTCACACCCTACAATTTTTGTTGTATACTATTCAATACGAGTAATTCACTAGATTTAAAAAAGTGGACAGGATTATACTGGGCATAAATACCAGGAGGCAAGGATCACTTGGAGGCATTTTAGAAGTTCTGTACCATCAGCAGGGCAATATTTTAATTCTGAAAGGTAGCTGAATGAAGAGGCTTAAGATACAATGAATTACCCGTGAGCTATCCCTTACCCATACACAACTGATGGCTATTTTCTGTGGTCTTAGACAGACAGATGCAGGGTTGGTGGTGAGACACCAAAAGTAACATTATTCTTTTTTAAAAAATTACATATTAAATCTGGAAAGGGGATATAGGGCCTTATTGAATAGAACAAACTGTGGCCTAGAGGTCTTTTGTGTAGCCTCCCAAAGGATCCACATGCCTGCCAAGCTACCTGAACACCAGATCTCCAAGGAGATCCACAAACACTCAGATGCTTTCCCAAAGGTAGCCTCCTTTTTCCAGTCCCCACCAGAGCCTCACGGGGCTCACATGACCAGCATGTCCCATTTTCTGCACCCAGCACAGAAATACCTGCTGCCTTGCAAGGTGCACTGGGAGCCTTGTCATCTGCCGGCATCCTGTCTAGCAGTGCTTTATCACATATGCTGATCCTGCTCTAGGCCTAGAAAAGAAAACATGTTCAAGATACATACTAATTTATTTAACTGGCGTATCTGCCACATTTGGGTCAACAAATTTTATCACTCACCTATAGGGCCAACTGCCTCCTGGGAGCCACTAGCTTTGGGGCTGTAGGCCACACATGCTGAGTTAAAAGGCTGCAGGTTTGCTTACTGAACACAGTCCAATGTCTATGAATGTGCTTTTCTGTATTGGAGTAGCAATGGCTAAAATCACAGTAGGGCCTTGATCAAAGAATTTTACATTTGTTATTTTTCTTTTTTCTTTATCTTAATAGAGCAGCAGCTTGCCTATCCAAAATGTCAGCTTTCACTTTCTGTTTTCAATCCAAATGGACTGAGTTGGGCCTTTGCTACTCTGACAGGGCATTAGCTTCTTGGGACAGTTGCAAGAAATGGCGCCCAAGTGCTAAACTCCCTTGACTTCCCATTTGTTTTGAGATGCTGTTGAAAATCTTGAGCTCAGAGAAGGGGAGGTAGAGGGTAAATGGCTGCAGGGTGGCTGGGGAAGGGAGCGGCAGTGGTTGCCTGCTCCCAAGAATTCTCTTCCATGGCCTGATGCCATGAGTCTGTGTCCAGTGTGAATTTTGGTAATTTACAAACTCTACTTGTATTTGTGAGGGAGCTCTATTTTTGCATCACACAGTATCTAAGGATAAATGGTGCACTAAAGAGTTATAGTTACTTGGGATGGGAACAGTGCCATTTTTATACTTAACGTCACTGGCAGAAGTGAGGATGGGTAAATGCCTACTGGGAACTTACTAGCTCTTATCTGGCTTAATGACATTATTTGCAATCTGTTTATTTAGTTGACGACAAGTTTTGGCATATTGTAGGCAAAATATTAAACCCCAAATTTGTTTACTGTTAGGTTATTTTAAAAAAGCCATTCTTAGAAACAATAGAGTAAAACAAAGCTTGGTCGATAACAGGATGGTGGGGTTTGTGAACAGCACAGGAGGCCAGATGCAAATGGAAAGGCCGGGAAGAAGAGGCCAGCAAAGCAACAGATACCAGGCAAGCATCCCAGAAGCCAAGGTCCTTACAGGCAATAGGCAGAGGCCCAGCAGAAAACAGATTAACTGGCCTCAGGGACATCTCAGGGATCTAGGATGTGGGTGAGAATTTTTACCTTTAGATAGGACTAGTGTGGGGCAGCCTGCAGCAACAACTTGAGGTCCAGGGAGGGCAGGGAAGATTGATGAGATCTGAGGTCCCAGGGCTTGGTCAGGCCAGGACCGCAATCAGAGCGAGATTAGGTTTGAGACTCATGGGTCCTGAACTTCTTTTATTCATTCTTTCTGACCAGAGGCTGGGCTCACTCCAGGGACTGGGACAGGGCTAAGTCCAGAGGTGGGTTTTATGTGACACAAACAAAAGTAGGAACATCATTCTGGAGTCACCATATGTCCTTGTTTCTCTAGGACAGGCTGACTTTATATTCAGCATAATAATTATTAAAGTTCCCTTTTCCCTAAAACTGGTTGGGATGATAAATTACATTAACACTTTCTAAAATATGTTCCATAGAAAACCTGTTCTACAGAATGTTACCCAGAAACCATAAAAGCAAAGTTCTTTGGTCCCATACATATGGAGTACCATAATTAACTGGCGTTCTCTAACAATTTTTTAACTCAACTTCTCCAATAGGAGGATCCTTCACTGCTGGACTTCTCACTGCTTTATATGCTACCAGGCAGCATGAGTCTCCAAGGTGGATATAGGGTTCTTAGTTTCCCATCCTAAGGTGATCTGTTGGTTGACTTTGGTACCCCTGACACTACCGTTCTGTGGGACACATCTTGGGGAACTCTGATTAATTGAATACGGGGCCAAAGTAGGAAGCAGATCATCAGTCTTCATGTACTAGGGTGCTTAGTGAAGTCAGCAGCCACAGGTTAAAAAAATAATTACTTGAGAAAACAAGTGTAGGTTCTTCCCAAGGCTTCAAATTTGCTAATTACTGGCTGATGTTAGCTGTGCCCTATGTGGTATATGTGACCAATTGGAGTAACAATCTGAAGACGGTCTAGTTCTCAAACTCTGTGGCAAAAGTACTTCTGAGTTAGGACATGGAAAGGAAGAGAATTTTCTTTGTTTTTTATTGCACGGTGTCCTTAAAGGAGAGGTTAATGAAGAGATAATGGGCCCACAGGTGTGTGTTGGCGGGGTAATGAGTGTGCTCAAGAAATATGTATTTTATTTGGTGGCCCTGAAACTGCTTGTTGGGAAACATGTCCTGGGAGTTCCTATGGGGTATCTTTTCATGATAAAACACCAGAATGACCTTTTCTTTAATTAGATGAGTCATCTGATATGGCGGCCAATGTTCTGATAGGTGCTGAGCTCCCACTTTGTGCCAAACCCTATACTATGTCCTTTCTACCTGCATGTGCTTAATATTCACTATTACGGTAAATAATCCTTCATTGTAAGCCTGAAATTTAGCATTATTATCATCATTTTACAGAAGATGTTTAAAGATGGACCTTTAGCTGGGCCTGATCTGCTCATAATAGCCTGTACCTCTCAGGCCCCAAGAGAAGGTTTTGGCACTTATACCCACCACCCAACAACCCCCTAGCACAGGGACTCTTGAGCCAAGACTCCATTCCGAGTCTCTGCCCTGAGGCTACGCAGAAGCCTCAACCCTGTCGGAGCCTTAACAAGCGTAGGATTATTTCATTACAAACAGGATCCCAGGCTGACATATTTACTGTGTCTGCCTGGTAGAGTGATGAAGCACTCATCTCCTAGGCCGTATCAAGCTGACTGGAGTCTACCCACACGGAAAGTTTTCTTAAGATGAGGTGGATGTGGGAATAGAGCAAGAAAAGAACAGAAAAAGATTTGCTTTATTTCCATCATGAAGTTACAAATCCAGACAATTAACATGAGCAGCTTCCTGTTTATAGCTGGGCCAAATAATATTTCTTCCTTTCAGTGTTAGTGAAAGACCCAAGCTCCTTGTGATTACAACAGGGATTTTATACTCAAATGTCTGCGGAAGCTGGGAAACTTGGAACATGCAGAGGATGAAGACTGTCTGCTGGGTGGGGTTTGTGGTGACCTGAAGAGGACATGCCCCTTCCAAAGGGGACTGTCCTTTTTAGGATCAGTCAGTGAATTGCCTAGGGGAAATATGGCCATCATTTTTGCCAGAAATTACAATTTCTAAAGAAAAGTTGAAAATCTGTATTTTTCTTTAAGTTTCTCTGATATTTTTAACTGTTGCACTTCATTTAAATGTTTAAAGCATTCTATTGGTCAAATAAAACCCACAGACTTCTAATTGCTACAGGAGGGAGAACGTATGTCACTCAAATAAGAGAACCCTACTTACCGGGTGACTACAGTGCTTTAGATATTTTATAGGCCAACTCATAAAATTCTCAAAACAGCCCTGAGTTTAGAAATCATCATGCCCGTCTTACAGATGAAAGTGGTTCAGAGACATTAAAAGACCTTTGCAAATCCACACAGCCTCTAAGTGGCCAATGCAGGTCTGAATTTGGGTTGGTTTGACTGGAAGGAGCTGCAGATGGGTGATACCATGCCTGCCCTCCTCTGGGAGGCAAGAGTTCTTCTCAGGGTTATTCATCACTACTAATGGCCACTGTTTGGGGTTTAGGGCCACGCCACTGTCCTCCAAAGGGTAGACCCACTAGTATATGATACAGATGCTGGGCTGGCTCTTCCTTGATTAGAATCAGCTACCAGTTAGTAACTGATCACTAGCCTTTCTGGAGTTTCAAGCTTAGATATCTTTCATTTTGTAAAATCACCCTTTCATGTACTTGAAGTTCATATGCATAGTCAGCATTTTCTAGATTCCATAGTATCTAGATATTTCACGTGTGAAATTAAGCTTCCTGAAATGTAATGAAAACATGGCTCTTAGCCTCTAATTGGTGGTATGTGTGTGGCAGTAGGGGTGGTCAAGTCTATCCACTGATATGCCAGTTATCTTTAAACTTAAGGTAAATTATTACTTGTTTTATGTTAGGAATTCTGCGACACTTCTTGAGACACCTTGAATCTCTCTGAGTTGTTGCAAAACCAGAGCAAGAAGTCAAAGCTATAATCTGTGCTTGTCACTCGTTTTTTGAATAGATTATGAACTCTTAGAGGATTAGGTTTGTGTCTATATAGTTCTCTTTATACATATTTGAAGGCTTTCACAGCATTATCTATAATTGGGTGTTTAATAAATGCTTTTTGATGAGGATAATGGTATGGAAATAAAACTCTTGAGATTCAGAGTCTGCCTGGATTTCTTGCCTCATTAGGGAAAAAGATAAATGTGAATGCCTGGGTAAATATGAATGCAGATTTCATTCAGGAAACTACACACTCTCCTAGCTTGAAACACTGGGAAGGGAAAAACTTGAAGGGTGTGACTAAGACAGAAATTCTGGTGATTGACACTAACACCGGTTATTTACCAATCTTCCCTAACAAGGTAGACTCCATTCAAAATCCGGTGATGCATCTCATAGGCTTCTGATTGCATGACAAATCACACCAAGGTTTACCAAAGTCACTGCCATTATGGGGTATAATTGCAGACACACCAGTGCCCCACCGGGTGAAGGCAGAGGTTAATGACTTTCTTACATTTGCATCATTACTTGATCTCTGGCTCTCATGGTCAGATGAGTTTTCATAAACTCTTCTCATCTAGCTTTTGGAAGTGTATTCAGGTTCTATTTTAGGGCTGTTTTGCAGTTGTCTTTTCTCATATTTGTTTTGCATGCTAGACAGTAAGTAAAGAGAATCCAAGATATAAGCTATTGAAACTACCATGCACACTAAGGTAAATATGAAGTCTTCTGTTGAGCTTTCTAAAGGCCAAAGTGTATTTCATTTCTCATCTAAAATGTCAAAAATGTTTCCAGTTCTAATCAGCTGCCTCAATGTATCAAAAGTTCTTTGGAAGTTTTTTTCACCACCATGGTAAATTCTTTATGCAAATTGATTTTGAGCTTGCACAACAGTATGAATATACTCGACACTGAAGTGAATACTTAAAAAGGTAATTTTATGTTTTCTATATTTTACCACAATAAAAAATTATTTTAAGCATCTAATCAACCATTGAGGTTGTCAGACTGATCCACAGAACATGGGTAATTTTGGCATGCTGTACTGTAAATATGTGGGTAGAGAGCATTGCTCTATATCACTCAGGTGAAAGAAATATCATTTTATTTTCCCTAAATCAAATTAAATTTATTTCTGAGTTTCTCATCTATTGGGAGGGTCTGTGGGAAAGTCAATCTCATTATGTTTGAGGGAACACATTTCCTAGGGTTCTTCAAAAAATTGGATGAGGCTTTCATGAGATCAGGGAAGCAGGGGTAGGCAATCCTTCCCATGGATCCCTTTGCAGTTACTTCTCTGTTTGCCACATGATGCACGCTCTCCAGTTTGGTCCTTTCCTGTCTGTCAAGCTCATGGGCTTGCTGGGCACAGAGAGGTTCCTCATAATGGTCCTACTGACCTCAAAGCCGGCCAGAGAGACACTTGCTGCTGTTCTCCAGGCTGCAATGTTGGTTCTATAGGAACCTGTAGGATTCCTACCATCTTGGGTGTTATGTCAAAGGGAACATGGTTCCTATTATTCATAGAAACTCACCAATTGCTTAGCCCTTTGCTAACCTCAGAAAAGCTCATCCTCTCTGGTTGGGCTCTCTGCTTCCTTAAACCCCACACTCAATCAACCCAGGCTCCCTAACTTTTATATGAGGGAAGTTGAATTACAGGTGTCTGATGACAATACTGAAGCGGGAATTAGGATTTCTGCATGATAGACTAATACATGCAAGTGATTGGAATTATCTAGACCTCAGTTTCTTCAGTCTGAAACATAAGATGGCTAACCCTTCTTTTTGGTTGAAATACTGTATAGAGATGCTTATGATTTGGGCCCAATGGTATATAAGGTTAAGTCAACAACTGAGAGAGTATTTTATCTTCCCAGGTTTTTAGGCCATGTCCAGCTTTATCTTAATACAACTTAGGGTTTTTTTCACCTGGTATCAATGAAATAGACACTGTAGAAATGTATGAGTGAATGTGTATATATTTGGGTACAGCCAATGGCTTCATGAATAGAAAGCGAGAAGGATTATTAGACAACTTAATATGTTTACTTAAGTAATGTTGGGTTATGAGTGGTAGTAACCAGGCTCCCAAGGATAGTACCTTAATAGGTTTTGTCCTATCTCTCTCTGCCTTTGCCTTATACACATGGGTGACTAGAATATGCTAAGAGAGAGCTGTCTGCTGAGCCATGTCCACTGATGTTAGCGCACACACACAGAGGGGGATTTTAAGCATACCTGTTTTCCCAGTCATTGTATTTGTTATGGAAACAGACTCCCTATACTCATTATCAAAAAGATTGTATATTATTTCCAATTCATATTTTGTTCACCTCTTCCTTTTCATCGCATTAGTCAAGTTCAGAAACTAGACTGTCAGCTGCCAGACAGGTTGCTCTTTCTCTTTAGAGATAGATGAAAACCAATTAATAATTCATTATCAAAGCTTATAGGCCTAGAAGGTGTTTTGGCCTTCAATTCAATTATTCCCCAAAAGCAAGCAGTAATGAAACGATAAGTGTCTGGGACAGTTAGACTGGCTATTCAGATGTCAAAAACCAAATTCTCAACTCTGCAAATGTAGGTCCATATTCTGTTCTTAAGTCATCAAAGGGAAACACAAGATGTTCATTGTCAGTTTAGATTGACAGAAAAGCTTGTCCAAAATCTGTAAAGTTGTCACTCCCCATGTATTGTCACTGCATGAACCAGAGATCCAACTTCTTGTGCTTAAACTTTCTGACTAGACAAATGGACCTTTTGGGATGATGTGCATATCAGATGAATTTTTCAGCTGAATTTGAAAACTGAGTAACTTGCTTTTGTCAAGTTATTAGATCCCAAATAATATAGATTAATCTATGGAATATGAAAAAAAATCTAAAACATGGTGTCTGCTCAGGAGGCCTTTACAACTTATTTGGGGAGTTAAGGTTTATACATACCCAAACCCTCATTTTTAGTGATTCTTGGCAGTTCTTGGCAGTTTCAAAGTTCCTGTAACATAGTTCACCAAGTGTCCCAGTGTGATGCCCACAATGAAGGGTGTGGGAGGTCATAAAAGAGGCTGAGTTTCTGATGAGATGATTGCTTACATGGAGTCTCATGAATCAGGAACGACTAACAGTCTTAAATGTTCAGTGGCATTTTTTTTCACTTGAATTCTTCTCCAGATGGCAATCTAACTCGGTTTAGAGTTCCAGAAGCTAGAGGTAGGGACGGTGCTTCAATTGGCTTTTGCTTCATGTGTGCAGTAAAAGAGAAAAGAAGGAAGGTCCCAAAGCAAAGCGAGAACCAGCGAGAAAGTATCTGTGGACGTTCAAAACCTAAGAGGTCCAGCTGCAACGGAACTGGGTTTGAGTTAGGCTGTAACTGGGGATAGGTCTGGTAGCTCTTGTTTGGTATTTATCCTTGCTGTGTATAAGAGCAAGCTTTACCAGAAGCCGAATTTTGACCAGAAGCCAGACTTTTTGAACTCAGGTCTTTTATCTTCCTACGTATAAAGCTTTGGAGTCATAATCCTGCCCTGATTCATAGGGGATTACATCCTGGGGTAGGTAGGGGCAATCTTGAGTTTTCCTATACTAAAGCATACCTCAGAAAAAGAAAGTCTGCAGGTGTTGCAAGAGATAAGATGGGCCTGCGGTGGGTTGTCTCATCTGATCCTTCTGTCTTCTGCTCCACCAGGAGCCTGGTCATGGGATGAAGAACGTTAACCAGGAACTGCCAGTCATCTTCAAGGAGTCAGTCAGCTGTCCTGTAGCCTACATGGAGATAGGCTGGTGTATCACATACTCCTACATGTCTGGCTGCGGTTCAGTAGTTTACCATGCAATTTATAGATCAGAGTAGACAAAGAATAAAGTCTTTAGGATGTAAAGAACTTCAAAGAAGTTGAAACAAAGTACAAAGGTAACAAAGGATCTAGGAGGATTGCATAATTTTGGAGCCTTTTATGAAATTTGTGCCTGTGTTAAAGACCTTTTTAAAAAGCCAAATGGTCTCCTCTGTCCATCAACCTGACTCAGGAAAGCTTTGACTCTGAAAACCACAAATGTTAATGACTGAATTCCCTGCATCTACTAGCCCACTCCAGTCATCATGATTCCTTCACAAGAAAATGGTTCATTTTCTTTCATCCCATGGCTACTTATATCCATTCTCTCTATGCTTATTTAGGAAGCATTTTATTGAAGTGGCTTCCTCATTATGTGTAATTTAAGATCACTTATTCATTAATTAATTTACTCAGTACACAATAATTGAGCATATACAATGTGCCTGGTGCTGGGAAAACAAAATAATAAATCACTGTACTTATCCTTGAAGTTATCTCAGTCTATTTGTAGAGGTAAGTAAATAATTATAATACAAGTGAGAAATATCAAGTCAAATGCAAACTGTTAAAATCACAAACTAAATACTCAGGTTGGTTGGAAGGATTCACAGAGAGGGTAACCTATTTTATCAGGATCTTGAAGAAAGAGTAGGAGTTTCATAGGCAAATCAAGGGAAGAAGGGGAAAGTATATCTAAGGACGTGCATACATGAACACAGAGAAGACATGGCACAAATTCAAATCTGGATTTCACCACTTATAAGCTGGGTAAAGTAATTCAGCTTATTTTGAAGCCTCAATATTTTCATTTGTAAAATATAGTTATTTTACAATAAATTATATCCTGTCTGCTCATAAAGTTATATTGTCTCAAATATCCTCATGTTTTTGAAATTAGTTTGAAAATGATGAGATTGGGCATGATTAGTGGGTAGGTTGGATGGCTGTCCAAGTGTTGTCCTTGATGAAGGGAGACGGTACACTGCCCATCACCTCAGCGAAGGTTAGGGGCCCCGAGGATCACAGCGGGTGGAGGAGACCACAGACACTAAAATGATGGTGCTGAAAAGTCAGTCTGTTTCCCTTTTTTAAAAGCTCTGCATGGAAGCTGTCAATGGGGCTCTCTTCCCAGGCAGATTTATGTCTTCTGAATGAAAATTCTTTTACTTTGCCATTTGGAGGCTAAACAAGGCTGGAGGAACAAGGGTTTCATTTTCCTATCAGTGGCAAATGCATATCAGTCACTGTAATTGAAGTCCAAATGGAATAATTTATGGGAGACCCACTGCACGCTCCCTTGTGTGTGCACTCTTTCTTTCAATTCTCTCTTCCCCCCTGTTCTTTCCACTCTCATTTCTTTCTTCCCCTTTTGGGGTTCAATCCTGTCCACCCAAGAAGCATAGTCAATTAGAGAATGATTGCTGTCACTCTTTGGCCTCTCTCTCTTGATGCTCAGGCTAGTTGACATCAGATCCTTTTCAAAGGACACATCTTTCCAAAAAAAAAAAAAATCTATCACATTTAATGGACACCATTTAATATTAGTCACCGAAAGTAAATAATGAAGAAAGATTCCCTTTTCTTGAAAATCATATAGAAAGAGCTAATTAACTAGTGCTATGCAGAAGTGCTCTACCTGAAACCCACTGTTTATTTTTACAATGACCACTTAGCAATCAAGGACCGGAAAAGTGAGCAACATTTTATAGGTTCTTGTGCTAATTATTTTGGGGGGATGCATATAAATTTTGGGGTGTGGCAAAGTACTCTCAGATTATTCTTGGGGAGATGGATGGCATAATTTTATAAAAGCCTAACAAAACTTTAATTAAAGTGTGTGGTTTAAAATGTAAGGCAATGATGTAACTGGGTAAGAGGCTCTCTCAGTGTGCTTATCTGTACATCCTGATGAAATAAAAAAGGATGGAATAAATATTTTTGGAGGATATACAAAAGGAACCTTAGGGACCAACAGAAGAAGAAAGTACAAATTCCTTAATTGTTGTCTTTTGTTGTTCGAGGAATTCTTATTATAGAGGATGGTGACCCACTGCTTTTTAATCTCACTGATAAATAAGCAGGAAGGAATAGATAAGAGATGAAGAGGAATGATTTAAGTGGAACTTCGATAAAATATCCTTATTGTTTATTTTTTGTATCACAGGTTTTTCAAAGTTGAATATCTCTTATCTGGCCAGTATGATTTAGGTATCATCTTATCACAAGATAAGTGGTAGAGGTAATGGTGGGAGGAGGAAACGTTCAAGGCAGAAGATTAATATTTATTGAGCACCAACTATGAGTGAGGTACTATACCTTCTTTATATACACTATCCTATTTAATCAACACCCTATAAATGAGGTTATATCTACATTTATTTTACAAGTGAGGAAGCTGAGAAAGAGTCTAAATAATTTGACCAATGATACATAGCCATGGTGTATCAGACTCAGGATTTAAATCCAGATGTGTCTGACTCCAAGTTCCATACTCTTCGTATTTTGCTATGATGCCCAATAAATAACTGTTTACAGACTCATCGGTATTTCAGGTAGGAAGGTGGATCCATTGATTTCTCTTAGTCTTTTCTACAAATCTATTATCAGAAATAGTTGACTCTCATGACAATAATTGCTGGTATTATCACAATAGGAGGCTTCTTTGTGTTAACTGACTAGCATCTTTTCCCCTGTTTTGAGCAACAGAACTTGTTTTCCATATGGGGAACTAAAAACCACATTTTCTGATTGAGTTGGGAATTCTTTCTACTCTCATTCACCTCTGATTACAAGGTTGGGCACAGAATCTAGGCCTTATCATTCAGGATAGCCTATTTTCCTGATCACAGCTTTAATTTTTTTTTGTTTCCCAATCTGATCTCATCTTTCTGCTAGAGTCATTAGGGAAGATGATCTCTGTCTACAGGGGCTGTTAAACAGGTAAGATGTAAGGCTGAGACTCTTAGTAGGAACTGTTCCCATTGACTGGAGAGAAAAGAGATTGTCTGAGATATGGAGGATAAAAATGAGAGTTCAAGCTGTAATTATAATCTTTAAGAGACTGCATCTAGCCACAGCTGAACCCAATTTTTAAAATTCTTTAAAGACATGTGAATCTATAATGTTTTTCTTTTATCTTAAGTTTATTTGCAACCAAACTGATCTTAAAATGTATAAAAATCTGGCAATGTTATTTTGTGTTACTGGCTGATAAATCATCTATCTATAGTCCATAAAACAGCACTAACCACATCCCATAATAGTGGACACAAGTCTGATGCACACTTTGTGAAGGCTTTGGCACCTGTCCCTGGTTCCAGATTATCTCTAGACTTCTCTGGTTGGCCAACAAATACTTGTAGTGCCTCAGACTCTGTGGAATGCCTGGTGGAATGCTTGAATCTGCCTTGACTGAGCCATCTCTCCTCCTGAGTCCTGGAGGTTGCTGTAAACCCAAGGTGTACTGCTAAATAGAAATGAGGTAACAGCTTTATTATCGATTGTGTTCATAACTCCCAACAGCTTTCCAATAAACTTTGTTGTAACATAGGGCTTAGGCCCAAACCTAAGCAAACTCTCTGTGCCCTTTAAGTAGTCGGTAGTAGTAAGACCACAGTGCCTGGTAATGGTTAGGAGGACTGTAGGAGAGGATGATCAGTCAAGAGTCCAAGTGTGAGTTGACTTCCTGCATAGCCAGGAAACAATGAAGAAAGCCACAACCAAATGAACAAGTTTATAATTCCAGTGCTTCGCTCCACTAGAAAACATGGCCCAGTCAGTGTCCTAGATTCTGTCCAGGGAGTCAGATTGGGAAAAAGAAGTAAACAATCGACAGATTTTTGTACTTTATTATTATTATTATTAATATTGCCATCGTGTGTATTAGCAATATACCTCATCCGTGATTTCTGACACAAAGATATATTGCAAACACAGTGCTTAAGGACCAGTCAGCATTACAGGACTCACTGCACTCTTCTCAGAAATCTTCATGTACAGCACTCCTTTGTCTTTACTGAATATGTTTATATTTTCCCATACATAGGGGCCATGCTCTTCTAGAACATACCAGAGAGGGAAACACTCTCTATCATGTGGCTCTGTGATCTACTGAAGAAAAGTGCTATATGTGTGTATTTTGCAAGAAGTTATGTTATAGGGTGTGTTATCTGTTAACCAGAATCACTGAACCAGAGACAAGGTCCTAGAGGAACTACTTGCAATTATATTTCTAACTCAGTAATTCTCAGGCCTAGCTCTACAACAGAATGCCTGGAGAGCTTCTTGAAAACAGTTTCCAGGACTCCACTCAAGACCTACTGAATCAGAATCTTCTTCTAGTGGAGTAGGGCATAGGAATACTTATTTGTAACAACTGCCTCAGGTGACTCTTATGCCAGTCCACAGAATAGCCCTTGGGGATCCCTTCATCTTTTGCCTTCAAAGTTGAAACATTATTCTGAAATCTCATGAGTCAGGTAAGAATATAACCTATAGTCAAAGGTGTTTAGAAAAACATACCTGCAAACTCTCAGCAACAAATTATTTTATCTAATAGACTTCACTTTCAAAATACCCTATCTCATATCTCACATAAATTTCTGGCATTGCAGAAAAATTCTGTTTCCAGTCCCCTGCTTAGTGTTACCACTGACATTGCTGTTGTCTGCTGCTGAGGCCCATGTGAGAGCAGGTTATGTCAGGTATGCTTTCTCAGCTTCTTAGTTCCTTGTTCTGTTTTTATTTGACTCTCGATTCCAGAGTGTCCATGCTTGAGATGTTTTTTACTGATTCTGTTTACTTGAACAGTAAATATCCATTACTTGAACCTCATCTGGACCTAAATAAAGTGGTTAAAAAGGGCATCAAAATGAACCAGATCATATTTACTTGTGTGGTGTGTGGGGAAAAGACGATCATGAAAAGGGACAGAGGGAGGGTCTGGGAGCCTGAATGTAAGTTTGTCTGAAGAGGAAATGATGATTCCAGTAAGTGTCTTATTTTTTTCCCTTTTGCATTTTCCTGGTAGCTAATCCAAGAGGCATAATCCTCTTAACTGCATGTGTTCTATCAGCATTTTATCTCATCTACTTCTCTGACAATCCTTTCTATGGTTTGCTGGCTTTCTCCTATTTTTGAGAACCTCTAGATATTACATGGGAAAATCAACCCTGTTTCTCCATTTTCGTACAAGTTTGGGTTCTTGAGATGCTTAGAAAATGGGGAGGGCCCTTTGTACAGGCTGGAGTTCATGAAAAATCTGGGGCAAATGTTTCAAGCTTTCAAAATGTGACCGAGAGAGCCCTAAACCGATTTCCTCCCTCATCTTTAAGCTAGACACTAATTTATGCACTGTTTGTATGGGTCAGGATTGCTGGATTGAATCAGAGGCTGTAGGATAAAGGAAATCATGAACGTAAGCATTGGCGCACATGCCTAGATGTTGTGAACATTGGTCAGTGGATGTTAAACTTTTTTAAGTAAGCTTGACTATTGCTTTTGTTTATGTCATTGAGGAAATTAGAGCATGATGAGGGACACCCTTCACTTGGAATAGCTAAGGGCAAGGATTCTCTTCCTGTAGACCCAGTCCTAGATGTGTTATGCCTTCTGTGGAGAATGATCTCAGGGATTAAAAGGCATCTTGCCCTAGTCCTTTAAGTGCCTGTGGTTGGCATCATACCAAAATTACTTCATCTGGTTGGGAACTCAAATCCCTATGAACTAAAATACTCTTGAGAGGAGTCTAACCTTAATCCTTTTATCAACTTTCTCTGTAATTATCAGTTAATACTTTATGAGACATTTGCTGGCAGCCAATGGGAATTGGCTGGTCACAGTGAGCTCTCTTGGTTTTGTCACTCCTCACCAGCAGTGACCTTGCATTTTAATCCTCTAGGTCCTGATTCTTCATTTTTTAAGTAAAGGAACTAGGTGATAGGATCTCAGACTTCTCTTCCAGTTCTGGTTTAGTGATAGAGTTCCAGATGTGTTCCTGGATTGCTGGCTGGCTGGGAATGATCAGACTCCCTTCATGGCTTCACTGTGTTTCTGGAACTCAGGCCACACAACTATGTGTCTAGTTAAACAAAAAGAGAGTGTGGCCTGGGAGTGGAAGCATGGCAAGCCAAGATTGCCACAAAATAGCTTAGTTGCAAACCCTGAGCAGCTGCATCCCAGAGAAGAGTTTGCAGAGGAGGAGTACTGTTTGGGATGTCACAGCTCAGCAGCAGAAAAATAGGCTGATATGATCAGAAAGCATGCCAGGCCATTGTGGACATCTGCCGTGCAGAATGACATCAAGTGGCTGTCTGAACACTGTCTGCAATCCCTCTCTTGACTTTGAAGAGAGCCCCTGGGCCCCAAGCTTGAAATCTGCATAGATAGCACTGTAGCCAGCAGGCCTGGCTTTCTCATGTCAACATGATGCAAATGTTCCTGTGGATACAGGCTTTGGAGTCACGAGAACCAGATTCCACTGTGATATCTGACCAAAAAAAAAGAGAAAATGTAATAGTATTATTATGTATTCCTTTGAGCTTTCCTATATCCTGGGCACTGGGCTACATGTTTTACATACTTTATTGCATTCAGGCTGTGATCTTTTGTTCTTAACTTCTGTGGACCTTTATTTTCTTATCAGTAAAAATGGAACATTTTTGTTTTATCCGATAATAGTAGCTACTAGTGTTTACTGAATGCTTGCTATGCACCAAGCACTGGGGCAAGCGCTTTTTGTGTGTAAGTGCTTAATAGTAATAATCCTAAGAAGTAGGTAAGAATTATGATTATTTCCATTTTATAGGTAGGGAAGCTAAATTGGACTAAGTGGGATAATGCAGCCCTGGATGGGGTTTGTAGAAGGAAAGGGCTTCATGTTCCCTGTTCTTCCTGGATATCCAAATCAGGTGACTGCTTTTGCTGATATAACCCTGGATTATCCCAAAGGAGCTTTCTATTTTGAGTTCTGGCTATAAGAAGCTTTCATTTCAGGGAGGAACAAATGGAAGACTATTTGTTCATGGTTGTTTGGGTGGAGGTCATGAGGTAACCATGAGAAATTGAATCCAAGTGACCTGGGGTTGGATGGAAACTGCTTGTGAAGTGCGCACATGAATTATAGAGTTCACGTATGAGGAGGTGCTGTTAACTAACCTCCTAAAGACATCAGAAATAATATAAGTACATAAATCCATCATTTTATTTCTTCCTATGTCTCCTTTTCTGCATGTCTTCCAGAGTCCTGCTTTATTGAATTTTTCTAAGCTTCAGTTTTCTTGATCTGAAAAATGCAATTAATAATAACTTTAACTGGCTAGTAGAAGGTTAAATAGAAGAATTAAATAAGATAGCAAACATTAAAATATTTTGTTGATGACCTAATAAACATATTAGGCCCAACAGTGACTGTATTGATTTCTGAGTTATTATTTGTCACTGACTACAAGACTACATCTCTCTTTTTCTTTCTTTCTTAATAATTTTCTTTCTTCTTGGTGAAATAAAATTCTATCAAGGAGAATTGAAAATGTTTAAAAAATCGTGCAGTAATTGGTAGGGAAAGGATAATGAGACGAAAAGCTGACAACTGTCTGCTGTTAGCATATATCCGTGAGTGTGTTAATTTAATTAGAACTGCCCTGTATAAATATTAAACTAAATTCACTTTCTTTTATAGCTCCTTTGCTTTTCCAAGTATTCCCAGTTACATATTATCTTTTTAAAATTCTTCTGTGAGTTTGAGGGAGTTAATGGCAGAAAGACAACCGAAATGTAAATGAACTGAGAGGGCTTTTCGTCTTACTACACTTTGCCTCTCTGTTATTTTGCTTTGCCTAGCTGTTGACCTAGAGGCAAAAGAGAAGTGCTTGATTTCTTGCCTTCCTGATGGGGCAGTGCAACAATGTCCCTTCAGTGGGATACATATTTTGTGTTGTTTTTCTAAGGGGGTATTGGATTGGTTGGTATCTCCGCACTTCCCATCATCTGTGAACAATCACCCAACTTTTTCAGATTACTAGCCAGGATGTGGGATGTAGTTTTATTTGATCCTCCCCACAACTCCATGAAGGTAGAATAACACTATCCCCATTTTGCAGGTAAGGGAGGAGTCAGTAAATTAGAGAGCCAGGCATGTTTGAACCCAAGTCTACTTTCTAGTGTTACAGTTGGTGGACTTAGTCCTCAGATTGCATTTTTGATAGATGTGGGATAAAGGCAGTCAAAAAACTGCCCATGGAATTAGTTTGAAGTGAATTCATGTGAATCACAGAAACCCACAGGCAGAAGGAATCTCTTTTAGGATGAGGAAAGTAAAGGAGGGTTCTCAAGTACAGAATCAGATCTATCTTTATTTAAAATGTTGATATTTTGTTCATCATGGTTCTTGCATCCATTTATATTTTTTAAATGTATTAAAATATTATTTAACTTGATGACTGATAATTTTTGGTGCCCCCTGAAATATTGTGTTCTTGGTGAATGAGGTAGTTGCCACAGCCTAGCCCCAGCCCTGTAGGGTAGGCAGAATGCTAGGTAGTCTACTAGTCATATACCCTCATTTTCCACATGAAGAAACTGAGGCCTAAAATCACAAATCTGGAACTAATAACCCACATCTCTTGACTCACAATTCAGCACTCTTCCTGCTATAGCAAGTGTAGCTAAAGTAATGTGACAGATGAGCATCAGGAGGGTGTGACCTCATAATAAAGCCTGACTAAATGTACCAGGACTGAAAGTGTAGAGTCCTTGAACTGCACGTGTCTGTTTAGCACCAAATCTCCCTTTCATTCAGCAAGTAGAAATAGCTGCAAGTGGTAACAGGTGGAATTTAGATTACGCTGAAAGAACTACTTGATAGTGTGGGAAGTGAGGTGTTACACTGGTTTCTAGAAAACAGCATCAAATAAGAATGGCAACTGCAGAATTCTTCGGTTGGGTATAAGTAAATGGTAGACTGTGACCACTGGGGAGAGAAATAATAAGTAAAATTACCAAGTTCTGTTGATCACTAGGGAAGCAAGGTCTTTTTTCTTTTCTTCTGGGTCTTAGGAACCCCTTCATTTTCAGGTCAAGAATATTTTTTTGAAGCAATTTGAACCCTAGCTTGGCAGTATCCTTTTCTGCATCCCCATAAAAATTTCTTGATCTAGCCTCTACTTTATCTTTGCACCTCTAGTCAACAGAGACTGTTCCCCCAGTTCCCTATCCTTCCCGCAGTTATCTGCTCCTATAGCTCTGGGTCCTGGATAACAGCATTATCTAACCCTTTGAGTTGGCTCTCTTCTACTCTAAAAAATATCAGCTCTTTTGTGTAGTGTCCCCATTGCAGCATTTCCAGCCTCCCATGCTGGGCTATCCCATCCCCCATCAACAAATCATCTGGCAACCACATTGCCTTTCCTTGGATGACTATTATATAGGACAACGTGCATCTAGACTGGGTAAGTTAATCACAGTCAGGGGCTTTGCTCTGCACTGAATACTCAGCATTTAGCATAGTTCTCTGCTGCACTAGTAGGAGGTCAACAATACTTACTGAATGAATCAATAATTACATAAGTGCAATTTAATTCACTCCAAATTGGGTATCTCCTAAAATTCACACAGGAATTTTCAAAATGGTCAAAATGCAACACTTTTCATAGCAAAAACCACAGTGTGGGTAATCACGGAAATGAAAGAAAGAAAAAAGCTGTGGCTTTTGCATGTGGCCTGATTAACAACAATGTACTCTAGCCACAAGGGCTGTGGATCCTGTCTTTTTAAACAGGCCTAGAGCTCGCCTGTGTGCCCTGTGCTCAATCGGAAGTTTTCAGCACCAGGGATAGAGGCGTCACGTTTCCTTTTATCTCTAACTCACTGAACAGCAGGATGAAGAAATGCTCAGGGTTTGAGACAGAGCTCTCAGCCACTGTGGTGGAAATTACCCCATTTTAGCAGGAGAAAATTCACTTAGAGCCTTTTGATTTCCCTTTTCCCTTGGCAGAACTGCATTTTCAGCTGTCAAGGCACTTAGGTTTCTACAGGTTGGTTTTCAGGTGCCTGGAGAATGGGGAAGGGTTGCTATGGAAATTGGTATCTTCTGAGTTTGACACTCCAGGGGAACCACCAGTGGTGTCTTATGCTAAGCATGGCCCTTATCAAAGTAACCAAGTGTAGGCAGGAAGTAACCCTGGTTGTTTATGGAGTACTGGTTTTAGTATCTGACCTGAGGTCATTCTATTGCCAGAACGAGGATTAGGAAAATTAGCAAACTCTGCCAAGATTTATTGGTACAATGTAATATATATACTCATGAGGATAAATTCTTTATGAACTTTAAGATTTTACTGTATTTGGCTGAGAACCCAAAAGCCAGATTGACTAACTCTCTAGGTTCCCATTAAATCCTTTTTAGGAACAAGCTCATACACCCTCTCCACCCCTGCCTTTCCTAAGGACTCCTTTTGTCTTCTAATTAGCTATATTCAAATGCAGAGTTTTACTAATGCACATTAAAACAGCTTTTTTTTGTGGGGGGCATGTCTCTCATTCTGGGCCCTCTAAGTAGCTTTGCTTTTATTTACTTTCTAAATGTGATGCCTTTCCTCCATTTTCTTGGAACATCTTTTAGTTTTGCAGTCTACCTCTTCCTTTTTGCTTCATTTCTAGTCATCATGCACAATCTCTTTTCATGGTAATACATGTTTAGAGCTTCTTTCATGAGGAATTTCAGGCTAGAAAGTAATGGAGATTAGCCAAATGTCATTGTTGCCTGTCCTGTGGCCTGCATCTAGGAGAGATCCAGGTGGCTATTTCTGCATGTGTCCCTGTAACTTTGGGGGTAAAATCCTGGGGCAAAATACCTCTAAAACTGAAATCAGTCAAAGGGAGAAATGAAGTTAAGAAACCCTTTTATTTCTTACAAGCAGTCGTCCCCTCATCTCGATGGGGCTGCAGCAGAAGAGAGCTCCACCCAATAACCTCTCCAGTTCAGATAAATCCTTGCACACCCTTGTAAATTACCTATTGATATGGAGATGGGCTACTTCTCTTCACTACTTGGAAACACCTATTGATATGCAGATGTACTAAAGCCAGGCAAGAGATTCTGGAAATACTACAATTTTACCCACAGTTCCCACTTCAAAAAATGAGAGAGAGAGGTTTTCTTCCTACACTTGCTTTATGTCAATCTCCTTTTCAATGTCCAATTGCTGTAATAAAATCAGAGGTATCCCAGTCTGGGTATTTACGCACCACAATAAGAATCACTAAAACTAAGACTGCCTGATGGAAGGGTAGGAGCAGAAATTTTACCTGAACCACAAATTACCTTGTAGCATTGGCTTGAGAGAGGATTCAGGGTTTACCTAGGAGTATATATATTTTGTTTGTTTGTTTTTAAAAAAGGGCTCATGATATAGCTCATATACTTTTTGCTGACCATCTGTACAGAGATCCAAACGGAGTCAGTGCTGTTTCCTTTTATGCTTGTGCTGGCGCCTCCTGTTGGCCTCTTAGAGTCTGACAAGGTATTTTGAATCTGTCATGAAATTGGGGGAGTTCCATTAGGTGGTAGATAAAGGTCAGAGGCACACAGATTTCTTCGTTAATATGCTTGCTCTCTTTCTATCCTTAGGAATGCCATGGATACCATGGGACTCTATTTTATGCTTTGTTTCCAGATGGTGATCTTTTTAGGGAACGTTTTATGAATGGTGAAATAGCCTCTTATATTAACTTAGGGTGCTAAAATGAAAGGCTCTTCCTGTACTCTTTAGGGCCTAAATGCAACCCCTTTCCCTATTATCAATCCCAGCTCATCCTAGATGCTCTCTGTCCTCCCCTGCTCCTAGTTAACTGTGATAGCAAACATCAGCCATGCCTGGACTCAGAATATGGCCACAGTCACCACAGCAAAAGGCATGCAGATACCATGAGACCAGGAAGAGCTCGTAAGCATGGATGTGCTTTTGTGTTTTGTGTTGATAATCATTCTCAACCAGTCTTCTACATATGTCCAGTCACTTTAGGTCTTCCTTGTAAACGTGTGAGATGGTAAGGATCATTTCCAACCACACAGGGCTCTCAGCATTTTCATCCTTTATTTCTACTCTGTGGTGGCCTCTCCATCCTGTTTCCTTCATCGACGATCCAAAACAACACCTCTCTCCTACTTTCCTCATTCAACCCTCAGTTTCACTGGGGAACCTTCTAAGTCATGGGGAAAGTTGATGCTATTTTATGGTATCTCTTTAAATTCTCCATCTCTTTTCACTTACAAACTTTCTGATTCATTCTCATGTCCTTTCCTTCAGGCTTAGAGGTTCCTTCTCTGGTTCACGACTGGTCACTTCTCTTCTGTCTTCTGGAACCTTTCCCTGTAACTTACTGCCTTTTCCTGCCCAGATGATCTTCAGTCTTTCCCAGTCTAACTGGCTTCATCCTGTCAGTTCAGAGCAGCCTCTCCCATGTCCCTACCTACCATATATCCCTCCCTTGACCTCGCATCCTTTCAGCTCCCATCTTGCTTCTCTTTGCTTTCTTCTTGTTTCTTTGTTAAGTCTAAACCACCGTTCATTAAAAACTCACTGAAATCTGAATTCTCTTTTTTCAGAGCCAATGAATCTTCCTTAGGCCAATGATTTATTTTCTCACCAAACTTGCTTTCCTGCAATATTTGCCATTTCTGAATGTGGCATTACTATCATCTAGCTAGGTAATGCAGAAACTTCACTCCGTCCTTTTCCACAGCTTTTACAAACAACCAAGCTCTCTTTATTACTTCTCCCTTACTACCTCTCAGTTCCATCCTTTCCTATACCACCAACTATGTTCAGATCTTTATAATTTCTTACCATCCCACTACATCAACCTCCTGATAGCTTTTCCTCCATTCATCTTTTATTCAAGTCCATCCTCCCATGTCACTCAAGCACATCCCCCGCATTCACTATGGATGATGCAAAGCTGACCTGATATAAAACCCTTGTTACCTCTTTACTCCCTTTAGGATAATCACCAATTTTCTTATAAGGCCCTCCAGTGTGTAGCTATCCTGATTCCAGCATTTTGTTTCCACCAACCCTTACCTTACTTTTTACCCTCCAGCAATATCCAGTTTTTGGTAGTTCTCTATATTTAATATATTGTTTCTCTAATCCATGTTTGCTTGAGCTTTCCCTTTTGCCAATACTGGCTTCTTCCTATTTGCTTAGTTAACTCATACTCATCCTTTAAGAATCAGTGCAGGTGTCATCTCTCCAACAAGCCCTCACTAATATTTCTCCTATTTTTTCCATCTCTTACCACACTGGGTTAGTTACCCTTCTTTCTGTTAGTATAAAATATTGTGCATATGGCCATTATTGCACTTGTGGTATTGAATTATGATTATCTGCCTCTGTATTTGCTTTCTCAATATGTCTTCATATTCTCTCAATATATCATTTGCATCTATAGCTCTGAGCAGAGTTCTTGACACACAGGAGGTGTTAAATAGATGTAGGTTTAATACATTTATGCCAAATTTAGAGCAGGTTTGAAGAAATCCAGCCTTTTCCCATGAAGTAAGGGAGAATTTGAGGGACAATGGCTTGAAAAAGATTTGAAGATAGTTTTTGTAGCCTGTTTGCCCCTTTAATGGAAATTCTGATTTAAACCTAGTGATTCTCAAGTCTTTAATTGTTCTCCACCACTAGGAGATAATAAGACAACAAGGAGTTTACCTCCTCTCTTTTGAGTATTGGGGAACCCACTGTGGAGACTTTTAAACCCATGATAGTGTTTTCTATCAAAACTAAGACAAATAAATATTCACTGACAATAATGACTATGGATAAATGCTGTCGGAGGGAAGCAAATATCAACAGAGATATCAGTGGATCTGTGAAAGCCGTGCTGAATTTCATACAAATGTAAACTTTATAAAATAAGATTTTAGACAATGTCATAATCATATTAAGAAAGTGGAATAAGAGTGAAATGTGCGTTTTATTTGAGTGTTCCCCCATACATAAGGAATACTCTATATGGCAATAAGTGATGCACAGCAGCTAGCCAGTTGTAGTCATCCTCATTTACTTATACTTTATTTCTAGATCCTGTTTCATTCGAATCATTGTCAAGGTATCACTCAGAGCCCCTTTCTGTTCTCTCTTTCTCTTTAATATATATGTAAGTTCTAAACCAGATTCTGGGGGAGAATTCTGAGACGATCATTACGCCGCATTCTTATTCGGCATTCTTAGGATTATATTTTCCTTTACAAGTAGCATTTCTGTATTTCACTGGAATCCCTACAGTCTCTTCTTTTCTTTGAAATAGAAACAGGTGCTCTCCAACCTGTATTTGTGCAGTATTTTTTGTAGTAGGCATTTACATGTACTTTCAATGATAATGGTTATTTGTACATTAAGAAGAGTTTCACTTTAAAAATGAGTTTTTCTTCCTTTTCCCCGTATGTGTATGTACACAAATTAATACAAATAAGGGCAGACCTGATTGCTCCTTTGTTGTAAGTAAAGACCATCTAATCATAATAGAGCACAATTAATAATTGTTTATAATGAGCAAATTAGAGCAATAATGCAAGGAAATGAGAACCAATTCCTTGAAATGTTTATCTTTTAATTGAAAAAAAAGGAATTCTCCTTTTCCCCTCAAGTAGATTGAGACTTCCTACTCAGCTGCCCTACCCCTGCCAAGTATGGAGGTGCTGGACATTCTGCTCTGTTCACTGAGTGAAATCTGGAGGGAGGATGGGAAGAGGAAAGGAAAAGATCTGTTGAATTTGGGGCTTAGTTCTACTCTGGAGTATACGACAGACTGACTTCGGCAGACACTCAACAGCAGGCACCCATCCATTCATACCTGTGTTATTCTTTAGGATTATGCAGTAAAATAGTTTAGTGATCAAAAGCTGGAGCTTTGGTGTTAGAAAGACCTGATTTCTGATCCCAGCTTTGTCACTTTACTAATTTGTGATTTTAAGAAGTTACTTAAATTTTCCAAGACTTAGTTATTCCAACTGTGCAAGGGGATTAATGACAACACCCGCATCACAGAGTTTTGTGAGGCTTAATATGATACTTCATGCTTCAGTGGCTGGCACATAGTCAGGGTGCAGTAAATGTTCTCCATGAGAAAGAGGAGAGGAAGTGATTCAGAAGTCCCGAGGATAATATAATGTAGTTGAAAGAAGGCAGGGTTAGGCATTTAAATCCTGTATTCATTTCTTACTAGCTGTATCAGTTGGATAAGGCACTCTGAACTTTGTGGGCCATGATTTTCCAAATCTAGAAGAAACAAGGGTTAATAATTCTTATTTATAGGCCAGTGCTGAGGATTAAATAAGACAATGTATGTATAAATGCCTAGTTGCCTAAAGCTTTATCTTTCTGCTAGTGGGAGCTAACTATATGCTAATTATGCTGGTATGCTACTGATGTTGAATAGAGATTAGCTATGATTTATGCTATTCTCAACTGACTTTCTCATACTATGAATGAATCCTTGTGTGCTGTTCTACTCAAAGTTTCCATCAGATTCATGATTCCTAATTCTTAAGAGCAAAGCTTGATGCCTAAGAGTATTTAAAGGCATAGCAGCTGCTGTCCTAGCCCCTCCCATATCCCTTTATTCCTGCCACTTCAGGACACAACAGCCCAGCTTCTATCAGCACATACATTTCTCTGCCTGGGAGCTTTGTCCTGCTGGAAGTGCAAAGGAATTAACAGTCCCCTTCCCCAACATCCCTCAGCCAATAACTGGTGCCATTTTCCACTGGCTCCTGGACTTTGCTCAGTGAGTTTCAGTACCATTTCCCTTCGTACCTGGCTGGATAGTTGCTGTCCCATCCATATGTCACCCCCACATCATCTTACAAATAAATCACCTGCACTTTAATCCTGGTCTCAAACTGTGCTTCTGAAGAAACCCAAAGGAAGACACATGACTACCCCAGTCAGCCAGCCCAGTGATGCTTGTGGAGGGTAACTATATTTAGATCTTGAAACCAGGATTTTTACTGTAGGGAACTGGTTATAATAGAATTAGTTCCATCTTGTCTGAGGCTTAATTTGTAGGTTAGAATAAGTATGACTGGGGCCTTTTGGATCTTTTCATAAAATGCTATCAGTCTGAATACCTGTCAATGTGCTTGGGTTGGTAGGGGCTATGAGACTCATAATTGACCTTTGTTGGAAGGACACTGGATTTGGGATACAAGTGGGTGAAAGAGGATCATTACACTGACTCCAGGTCTAAACTTGGGGCTTGTGGTTGTTCTGAGGAGGTCTGGATTCAGATGAGATTTTGAGGATCATCTAGTCCCCAAAGCACCCAGATTTTACAGTGACCTTCCAATTAGTGATTCTCTTATTCTAGCTACCCTGACTGAAGGTGATCTGTATGTCTAAGATTAGCTGAGGACCAGGTGGAGACAATCTGTCCAGATGTTCATTTCCTATAATCTCTCTAAATTTGGCCAACTGGTGTGATACAGTCATGGACAGAGATCATAAACGGGCTTCACAGGGTCCACAAACCTCTTGATATTTTATACAAAGCTTTGTGTTTCTGTGCATTTCTTTCTGGAGAAGAATTCAGAAGCATTTGGATTTTAATAGGGGTCTTAACACATTAAAAAACACTTCAGCTTAATGTCTAATTTTAGTGCTAAGGATCATGTGAAGGAATGTTTCTGAGCACCAATTATATAAATTGTAAGAATAGTGCTCCTTGGGGACCCAAATGGGTTCAGACCTGGAGCTCTGGGATCCAGAACTCAACAGTTGTTTCGTGGGGCATTAATTCTCTTACATACCCAGGTTTGCTCAAATGCCTTGCAGGTTCCTGTAGGCTGCCCACCTGTTGGTAGCAGAGAAGCCTCAGGGCACAAAATGAAATACACATGATGCAGCTGAAGCAAAGTGCTGTAGAATTATTCCTAAACAAAGCTGCTTGTAGGACCACTCCTGGGAATGTAAAGGTGAGCAAGAGAGGACATGAGGCAGGGCACAAGAGCTATCTGGTATACCTTCTTTGTACTAGCATCTCCCCTTGAGACCATATTTATCTTAATATTGTTGGCACACATAGGCCATAAGGATGTGGTGGAGAGGTGAACTTTGTAATCACAAAAAATACATTCCCACAGGCTATTTTGATTCTCAAATAGTCCTCTGGGTGATGTAGGGTGAATAGTGGAATTCCTGCTTTTAGAAACAAGTAAGTGAGAGCTCACAGAG
This sequence comes from Manis javanica, assembly GCF_040802235.1. Classification (NCBI taxonomy): domain Eukaryota; kingdom Metazoa; phylum Chordata; class Mammalia; order Pholidota; family Manidae; genus Manis; species Manis javanica. The sequence continues at coordinate 23,663,098 of NC_133163.1, read as the reverse complement.
GCTAATGTGAGAATTGACTAGGTTCCATAGTTAATGTATCATGGAGTTGATTTCTTCTTTCTTCAAAGTTTTCTGTGACACCCTTCTGCTCAGTGGCAACACATCATCAGAGAAGAAAAACAATTCAAGCAAAGATATGTTGATGGGGGCTCCATAGTTTTCACCATCTTATGCATGACCTGCCAAATCTTAACCAGAAGGAACTTTTGCTTGCAACTGGGTTATCGACAGCATGTGTAGAGATGGCAGCAGAGATGAGTGGGGAGAAGTTACCCAAGAGACTACAGGGGGATTCCAGGCTCAGATGCTGGGTTTCTGAGTTGGCAACCACATGTGCTTTTTGCTGCAGCACTTGCGCAGGTTGCAAGGTAGTCCAGTTGATTTTAAAAACTTATTTTCATTGTTTTCTCCCTTAATGAGAGTTTTAGATGTTGATTTATTGGCAGTGTTACAGATGGAATTTAACCCTGGTGATACTGATACACTGGTTCTCCTCTTGTAAACATTAGAAGGTAGGTGGGGAGTCTGGGAGAACCAGGTCAGATGGGACCAGTAGGTGTACTACTAATGGGTATACTGTGCTCTGGAGTCAAAAGAAAGGGAAGAGGAAGGGAAGAGGTCTCTGATACTAAGCCTATGAAATACTCCTACTTGCATCTGGTTGCAAGCAACAGAGTCGTTTGCAATAAATACACTGGGAGGCTAGAGACCGATGGAAATGAACTTCAACTATTTTCTGTCTTCCTTTCACCTGTCCCCTCTGTTCCTCTTTTTCTTCCAACTCTTATTTCTTAATTTATTTTATACATACACACAATTTTACATAAATCATGCATACATATGATGATTAATGTTTTTCTAAGTGCATTTCTTTCCATTTTTGCTTGATTTCCCTCTCTTCTTCTGTTTGCCTATATTGGTCCCCTAATTCCACTCTAAGAGTTCATGTTAATAACCGAATATATATCCTGCAACATTTTTCTTGTATTCATATAATTTATACATGTTTTCCAGGTCAGTGTTTTATAAAATGTGCTTATTTTGCATATTGATTTCCCTTCTAGAGAAAATTTTGTTGTGTAATACTGAAGTGCTTAAAAATATACTTCTTGGTTTAAAGAACAGCAAAGCAAACCTTTGTAGTATACCTACACCCTAGATGAAGACACAGAAATTGACTAGTGCCTTTAGAATGTGCCTGTTTATGACCTCTTCTCCCACTTTCCCTTGAGAACACCATTCTCGGGAATTAGTGCTGTGCTTCTTTTTATAGATTTTATTTTTCTTGCTCTACTGTCCTTTGTGGAAATCCCTCCATGTCAGAAGGCAGAGCTCTAAAGAACTCTTTTGAAAGGGTGCATACTACTCCACGATAGGGGTACATTATATATGTGGGATCTCCATACTGATTATAATTTTATTTCCAGGTTTTTATTCTACCATGCACAACATTACAATAACTGTCCTTGGGCATTTCTGGTGCTTTTATCTCTATGGTGGAAACTAGGATTGGGGTTGATGAACAGAAGGGATTGTACATTTTAAATATGAATAGATGCCATCAGAGTAATTTCTAAAACACTGTAACGCTTCACAAGTGTTAGCTCAAGCAACGTGTGAGAGCACCTTTTACAGGCATCCCTGATAAAAGGGGCTGTTGCTATTTTCACTTGTGCTTGTCTGAGGAGTGTCAAGTGATACCTCTTTGTTATTTTGATTGCATTTCTCAGACTACCAGTGAATCTGATCATCTTTGCATTTGTATGTAGACCATTTAGCTGAGCATTTCTGTGAAGGGACTATTTATGATTGCTCATTTCTTCAGTAGAGATGTTTGTCTTTTTCTTGTCTTCCCAAAGTCTATTACTTGTTTATTTTGTTTAGGGCATGTTTTACCATCAGCTGTATTACTTTTTAATGTAGTTAAATGCCCATTTTTTAAATAGTATAGCTTCTGGGTCTCCAGGATTGGCAGAGAATGTTTCTTCTATCTCCATTTTGGAAGAGTGTGATTAGTGTTTTAGACTGTCAAAATTTACAAAAATTTAAATTTTACAAAATTTACAAAAATCTGAAGTTTTTCATTTGAATCTTAATTCACCTAGAAATCCATTTTTGTGTTTAGTGTAAGCTAGAGGTCCACACTAATTTTCTTAATAATAATAGTAACAATAATAATAATAATAATAATAATAATAATAATAATAATAGCAGCTAATACTGACTGCAGGTTTACAGTGTGATGCAGTGTTACACAGGCACTCTACAGGTATTAACTAATTTAACCCCTGTTACTCACAACTCAAAAGACATAGATTTTCTTAATTATGCCAATTTCCAGATAAGGAAAATAAGGCCCAGAGAAGCTGATAAATAGTCCAAAGTTCACACTAAGGTAAAGTGTGGAAATCTGGCTCTGAAGTCCCCACTTTTACTTAAGTGCTTCTTGCTTGCCTCACATGTGAGCCAGGATTCTCTGTTAATCAATCCATCCTTTCCCACTGAATTGCATTTCTTCTTTTGTCCTCTATTACATTCTCATCTATACCAAAGTCTGTCTCTAGAGTCTCTATTTTGTTGCCTGATCTATTTATCTATCGCTATAATAATTCCGTACTGATTTGATTGCAGTAGCTTTATAATGTCTGATACTTAGAGAGTCCAATCCTTCCTCCTTGATCTTCTTTTTTCATTCATTTATCAACTGTTTGCAGGCATTCATTCTTCCATATAGAATTTATGTTCATTTTATTCAATTAAAAAATATCTAATGGGACTCTGATTGAAATTGCATTAAATTAGTATGTTAATTTTGGGACAGTTGGTATGTTCAGGTTAAATATTCCCACTTAAAATACTACATATTCTTTTCTCATCATTCAGATATTATTTTATATTTTCCAGTAAGATTTTGCATTTTTCTTTGTGTTGCCCTCTGAATTTTTTAAAGTTTTTATTGATGTTGTAAATAAAATATTTTCCTCATTTCCATTTTTTCATGATTATTACTAGAGTAAAGTATTGATTTGCATATATTTATTTTATATGCAATCATGTGAAGAAAACTATCAACATAATTTTTTTTATTAACTAAAAAATGATCATATCAATACAGAAATAGCATTTGATACATTTCAGCAGCCATTTTTAATAAAATCTAGGCAAAATGGAAATAAAAGATGATTGCTTAGATACATAAAGATTATATACTAAAAAAACAGTAGATCAGACAAATATAGAAATCATGTCAATTAAAATCAGTATTCAGGGATGCCCATGTTACCAATAGCAAACATTACATTTGTTAGAACATCCAAGGTAATAAAATAAGAAACTAAAATAACTGGTATAATAACATCAGAAGAGTTCAAAATATCTTTTTGCTGATGCTCTGATTGCCTATCAAGAAATATAAGTAACTCTAGTTAAAACTTGCTTACTGATTAAGATAATTTGGTAAGCTGGATGGTTGGCTGTAAGATAAATATACAACATCAATAGCCTTTTCTATTCTATCAGTAATGTCCCATTTTTAGTTCTCAAGACTCAAATTCCAGAAAGGGATCATCTAATTGCCCTAGGTTAGATCATTTCTCACCCCTTGGCTAGAGAGATAAAGAAATATTTGAGGGTCTTATTTGTTTTTTGGTAAGCTGTAATAGATTTTATTTTTTCATTCATGGAGTCCAGGTCCATCCTAACCAGTTTCATCCTCTTACAAGAAGAGGTTTTGCCTCCTTTACTGTTTCAACTTTGCACAGCACGCAGGACCACGTCCTACATCTAGTAAGCAGGGCTTTGTCCATCCAAACAAAACTGTTGAGTTCTCACCTTTATGCCTTTGCCGTTGCTATTCCCATTCTTCAGAATGCCCTTCCTCTTCCTCTCTCTGTTCACTTGCTCTTTTTTTTTTTAAGCTTCAGCTCAAGCATCACCTCTTCTGGGAAGCCTTTCCTGAGCCTGCATTTCCAGACAACATTAGACGTTCCCCTAAAAACTGCCATAACACTGTGTGCATCATGCTACCACACTGATTCATATAATTATCTGTGGACGTATCTGTTGCCTCCACTAGATTTTCAGTGCCTCATCAGTGTGCTCAGCTTCTAGAACAGTAGATGGCACACGGGCAACCCCAGTGAGTATTTTATGAATAAATGAATAAATGTATGAACGAATTAAGCAGTGCTATGCTAGCAGTGATGTTGGTCATATCTTTTCAGAACTTGCCATCTAATTTTATCTTTTCCAATTCCATTAACCTCCCAGCTCTTGTGTCTGGTGAGGATGCTGGTGAACTTTCAGACGGGAATGCATTTCTTCCTTGAAACCTGGGCCCACTTCTTGTCTTTCATCTGTTCATTCTACTCCTGCTTCAACATCAAGCTGCTCCCATTGCCTCTCCCTTTGACTCTCCTCGCCCTGTTGGGCAATTTAGTTAAAATAAGAATCTCTAGGAATCCTTTAGTTTACTAAAGAGGATCTCTTAAGAAGAAGACGGAGTTGGTCCTGCAAGCTTCTACCTCCATGGCTTTCTCTTTCTCTTGGTTTCTCTCTGACAGTCCCCTTTTGTACAGCCATGGCACAAATTAGGTGTTGATATCCAAAAGGAGACTATTAGAGTCACTCACAGTGAATTATCAGGGAAGTTCAAATGACCTCCCTCTTGCTCGTAATTATATTTTACAAGAAAGCCAGAGAGAGAGTAAAAAAGAAACCTCATGCCAGAATTTCAGGTAAGCATTGGCAGGGAAGATATTTTGGGTGAGCAGACCATTATTATAAGGTTTAACTTGCTCTGTAGAGGGGATGGGAGCTCTGACTGGGATGCCCGAGAACAGCCTTGGGTGGCATGGGGGTTAGACTGGAGGTAGTACTGGCCATCTGGGTTCAGAGATTTGGGGGGACAAGTCTAAGCTCTACTCCAGTGCCAGCTATATGACCTTGAGTAGTTTATGTGACCCCTCTGAGCCTCAATGTCCTCATCTATACAATGAGGATAGCAATGTGTATCTTATCTATACTGCCACTCTGTTGCAAGAACCAAATGAGATCAGATGTAAAGTCTTCAGGAGTCAGTGTAGTGCAGGGGTGCAGCAGGAGGGCTGCAGGGTCTGACTGGGTTCAAATTGTGGGCCTGACACTAATTAAATGTCAATGACCTTGTGTAAGTTTTTAACCTCCGTGTGCCTCAATTTCTCTATCCATATAATAAGGGTCATACAGAGCCTTTCTCACAGAGTAGTTGAAGATGAAATAATTTATATAACGGCACATACATGTATGGCACATAGCACTCAGTTAGCGAGGCTCTAATCATCAAAACTACAGAGCAGGAGATGCAAATGGAGGGTCCAGGTCTCCAGAGAGGGGCCAGTCTCAGCCTCTCTGGCTTTGGCTGAAAGATTAAGACTTACTTTATTCCTGTATATGAACAGATCTATGGAATTAAAACCCAGTTTCAGCCTCTTTTCTCTCCCTTATATAAATAAGTAAGTATGCTTTGTCTCTTTTGCCCCTTTTCCATTCCAAATGCAGAACTTGTCTATTTCTCCAAATGCAGAACACTCTCCCTTGTCTATTTTCCCTTCATCTGACCTCCTCTCCCTCTCTCTTCCTGCCCTCCTCCTAGTTGTCTTCTCCCCTCCATCCTCCCCATCCCTTCCTGCCCTCCTCCTAGTTGTCTTCTCCCCTCCATCCTCCCCATCTCTTCCCCCTCTAGCCCTTCCACTCCTCCCTCATGCTCCCACTTTTCCCATTTCTGTGAGTGGGCTCATCAAAGCATCGTTTTGTTTTAAGTTTCAATAAAGACAAGTCTCTTTCTAAGAAAAAAAAATCATATCAGCTGCTAAGAGAGTGACATTTTCTCCTCATTATAGAATATTAGGGTTGGAAGCGCCCTTAGAGATCAAGTAGCTCACGGGTTCTCAGATGTGGCTAGTTGATCATGACACCCTGGGAAGCATTTAAAAAGCAAGGTCCTGCTCCCAGTGATGCTGGATCAGAAGGTCAGCGCTGGAACTTGGAGTCATAGTTATGTGTGGTTGTCCCAGAATCAGGAAGACTTGGGTTTCAGTTCTAATTCCACCATTCACTAACAGAATTGTCTCAGTTGAGCTATTAAAATTTGCAGAGCCTCAGGAATATCTGTTAGATGTAGAAAATACTTTCCTCAAATAGCCCAGCAATCAGCAGATTGCTCAGCATATAGTAGGCACCAACAACTGCTGCTTTTCTCCCTTCCTCTGGTCAACTGCAGAAATTCTGATTATCTCTCCAAACACACAGGAGGATGAGAGAGAAAAGGGGGCGTAAACATTTCTGGACCTTGTAGCCCATCTTAGAAAGGGAGAAGAGCTACTCAACATCCTTGTCCCCACTCAGACCCCGACCCAGCTGCTTCCAGACATGGGCAAGACAGGTCCCAGGCACCAGCATGAAGTCGGGAAACAAAAATAAACACCATTTATTGTGAATTCATTTTCTCAGGACTATTTCAGTTAATGTCTGCAACAACCCTGTGAAGTATGTACTGTGATTATTTTTAACCACGTTGACTGTAAAATGTCTGTAGGCAGAGCTTTTTTTTGGTCTACTACTTACAAATCTGGATCATTTATCCCATCCCTTGTCTCTGTTTTCAAATCCCAGATTAAGTATTGAGGAGTCTTGGATTAATTTCAGCCATAATGTACTGGGTACACAGCTAATACGGAAGAGCTAGTAGGCAGTTTGAGGCACCCTAAGAAATTGCATCTGCCTAGGGTTCATTTCCATTTGCTCTTTGACACTGGTGGTGAGCCCTGCTGTAGTCCCCACTGATTTGAAGGCCCATTCTTTTCCGGGGACCCCCAAAACTTAGCTCCCGAAGCTTTGTTTTTGCCTACGGGGAGCCCTAGCCTCATCCACCCCTCTCTTCTCAGAGTTTCAGGAAAGGCTTCTATCAGCAAGAATCCAGACAAGTTAATTCATCCACAGGAGGCTTGACAATGGTGCTTATTCTTTGAGAAGGAGGAATACTTGTGATTTCATGTAACAAAGTTACAATTTTGGGAAGTCTACGGAGTTGATCTGCTTTGTCACAAGTTCTATATTTCTACTGCTCTCCACCCTCCCTACTGCCAGCCAAATGATGTAAATCTCATGCTTTTTTCTTTCTTCATCACTCATTTAATTTTATCTTTAAACTTATGGTCCAAATAACCCTCCAGGTTAACTGTGCCCGCAGCAACTGGCTTATTAACTCTTTCTACCAGGCAATAAGATTGGAGGGAGGAGGTGGATTAATGCAGCCTGCTTGGGATTTATCAGGGTCGAAAAGAGAAGGGAAAAGACATGTGTAACATTAAAAAGAAGCAGAAAGGCAGGGAGAGGAGAGAGTGTTGAGGGAGATGAAGGGTACACTCTGATGGGAACAGATTGCCCAAGAGGCAGGTGGGTGGCAGAGAGTAAAAATAACCAGGGAGTGACCGAGCCTTCATTTTCTTTAAAACACTCACAGTTTAAGGAGATATTGAAACTGCTAATTTTGTTGGCACTTTGACACCTCCCCCTAATTAATAAAGGGCTTATTAGGTGGATGACCAAGCTGCTCATACACAAAGAAGAGAAACTATGTTGAAGTTGCTCAGTTTGGCAGTCACGACCGAGTGAGGTGCTGCTGGGGATATGCACTTACTGTGGGCTTTCTGCTGGGCGCTGTTCCTCCTGGCCCCACATTCCTGGCTCCACATGCTCACCACTGCCCTCCCTGGTCCACGGCATAGAAGCACGGCCCGAAACAGGCTGCTTCTGGCCCAAGCAGGCTAGAGGGACGTCTGTCTATGCATTATTGGGGCTGCAGAATCTGGCCTTCAAAAGAAAGGAACAAAGTGACATTCTAATAATACCTATATGCTTTGTCAAACAAAAGCTTCTACATCAAATCTTCCAAGTGGGCTACCCCTGGGGGCAGCAGTTCCTGCTGCTAGTTTGTGAATTCAGGTCCCAAGCATTACCTTTAATTGTTGATCTTTTTCACCTGCAAGATGCTCCAAGCACCAGAAACTTGAACAGAGGAGAGATGGATGCTGACATTTCAGTCTTTGTGGGCCAGTTTTCTGAGATCAGCAAGAATAGTGGTCTCAGGGAGCATCTTCCAACAGTTTTCAGACTTGAAACAACTAACTCCATTTTCTCAGGGAGACACTGTACTTGACATAGCTCTAGATCTCACCTTCCAGCCATCCACCAAAGCCATCTATTTGTCTTCCAAATCCCTCATGCAGACCATTGTATCAGTAGCATAGAGCAGTCAAGAGCATGGGCTGGGGGCTCACACCTCAACTCTGCCTTTACCAACTTGAGTTATCATGGACAATCACCTACTATCTCTGTGTCTCTATTTCCTCATCTGTAAAATGGGGACCCTAGTGGTATCCACTTCAAAGGACCATTGTGAGGGTTAACGAGGTAATAGATATAAAAAAGTACTGTGCCTGCTCTGTACTAAGCACAAAATAAACAACATAAAGGTCAAGTTTCAAAAAGCTTTAGAATATTATTTTGTGGGAATGTCCTTATACATTAAGCAGGGCAAAATTTTTAAGATCATCTTCTGGTGAGTGAGAAAACTGAGTCGTGTAATGGATTGGTGGCTTTCCCAAGGTTTATAATTGAGAAGGGATAGAATGGGCTCTAGAGCCCAGGTCTTTTAGTTCTAGTTTGTTTGCCATACAAACATGCTCAGAATATCCCTTAACATCCTTTATCCTCTCTCCATTGGTGCAACAGGGTGCAGAGAGTGGGAAATATCACACAGCTTCCCTACTCTGAAGATGTGTGGGTCAGAGGAAAGAGCCCTTGGCTTGGATAGTCACCATGACTTGTAATCTTGGACAAACCACTTTATCTACGTGAACTTTAAACACCCCCACCTTTAAATGGAACATGATGATTATTTCCCTTTATGTACATCTTAGATATCTATTATCCAGCTAAAATAGAAACTCAAAATTAAATATCGCTAAGGGCCAGTGATGGGATATATATGGTTAACCCTGGAGAAAGAATATTCTTTCCAACATTGTGCAAACAAACTTGTGATTTAGAAGAAAGCAGAAAAGGTTATGTCCTTAATTATTCTTTTGTTGTTTCAGTTTGGAGGCTGTCTTTTTAACAAAATGAATAATGCAATTGGCTATTACGGAAAGATGTTAAATTTTGATGATGTTGAAATGAGAGACTGGGATCCTGTATGTGAGGAGCTCTAACTTCCCTTTCCAAAGGGGAGGTTCCCGTGTGTGTACCTTCATGGACCAGCCCTGCCCCGCTGGCTGGAAACTCCTTGCTAGCCCAGATTGCTGCTGTTTAGGTAGATATAGGCCATTTCCCAAGGAGAATGCAAAAGAAGTGATGGTTTCCATTGGGTGTCCTTATTCTTTAACTTATTCAGGCTTCCTGGCACCACTAATCCATACATGTTTTGCAGTGCATGCCAAGAGGCTGGTTAAATTGGAAATTATTCTTTAATTTGTTAAATAATAATAGCATAGATGGCATTTTCATTTTAATCCAGGACTCAAGACTCCAAAATTCATAAAAACTTGACCAAATCTCAAAAGGTATAACATCAGGCACTGCATTTTACTGGCTCTAGAGGCAATGTGTACATGAGGGTGCTTCTTAAACTAGCAGATATCAGCCTTGGTGACACATGGTGATGTGTCATGATCAGTATGAGATATATAATATGTAGTATGTTACTAAATAACGAATCATCCTGAAATTTTGCCCAAGATTTACTAGAAATTTACGTTAGCCTAGGTTCAGGGTTACTGCTAAAACAACCTCATTTCCACCCACCTGCACTCCACATGCTCCCAGGAGGTTCTCTGCCATGGGGGTGTGCCTTGTCTGGGAGTATCACTCATCATTGCACTAGAACAAAAGGAGTATCTCAACTTTAAGCTCCTTTGTGTGAACAAATATGTTCATTTTCAAAGACCCTCAAGGGGTAGAATTGTGGTCACTGGATTTCTCCCTAGCAGATGATGGCAAGAAAAGATCTCACTAGGAGATTTCCTGTTTTAATGCTTCTCTCCCCAGCCCTTGTGCATTAATTTGATAAGGAAGGGACAGTGGAAAGATAGCAGGGTTTGAGCCAAAGTGACTCTGACACTTAACAGGCTGTGTGGCCCTGAACAAGTCACTCAATCACTCTGAGCTTTAGTGTTCTTGTTTGAAAACTGAGGCTAACAGTAATATCTACTTTGTTTCCAGGATGAAAACTAAGATGCATGAAGGTCCTGGTGCAAAGCCAGGCATGAGTGGCCTTCAGTTATTATAACAGTTATAAGAGTACTGTTGCTGTGCTTTTTCATCTCCCTCCAGTGCCTGTGAAAGGGAGTGTATTGTATCTGGGTGAGAATAGAGACTCAGCATCTAACTGTTCATAGGAGACAACTTGGCCTCCCTCACAGCTGGTACCTAAAGCATCAAAGAGTATCTGTACTCCAGGTACGTGTTAGATAATTCAGTGCAAATCTACTGCAATCCAGCACCTCCCAGAGGCGTGCCTGTGGCATCTGGTATTTATTTTTTCATTTATGTAGTAGTTACTATGTACCCAGCACTGTTCTAAGTGCCCGAAGAATACTCATTTATTCCTCAGAACAACTCTATGATGTAGGTACTATTGCCCTCACTTTATAGATGAGAAAACTAAGGCACAGAGAGGTCATGTACATCCCCCAAGGACCACAGAGCTAGTAACTGACAGAACAGGATTTGAACCTCAGTGGTTAGGCTCCGGAGCTTGGGAACCTGACTATTACACTATGTAAGGAAGACTGTCTCCTGTTGCATTCACCACCCATTCTTCCAGAGTCATCACATTCTTTCCCTCAGCTTAGCGGGATTATCTGGAAGCAGGAGACCCAAACACATGACTTCAGCACCCTCTTCCTCCTTCCTCAGAATTTAACATCCAGCCCTTAATGCATGAGTCACCTGTTTAGATTCTGCATCTTTGCCAAACTTGTAGGTATTGTGTTCCATGTCATCCAATAGTCCTAACATGAAAACTTAAGTGATAAAGTATATAAGCAGAGTGTGCTTCTGTGAAGGGTTGTGTCAGCTTTTCTTGCTTTGAAATGAAAACTATGAAACTCCTAGGGTGTCCTTTCTACTCCCATTTCTGTGGCTCTTGGGCCAACTTTGGTGCTGAGGGACAGTCACAAGCTCTGTTTAGGTACCTGCAGATATTTAGTTTTTCTGCTTCCTTTAGAGGACATCTGTTCTGTTTCTCATGGTTCTGTTTTCCTTATTGATTAACCATATATAATTCCTCTGAATCTCTTGGATGTAGGAAGGGTATAAACCATAAGCCAGTAAGAAGCTTACGATGATTTCCTTACCACATAATGTGTTTCAAGGTGTGTGGACTAAAGTAGAAAGGAGATGAAAAAAATGTATAATAGATAAATTATATTATCTATTATGAATAGCTACTATTTACACATTGCTTGCTTTGCAGCAGGCACAGTGCTAAGTGCTTTACATACATTATTGCTTCTTAATCCTCGCAGACATGATTAATAGGCATGGGACTCTAATTCAAGCCAAATCTTTCTGACATCAATGCCTGTCCTCTCACACCACTATGCCACACTATATATATGAATTTCTGTTCAGATGCATATCTCCTGTTTTGCCCAAATCAAGCAAAATGTTTGTTTTCCTTTTGACCTCCAGCGGAGAGAGTTGAATAAAAGCCTTTCAGTTTGTAACACACCATCACCAGTAGTGCAAGGCCTCCCTGCTTTTATTCCCCCCCATCCACTATACTTCCTCTCCTTCCCCAGGGACCCATTACAACTGTACACAAACACACACATCCTTAAGCATGTACACCTTTGTATGATACATGATTTGTTATGCATTTAAAATTTTTATGAATGGCAGGGTGCTGTATCTCTTGATGAGTTTTTGTCATTCAGTACTATATTTTTATTCACGTTGCTATGTTTACATTTAGTTTCTCCTTCGCAGCTGCTGTAGGGCATTCCATTAAGTGCTTCCACCATGTCTTCCGTGTCTACTATTCTAGTGCTGGAACTCCACTTTTACCCACAGTGTGGGCACGTGGCACTGACAGAACTTCTTGCGGATATATTCCTAGGAGTGGGGTTGCTGGGTTATAGGGTGTATGCATGCTTAATTACACCAAGGACTTCTGTATTGCTTTCCAGAAGGTCTGTATCAGTTTAAACTCCACCTACCGTGTACAAGAAAAAGTTTCAACTGTCACACTCTTCACAATACTTGACATTACCCACCTTGAGGATTTATTTTTTTATGTCATTAACCGGTTATTACAAGCCATGCCCTGAAATGTACCTGGGGGGTAATCAAAGGTACCTCGGGGTAAAGAGCACAGCGCATAAGGTAGTCTGTGCGCCCCAGTGTTCGCGCCAGAGGCAGCGGGCGCCCAGGGAAAAGCTCTCCTGAAACCTCCCGGCTCAGGCACACTGGGGGGCCGCCTCCCCGCCGTGGCCTGGCCGGCCAGCACTGGCTGCTGGGGCCCCCGTACGGCGCCTAGTGGGGCCCTTCAGGCTGGGGCGGCCGCGCCCAGGTCTCTGGGCAGCAGCATGGAACCGCAGGTGTCCCGAGCCCCAGGGAGGCCAGCGTGCACCCTCACGAGCCCTTGGCTTAGGCGGCCCCTTCCAGGAAGACCGCGCTCAGAATGACGCATGCGCACAAACCTGTCGGGATGGACAGGCGCCGTGCCTCCGGGTGGGTGCGGAAGGCTGGGTCCACCCTCTGCCACCCCCTGCAATAGGAGCCAATCTGAAGGCTGCCCCTGGGACTCTCAGGGGACCCAGGGTGCCTGAGCCGCTCTCCCGCAGGCCTCCTAGTCTCACCGGGCTTCTCAAAGGGTGGCATTTTCACAAAGGCCTTGAGGGGCTTGCGCCCTGGGCGCCATCGTTCGCCTGCAGCCCGCCGCCCCAGAGCCAGAGAGAGGTGAAGTCTCCGCGCAGCGTGCCCGGAAGAAAGCCTGCGGCAGGTGCGCCTAACAGGTGCTGCGCCTGCGCTCCTTGAGGCTCATGCTCAGCGGACCGGCGGGTTCACATGCTCCTATTGCAGCGTCTGCGGCCCGAAGTTCTGCCCTTCGGTACCCGGATCCTTCCCGCCAGCGTTGAGTGCCCACGTGCTAGAAGACGGATGGCTTGAAGTGGACCCACAGGTTGGCCTTCTGCCGCTCCCAGTGCTCGAGTCCTTTTGGGGTTGCAGACCGTCACCCACAGAATACGGTGCAGGAGCAATTGATGTGCTTGTCAGAACATTATCCACCTTTGTAATCACTGCTGTTTGACGTGTAAAAAATGGTGTCGTGTAAGTAAAAGCGTTCTACAAGTTTGGAAGACTTGAGCAATCCCACGAGGCCTGGGATGGCTTAGGCGGGATGCGGATGGAACGGGTACTGGCAGAGGAGCAGCCGCCGCCCCTCTGAGCCCTCCTAGGTGATTGGTTGATGAATGTCTTATGTCATCTAACACTGCTTTGCTCTGTGTGGTAGCTGTGTACTGGTCTCCAGTGAACATGTGTACAGGCTCCACTTACAGATTGTAAACTGTCTTTGTTACTCACCTTTGTATGTCCTGCAATGCTGTTTGTAGTAAGACCCTGTTTTCTAAAATCACTGAGTTTCTGGAAGGTATTGCCTGCCAGTAAGAGAACATTGGCTGGGAAAGTTTGGGTTGGAGATAGCTGCAGGAAATGACAGGTGATCCTTTTCTATCCTAATGGAATGATTTAATATGTCTTTCCTTTTCTGGACTCTCTCCCCACCCCCCCCCCATTTTAACCAGAGGTGCCTACTTACATTAGGATAGTTAAATTATTGAAACTGCTCTGGTAAAAACCAGACTTTTAAATATCCAGGAGTTTTTTCTAAATTGACAACTGAAAATGATGCCAAGCTATTGACTCATTGTCCTCTCTGGTTACCTCCTGACTGGATTTGGAAAGGGAAGTTCCAAGAAATAGCAAATACTTTTCTCTCAGCCAGGAACCCAGGTTCCAACCTTGCTGGGCAGAATGGGTGATGTGTTTCATAATGCATGAGTGTTTATTTAACAAACAGCAACACTTTCTAATTAAACTGTTGTTGAAAATACAGGCAGTGTAATCTCTCCCTTAGGGCTTTATATTCATTGGCTTTTTTGAGATGTGGCCTCCTCACCAGCCCATAGAATTCTAAGGTAGTATATGCTATGGGAGTTATTAAGAGTGGCCTTGGGACAGGGTGGCCACCTCTATTGAATCATTAAGCAGCTGAAGTCCAGGCTCTGGCATGGAGTTTGTCTTCCCACCTGGAATTTCTCTTTATACTAAAGCTCTTTGAATGCTGGCAGGTCTGGAGACCCTGGAGAATGTGGGGGGAAAGAGAGTCCCAGGTAAACTCTTGCAGCAAGCTCCTTACAACTTCTGGCTTTAAGAAGTAACGAGTATTTCTTGCAAATCTCATCCCATTGCTTCCTGAGCTACTCTGAAATGTAGTTGCATTTAGCTGTCAGGACTTCATTTGTAGAGCTGAGTTTCTAAAAAATTAAACACATTTCAGTTTGTGTTTTCTCAGGATGCTTTTTTCCCCATTATGGTGATTGTATTAGTCAGCATAGACTTGGTTATGCTGCAATAACAAATTAACCCCCAAATGTTGGTGTCTTAAAACAGCACTGGTTTCTTTCTCACTCATATTATATGTTGAACAATGGGGCTCTGCTTATCATAGACATTCGGGGCTTTAGACTGAGAGAAATGCCACTGTTTTATGGTGTGGCCATCTCCACATGAGTCTTTACAGAGGAAGAGAACAAGGAGTGTGTGCACTGGCTCTCGAATGCTTTCGTCGCTTTGGCCAAAGCAAATCACATGACCATGCTTAATTACAAGATGCTAAAGAAGTGTAATTCTTCTGTCTTCCCACAGAGAAAGGTGGATGGGAGATAATATAGAATGTTACTAGTTCATACTGCTGTGATGTTCAGTGTGGGAAAATGGTGACAACTTTGATAGATGCTAGGAGATTATATAAAATGAACATCTCAATCAGGGACCCAGGTCCCAACCTCGCTGGGCAGAGTGGGATCTCTTGCAGAGAAGAGCCGTAGACTCTTAGAATGGTAGTATCTTATAGGGGACCTAGGGCACTGGATTCAAACTGTACATCATGAAGGTCTAGCAGTTCATGCCATAAGGCACACAGAGGGAAAGAAGTGAGAAGCTAAGATGGGATCTTGTCCACACATCCCTTTCAGGTAAAGCAGCATTGCTTTTATAGCATATACTTCTAAAATTATATAATTTTCAGTTCTATGCTGCCATGATCACTCTCCCCAGAATGTACTCCACTTGGTCACTGGCTCTTCTTGAATTCAGCACTTAGCCATGAACATACTCTCCCATATGTGGTTTCAACATTATAGAGGCCAGAAGGCCTGTTGGTTTCCCATGCTTTGGACTCTTATTTTGGCAATTAACATTTCTCTAGTCTTTCTGACATTGATACCTTTGGTTCATTATAAGTCTTATATGGATTTCTCCAACACAGGGACTCATATGATTTTTAAGAAAATAAAAAGGAGAAGTAGGTTGTGGTATATTGTGGTAGATCATATTTTTCAGAGATGTCCACAATAATACTGTCTGTCCCATACACTCTCTGTGATGTGTCCTTGATACTCTACCATCAAGATCAAGAGGTTAGAATCTCTCTCTCCACCTTCTTCACTCTCCACAGGCTATGTGATGCCTTTGACCAGTAGCACATGGTGATTTCATGCTGAGGCAGTTCTGAGGTAGCGGTTAACTGGTGTGGAAGCTTCTACTTTCTGACTTGGGAGCCAGTTAAGAAGTGTGACTGCCAAGGTATTACCATGCTTGAGAAGCCCAAGTTTGGTGGAGAGGCCTCAAAGAATGAGATGCAACCTGGAGAAAAAGAAAGGCCAAGGAGACAATAGCTATGTGAATTCGAGGAAGCCTTCTTGGATGTCCTGCCCAAACAAAGCTCCGCCTAGCCCTGGCTGTGTCTGCATTGACTGCAGCCACATGAGACCCACAAATTAAACCACCCAGCTGATCCCAACCAACTCACAGAACATGAGAAATAACACAGTATTTTAAGCCACTATATTTTGGATTCATTTTTAAAGAAGCCATAAATAACCAGAATAGAATTTGGTACCAGAGGCAAAACTTTTAAGCTTCTTAAAAGTCATTTTGTCTGAAAAGTGTTAGAAGACATAACCTTATGATCCTAAGAAGTCATTTTTCTAGTTGAGAGATTCTCTAAGGCATCACCTTACTCTTTCTTAGTGTTAACAAAGTGTCTTAGGTTGTACCTTTGATGTGAATGTAATCCCAAGGCTACATTTTACAGGAAGGGCACTGAATTTGCTCTATGCCATGAGTCTATTTCTTATTTTGAGAAACTTGTGATGGTTGGAAAGACTGGGAATGAAAAATACCTCTATTTTCAAATGCTTTAAGTCATGACTCATCTCTAGAGATTTCCCCTAAGTTCTTTTTGAAAATTGAACCTTCCGTCTTTAGCTCATCTCTATTTGTATCTTATCATAAAGAGTTAGAAGAAACTAGTTAGCACATCTAATAGTTCGTTGGGAAATTTCCTTAGCCAGTTTCACCAGTTTGTTGGGTTTCCTGTCACAGCAGGGGACAGTTTTGCCGAACTTCCTGTCACTTCCTAATGCTTGTCATCTTTTCTCCAGCCTCCAGTAAGTTTCTCACTGTCCTTCCAGCCTCCACTAACATACTTGAGGCGGGCCCTCAATCTCTGCTGCTTGCCTGGCCCCAAATCCAGTGGCATATATTTTAGGTTTCTGTTTTGGCAGTACCCAACTTCTTTAATCAGTTTCTGTTCTGATTATCTATTGTGGCCAAACAAACTTCTCTCAAATTTAGTGGGTTACAACAACAGGTTTTTGTTATGTACCACAGGTTTGTGGGTGACTGTGATCAGCTGAGGGTTTTTCTTTATTCTGTATGATACCAACCAGCACTGCAGTTGTCTGGAGTCTGGAGCAGATGGGACATTAAGGATATCTCTTTGTTCACAGACATGGCTGGCCACTGATGAGAGAACTCAAAGGGAGAGGATCTACATGTGACCTCCCCATGTGATCTAGACTTCTCACAGTGAGGTGGCTGGGTTCTAAAAAGAGGTATCACGAGAACAAATATTCTCAGAAAGCTTGGTAGAAACTATAAGACTTCTTATGACCTAACTTCATAAGCCACTCAGTGTCACTTCCACCATATTCTGTTGATGAAAAGCAAGTCCCAGGGCCAGCTCCTATTCAAGGTGAGGAGACTACACAAAGGCATAAATACTGAGTCCTGCTTCAGTGGGGGCCTGTCTTTGGAGACCAGCATTTTAGGTGGATAGAGACCTGATGGGAATAGCTGTGTTGAAAATGTGTTTAGTGTGAATTACACTTGGTCTGGTTGTTGGTTAATGACAAGTTGTCCTTATTCTGGAATTTAGGTGAAGAGAGTGAGTGGCTAATTAACCGTTATCTAGATCCATCCTCTGAGAAGTAACAATATCCAATTAGCAATGGTCGGGGCTTGCTGGCCATTAAGCACAGATAACCTTTAATCCCATACCGTGTTTCTTCCACAGTGGCATAGAGCAGTTTTTAAATGAGACCTGTTGAGATGTCCTGACAGATCTTTTCCTTTTTCTGTCTGTCCTATCCACCTCCATGCAAATGCCTTATCAAGAAATAAGACCTAGGATTCTGAGGTAGATATATAAGCACAAAAGAGAACTAGAATGATACCATTTTCACCTGCTCTTCATCATTCTCAGTGCCAGCAGGGTGGGGTTCTAAAGGCAAAGCAGGGATGGCTTAGGACTGTATAGCCGAGGATCTGGGGAGTGGGGCTATGGAGGAAATGGCAGGGGAGGCAGACCTGAAGTATGTTCCCATTCTGGGAGAGTGGCTTTTGCCTTTGAGGTGGCAACAATAATATTTCATGTCTTCTGTGGTGTCTCCTACCTTTAAATGTCAGTCTCTGCAGCCGCCTTATCTACTGTAGCACATTTCAATTAGGTATGCCAAATCACACTATTTTCTTCCAGGACAGATATGCCAGAGGTGATGTTTACTGTTACAGCAGCATTTTAAATACTAAGGTTGGGGGGTGGGGGGGCCTAGTGAATAGTAGTTTCTCCCTTATAATAATACTAAAACACAATAATAAGGGAGAGAAGAGGTGAATTCTGGGTTTGATGCCAGTAACTAGCTGATTTAAGTGAACTTCTTTTGTCTCCACTCCCTCTTGCCTCCCTCCTCCCATTCCTGCCTCAGCGTGAAGGTTATAAAGCTTGGCTTTGTCAAGAGCAGCCTCCCACATCTTCTTTACTGGGGGCTCATAATGCCTCCTAGAATAGTTTCTGTCTAGAGATAGCTGGGTTCCTATTTCACCCACTACCTGTTCCTTCTTTTGCTTTGAGGCATGTTTGCATGAAATCGGAATTGCTATTTCTCTAGTGTGTTACCAGGCACCATTGCTTACTCACCACCTGTGGGGCATTTTCAGCTTCTGGTGGACCACGACCAACCCCACCTCCAGGAGACACATGTTCGAGAAACTTACGCATTACACGTGTCCTTGGAATCAAGTCTCAGTTCCTCAGCCTCATTCTGCATTTCTCAGCTCCCCTCTTCCTGGTCCTTCTATTTGCTTGTTTACTGGGCTGATGTCTTCATTGCCTCCCTGGTAGATTTTGCACATTCCTCCATCCAAACCTTTTGCAGGCCTAGGAGAGGTCTGGTGCGGGTGGAGGACTCTCAGTCAGTAATCTCCCCCATGTTGAGAATCCTCCCACTAGGTCTCTTCTCCATATTTCTGATTCCTGACCGACCATACTTAAGGGATCAGATTAGGCATCACTTCCTCCACTGAACCTTCTCTGACCTTCTTTTCACTCAGTGCTTCCCCCTTTCTGGATTTTTAAAACGCTCATTGTCTTCAGTGCTCATTTGGCTATGGGCACATCCTATCTTATGTTATTTTTAAACGTCCATATGTTGTCTATCCAGCTAGACTGTAAGTGCCCCATAGGCAGGGATAACTTTGCCCTGTGCTTGTTTCACATCCCCTCTGGGTCCAAGATAGTTCCTTGAATGTAGAAGGTGCTCAGTTAACATTCACTGGTTAAGATCAAGGAGTAAATGAGAGCCAGGGTCCTAAGAAGCCTGCCTGTTGGTGCCAGTCTACTCAGTCTGGAAACAAGGCGTTCCAGTTTACTGTTTCCTCTGTACATGGTTTTCTCTACACTACTTGGTTTTCTCCGAATTGAAGGCACTTGCCCCAACCTGAACCCAGAAGCTGGTGGTTCAGATGAGTAGCTTTCCTAGTGTGAGAAATATTGAAAGCACCTGGGGTTTGCCATATCCAGTGCTCTGACAATCGAGGTGTCTTGATCATTAAAATGAACGGGATTAGAATATCAGGCTGTGATCTCAAGCTCAAATCCATAGCAGACTTGAGTAGAATCTCACACAAGTTTCAGTGTTGTCTCTTCCATTTAGTAGCTAATCTCTGTACCTCAATTTCCCTGCCTAGAGTATGGATTTAATAATGACTGTCTACCTTACAGAGTTGCTGTGAGGTCTCAATGGGATAATGTAAAAGTACTTTGGATGTTGCAGGACACTTTATGGATGTCAGGCATCAACGAGACAGCACCTTACACCTGTCAGTTAATATTTATTGGGGGCTTACTCCGTACATGGCTCCACACTCGTCATAGACAGAAGCCTCGTTGCATTATAGTAGACTCACCGAGGAATTTGGGATTTAGTGTGGCCTAAACTGTGATCCACAGGTAGATGAAAGCTTGAAAAAGGACTGTAGCCCAGCAGTCCCATGTGAGAGTGTAACACAGCAGTTAGGTTGGGTAAGATGGGAGGCCAAGTATCAGACATGCATTTGGCCCTGGGCATGCCTTGAACACTGGATTTCACCAGGTTCCGTCCCTTAAGCATTTCCGAATGCTGGTGTGGCTGCCTTCACTCAACTGAGAGCTCTGCCTCTCTGAAGACTTTTCAGTTTCTTGGTTGATCAGTTGTGTTCAGCTTCCTGATCACACTTGTCCCTGTGAAGTAATCCTGGGAGCCTGTGAGAAGCCTGCTTCCCCCAAAAGGATACTCTAGAAACCAGGTACCCCTGACGATCTCACATTGCTGCTGGGTTTGGTGGCTGCCCTGCCCAGACAGTGACCTTGGGTCCCCGGGAGTCACAGTCCTCAGCCCTGGTTTCATGTAAGTGGGACTGCTGTTGAAGCAGAGCTACCTCTGCCTAACATGTCTTTGGGCCTTCTTTCTCCTTTCCTTTTTCTTCAAGTTTGCCATGTGGCATCAGCAGCCGAGTAAGGGAAAGCTATGAGGTTTAAGTGTACTGGTGTTTGCTGGGTCAGATTAATAACCCAAAGCCTTTCAAACTGCCCATTTGGAGTGAGACAGACCAGCCAGAAAGCGTCGAGATGTGTTGAGCACTGGCGGGAAAACCAGACTCGACCAGAAGAGAGCTGACAGCCAAATGATCAAGTGGCAGGCTCTCTGTGCTTCCTCCCTGCCCCCACCGCCTTCCTTGCCCTGCTTCTCTTTCCTCCCATTTTTCCGTGCTCTGCAGATGGTTGCACAGCAGAGGCTCCAGCCTCTGACAGCTGCTGCCCTCTGCTGGGCAGAAAGCATCACTCGGAGTGGGCGATGCTGAGCCCTGTACCAGGAGACCAGCCTTAATGCAGGCCAAGTCAACAGTGTGTGGCTGGTGTGTGATTTGGCTTGGCAGAGGACAAAAAGTTTCAGAAAGCCCCTTGCATCAGAATACTTCCTGAGTGGTCCAGGTCTTTGGCATCCAACCATTAGGGATTCATTGCTTTGGATCCTTTGACTTCCCTGTTCAAAAGGAGCATCTCAGGGGAGGTGACAACTGGCTTCTCCTTACCTGCGTCAGATGTGACATTGAGCCCTCTGCCATGGATGACTCTTGAATGCTGTTGATGACTTTTCTCAAGGGAAATCTGACAGGGGCTGTGGAAGGATGGGTCTAGAAGTGGTCTCATGGCCCGAAAGAAGCCGTCATAGAGTGAGGGCTCTGAGTGATCTGGAGACGCAAGAGTAGGAAGAGCCTGTTGAGAGTGGGCCTTCTGAGTTATGATGGGGGAAGGCTGCGTGGGAAGGTAGGATGTAAGCGAGCCTTTATTACTTCTCATCCTTTGCCAGAGCTGGCCATGCTGGTAGACTGCCCAGCTGGCTTCAGGAGGGAGAGGGTCAGGAGGAGCCCTGCCTCTGCTAGGACCATAGGGTGATCCTTGTACATCGCTGGATTGTCAGTCTAGGGCACAGCACAGCCAGGCTGGGGCTATGACCTCATGGACCACACAGTAATTCTACTTGGGGGATTTATTTTCCTTCCACAACCTCCTGCCAAGACTCTTGGTTAGAGCTAATGGGGCTCCCCTCAGCCAGCGAGTGTCTCCTAGTGATGTGCGTAAATAGTGCCAGGCGGGAAATAGGTTTCCTCTTCTTAATGGGCTTGTTAAACCTCTTACTGAGTGGGGTTTAAATGGCTTTGTTATGAATATTAACAATAATAAGCATTATTAGTAGTAGAAACACTATGATGGGGGCCCTGATTGCCTTTCCTATTTTAACCTTGTCAGCCTGGAGGTCCTTTTGCTCATAGTGCCCAGGGGTGGGGGGTGAGTTACACTGGGGCCAATAATTGGGGAAGATGTTCTATCTTTAGAACCCAGTTCTGAGCTCTTTCCCACTTTTATACTGTTTTCTTCTCCCTTATCCCTTTCTTTCAGATTTCTCTAACTCTTGTCAGAGAAGGTAGAACCACACACTTCCCTCTTTCTTAATTTTAATAAAGGTTGAAAGCCATGGACAAAGGCTGGTTCTAAGGTTGAATTTAAGTTTCAGGTGGAGGCAATTTTAGAAATGTTCGTGACCCTGGAAGAAGCTCAGTTAGAAGCGGGCTCATCTTCTCATGTCTAGTTCACACCTGGGACTGCAGGTGTGAAGTGTATCCCAGACTTCAGACACTTCCCTAACAGGTTCACTATTTTTGCCATCACTTCTACAGTTGTATTGATTTTTTAAAATACTGATTCTCCTATTTGACTTAAATGGACCTGCATCTTCTTAAGCAGTATGTCCGTGAAGTTACGGATTCAATGTGTGAGCCAGGTTTTTTACCCAATACATATTAAAATGAATACCTAACAGGTATATTTTTTTTAAAAAGTTCATCCATGATGTGTCATATCCTTGAGGAAAAATGTACCACACTTCTGAAAACACTTCTGTAGAGAAGGGGTTTTCAAACTTTAGTGGTCATCAGAAACCCTATCAGAGCTTCTTAAACTATAGATTGCTGGGCACCCCCGTGAGAGATTTAGCAGGTCTTCAAACAGTTTCTTGGTAGATGCTGATATCCAGGGGCCACATTTTGAGAACCAGTGGCTTAAAGGGCAAGAGCCCATTCTCTACTTCTACCTGTGTAAAATGGGGACAGTACCTACTTGAAAGGGTTTGTCTTAAGCTCATACAGAGTGCAAAGACAGGGTGGCTTAGAGAACAAACATTTATTACAGTTCTGGAGGCTGGGAGGTCCAAGATCAAGGTGCCAGCAGATCTGGTGTCCTCACATGGCTAGGGAGAGAATCATTTTTCTTCTGTCTCATCCTGTAGGGGCACAATTCCCATTCATGAGGAGTTACTCTCATGACCTAATTACCTCCCAAAGGCCCCGCCTCCTACTACTATCCTTTTGGGGGGTTGGGATTTTAACATATGAATTATGGGGTAATATGTGGACATTCAGGTCATCACAGTGTTTATCAACATTAAAAGAGTTATGTACCGTATATAGAACACTTGGCATATGATGGAATGTATGATTTTTCTTGAAGCCATTCAACCCATTTGAAGGTTTTTTAAACTGTAGGTCTTCTGAGGGTTCAGCTTGAAGCTCAGATTGAAAATGCAGGGAATTCTGTCAGCTTAATTGTGGTTCTAAATTTAAGCTGACTGTGCAACTCTGGGTGGCTTTGCAGTTCTCTGGTAACATCCAGCCTGTGTTCTATCTTTAGAACCCTGGCAAAAAGAGACAGTGGGGTCTTCATTCCTCTTTGTCTAGTAAGTTACAGTAAGTATCTTAATACATTGATTAAGTGATTGTATTTGTGCTTTTTGAAGCTGCCCAGTAGTCGGCCTCCTTTCTGTTTATGGAGTTCACCAGTGTGAGTCTGAAAGGGAGATGGGACCCTTGTCCTATTACTGAAACCCAGAAACCTAGTCTCACTTTCCTTGGTCTCAGAGAACCATGTGAGCTGGGCTCTGTGGGTAGGAGGAAGGATTCCCTCCAGTGATGGTAAGCCTGGGTGCCGCAGCCCATCTGGGGCCCAGTGGTGGTGGTGCCAGCAGCAGGGGACCCCGTTGGGCTATTCCTGTGCCATCCTCCTTGCTGTTGTGGTAGCCTCCTGGCATTTCTGTTCATCTCCCATGTATCGTTCTCAAGCACTTTAATCAAATCCCCTTCCACTTCCCCCAGTAAATGGTGCTGAGCCAATGATGGTTTGCAGACCAGTAAAGCAACCTATCACAGACTATTTTAAAGATAACTGACTGCCCTTCTGAGCATGAACTGGATGACAAATGACTCAAGGCAGGGAGACTAATAAGGAGGAAATTATCTGAAGAAGTGAGGATGGAAATGAGAGAGGAAGCAATATTTAGGAGGTGAAACTGACCAAGTCTGATGATGGGAGGCCTGATTTATCTTTGAACTTAGAAGACAAAAATGAATTTTTGGTTTTGTATGCAGCACTAGTTGCCTTTTAGGGGTAGGTATTCATTTTGTTGGCAAGGTGGATACACCCAGAAGGGTAGGGAAATAAGATAAAAGGTTATTGAACAGGATTATGTTGGCAGTGTGGCTTGGCTGTGGTCTTCTCCATTTCAAGTCTTTGCAACTCAACAACACTTAGTATTTACTAGATATTAGATATTGATAGTTATTTAATAATACTGTTTCTTTTGATTTTGGTGTTGAAAAAGGGTAGAAGTATAAAAGGGCACAATATTATATAACACAAAGTGCATGTCAGTCTTGAGATTCCTCAGGGTCCAATGAACCCTGTGATAAGTATGTTCTATAATAGGGTACAGTTGACCCTTGAACATTGTGGAGATTAAGGATACTGAAACCCATGCAGTTGAAAATCTCTACATAACCTTTGACTCCCCCAGAGCTTAACTACTAATACCCTACTGTTGACTAGAAGCCTTATCAATAACATAAACAGATAATTAGCATTTATTTTGTATGCTCTATCTATTATATACTGTCTTCTTACAATAAAGTAAGCTAGAGGAAAGAAAATGTTTTTTCAAATTGTCGTAAGTCTCCAAAAATTTTTGCAATATATTTATTGAAGAAAAAATCTGCACATAAATGAAGCTACACATTTCAAACCTGTGTTGTTCAAGGGTCAACTGTAGGTACGTTCTTGGCTGCTATTAATAAACCTCTCTTCCTTCCTCTCACTTCCAAATAGCCCAGTGAGTTGTCACCTGCCCAGTCCTGTGACCTGAAGAGATCACAACGAGATGTTCCTTATGCTGAAGGGATGTATACGTTACTGAGCCTATGCACTCGCTCCTTGCGGTGTGTTTATTGGGAAGCTGACATGACGGTCTCCTCGGCTCTTTGAAAAAGGCTATGGGTAGATCCACAGCTCCGGCTATTTACGTTCTCAGCTCCTGCCTGCTTCTTCAAGGCTCTTTGTTCAAGTGTCAGTACTGGTTTGTAAAACATGAACAGAGTTGGGGGGAAAGTAATTACAGTTCACGTCTGGTGTTTCTACTGACACGGTGTTGAGCTGCCTGACTGCAGTTCTTGCCTGGTGCCTCTCTCATCTGCCTTTCTGGTTCCAGGCTCACGCTCCATCTCCCCTTCTCTCTTGCCTGCTCTTCTGTGTGTCAGAGAGCCACACATGAAAGACAAGTAGCTGGCTTCCTATGGCCACAAGGTAGTCTGGGCTAGAGAGCCCGCCCACCTTTGATGTGTCAGATGCCAGGTCCTGGCTGGTCACACAGGGAGATCTCTATTGTGTTAGGTGCCCAGAGGCCATGATGGGCTGTCTTCTGTATCTAGATCTGTCTGAAACCAAGCCTTATCTTGGATCAGACCAATCCAGGCACTTTACATGGTTATTTTAGATTGTGGAGACTTCTAATCTCTCTAGAGGGCCTGTTTGCTGCTTGGATGCTGTTCTAATTTCTCTTTCTGTACTTAATGATATAATATATCAGGACTTGGTTAAGGCACATTCATACCCATATCCTAAGATCATTAGTAGATACCTTTTCCTGTGGTCCCAGTTCTACTGTTGGTGGTGAGGGGTAGTCTAAAGTAATGATTGTTTAGTTTTTGAGGTTCAAATCCTATTTTAGAATTAATCATGGTAACTAAGATGGTATTGTCAATGAAGAATCATTAAAAATTTTTTTTCATTAACTGTTATCACTACCATATCATAAAAGAAAGGGACATTTTAATTCCAAAATGGAGGAAAGATAGATTTTTTTTTTTTCAGTATGAAGGACAGTTCTTTACATTACATAAATGTAGCTGTATTCTTAAAATGCCTCTTTAAGAGAAAGAATGTTATTTTTTGAAATAGTGGAAATGGTGTCGTATGGCTTCTTCTCAGCCCTCTACGGAGGCGGAAGGGAAGGAAAGAGCAGCAAGGGAATTTCTTCTCCTATGTGTTTTCTCTAACCTGGCACCGTGCTTGACATCCCGTGCGTGGCCCAACTCAAGCTTCAGCTTCCTTCCGGATTGCTCCTGAATTCCTGCAACCTTAGGTGCTTAGTAACCGTTTGCCATGGATTATCTTATGCAATTTGCCATGATTTTATGTTTATTCATTTGAACACAAGTTTATGTGAGTTATTCACACACACATATTCTTTGTTTCTTAAACCTACAAAACACCTCTTTTTTGATTTCTGTATTGGTAAAAATTAATGATTTATATTTTTTATGATTGTTCTGGTTATAATCAATGTGATCATTGACAACATATTATTTTCTGAATAATAATGACTCATGCTTTTATTAATATAATTGATATTGTCATGATATGCCATTTTCATAGGAAAATGCCAGGTAAGAAGGTTGGCAGATCCATAGTAAGTTCAGTTTGGGGCATAGCAAATGTGAAATTCCAGTAGAACTTCCAGGTGACATCCAGAGTTTGCTTTTCTTCCAACTGTTGTTTTACATCTTTGGCATTAGACGCTGTGCTTTTCCTTGTTTGTTCCTGCCTAGTGCAGTGATGAACACATCGTTGATTATAAATAAATGCCTGTTGGTTGCTTGGGAATTATGTAGATGGAAGTGGGTGAAAATTTCCAGGAAACATGGCAGTTGAGAACTGGTGATGAATGAGTGATTATGAGACAATAATATAATAGACACATAGCAAGGGTGGGGCTTTCCAGAATGAACCTGAAATGGGAGATGAAAGATGAGTAGTTGAATGATGCAGCTTTTTAAAACATCTGTTTTGTAGGTCACTAATAACTGGGAATTCAGAAAATCACTGTGTGGTTTTAATGAGATAAAACTTTTGGCTAGAACACTTTACCTCTGGGTTTCAAGAAATCCATTCATGCAGGGTGATTCATTCATTCATTCAACAAATATTTGCTGAGCACCTACTATGTGCTAGGATTATTCTGAGTGTAGAGAACATAGCCGTGGATAGAACAAAAACCCCTGCCCTCAGAGAACTTATATTGTAAGGGAGAATGATAAGTAAATGTATAGTGTTCTCGATGATGATGTTGTGCTCTGAAGAAAAATGAAACAAAAAATAGAGATAGAGCAGGCGGTGGGGGGTGGTAGTGGTAATTTTAAGCTTAAGTAGGATAAAGTGAAGACAAAGATAGGCAGCCCTGGTGCAGCATAGTTTTCCAGGGACCAAAACAAGGGGTTCAGAAAGCAAGAGGTCTCAAATTCTCTATGCAGTCTGACTTTGCATTCCAATTAACAGTGACAGCCTGCTGCTTTAAAATAGGAAATAAAGTGGAAGGAAAGCAAACCCTTGATAGTTGACCTGACATTCACTGTTGCAAGATTGGGAATGTACAATAAATGTCACTGATGGAGCAATATTCATGAAGTAAAAATGTCAGTTTTCAATTTGGCATGAGGATGGTTTGACATGTATTAGTCACACGCAGAATATTATCATAATTAATGCGTTAATAGTGCAACTGTCCTCTTTCTCCCTATCCCAGATGAAAAAGGAAGGAATGGAGGGAGTCAGGTAAGAGCAGCTCTCGCCCTGATCAGTCCCTTTCTGCCAGCATTCGTCTCCTCCTTTGCCCTGCCATCTCTGTGGCATTGGCTTCTGATTGGTATCAGTCCAGATTGATCCATCTTAATTCTTCCCTCATGTTTCCATGAGCAACACCAGTGGCCTTGTCTGCTTGGGCTTTCTTCTTAATTTCAATAATATATTTTTTAAAATTTCTTAAGATACACATACTTACTGTAGAAATGGCATGCATACAAAAATCAGGAATATAAAAATCTCCCACAAGCACACCAACCAGAGAAAACGACTTAATATTTTGATGTTTATACTTCAGTCATTTTTTCCTAATTATATCTATTTACAAATATGAGCTCATTCTATATATATCATTTGATAAATTTGACACATAGTATTTTTTCATCTCAGTAAATGCTTTTCTATAACATCCAGTGGCTGGGTGGTATTTCATTATACAGATCTAGCATGATTTAATAACTATTTCCTATTACTGTCATGTGAGTTGTTTCTGTGTTTTTGATACTATAAATAGTGTTGTGATAAGCATACATGTAGCCATATCTTTGCATGTTACTTGCACCAAAATAAATGGTGATTTATTTTGGACACATCCTTAGATGTGGAACTGACAGAGGCATTAGTTTCCTATTGCTGCAGTAATGCTGCAAAACAAGCGAAAGCTCTGTGGAATTAACAATAAGCATCATTGTTCATGTGACTAGGGTCAGCTGGGGGTCTACCTGCTCTGCTGATCTTGGCTGGGCCTGCTGTCATCCTGGGCCTCGACTGGCTAGCTGTCAGTTGATGTAGGCCAGCTTGAGCTGGGGGGCTGGGGGACTTGGCTCTGCCCCACTGTTGCTCATTCTCCATCCGGCTGGCCCAAGCATGTTCTCATGTCACTGTCACAGACAAGGCAAGCTCATTCTTACACATGCTTTTGAAATCTCCCATTTACTAACAGCACAAAGGAAGTCATGTGACTGAGCCCAGTGTCAAGGGGCAGGGCATTGTGCACAGTTCACAGTTGGAGGTTACTGCCAAGTTACAGGGCAACGTCATGGATTCAGGGAAGGGGAGTGAAAAACGGGTGCCAAATTTGCAATCTCCCTTACTGGGCCAAAAGGCATCCTTACTTGGTCAGAAGGCATCCTTACTTTTAAGGCTCAGGATAGATGTTTCCAAACTGTTCTCCAGGAGGCTGAAAGAACCCCGCTAATGGTGTAAGAGACTTTGTAATTTCCCAGTTCTCTTTGCTCTTGCTGATTCTGGGAGTGATTTATGACTTTACATCTTGGCTGTTTTGACAGGCATCTCTAGGTGGACTTTTTCTCTTTGTGTTGATCCTTCCCTGCACAGTGCCCCCAAAGCTGCTCTAGTCTCTGGTCTACTTACCCTCTTCATACCATTTCTTCTACCCACTTTACCTTGCACCTTTGCTGACCACCTTTCAACTATTTGGACTATTCAGTGATCCATAAATGCCCCTTTCCAAACTGTTCTGAGTCAGCAGGCTTTAACTACTTGTCTGTTACCTGCACCACCTACACAGATAGTGGGGCAATTGTCAGTCTTTATTATTATTATTCCTAGAATCTGAGGATTTTTTAGAGCCAGAAAAGAGTTAAGAATTCAGTCTTTTTAAAAAAAATATAATAGTATTCCAAAGATATAGCTATTAATGTAGGTATATGAGTAGATGAAGATGGATGTAGATAAAAGTTTGGAGAGAAGCTGGAAGGAATTAACCAGTTAATATTTTAGTTTATCTCTGTATAGAGGAATTACAGGTCAATTAAAAAAAAGTAACATTGTGTACAGAAGCCGAGAGAGAAGTTAATGACGTGCCTCCTAGCCTATAGATAAATAATAGCAAAACTGTGACTGCAACCTAGTTCTGCTGATTCCTGGACTAATGCTCCCATGAGACAAACCACAGTATGACCTCTGGGGCCCAGCTGTCTTCTGTTTGACTGTTTCCAAGCAACATTGGTGGTTGGGTTGGGTTTGGTTTTACGGCAGTACTTTTCTTTTTGTGGGTTCATAGGGAAATTAAGAATATTTTAGAAAATGACAGAGTTGTCTAAACCAGCTTTATGAAGGTAGCATGCATATACATGTAAATTCTGGGTGTATACATTATCATGACTACAAAATTTGACAAATAATTGAGGAAAATGGTGGATTTTTATCCGTTAAATCACATTCAGGTTCCCAAGCAGATTCATCCTGAGTTCTGGTCACATAATTTATCACAAGTATCACATAGATTCTGTATAATTATATTAAATTATTTAGTATATACAAAGGTAAGCTTTGCAGATTTGGGATAGTATCAGATAAGCTTTTTTAGGAACATGTAAATTGGTTTGATTGATTAAATTTATTTTTATGAGCCAATGGAGGGTGGGTCACTGTGATGGAGTGTTTTTCCTCGGAACTCACCTGCACTAGAGTAATTTGGAAAAACTGGAGATTGGTTAGGAAACCAGGGCATGGGCCTCTGTCCTTAGAAATGACGGGTCGCTCTGCTTGGAAATGAGTCTTTGTTTGGTTTCCTGCATGCCCCTTGTCTTATTTCCCTTTCATGCCAGCAGTGTTTCTCAGGTATCCAAAAAAGGAAAAGAAAACTTTACTTATTCCCCTGAAGAGTAGGGTATGGCTCAAATATTAAGATGGTAATGAGCATGGGAGAAACATATTTTGAAAAGCCCTGGACTTGAAGAATACCAAAGAGATTTTGGTATCCTGGGTGTATTGTTCTGAGCCAGAGTCAGATATTAAATTGAAGCATGTGGGGCCCGGAAACACGACGCTATTGCTAAGTTAGTACTTTTTACCCACTTAGGGCTTTCTGTAAGGCTTCTTGGATCACAGAGACTAGAGACACTCAGAAACAGTCACAAGCCCGTGGGGACAAAGAGACAGGGACGTGCTGCTGCTTTACTGAGCAATAGGAGGAGGAATCCAAGTCTCCCAAAATATACTTCTATAGGTTCTCTTTCCTAGTGCTTCCATGGCATTTTTTTGTCCTTTATGCTGGTCAGCTTGCAGAGAGAGACTGTCCTGGAAGCTGAGTTTTTGCAAGTCAAGGGGAAACTGCCAGCTAGTTAAAGAATTCAGACAGAAACTGTCAGCCAGTCAGGTACCCTGTGCCTAGAGGGACTCTCTGACAGTCCATCTGCAGCTTTATGGTGAGCTCGCCTCCCACCACAGCTCCCTCCCCATTATTGCTCAGGTCGCTATCCTGAGAGAGAAGCAGCTGTGCTGATTGTTTCCTATCATCAGGGAGCAGTTCTTTTTAAATGTTTATTATTAGTAGAATAATCCATACCTCTGATAAGTACATGATATAGGACTAGCTCTATAAAAATGTTTGTTAATTAAATACATAAAAATTAAAGCAATGCAGAGGAGGTCTCATTTACCCCAGGTGCTCAATTCTGTTCTATAGAAGTAACACCATCATCAGTTTCATGGAGTTCCTTTTAGAAGGTTTCTAGGTACACATGGACAAGTAAGCGTATGTGTGTATCATCTCATTTTACGTCCACATGTGGGATTGGCTGGAAATGTTGCTGAGATCCTGCAATCTTCCTGCAATGTGCCCTACGGGTCTGAGCAAGGCCTCTGGGGTATAAGCATACCCATGGGGAAAGCACTGTCTCTTCCTGGGGACCACCCAAGGCCACCAAACATACTCATCAAAGCCTGGGGGATCAATTCCCACAGAGATCCAGAGCTATAGTGTTCTTGGGAAGATTGTAAACCAGAATATGGAGTTAAGGCTTACTCTTTCTGAAATTCACCAAAATTTTAATAGAGCTGGGAATGGAGGAAGGGAAAACTGTGGATTATTTTTCTTCTTTTTACATTTCCTAAGTTTTTAATAATGATCTTATATGTATAAAGGAAATTTATTTATAATGAAAAACATCCCAATATATTTTAAAAGCAAACATTATCAGTTCTCACTGAAGTGGAATCTAAAGCCCTCAACTTACTAAGTCCACTAATGAAGTTTTTCTTGGTTACAAACAAATACAAAATCTTTTTATAAGAAACCCCAGGGGATAGCTATTTTTTTTTTTTTGTATAGAATTGTGTCCTAATGAGCCCAGTGCTAGAAATCACTGCAGCAACTGGAAATGAATAGAGTTTGTTCTGGGTATCTGTGCAGTGAATTAGCATAGTGCTTGGAAAGCTCTCCTGGACTGTGATGTGTGTGGTGAGTAACAGGATCTCCCAGGGTGGTTTTGAAGCTGCACATGCCTGCCATTCTTCTCCTTGCTCTAAGGCAATTGTTCCATGCTGTGGGCTTTTGGGTCCTCTGGGGCTGGAAAATTACTGCAGGTGGACTGTGGACCCTTCCAAACATAGCTCATTATCTTCCCCAAATAACACAGTTACCATTGATTGAACATCTGCTATGTGCCAGGCACTTTTCTAAGAACTTGCGTGCATTTAGTCATTGAAGTCAGTAACGGATACATTTTAGTCCCCTGTAATGAGGAGACTGAGGCACAGAGGGATGAAGGAAGGTGTGTAGGGTCTCTCTACTATTAGGAAGTGAGGTCATGCTTAAAAGCCCGTCATCTGGCTCCAGAGCCACCCTCTTGACCAATGAACTGTACTGTCTCTTGGAGAAGTAGGCAGTGTTTCACATATGTGGGCTGTCAGTCTGTGTGTTGTGTGTAACAGTTTTTCTGAGGTATTTGTAGATGATCAAATGAAAATTCACGTGGATGTGATGAGTTTACTTCAGCTTGTTGTCGATATTTTCTCCGTCAGTAGCCCCAAAATGCGACTCCTCGCCTGTGATGATCCCCTCAATCTCTAGATGTTCTGATTAGGCTGTGATTCAAGAGGCTGAAGTCACTGCTCTTGAGGAAGGAGGTGAAAAATCAAATACACACCATTCCTGCTTCTTTCTTAACCAGCTCCCCTCTAGCCCTGCTCTTCCCTCTCTTTCTCAACTAGGACGTTGAATGCCTCACTCACATTCACTGCTCTGAGTTTAGGGATTCCAGCAGTGGGCCAGACGGACAAAGCCCCAGCCCTCATGGCACTGACTTTCTATTTGGGGAAGACAGATTGCAAAGCACCAAATAAATGCACATCAGGGGTGATGAGTGCCACGGAGCAAAATAAGACAGGATGAGGGCATAGGGAGGGGGGATAGTTCTTTTGTGTAGAAGTTTAGAAAAGGACTTAATTTTGAAGTTATACTTGAGCTATTCTCCGAGTATGTCAGTGAGTGAGCCAGAAGGATCCCAGGGGACATGGTGTCAGGCAGAGGAAACAGCCAGTGCAGAGGCCTTGGGATGGGGATGTGCTGGGTGAACTGGAGGCACAGGAAGGGCCTGTGTGGTTTGGACAGAAGAAGGAAGGCTGATGGTGGGCACGAGGTCAGAGCTCTAAAGGGGCCAGATCCCAGGGGGCATGTCTGAGAGTGAGATGGAGCCACACATGGATTTGAGCAGAGTGAGGTGCTCCAAGCGATACCGGCAAAGGCTCCTCACTCTTGCTGCATGTGGGGAATAGACATTTACGGGACAAGGGAGGGAGGAAGACAGAGGAGATTGGATAAGAAACTACTGTCACCATCCACATTAGTAATGATAGGATATAGTGGCTTGGATTGTGCTTTAGTGTCAGAGCAGGTGGGAGAAGAGGTCTGATTCCAGGTATATTTTGAAAGTAAGCCTGACAGGATCTGATGAGAGAGGGGCAAGGTTGACACCACACACTCTGATTTTTAGCCTGAGCACCTGGAATGATGAGATGTTATTTACTGAGACGGGAAACACTGAGAGAAAAGCAGGCTTGGGAGGAGGGTGGCATTAGGGCCTCAGCTGTGGACTTGGTGAGTCACAGTGTCTGTAAGATACCCAAGTAGAGACGTGAGATCGGCATTTGTGTCTGTAGGATAGGTGTTTACAGGGAAGTCTGGGTCAGAGTTCAGAATTTGGGAGTCACTATCATGCACATATTATTTGTACCCTGAGACTGAATGGAAACACTGGGATTTGAGTGTAGACAATAAAAAGGTTGAAGAGCTGATCCACAGAAAGGGTTGCGGGACCTATTGTTCAGAGCAGGGGTTGGCAGACAGCAGCTGGATTGTTATTTGTTTGTACAAATAAAGTTTTATTAGAACACAGCCATTTGCATTCCTTTACTGCCTACAGCTACTTTTGAGCTGCACTGGCAGAGCTGAGTGGTTGTCACAAAGACTTACGGCCTGCCAAACCAACAAAACTTACCATTTGGCTTTTCACAGACAAGGTCTGCTGACCTGCATTAGAGATCAGATGAGGAGGGGCATCTGGCAAACATCACTAAGGAAGAATAGCCAGAGAGGAGGGAGGGACCCCTGGAGTTCAGCACTACAGACCAAGTGGTATAAGTGTTTCAGTTAGCATTAGCATATGTGACACTAGGCAAATTACTTCACCTGTGGGGACAATAGTGGTGCAGGATTGTTGTGGAGATGAAATAAGATGATACAGGGAAAACACAGCTGTGCCTTGTACTACACTCCACACCCACTTTGCTTGCTTAGCCTGTAGCCCTCCGCCTCAGCCCTGTACTGAAGACAAGACTCAGGATGTTTGATGACTGCCCCACCCTTCTTGAGGAAGCCCTGTGACCTGTGCTCAGGGTTCTGGGGAAGCGGGAGGAAGGTGACCCAGGGCCTCTGCCCAACCTCATACACCCTGTCCTGCAAGGGGACCTTGACGGAGCTCTGACTACCCTCAGCATCTGCTTTTACCTTCTATCTCTGACAAATAGTCTTTACTGCAAGCTTTTGAGCAAACAGCAAATCCATCTTTATGAGATTACCAATGTCAACACATTCTGTGTATCAGGATTTGATAGGCTCCTGCAGGGCCGTGCTCCTGACAGCATTGGCTGGTAGTGCTTGCCGAGGGAATTGCACATCATACCCCTAATACTGGAGAAGGGTCTTGCTGTCCCACCAAGCCTGGGAAGCACCTTGGATGAGACTCTTGAAGAGGGAGCGGGACCCACTGGGGCTCCTCTAGGGATTCCGGCTCTAAAGTTTGTCTAGAAAAAGAAATACCTTGCATCCACGTACTGTTTGTCATTCATCATGCCAGATCTACCCTTGGTCCCCTCTATAGCGTCACAAGAGCCCACAGGAATGTTTGTCCATTTGGGAAGGTCAGGAAAGAGAATTTGGCCCTTGCTACCCGCTTGTTCTTGCACCTTTATTGGTCCCCTTTCTATTAGGGCTGATTTCCCTGGTTAGCCTCTACAGCAATAGTTCTCAAAGTGGATCTGTGCATTAACATCACTTAGACATTTGTCAGAGGGGCCACCTCAATCCATGAAATCAGCGCTTTTGGATGTGCTAACCTCTCTGAAATGTGGTTTCTCCCTGTGGAATGTGGGAATAATAATAGCACAGGATTATTGTAAAGGTGAAATGAGATGAGCAATCTGCTGAGTTTAACAAGCCTTCTAGGTGATTCCGATCATGTGAAAGTTTGAGAATCAGTCCTCTGAAAATTCTTCCAAAAGATCCCTTTTTTGGACAATAAGAAGTTTCTGCTAAGATAATTTTTCAGATTTTATTCCTTTATACACCTCAAACTATTTTAAATCTGAGCTTATATGCCAATCATCTTTCCAAAATGAATTCTTTCTCATTTTCTTAAAAATTTTGTTGGATATCAACCAAAGGTTAGACTTTCCTTGAAGACTCAGGGCATAATCATGAACACAATTATCAGTAGATTGCTTATAGGGCTTTTGGTATCATGCTTCTGTGTCCTGTATTCTTTACCAGGTTTTTAACATTTGAAAAATTTTAGTTGTTTATTGCTTTCTTATTGTCTGGAGGTGAGCTGTTATTACCATAAGTATACATAGTATGAATCCCATTTCTAATTTTTATTTTTAAATCGATTTTGTACAGAGACCAGAATAACCAAGATGGTAAATAGGGTGTGCAAAGCAAGAGTAAATAAGTAAAAAGTGAGTACCCAATTAAATGAGGAGCTGAGGACATTTTTTTTTAAGTATAAGCTTCTGTACCTGAATTTCATAGCATAGATTCTTGCATGCTTTACTGTTTACTTCTGAGCATGTTCTCAGCAGTTGATGTTTTGAATAACTGAAAAGTTGTACTATCCTTATCACTCAATATTTCTCCTGAGTGTTTTCCCCCATCGTGTTACACTTTTCTGTCTTTTGTATATCTTTGTTATTAGCACATATGTTTTCCTAAAAGACACAATTCACAACATACCACCCATTCACTTGTAAATCACTGCACTTTGGAATGAAAGGCAATCACTGAATGTGAGGTGCCCCCTCTGTCACTCTCCTTGTTCCTGTTGTCCTGTTTCCCCTGGGTTCTTGACGCAGCCTCGGGGAGAGGACATAGGGCTGGCATGATTCTGGACTTGGTTCTGCCATTAAGGGACTGTGTGGACATAGGCAAATCACGTGGCTTCTCTGGGCTTAGAGCACCAACACTGTAAGTACCTGCTCCTCCTTCCTTTCAGCAGTGTGACAAGAATCCAAATATTTTTGGCTTCCTATAGGCCAAAAGGTTGCTTCTTCCATATACCTTTCCCCTCATACTGAGCCGCTGTAGCTCAGAGAACTTTGGGACTGTGCTGTATTTTTTTTATCATGCTTCAGAGTGTGTCCCGTCAATGCAGACATAAAATAAAACCAAAAGAGAAAGCTGACGCTCGCCATAGAAAATGTTGGAGAGAAAGACACAAACACTTCACTCTACAAACAACCCTTATTAGGGCTGTGGAAGACACAGTAATGAGTGTAATGCAGCACTGGGCTGTTCTCACTGCTTGGGAATCTGGTGCATGCTGAGATGTGGGGTGTGCTGAGTATTTAGACAGTGCCTGCTTATTGCCTGCAGGTTCCGGGAAGGTACTGGGGTCTCTAGATGAAGGCCTGCCAACCAGGATTCTCAGTTAGGCAGGGGTGTAACATCCCACTAGTTAAGGCCATTCTGGACCTCAGCACTAAACAGATCCAAGAGGCCCCGAGAAGCCCCTAAGAAGCCCACCACTGAGAGCCAAAGGGGTATCTACCCTCCTTGGCAGCCCACTCGCTTCAAGTCCAGTTAAGTCTGTTTGTGTGCCTGCCTCTCCCTGGGAGAGGATGCTGGCAGCTACTGCTCCTGAATGACATGTAAGAAGACTTCCATGTACTTCTGCCCTCCTGAAGGAATATTCTGGAAGGGTTAACCCAGTTTGTTCACCTCCTTTGTGCCAACCCTAACCCTACCCACTCTTTAAAGCCCAGCTTAAGGCTGACCTTTCCCCATGAAGTCTCCAAGGACCTGAACCTTCATAATTCCTCTCACCTCAGGCCTCTTCTAGTACCTTCTGCTGAGATTCTTTCTGGCTCTTGTCATCTGTCGCCTTGTTAGGTAAATTTATGGGTATCCTGTTTCCTCTGCCTCTATCAGCATCTTGAGAAGTGCAAGGTCTTGCACAGACCAGTTCTGCCCTTGAGCCAGGATGTACCCGGGCAGCAGGGATGTCCTCCCCACCTGGGCTGCATGCTGTGAGACGTTGCTCCTGGGCAGCCACAGGCAGCAGAGCCAGAAAGAAGAACTGAGTGGTCTTAAAGCCTGACAGTTGGTGCTAAGTTTCTCAATTAAGGGAGGAAGGTAGGTCAAAGCCAGGGACACATCAAGTAGAGGTCAAAAGATAGGGGGTCAGGCCAGTGGCTCAGGACTGAGGCTGTGAAGGAGCCCCAAGTACTGACTCTCAGAGACCTGCAGTTAGGAGGTCCTTTTGCTCTTCCCTGGTACTCTCTGTGGTGTGGAAGCAAGCTGTTTCTCCTGGAGGATTACTGTAGGTTGGGCATTTACATGGTGGCACACTCCCAAGGGTGGGGCCTGCAGAAGTGTTTCTGACTCTGTTCCTGTCCACCAAGAGACCTTGGTTCCACTCTTCTTACCTGTGAAGTGTAGGAGTTGGCCTCAATCCTGTCCTGCTCCATGGTCCTAGCAAATGAGTTGAGGGAATTGGGAGCAGACCAGTCTCTTATGCAATGATGGGATGTTGCAAGGAGTATTTTTAAAAAAGCATTTTAGGTATAGAAACATTTCCTTTCTCAAGCATTGGAGGCTTGGGACCTAAGGGGAAATTGAATGTTTTCTTCATTGGGAGTGAAGATCCTATACATTTAAGAATAGAAAGGAAAGGTTGCATGGGCTTGGGGATGAAGGATGGGCCTCTTTCTTCTAAGGATAGTAAATTGTAATGGATTAAAAATAGGATGGAACAAAACGGTGAATTGTGACTGTCATCAGAAAGTAAATGCTATTTATACAAGAAAAGATGTGGGGACAATGACACGTATAGGCCTCTGGCTTTAATTAGCTGATGCCTTGTGATATTGGTACTCAGGAGATCTGCTTATCAGTAGAATGATATTTGTTTTCACAGGTCATGAGCTGTGTCCCTGTAAAAGCATTCCAAAGACCAGTTCAGCAGGAGGGCCAGTGGGAGTAGACAGGTTGGTTGCCATGGTGAGCAGAGACTCCCTGCTGAGAAGTCACCTCCCCTACCCCCCGCCCCCATCTGTGCACAGGAATGATGCGGGGTTGGGTGACTCTAACGTGCTTCTCAGACTCTAACGTGCATACCAATTGCTTGGGGGATCTTATGGAACTGTAATTCTGATTCAGTAGGCCTGGGGGTGCCCAAGACTGTGCTTCTCATGAGCTGCCAGGCACTGTTGATGCTGCTGGTTTTGAGTAGCAAGGGGTGGACCCTGGAGGAGGAGGCAGTAGACCTGAGTCCCAGCCTTGTGTGACCCTAGGCAAGTCACTGACTCATTGAGACCCACAGTTTTCCTCAAAAGCAGCCAAAGAGGCAAATGGGCTAGACCCTCTCTAGTTCCATGATGCAGTGTTTCTGCTTCAGTCCCACAGAGAATTTAGACCTCTACCTGTTTTTCCTTAGAGCAACCTACTGGCCCTGGAAGTTGTGCCCAGTGGTCATGCAACACAGGGATTTGCTTGGTTCATGCACTCTGTGTGGATTGTTTGATCAGCCTCTGCCCAGTGCATGTAAGAGTCGATCCAGATTCTATTGTTATTCAAAAAAAGAGAAGGGACAACAGTTCATTTGCCCCCTGCTCCATCTCCCTTCCTCTGATGGTTCAGAAGTGACTTCCCCCTCTCTCCTTATCACTTGTCTGGAATCACACTCTGACCTCTAGAATTCTATCCCTTCTGTCTGGAAGGTGCTCACTCAACCACGCTAAAAGAAGGCTTGGGCCTCAGACCTCTGACGCCCATTCTCTGAGACGTGATGTCTAGTTTGTTCACTACAACAATAGCTGCCAGGCCTATTACAGTTATGTAATAGGTTTCTTTTTTTAACCAGGTCTTGAAAATGTGTGCATTATCCTTTAGGTAATAAATGAAATTTTAAAAAAAGGCTGAAAATAAATCAGCTTTGCAAACTGGGGCTGAAGCTTTTTTACTAACTGCTCCTTTTTTTTTTTTTCTTGTTGCTTTTTAAGGAGCTGATGGCAAGTGATTTCTTTTTAACCCTTTTTAAAGGCCTAGTTCATTTTTCACTGTTGGCCATTGAGACTTTGGCCTGATGCAAAAGGGAAGCCCAGACAGTTACTGTGAGAATGGGAAGTGGTAGAAGAAAACATTGTCGTAGGTCCTCTGATGTGGGTGGCCTCTGCTCCCTAAAGCTCACGCCCTCCCCTGTTTCTTCCTTAAAGAATGACTTTCCAGTTGGCATGGTGGTTGTACTAAGGGGAAACATGTCTTCCTGCTCAGATGTATCAACTGAGGGAACACAGGTAAGAGAATATCCAGTGGTCTAAGCATGGCACCAGGATCAATTTCCTTTTGACCCTCATAGGCCACTACCTCTGTGCCTCCATAAAATTTCATTAACACTTTAAACATAGCAGATTAATTTAGGGCTTATGCAGTTTGCTCCGCTTGCAATAGGCCGTTGTTCTGTAATTTAACATTTTCTAATTAATGTGTTTGTTATACCCTCCTGCTGGGTGTGGTGTGTGACAACTGGGAGCTAGATTATGTAGACAAAATGATGTGCAAACAAGGAATCCCTCTATTCAGGAAGGGGCTGACCGAGTCACAATAGTTAATCTATGGAAGGACCCATGTGACCTGTTAGTGAAGATTCCCTCTTGGCTGGCAGAGTGAAAAGGAAAACTGCCCGGGAGGCAGGTGGGCAGAGGTCTGACCCCCGCCCCTTATTTGTATGCATAGACATTGAATGGGGGTTGTCTTGAATCCTTTGATTTAGCTCCTCATTTGTATTTCTCCTCCATGTTCCCTGACCACCTCAGTGCATGGAAAGCTATTAACAATGTATGCACGTGGCACATCTGTGGAGCCATTATTGCTGCTGGATAGCTGTGTTTGTGTAAAATATTGAACACCCTGTGAAGATTTATAATGGTTTCCCACCCTGTCCCTCCATTCCCTCCTTTTCTCTATTTAAAGATATATTAACATCTATGGTTCTATCTGGAGGAAAAAACCTTTGAAGTGAGGCAGGTCGCAGGAAGATAAAATGCCCTGCTCTGAAAATCTCCCCCTAGAATGAGCATAGGGACATTCTAAGAAGCCAGAGGGCTGCCTGAGGCACAGGCGTAGGGCAGCTGCACCACAAGGTAGCCTCAGTCTCTCTCTGGTCTCTGCCCTACTGTGAGTCAGCTCACCCAGGTGTGGGCTGAGCAGACTTACTGCCACATTTATCCAGTTCTTATGGTACCTTGCTAATGCCTTTCTCAAGATCCAAGGAAGATCTTTTCCCTCACTTTAGCAACTTGGTTGTAAGGAACCCTCTAATTTCCTAAAATACTGGTCTCTGCTCTTCTGTCTTGCCAGTGGAGATGCCAGTGGCTGTAATCCAGTCCTGTGTGTGAGCGGGCCAGGGCTTGAGGCGGCATGTGGGGAACATTTGTCCTCATCCATTGCAGAGTTGGCATGGCCCGACTTAGAGTTTTACAGACCACTGATCTCACCAGTGCTCTGAGGGTAATTTAGAGCTTAGCTTCTTTTAAGCTTGCTGAATTCTCTCTTCACCCTGCTCAACCCTCTTGCCCTATCAACTTAGAGGGGCTCAGGCATACAGAATATTGTATTTCTGTGATGCTAACATCATATGTATGATGTAGGAGGATCTGGAGGAAAGAGGCGGCTGGTGCCTGTGGCTCTGATGGGCAGCTCTCTCCTTCTCCCACCTCCCTGACACTGCCCCACAGCAGGCCCTGGGTACACAGTGCACCGCATGCTCCAGGAGCAGAGAGTGACATGAGGCAATGTCCATGGCAAAGGGGAGAATGTGTGCTGAGCCTTTCAAGGTGCTGATTGGCTGGCAGTGAGGTAATGCAATGCAGTCTAAATGTGGAAGCAGCAGTGCCAGCATTGAGGGCGTGCCTCCTCGGCAAGCTGAGTCGCCTGCCAGCCATCTGAAGGACAAGGTCTCTAAGGGGGTTCTGCAGAACTTGTACGGCTGGCTGGCTCACAGGGCAGGGGCTGTGTGGCAGAGACCAGATTGTAGGATCATTACTATTCCTCACCCTTACGTCCACTAAAGTTCTGCCCTCAGCTCTTAAATAGGGATCTTCTAAAGAGAGAGGCAAAGGAGGTTGAAATGAGGGTCAGAACCTCAGGGCTACCTGCCTAGGTAATGAGAGGCAGTCAGTACTGTTGAGGACTAGGATGGTTTACAAGATAACCAATGGTTTAACTCCTTTAATGATGTAGACCTCCCCAGGGTCCTTCCTAAGTATAATTCTGAGTTCATAATTGGGCCAGGTCCACACCCAATCTCTCCAGTCCAGTCCACCTTAGTGTCAGTCACAATTTTAGCCATGAAAAACTGAGAAATAAGGCACTTTGGAGAGTGACAACACCAAAAGGGCAGTATAGGTCATTCCTGACCTTGCTCCCCCATAAGAGCAATCAATATCTATTCAAGAATAAGACAATGAGAGAACTCTAGAACATGGGGTTCAGTCTGAAGCACCTCTTGTACCACAGAGACCAGATGGGTAAGAGAAGCATAGCCTCTCTCCCAGGAAAGCACAGGAGAAGGCTTTCCTGAATTTCCAGTTCCTCCAGTGGGAAAAGAGAACCCAGGGGGACAAGTAGCTTCCCCCTCAACATTGTAGGTCACTTTGTGGGAGCTTCGGCTCTGATCTCATACCACAAGGACTGCAGGGAATCTGCAGGTCTCGATCACTGGGAGTCTGACTGATGGAGAAGGTAGAAGGGCGTGCAACAATCAGCACATGGACCTTGGCTGACCAAGTTCACACCTGCAGTGCCTAAGTAGTAATTGCAACCAGTGTCTTTGCTCATCTGCAGAACCAAGTCAATGGTGCACGTTGTCCAGGGAATTTGGCAGCTTGGTGGGTTGCAGATCTGCCTGATTTGGGTTCCCAAAACAGGCATTTTGCCAGCGCTAGAGCCAGTTTGCCATACCCAGGGAAGGTCCTGAGGCACTTCCCCACCTGCTGTAATGAGTGACTTCAGCCCCATCTAACCAGAAGGGCTGGTGATAACTCCTGGAAACTCTGCTGCCTATTGGCACTTAAACTGAGAGGCAAGTGGGCAGAGAGTAGTCAGTACCAGGCATGGAGGCTTCCTTTATTATGCACAGGCTGTGGGATTAATTCATAGCCAGGCTGAGGGTAGCTACTGGCCTCTCCCCGTTTAGGAAATTGAGAGTAGCCTGGAGTGGCCTCCCCCACTCCTGCCCAGGCAAGGAGGCTGAGACATAACCTTCCTTCTCTGTGGAGAATGCCTTCTGGCCCCATTGTGTGCAGAAGGGCTAACAACAACTATTGGAAGCTTTTTGGCTCAGTGGCACTCAAGCTGAGAGAAGGGCAGGCAGAGCTGATAGTTTTCAGAACAAAGCCAGTGTTCCTGTTTGGTTAGGAAACTAGGGATGCAGGTTGGCTTGAGTTAAGACAACAAATAGACTATTACTTGTTTTAGATCTGCTTCTCTTGCAGCACTTGGGCAGGGAATCTAATTCATAGCCCTGCTCATTACTGAATACAGCCATCAGCCGAGCTGACCAGGGAACTGAACCAGAGTGCACAGGAAACTGCATAGCCCAATTAGCAGTCCTATGTACAGTGGCACCTGAATAGAGAGCACAGCCTCCAACGTCTCCCATCTGCAGAGCAAAACCAATGACCTCACCTGACCAGGGAATTCAGTGCACACTCAGACCTTATTCAGACTCCCAAACAATGTACTGTACAGGCCCTAGGCCTTGGCCTACTGCCCTGCCAAAGCAGGGAAGCCAATTCATAGCCCTGTGTGGTACTGAACATAGTACCTAGTCCTGACTATCTAGTAAGCCTGATAGGAGAATTGAGGGAACAGTGGAGTCCATCTTACAGGCTCATTTGGGTAGGCTATCCAACTTTTTGCAGCTAGTGGCATTCCCCCCATCACTGTCCTCAAAGCTTGAACAGTTGTCTTGCCCAAAAATAGACCATAATAGCAGACCTCTCCTGCCCAAAGACCTTACTAGCAGACACACCCAGAAACTCAGACTGAGCTGACCAGCTAAGAAATATCTCTGCTGAAGCAAACCTATAAAGTCTGGAAGAGGAGCTTCATTACTCAAATGCACACATACCAATGTAAGGAACCAATCAGGTAAATATGACACCACCAAAGGAAGTATAAAGCTCCAATAACTGACCTTAAGAAAATGGATATCTATGAACTGTCAAAGAACTCAGAATAATTCTAGTAAAGTTACTGATTTATAAGAAAACACAGACAAGGATATAACAACATCAAAAATCCCAGAAATTCCGGAATTGAAAAATACAATAACTGAACTAAAGAATTTAATAGAGATTTTCAAACATAGGTTCAGCCATGCAGAAGAAGGAATCAGTGACCTAGAGGATAGGACATTGGGAAATTACCCAGAGGAGCAAAAAAGAAAAAAGTAGAATGAAAAAGACTGAAGAAAGCCTCCAGGAATTATGAGACACAATGAAAGGAAACAAGACAGAAATTATATTTAAAGCAGTAATGGCTGAAAACTTCCCAAACCTGGGGAGAGAAATGGACATCTAGATCTATGAGGCCCAAAGGCCACTGAATAGGTTGAACCTGAATAGGGTTACACTGAGACACATGAAAATTAATTTGTCAAAAGTAAAAAAAAAAAAAAAGAAGTTTAAGACTAGGAAGAGAAAAGAGAAATGTTACATACACAAGAAACCCCATGACTGTCAGTGGTTTCTCAAACTTTCCAGGCCAGGAGAAAAAGTTGACATATTCAAATTATTGAAAGAAAATATCTGTCAACCAAGAATTCTATACCCAATGAAACTTCTTCAGAAATGAATTAGGGATAAAGACTTTCAGAAACAGACAAAAGCTAGGGAGTTAATTATCACCAGACCTGCCTTGCAAGAAATGTTAAAGGGAGTTCTTTGAGTGGAAGTAAAAGAATGCTAATTAATATCATAAAAAAAAGAAAAGGTAGTGTAAATCTCACTGGTAATGGTAAACATAGTTACAGCTTAATTCTACAATATAATAACAGTGGTGCATAATTCACTCACAATTCTAGTTTAAAAGTTAAAGTAATATTTTAAAAAATGCAAATTAGGAATAACCTAAAATGTGAGGGGGAGAAGTAAAAGTGTAAAGCAGATGATCCTATTGATGTTAAGTTGTTATCAGCTTAAAATAGGGTGTCGTAAGTTTAAGATTTTTTATGTAGGCCTTGCAGTAATCACAAGGGAGAATCTTGTAGAAATTACGTAAAAGAACATGATAATAAAAGTCATACTGATACCAAAAGATGTAAAAACACAGAAAAAAAAACCCCCAGGAGGATAAAAAACGGAACAATCGTTCTACAAAACAATCAGAAAACAATGAGCAAAATGACAATAGGAATTCCATACCTATCAATAATTGCCTGAAGCATAAATACATTAAATTCTCCAGTCAAAAGACACAGATGGCTGAACAGATTTAAAAAAA
This sequence comes from Manis javanica, assembly GCF_040802235.1. Taxonomy (NCBI): domain Eukaryota; kingdom Metazoa; phylum Chordata; class Mammalia; order Pholidota; family Manidae; genus Manis; species Manis javanica. The sequence goes on along the minus strand of NC_133163.1, from coordinate 23,618,621 downwards.
TGATCCAACGATATGCTGCTTACAAGACTCACTTTAGCTTTAAAAACATAGTAGACGGAGAGTGGAGGGGTGTGAAAAGACATTCCAAGCAAGCAGTAAGTAAAAAAGAAAATGGGTAGCTATACTTATATCAAAGAAAATAGGATTTAAACTAAAAATGCTTAAAAAGAGGCAAAGAAGGTCATTACATAATGATAATGTCAGTGCACTGAGAAAATATGACATTATGAATATGTGCCTAACATCAGAGCACCTAAATATATAAAACAAAAACAATCAGAGCTAAAAGCAGAAATAAACAGAATAAAATAATAATATGGGGACTTTACTACCCCACTCTCAGTAATGGATAGATCATCCAGACAGAGAATTAATAAGGACATAGTGGATTTGAACAATACTGTAGACCAAATGGACCTAACACATACACAGAACATTCTATCCAGCAATAGCAGAATACACATCATTTTTCTCAAATGCACATGGAGCATTTTATAGGTTAGACCATATTTTATGCCATAAAACAAATCTTAGCAAAGTTAAGAAGACTGAAGTCATATCAAGTATCTTCTCTGACCACAGTGGCATGAAACAAGAAGTCAAGAGGAAAACTGGAAAATTTACAAACACACAAAAATTAAACAACACTCTTCTAACAACCAATAGAGCAATAAAGGGGAAACAAAAATAAAATTTTTAAGGAAAGGGAAGATGGAAATACAACATACCAGAACTTATGGGATATTTTATGCAGACCTTGTGGTAATCCAAAAACAATTGTAAAAGAAGGAAGTTCAGAGCAATAAACACCTACATTAAGAAGCAAGAAAAATCCCAAATAGTCTATTCTATGCCTTGAGGAACTATAAAAAGAAGAATAAACTGAGCCCAAAGTTAGCAGAAGAAAGAAAATAATAAAGACTAGGGCAGAAATAAATGAAATAGGGAACAGAAAAACAACAGAAAAGATAAGATAACAAAACCAACAAAGCCTTAACCTAGACTAATCAAGGGAAAAAAGAGGACCCAAATCAACAAAATTATAAATGAAAAAGGGGACATTACAACTGATACCACATAAATTCAAAGGCTCATAAGGGGCTATAGTGAGTAATTATATGCCAACAAACTGGACAGCATAGAAGAAATAGAAGAATTCTCGAAAAACATACCATTTATCATTACTCTGTCAAGAAGGAATTAGAAAATCTCAATAGATCAATTATTAGTAAGGAGATTGAATCAGTAATCAAGAATCTCCCAATGAAGAAAAATCTAGAACCAGATGACTTCACTAGTGAATTTTACCAAACATTAAAAAAAACTGTTAACACTAGTCCTTCTCAAACTCTTCTAAAAAACTGGAGAGGAGAGAATGCTCCCAAACTCATTTTATGAAGCCAGTATTATTCTGATATCAAAACCAGAAAAGGACACTGTTAGAAGAGAAAATTATTGGTCGATATCCTTGATACATATAGATGCAAAAATTCTCAGTAAAATACTAGCAAACTAAATTCACATTAAAAGGATTATTCACCATGCTCAACTGTGATTTATCATTGGGATACAAGAATGGATCAGCATAGACATCAATCAATGTAATACATCATATTAATAGAATGAAACAAAATCATACAGTCATCTCAGTAGATGCAGAAAATTGTTCAACAAAATTCATCTATTCATGATAAAAACTCAACAAGTTAGGCATAGAATAAACATATCTCAACTTAATGAAGGCCACATATGACAAACTCACAGCTAACATCATACTCAATAGTGGAAGGATAAAACCTTTCCCTCTAAGATTGGGAACAAGGCAAGGGTACCCACTCTCACCACTCCTACTCAACATAGTACTGGAAGTCCTAGCTAGAGCAATCAGATAAGCAAAAGAAAAAGGTATCAGAGTTGGAAAGGGAGAAGTAAAATTGTCTCTATTTAGAGATGACGTGACCTATACAAAGAAAATCATGAAGATTCAACCAAAAGCTCTTAGACTTAATGAATTCAGTAGTGTTGCAGGACACAAAATCAACATATAAAAATCAGTAACATTTCAATACGTTAACAATGAAATTTCTGAAAAAGAAGTCAATTCCATTTACAATAGCATCCAAAACAATAAAATACTTAGGAATAAGCTTAGGGAGGTGAAGAATCTCTACACTGAAAACTATAAGAATTGAAAAAAATCAAAGAAGACAGAAATAAATGGAAAGGTATGCTGTGTCCATGTATTAGAAGATTTAATATTAAAATGACAATACCACTGAAAGCCATCTATAGATTTAATGCAATCCCTACCAAGATTCTAATGACAGTTTTTACAGAATTAGGAAAAAAAAAACCCTAAAATTTATATGGAATCACAGAGGACCTCAAATAGCCAAAGAAATTCTTAGAAAGAAGAAGCAGGAGGTCTCACACTTCCTGATTTCAAGCTATACTATAAAGCCATGGTCATTAGAAAAGAATGGTACTGGCATAAAATCAGACAAATAGACCAATGGAATACACATGAGAATTAAAAAATGAAGCCAAGTATATACAGTCAACTAATATTTTATAATGGAGCCAACTATATTCAATGGAGAAAATACACTATTGTTAGCAAATGGTTCTGGGATAAATGGATATTCACATGTAAAAGAATGAAAGTGGATCCATATCTTACACCACTCACAAAAATTAACTTAAAATGGATTAAAGACTTAAATGTAAGACCTGAAACCACAAAACTCCTAAAAGAAAACATAGGCACAAAGCTCCTTGATATGGGTCTTGGTAATGAGTTTTTTGGGTATGACACCTAAAACACAAGCAACAAATAAAAAGTGCAAGCAAGTGGGACTACAACAAACTAAAAAGCTTCCGCACAGCCGAAAAATACCATCATAGAAGTGAAAAGACGTCCTATGGAATGGGAAAAAGTATTTACAAAATATATATCTGATGAAGGGTTAAAATCCAAAACATATAAAGAACCCATACAACTCAATAGCAAAAACAAAACAAAACACAACTCAACTAAAAAATGGGCAAAGGACCTGACTAGACATTTCTTCAAAAAATATATATAAAGGGCAACAGGTCCATGAAAAAAGATGCTCAACATCATTAGGGAAATGCAAATTTAACTAGAAAAGATAGCGGCACCTTCCTGTTCACAGCAGCATTATCACAATAGCCAAGACATGGAAACAACCTAAGTGTCCATCAGTGGCTGCATGAATAAAGAAGCTGTAGTATATCTACATATACACACACAAAAAAAGTGGAACCAGGAAATCCTAGCATTTGTGGTAACATGGATGGATCTTGGAGGCATTATGCTAAGTGAAATAAGATAAAGACAGACAAATAATGTATGATCTCACTTATATGTGAAATTAAAAAAAAACTAAAAACTAAACTAATAGAAAATGAGATCAGACTTGCGCCTACCAGAGACAGGGCTGGGAAAGGAGGAATTGGAGGAAGGTGGTTAAAAGGCACAAACTTCCAGTCATAAGATAAAATGTATGAGGGATGTAATGTATAACATTATGACTCTAGCTAACACTGCTGCATGGTACATAGGAAAGTTAAGAGAGCAAATCCTGAGAGTTCTGATCACAAGGAGAAAAAATTTTTCCCCTTTATTCCTTTCTTCTTCCTTTTCCTTTTACTGTATTTGTATGAAAAGATGTGTGTTAACCGAACTCATTATGGTAATTATTTTACAATGTATGTCAATCAAACCATTATGCTGTATGCCTTAAATTTATAATGTGATGTTTGATGATTATTTCTCAATAAAACTGGGGGAAAAAAATAAGACACCTCTTTGAGGACAGAGATAAGCTCTCAGGAAAAGTCTTCTGAGATTTAGCAGCTTCCAGAGATCATAGCTGGTGCTCAACAAATACTTTAGGTCAATTAAATAAATAGTATTGACTATCTACTGTCAGACAGTATCAAAGGCCATGGGAGTTATAAGGACAGGGGACTTGCCTTTAAGGAGGTCATTTAATCATTTATTCAACAAATATTCTAGAATATTTACTACAGGCCCGACCTTGTTTTAAATGTTTAGGCTACTGTGGTGAGCAAAGCAGACTGTTGGTCTCTGTGCTAGTATTTTAAAGGGAAATACAGACAAAGAAACAGGAGAGGTAAGATGACAATAAGAGTGGGTGCTGAGATACAAGGTGACTAGAGGTTGAGGCTACTTGGATTTGGAGGTTAGGGGTGACCTCTGCAAAGAGATGACATTTAAGCCAAGAGCTTAGTGAGCACAGGAGATGGCCATGAGAAGTTCTAGGGAAAAATTGTTCCAAGCAGAGGGAACTGTAGTGGCAAAGCTCTCAGTCAGGATAAGAATAGAAGGTTCTAGGAAAAGAAAGAAGTGCAAACAAGGGGGAAATGACATGTAATAAGGATAGTAAAAAGAGCAGTGGCCAGATACTGTGTGGCCTTGTAGGTCACAGAAAGTAATTAGAATGTTAAGGTGTAGGGCAGGTCATAGAATTAAATACACAAAAATAAATGTTCTAGCAGCTCATGTCAACTTCTCTGTCAGCCAAGGAGAAGCAGCACTTGTTACTAGGCTACTACTATCCCGTGTATTCATAGTGAGATCACTCCTTCTCCCCTAGGCACACAATAATTCTGCTGGGATAATGAGTGGAAGTGCCTTGTGAGTAGACTAACAGGCTGACTAGAGCAAACTCTCCCTGAAGAGGGATCATCCTCAGTTATCTGGACAGAGGTGGCCTCTGTTGTTAGCCCAAAGTCTGTCTTTCCTCCAAAATAACACTGGCTGTATTTTATTGGATGCTCACTTTGACCCACACTTCATGCTCCGCCTTCATATGCATCTACTTTAATTCTCATCAACGTCATGGAAGGTAGGAAGTATAATTCACATGTGACAAATGAGGAAACTGAGGCCTCAAGAGAAAAAAGACCTCTCCCAAGATGGCTCATCTAGGAAAAGATAGAAATAAGCTTCCAATTCATAGGAGAGATTGATGTTTGGCACTCTTGCTGAAGGGTGACTAGCCAGGCAACACCTCCTGGGTGTGGAGGGGAGAGAGATTGAGAGACAGACCACATCTCCTAATATCATGGGCTAATATAAGAGCAATTTTGTGGCCCAAGGGGACAAGTGGCACTATTTGGGATGCTTTTTGCTTATCACCCTGGGAGGTGGGTAGGGAGTGCTACTGACACACAGTGGGTGGAGTCCAGGGATGTTGCTGCATGTCCTCTGATGCATCAGATAGCCCCACAACAAAGAACTGTCTGGCTCCAAACGTCAGTAGTGCTGAGGATGAAAAACCCTGGGTTAAAGTCTTACAGTGGAAACTGCTCTCTGCTTTCTTCTCCTGTTTGTATCTCTGCTCTGGGAGGTTACTGCCACACTCTATCTCCACATACAGAGCTCAAATCAAAATGGAAATTTGAGATTCCAGCGGGATGGTGCTTTTTCTTCCCAGCTCTCTTTGCCATTTAAGCTGTTGTTAGTGATGGGAGATGAAGCACTTGATCTCAGGGCAAGTGGCCCTGGTGTGGGACTGCCTCAGCCCTGTGGCCTTGGGGAGGCGTTCGTGGGCTCTGCTGTGGTTGCTTGCTCTGCCTTAGTATCTGTGAAAAGAAGATGATAATATCCCCTCCAGCCACCTCGCCCATTTGTTGTGATAATTCCATAAAGATAATAGATGTGGAAGCGCTTTCATAAAAGTACTACATAAATGTGTTATCACTGAGCCTTATGCCACTAATAAAACTAAACCATCATCATTCTGCCCCTCACAACACCAATTTGCAGAACCATTAGAGTTCTGTGCCTTATAGTCTTGAAGAGCCATAGAGAGTTGTAAGGGACCTCAAGAGGTCACTTAGAAGAAAACAGCTAGCGATGCACCAGGGAATTATTAAAGTAAGGTGGGGAGACACGTGGTCTCTCATTTAGCTACTCAAACATCCTTTGTTCACTTCCTTGCATCATCAGACCTTCGGAAACAATATAAATTCATTAATAAAGTCACCACCTCCTCTCACCCCTGTCAGGGCTCTGAGGTTGAAGTCTAAACAGAATGATTAATTAATGGAAATGAAGAGAAAATTGCTCAAGTAGTGGCTACAGGAGATCAAATAGCAAGGAGAGACCTGCAAAAATGTTCACTGCTGTTTGACATTGGGCAGGGGAAAGGAGGCTGGGAAGATCCCAGGGTCCCAGACCACCAGGCACAATATCTTGGGAATACCTTGTTTTTTTCTTTTTTCCTCCCTGAATGGTATAGAAGATACTGAGGGCAACATTTTAACCACCATGTGTTACAGGCCAGCACATTGCTGAAGAAGATTTTATGGGAGTGAGGCAGTCTTAGATGCTGTAATAGATGCAGGATCAGCCTTATAAGAAGGGCTGAGAAAAAGGGTAGTCTAGTGATCTGCCTTCAGAAATGCCATGTACATAATATGTCCCTCTAAACTGTTTCCTGGTGTCTAAAATTCCTTTAATAGGAAAGGAATCTTCCTATAATTAAAAATAAGATCTTGTTCTTTCAGGGAGATAGAAATAATAATTGTCCTTAAATTTATCCTAAAGTACTAACAGGTAGCTAAAAAAATGGAAGAAATCCTTTCTCCAACTCCAGTTTTGAGTTATAGGCTCGAAGTAAATGCTGCCTTGCTCTGCCTTAGTATCTGTAGTTATCAGCATTAACCACAGACCTTCCCCAGATATCATTGGTTAATGGCTTTCTCATGACTCCAAAGCCCTTTGCCATTTCTTTTTTGGGCATCCAAATCTGCACAGAGCAAGGTGAAACCCCTGTTCTTTCTTTCTTCCCCTATCATGTGTCTCAGAAAGAGCCCAGTGAAGGCTCCACGGGGTAGAAGAAAGATACCACAGGGACCTAGGAGACCTCAGGGCTGGACCTGACTCTGCCATCAAATAGCTTGACTTTTGACAAACCATGGAAATTCTCTGAGCCTTAGTTCTGCCTGTGAAACAGGAGAATTGGATTCAGTATATCCAAGGGACTTTCTAACTCTAAGTTATGAATTGGGGATGGCTTTTCTTTACATTTGTTCCAGGAAGCTCTTGTTCATCACCCCAGCCTTCCGACAATCTTGAGTCAAGGCGGTTCAGGTGATGGCCACAGTTCAGGAGGACTCCAGGGTATCCCTAAATTCACAGGGTTGCAAAGAATGGCTGCGGTTCCAGGGGATGCAACGGGGTCCATCAGTCAAGAGGATGTCAGTGGCAGCCATGGTTGATGTTTCCTGGCAGATTTTTGCCATCTCAGAAGGACGTTGTTGGTGGGTTACCGATGCCAGCTTCAGAAGGAAGCAGAAGGACTTTAAAATTCACCCTTGAAGATGCAGAACTGAAAAGGTCACTGGCTCACAGCTGTGGGCCAACTTGAGTAGACAAGTAGACAAGATAAAGACCTGAACAACCTTCCAAGGTAGCAGGCCCTGAATTCCTCATTTTCATGGATAATTACCATAGCCTTCAATTTTAGCAACATGGCAGTACATCCGTGTACAATTTATTCCTTTCAGGCGATGGAACCAGAACCTGCAGCGTGCATGTAACTCTGTTGCCCTCTAGTGGCCAGATTGGGGAAGAATACGCAGCAACTCCCCCCACCAGCAGACGTCTGCTGGCTTGGTGTTGCAGCTGAGGCTTGAGCCAGGGTTGGGAGTCCTCTCGGAAGACAGCGGGGTTCAGGGACTCCTTCCAGCATACCTCCTACTTGAGATGATGCAGAGGGTGCATCATTCTTCCTGTTTCTGGGGCTTAGATCAGCAGCACAGAGAGGCCTTGTTTTGCCCAGAGTTGTGTGGTACTCAGCTTCAGCGCTGGCATGTGCCTTCTTCTGAGGTCAGGTGTCTGTGTTCTGGGGTAGCTGAGGCATCTGAAATCTGTGGTCACAGTCACATATTTGCTCTGTCACTTCCACCTCAGTTAGATGTTGTCTTTAGCAAACAGATATCGTTATGTGGTTTTCCAATTAACACTTCCCAAGGGGGGCTGGTTAATATGGATGAGGCTTCTTAACATTTGGTTTTAAAGAGAGGGTTGGTTATATACAGTTGTAGCAGAAGGAGCCAACATCTTAGTAACTGGCTAAGGTTTGCAGAGGAGTAAGGCAGTCTGGGGGCACTTGCTGTCGCTGGGACACAGGCTCTTTGCAGAGTATGTTATCATGGCCCAGACTTTAAATGATTTCTCAGGTAAAACTGAAGGCAGGTCTAGGTGATCATTCCAAGAAAGCTAGACTGTCATTGCAAGAAAAGAGATGGATTGTTGAAGGTCACAGACATGTCATTGCTCTTGGGCTCCGGCAGAGACTTCTCAGTAGGGTTCCCTTAATGTGACTTTTGCCTTTTGTAGTAGGCAGTTGACCAAGAGAATTAATTTATGGTGAAGCCAAAGAGTGTAGTGGGATGAGTGTGCTTGCAGCGTAATCTCTACTGCAAGGAGAGAGTCCAAACATTTATGAGGCATGGACAAGGCTAAAGTTGGTACTCCAGCTCCCCTATCCTTTGGTAGGAATGCCCAGTTTACCCACAAAATTCCTATCCTTTGACTTACCCTTCTAACAGTTTAGTCATGGAAATAGGTGGGGGTAGGGGTAAAAAGACATTTCATAACATCAAAGAGGGATTCTTTGAAAACACAGTGGCATGGACATGTACCTTATGCTGGTAAAGCTATTGAGGTTTTAAGTGATCCTTTTAGTAGCATGTTTCATTTCTTCCTTTGAAAATGAGGAGCTTGGGTTACCTAGTTCTTACTTCATGATAGAAATTTAATCCTATTTCTCACTCCTTGCTCTCCCGAGGATATAGTTAACATAACGACCTGGTACCTTCTAGTGACCGCTCATCTAAAGGTGAGCATTTTGTAGATGATTCCGTAACACTGGAGTCCATGTTGCTCGCCTGCACACTTCTTGCCCCCCCCACCCCCCGCCCCCGCCAAACTTCAGAATCACCTTTGGTTCTTCTTTAATTCCATACCTTTCCAGCCTCCAGCCCCACCCCAACACTGCCAACCTCCGTTTGGGTCATTCACCCTATGCTGCTGACTCTTTGTCCTCACAGCCCAAGATAGTTTTTAACCAGATCAGTCAATTTTCACTCTACACAAAAAATCTCTTTAGCCTTGGGAAGCCTTCATGACCAACATGCCAGGGTTATCTGCGGTGCCTCCAAAGTGATGCTGGGACAGTGTTAAGTGGGTAGGAAAGAAGAGAAGAATCAGCAGGAAGGAATGGGCTCCTGTGAGGAGAGGCTTGTAGAGTGATGGTGGGAAGATCGAGTGCTGCCCAAAGCTCCGGCTAGGCCAGGCAGCGGGTGGTATAAAGTGACTTAAGAAATTTCTGGAAGCACTTTATTGCACTGAAAATCATGTCATTCTTTCCCACAATACAGATGGCTGAAGTGCCACCTTAAACTGCATTCAGTCATGTGTATTTTTAGGGAAGGAGAGGGTGTGCCACATAGGAAGGAGGGGCGTGCAGGGAAGATCAAATTTTACCCATTCTTTTCCTACATCAACACTGGTCTTGGGTGCCCAACAGTGGGACCACTAGTTTTGTCCACTTCCTCTTATTTGCCTTTCTCCCTCCCAATCTGGTTTTTTAAGCAGCACAAATAGGAGGAAATGACTGGGACTTATAGGAGGGGTCTCCTGCTAGTTGGCACTAAAAATGCCTCAACTGATATTTATATTTCATAAGAACTTTCCCTATCACACAAACTGTAATAAAGTCAGAAATGCACGCTGTTTGTCCCTTTGGGGTGCCCTTCCCTTCCCCACTTAATAGTGCTGACATCCATGTTCATACATGATTTCAGGGCTGAGAAGCCTTAGAACCACATCCCCTTACAGTGAATCTACTTTCTTCTGTGACATCTGCTTGCTCTCCTCCTTCCTTCGCCTTTAGAGCTTTATTTCCTTTGGTCGCTTATGAAGGGCTTGTGCCCCTGAAGGTTCTCTCCTTGCCTCCCTTGTCCTTCTTCTAACATCCTGCATTTGGACAGTGTCAGTCATCACTTAACGTGGACGAGCCTCAGATTCTAATTGCCAGCCCAGATCACTCTCCAGAACTCTAGACCTGTGTTTCGAGCTTCCTATTGAACATCTCCACCTACTTGTTTCAAAGGTAGCTCAAATGATACATCTGAATCAGAATTCATTTTCTGCTCCCCCACAATTCCTTCTGTGTTCCATTACTTGGTAATTTACTTACACTTTCTCCTCTTGCTCATCCCACCTGCTCCTCTGCCTTTTACCTCTCACTTGTCACCCAGCCTTGCGATTCTATTTCTCAAATAATCTTTCCAGGTTGACTCTTTCTTTTGGGTCTATTGCCCTGTCCAGGGTTTCATTCGGTTTATTCGGCCTCTGACATTTGCCTTCGTGTTTCTAGGAGCTGCATAATGATTATCTCTAAAGGACAATCTGGATACAGTTTTTAAACCAAATTTTATTTTCTTGGAATCTGCATTCTTATAGGAATTCTTTAGACTCACTATTACAGTAACATCGATTAGTATGAGAAAGGCCAATGAGCACCTGTCAGTGGGTTCCTAGGTTAAAAGCTTTCCATCTGCGATACAACCTCACCTCCTGAACTTCTCCAGCAGCACCAGAGCTATTCTTTTTGGTCATATAACAACTTGTTGAGTTGTTTCTTTCTGACAATTTCCTATTATGGCTAGTTCATGAGAATAGTCTTTCTGGAAAGTTTGTTGTTTTTCAATAGCCGGAAAGTTTTGATACTCTGAAAACGGACTCCTTCCGTCACCCTCATTTTCTTCCACCTTGGCTCGTTCTACTAAGTTGGCTACTAAGAAGGTTTATTCTGTTTGTTCTCCTTCCCATCTGGGTTCCTAACATGCTCAGGTACATTCTCCCCTTGAGTTTCTCCATGAAGATTACAATCCTAGCTCAGAAAATCTGGTCAAACAGAAGGTTGGGAAATGGTAACAGTTACTCTGGGGTTACCTCTGCCTGCCTTGCAATGGCATTCTTAGTGGACACAGCTCTAAGATTTGTTGTTCTGCGTGAATCACAGTGAGGTCATCTCTGAGACGTGCTGCTGACCTCTGGCTCAGGCGGAGTCTCAAGGTCTTCTGTTACTCTCCTTTCAAGCACTCACAGTGATTAATTCTGTACAAATAAGTCCTGGTGCTCTCACCTTCAGAAAACAATTTTCTTTTTGAATACACATAGGATGTAAAGGGTTCTCCCTGGAAGCAAGTTCGGTTCACTTTTCATATTAGCTATTTTTTTAAAACCTGACTCCTTGTTTCCATCAGTCCTGCTCCTTCTCATTTTGGCCTTCTCTACAGGTTGCCGGGGTTCCTTCATCATTGTGATGGTCAGCAGGGGCCACACAGAGAAAGAAAACTGAGTTACTGTTTTAAGTCTGCGTGTCTGACATATCACTCTGGGCCAGCGCAGCTTTAGGTGGTGGAGCATAGGATCCCCAGATGACTCTGAGACGTCTTCTGTTTCTGGGAGACCCGTTTCTGCTCTGGGGGTAATGGTTCTATATCCAGGGGGGTTAGACACAGAGTCAGATCCCTGCTCTGATTTCTCATGACCCTGAACCGCTGACCAGAACTAGCAGCAGTGGTTGGCATTTCAAATCTGCCTGGTGTCTTTAGAGTCCTTGACGAAAGAAAACTTGGAGCAAGTCATGCCCCTAAACTCACTTTGGTCCTGCATGAGAGGGTCTCCTTGGAAAGACCTTAGCTGGAGAAGAAGTAAAATGACCGCTGCCCTTTCTCCATGTTCCTTCAGTCTGGGAATCAGGATCAAGGAGGCAGCAGGAGCCTGCTGGCCTGTTTTGTACTCAGTGTGGGTGACAAAGCAGCAAGTTGTCATCTGGGGACCTCCAATTCAAAACGGAACCATATCTTTGAAATTTTTTGTTTTTTTGGGGGGAGCTAGTGGACAGGAGAATTAAAAACCAAAACAAAACGAAACAAAAAACCTGCACTGAATTGTTAGAAGCAGCATACCCTGCCCCCTGCCCAGGCCTGAAATACCTTCATACCCTTTGCCTTTACCCAGGATGCTTAAAGGTTGACTCCTTGTGCCCTATTGTTTTCCCTTCTGCCCTGTTTGTTTTTATGGCATTAAAGGGCCTGTCTTACTTCACAAGGACCCTTATTTCTTCGTCCATTATGTTTTCATTTTTTTTTTCAGTCTCGAGGTTTGCAATTAAGAGCCTGTTAACGGAAATCCTGGGTTGCCTGCAGCAGCTGTGGGGGTTCCTGGCCAACTGCCTTGCCTTCTGAAGAATAAACTCCCTTTGACACTACCACTTGTGAGAAACCAGAGCAAGTAGAGAGGATCTTACAGATAATTCGGGAAGAGAGAGGAGTTATTGGTGGGTGTTAGCGGAAGACAGAAGATGGATTAATATTTTTTTCTTTATCGCTTGGCATGTTAAACTTAATTATATTCCTTGAGAGACCTCTAAACAGTCATAATTAGGAATTATGATAATAGCTGCTGTTGCCTTACACATGTTCATTTTCCTGTGTGCCTCTTTGTGACTGTGGGGTGTGATTAATACCAATCAACATCACTGGGACAAGACTTCTCCCTGCCTGCTAGGACTGATTTGACTTTGAATGGGCAGCTTCAAGGACCAAGGGCACCTAGACTAGCACCATGAGCTGAAAGAGTGACGTTTCTCACTAAGCAAAGTTGCTGGCTATGTCCATCCCAGCTATGAAAGCAAGGATTTGGTTCCAGGATTTCTACTCCCTCTTCTTCTGTCTTTGCCTTTTGCCTTTTTTTTTTTTGGTGAACTTGCAAATAACAGTCCTTTGTTTAATTTCATGCAGAGAGGAAGGAGAGCCACTGGGGTATCCCTACATGCTTACGATATGATCACACGAGGAAAAAGGAACCCCTAATCAAGGGTCTCAATTGAATACCAACCAGTACAATAGAAAATTTAGTTTTAAGTTAAGGCAAAGGCCTCTCCAACATTTCTGAGATCCTTCTCCTTTGGATTGTAAATGGGGAAAGGTTGAGAACCAGCTTGCTTCTAACATAGCTGCTTGTTGGCCCTGAAGAGGATTTTGAAGATCCTCTTCATTCTGCTTATTTTGTTGGGGAAGAACCCAAGTCTAGAGGAGTTAAGGCATTAATTGGGCAAAGAGGCATCGCCACTCACGTTAAGACCTGCAATTCGTGGTTCCCATGTGGCAATATCAAAAGAAACCCCTTTACCCTCCAAGCTGTTCAGCTTCAGACCCTTGTAAGACCCCCTTCGGTGGCCCAGATTTGAATAAAAATAGAGATCCAGGTTCAAAAACAGAGCTGTTTTCAATAACCTCCTGACAGTGGATGTTATAGACGGGCCAGAGACCAAAATACTGAGTCCTGACTCTCAAGATAGTCTCTGAGGAGACTCAAGACCAGATTCAGAGAAAAATATGCTGTGAGTTTAGGGGATTCACATTCAAAGATTTTTCTCCGAGCATTTTCCCAGAGGCATGGTTCCAAAGAGAGAAAGCATAAGACAGAGGATTTTGATTTTTCTTTCCACTACCTCCTTACCAAACACTCTCTAAGTTCAGAGTTGTCTTTGCTTCTTCTGAGTTTTAAGTCATAATCTTCCCTCAGGCTGAAGGAAGCCTGCTGTATTTTGATGAGATGAGTCACCTTTGATGTCACAGTCCTCACTCTGCAAGAACAAGGGTTCATTAGTATCTTGACATCTAATTGTATAAGTTAAAGCACTTCCTTGGAGTTCAGAGGGAAAAGCTGAACTCAAACACACAGATTCTGCTGGAAGTAAAGCAGTCCCCTAAAAGAGGAGGGGGAAAAATTCTGTTTGAGTGACGTCATTGGAATGTTAAAAGAAATCCAGAGGGGAAAAATCTGAGTAATATATATTGAGACTCTGGCCCTGAATTTGACATTCAGCTCAGATCAAAACTAACCCTGTGAGATCTTGGAATTTAATGTCCCGTAACAATGTTCCTGGGTAAGGAGCTTTATTATATGCATGGTCATGAAAAAATATGGGAAGTGCCATCTTCTGGGTATTTTTCTATCAATTCTTTACCCATTTCATACTCTTTCCAAAGACAAGCCAAAATAGCTTTGTTTGGACATCTGCATTTGTTGGGATTTCTTGAAAAAAATAAAACAGAAGGAACACACACATCTCACACACATTAAGTGGTGTAATAGTAAACCATATTTAAGAGGTTGGGAAAGGCTTTAGTTTTCTTTGGTGTACAAAATGTCTACATGTAAATATTGGAACCACTTTGCAAAGGAAGGGTGCTGCAATCGGTTTTTTAAAAATGATAAAATAATCTTGCAATTCAGCATATGGAGTTTTTGTGTGACTGTAGGTGTGTGAGAATGTATGTGTGTGCATCTACATGTTTTTAATTAAGATTAGCAGAATGACAAAATGTGTGAAGGAAGATGGATGATGGCTATTTTAAGCAGCACAAAAATGTGAGGAGGAGGTGTAGAATGAAAGAGAGAGAGAAAAAAGATTAAGCAGGAAGAGGGACATGGGTATATGACGAGAAGGAAGATGAATTTCTTAAACTAGAAAATCAAAGGAATATGTTTTCCCTTACGGCAATAACCACTTTTTTCAGGGTTTTCTCTGTTAACACTTAAAAAAGAGATTTGTGCCATAAATACAAGCTGTCTTCCATGCTGATCTCTGGAATTATCTTTCCCCTGAATTGTTTTGTGGTCTTATGACAAGGCCATGCCTTCACCTGACATTTTTAGTTAGTAAATACCAATATAAGTTTTCTTTGATCATGCTGTTTCCTTTATTTGGAAACTCTTTCCAGCTTTTATCCCTAGTCAACTTTTCCTCAATCTTCTAGACTAACTCAGCTGTTTTGCCACCCAAAAAACCTTCCCTGCCTTTCTTTGTCCCTTTCTTTGGTCCTGCTAAATTTGCCTGTTTTGTACTCTGAGAGCATGTTGTAGTTAAAAACACCGTCTCTCCACTAGGCTGCTAATTTCATGTCTCATTCCAATCTATATTCCTGGAACAATGTGATGTGATGTCCTAGATGCTCAATTAATATTTTTTGAACTCAAATGTACTATTTTAGTGTTCCAGTCAGTGAAGGCAAGGCTTTCTTTCAGAGGAGACAGTCAATTTGGGGGCATTTCTTGTTTAGCACCTGACAGAGTGTTGACAAACATCATACACTCTCTGTTGCAAAGCCGAAATATGCCCTTTTCACAAACAGGGTAAACCTTGGGGAATTAAAAAATATGATGATGATTGTTTTCAAGGAATGTGTCCAGCTAAGTGTCTGAACAGAAATTGTGGTTCCTTCTATATTGAGGAAGAAGCCTTTTCTTAACCCTCTGAGATTTTAGGTCATTTTCATCATTTTCTTGCCCCCCATCCTACTAGGATGAATTCCTTGAGATTCTGGTTGGCATGCCTAAAATGTTTGTGACCATAGCCACATGGTCTGCTGGATCTCAGGCTGTCATTAGCTTTTGGGAGGAGCCATTGATAGGTTTTAGAGGAGTGTAGGGAGAGTTCCATGTCCACCCCAGGAGAGCACTGCTTCCCCATGCCTTGGGGAGTACCCAGTGGCATCTCTGTTCATGTGAAGCATCCACTTCAGTGGCATAATGTTATTACAAGATCAGTAGTTTGGCGATTCAGAGACGAATCATAAAATATGGGTTCTTTTCCTGAAAAGGTTACATGGAATGCATCCCATCTCTTTGCCTCCCTCTTCTGAGCTTGCTCTCTTATTAATCTCTAGGGACCAAGGTCTAAGAATTCAGACAGGAAAACTGCCTCTTTAGGCAAACCTGGGTTCTGGCCGGCTTGTCCTGAGACAACGATCTTGCTTCCTTCAGCTAAGTGCTCTTTATCATCATTAGCCCAGCTGTGAGGAGTCTGGAAGTCCCCGTAGTCCTCTCTTCAGGTCATTTCTGTTATGGTGCACCTGCTGTGTGCTTGGCAATGTGCTGGAGGCTGGGAAGCAAGTGTGTGGAGGGCAGAGTACTTGCTTAGTGACCTTAGCATGAAGAGCTTTCCAATCAGATTTATTCTTATCAAATGTGTTATTTGAGTGAAACTGGATAGTTCCACTCTGATAAGTAATGGTAGAACCAGGCATGAAATGATACTATTCTTCAATTAAAGCTATGGCTTGTGTTGAAGTTTCTGTGAATGTGTGTGGTTATTTGAGGAAATGCCAGTCTATCCTTCTTAGGCATGTCCTCAAATATTCACAGAACCCCTCCGCCACAAGGGGACATTTTTTGCCTAGCATTTTTAAGATGCTGAAGTAAAAGAGCTGGCTTGCAAACAGTCCAGCTGATACTCTGGGCACTATAAAGCAATAGGGAGCGTAGTTATTAGAGGAAGCTTGAGTAGTTGGTTAGTATGTAAGTGATGTGGGACAACTCAGTTTTTAAGCTTTTGGAGTTACATTGAAATGGGAGGGAAGTGGCCCTTTGCTAGCAGAAAAATGTTGAGGCATAAAGAGAGCCAGATAAATGAGACAGAAGTTGGACCCTGAGGATGTTGGTGGTGATGGTGGTAGTTCTGTGTATGTCTAAAATGGAAGTCACCTGCTGTCCACTGTCATTAAAGGTCAGGTCACGATGGAATCTTTGATATGGGTCAGAAATGTCATAACTTCTAATCCAGTTGTGTGTGTGCGCGCTGTAGTGTGTGCAAGGACATTCTTCTTATTGATCAGTACTTGTCACTTGATCAGTACTGGTTAATGTCAGGAAGGGATATCTGTACAGATTCAGAAAGTAACTATTTCTTTGTCAACTGAGATGGGTAATTCATTCAATAATCATTTAACAACAAATAATGTCCCAGAATGCAGGCAAGGCCTCTGCCCTCAAAGAAGATTACCCTGTGGTATGATAATTACTACCATAGAGGTAGTGCCTGTGGGCTGAAGACACTCAGAGAAGGGGCATCTGACTCAGATATGGGGGTCACAAAGGCTGTGTGGAGATGCGGCGTGTGCTCTGTTGTGTAGGCTGAGCAGGGCACAGGGAGACAAAGGGGAGAGGGGGAAACATTCCAGGAGAAGGGGTTGGCCTGTGGAGGCATGTAGCAAACTGCAGTACTGGGGAAGCGACGGGTAGGTGAGTACATAGGCCCCTGAGGCTGCTCTAGGGGAGGTAAATGCAGGTGAAGCTGCCTGAGACAGTGTGCGTCAGGTCACAGCCAAAGTCAGATGGTTCAGTTAGGAGTGGAGACTTGTCCTGAAACCTGAGAGTGGAGACTTGCATTGACTTAAGGGAGGAAATGCCTTGAGCACATCTCCATGTGGAAAGATCACTCTCATTGTGATTTGAGGAGGAAGTGGTTAAAAGCAGGATGGAAGCAAGGTCAGGAGATCATCTCACTGAGAAGGGGTGAGATGGCACAACCTGAAATAAACTCTAAGTCAGATTCTAGTGACAGATATTATTAATTAAACTTACTGATTAAGCTTCCTGTTTATGAGGATTACCCAGTAAGCCGGGCCCTGGGAAAGGCAGGCAGACTGCTTTAACAGTTTGGGGTAGAAAAGGAGATGAATAGGGTATGATAAGACTAGACCCTAGGATACTCCTCTATTTTATAGGGAGATGTTACAACTTTCTTGTAAAATACTTGAGCTTTGGAGTCTCATAGACATGAATTTGATTCCTGGCTTGGTTCCTTACTAGTCGTATAACCTTGTACATGTTACTGACCCTTATTTTCTCAGCTGTTGAACAGGGTAATAATAATATATAACTCAAAGGTTTCTTGTGAGAATTCAATAAGAAAGTACGGGCTAAGTACTTTTCCACACCTAGTACATGCTTGATAAATGACCCACACTTTTTTTTTTTAAATTTGTGATTAAAAACTAGAAAAGAGAGATTGTAGTGCCACACCTTGTTACCGGGGCTCGAGCTGACAGGAAACTCACCTGTGGTCTCCTTCCAACAACTAGTGTGTTATTTTTAGTGCTCTTGGAAAACACTGGTCTCATAAGCACATTCATGCATGATACCAGTCACACTGGGGAAACGTGAACTCACAGCCCCCTTTGTCTCCCACTGTGTAACAGGGAGAGAAAGAGAGAGAGTGATTACATGACGTTTGGGAAGGTGAAGAGATGGGTCAGGTTTCGTCGTCTTTCTAAGCCTCATTGAGAAATGATACTGGACTGAGCCCAATGGCAAACTGGCAGCCCATGTAGTAGAACGCAGACATTTTTTTTAAAGTTAAGCCAACATTTAAAAATTGCAGATTTTATTTAAAAACAGAGATTTCTGGATTCTGTTTCAAAAATCAGAAGCTCTGGCCAACCAGACTCCTATTCCTCCAAGGGTAGGAGGGCCGTTGCCCCTCTTGGGTAAAAAGTCAGTTTCCCTGTTCTCTCGAGGCCCATCACTCCTGCCAGCCCCTTTCTTATATGCGCCCTGACTGACTCAGTGGTTTTTCAAGTCCTATGGACATTTTTAAGATTGTAATTCTGTGAACAAATATAACATGTTCTATAAAAAAATATGTGGATTAGACAGAGATGAAGTATGGATGCCCTTTGTGAAAATGGTTTTTCTGTTCTGAATGCTGAACATTCAGACTCAGAACCATTCCCTAAGGTTGGTACCTGGGTAAGGTGATGCAGAGGTGGGGAAGTGGGGGGCAAAAGTGGACGGAGGTATTTGTGACTATTCCAGAACCCCAAACTCCCCAGGTCCTATAGAATTTGAGTTGGGAGGTATCATGGCGGAGCATCTGCTGCATGGGGCCACTGGAATATAGATGGTGTTTTCGAAATGGCTGATTTATCAGGTGTAAGCAGAGCATGACTGAACAGCTCCGTGCTGTTCTTCCTTCTGTCACATTCCCCTGGTCCTGGCCCTGGCCTTCCTTTCACTCGCCACCCTGACACCCCTTGCAGTATTTGCTCCCCCTCCACCTGAGTCCCCCTTGCTTTCCTGGCAGGTTTGCCGAGAAACAACCGGGTCTCCATGGCAACGTGAAGACAGCTGAAAAATGGCAGCTAAATGCAGCTGCCCCTCATTTAATATCGACTCTGGCACTGACAGAACAGATAATGGGCAATAACACACCATTATGTTGTGGGAAAATGAAACGCTTCAGCAGAAGGCTGTCATGCTGGGGGGATTTATTTGTTACTGTACTAGCACCGATTTCTCTTTACTTCTCTTCCTCTCTTTTTATTCCTTCTTTTCCATGGCAGAGTTTTTCTCTCTCCTGTCTTCATTTCTTTCCCATTACTTCCTTCGATGGCTCATTTTCTTTCCCTCTTTTCTTCCTTCTCTGAATCATTTATGGGCATATGTGAAAATATACATAGATAATAATAACAATTATTTGCATGATGACTTAAAGAGCATTTTCAAGTGCCTTTTGTTTTTCCATTTGGATGATGAGACATACATGTGAGATGAGGAGGGATTGGGCGCTGATATTTATTTTACAGATTTTAAAAAGGGCTCAGAGAAGTTGAACCATTTGACCAAGGTCAGGTAGGCAAGTAAGTGTCAGGACTGTCACTCCAACTGGATTTCCTGGCCACTAAATAGGATTCTTTCCTCACTGCTACATTGAAACTTTAGTCACCAATTCATACTCACCTTATCAGTGCCCTGTTTCCTACAGAATAATCAGCCCCAGAGCAGGTCCCGCAGGCCCTGTGACTTCAGAAGGAAGGTCTTCAGATCTTTACTTATATTAATAGCCTTTTATAGATCCTGCCTGCCAGCTAGCCTTGGGTTATTGATAAGATTGGATTATTTTTTAAAATCCAATACCTCTTTATCTGCTCATTATCTCCCATTGCATCATTATGTCATCATGTAATCTTGGCACACACAAGGGACACAGTGTACTCTTTGACTTAAAAGGGGGGCATTTTGGTGGACATTAGTTTTCCCTTTTGCAGAAATTTTTAACCTAGGATCTCTGAACTCCTTAAAATCATATGCAAAATTTTGTATGGACAAGAAAATACATTCTAACAGTTCAGTATACTGGCTTTGGCCATACCACTAGGATTTTTGCTCAGCTACTTCTAGGTCTTTGGCTTCGGAGAAGTTATGCTCTCGAGGTTTGGGGATTTTGAATTTGTCTGTGACTCAAACAAGAATTGCTATTCTGTACTGTTCCTCTGTCTGTGATCTTTTCTATTTTTCCAATTCCAGCACACTGAAATGGCTCCTGCAGGTTTGCTTCTCTGACAGGCGTACCCATTTTTAGCTGTAGAAGCTCAATAGGCTTCTGGCCAAATGCTATCCTGCTGGTGAGGAAGCTAGAAAATCAGGCCACTACGATTATGGACAGTCTGTGGTCCCTGCTGCTGGTCTCAGTCCCTGTGTGGTTATTTCCTGTGGGCGGTTCCTGAGAGTGAAATGAACCTGCATGTCCTCTCCTGCAATCACACAATGTTAGAACTGGCAGGAATCGCAGATTATTCCACTTCTGCTATCAGTACAAATCCTTGCATGAAAAGCAGCTCCTTGGACAAAGGCCTGGCTTTGCTAACCGATCCCCTTGCTCTCTCGTCTCTCTGCCCCCTTTAATTTGTTTTATTGCTCTAAGTTCCTACGTGGGTTTACTGCTATCCCTCATGTAAGGGTGGTACAGTATAAAAATAGGAAACATGTTTATCCAGTACTTACATTATTTTCATAGTTCTGTTCTTGAAACGCAAAAGTAGTTTGTGAGGTGAGTGCTCTGCAGATAGAGAAATATTTTAAAATATTTTATCACTTTAATAAACTTTAAAATTAGGTTTGAGCATTTAGGAAGCTGTTCAGAAATTGTTCCATTATGTGAGTTTTGCTCATTTTTCATGGAACGCTAAGAATAGTAACTCCTTTAGCTGTTGTAATTTGGGAACTTTGGGGCAATTGCGAATGTAAAGTTAGGCAGGGATGAGGGGGCACAGACTTTGAACCAGAAGAAAGAAATGTTCTCATAGCCCACGCTGTAGACATACAGCATGTGGAGTAGGGAAGGAATGGGGATAGCCAGAGGATTTAGGGCTTAATTTTAATGCACGGCAGAAGAGCCCAGAGCTGGACTGGAGACAGTAAGTAGAACTGGTGGAGAATGTTGGAAGTGGTCAAACCTACTGCCAGCAGGGAGGACAGCTGCAGGGACAGAAGAGCCACCAAGGGAGGCCACAGAGAGAAGTCCTAAAGGAATATCTCAGGAGACCCGAAGCTTTTAAGGCACAGGCAATAACCTCAAGACAACTCAAGAGAATCAAGTGTAATCTTAAACCAGAAAAGTGCACTTAGAAATCATAGAGGGCATAAGGAAAGGACTTTCAGGGATCAGCATTTCTTAGTAGCTTTACTAAAGCCCCAGTGAAAAAACTGATGTTCATCAAGGTCCTAAAATCCTAGGTTCTTTGGGTTGGATGGACCTTAGGTATCCTATAGTTCTGGGCTACTCTAAGTGTTTCCTATAGATCAGTCCTGCCCAAGAACTTTGTACTTCCCGCAAGAGAATATAAATACTGAACCTGAGTGTAACCATTTAAACACCTTGACAGCAATTCCATATGGGACATCCAGGTCAGTGGAGACTCATCTCGAACAGGGTACCAGCCAGTTCAGTGTTTTCAAACTCACCTGGGGAATCACACTTGGTCTGAGCTGCTAGTTCTGCACTTTAGGGCCATGTACTGTTCTGATGGATTGGAAATTTAAAAAACAAAACAAAACTGGTTCTTCACCACAAAGACTTTGCAAAGACCTGTTCTAGTTAAAGAACCTTGTTTTATACAAGAAAATAGATGATTTATCCAAGGAAATCTAGGACAGAGACAGAACCAGAATGATATTGTACCCACAAAATTTTTTTAATTATGCAAGTTATGCCCAACATACTATGTTTCCTAAGACACAGAAAGCATGCAATACATTTTAGAAATATTTCCTTAAAAATATTAAACATTTGAAATCTTCAAGCTCTTGAAAGTTTAATCATTCCTCCAAGGACTCCACATTTGAAATGAGATTTTGTTGTATATGCACACATACCTCATCACCCCACAGAAAACACATTTTACATTTTGTTGATGTCTTGAGGCATTATTTTGTTTCTGGGGAGTTCTTACTATAGGGGCACGCTGATAGCAGTCTTCTGTGTCAGTTTTGCCCAAGGCACTCTCTAATAGTGAATCAAGTGATGAAAGAACTCTGTCGCCCTTGTGGTGCAACTCAGGGCACATTGTGGTAACAGACTGGGTAGGGGGTCTACAGCCGGTGGAACTCCAGGGCCCTCAAAGCATGATGAAGCCTCTTCCAGTGCCCAGTTACCTACCAATGAAAGGTGCAGGGCCAGGTAGACCAGAGCCTAGATGTGCCCTTGTGACACCCTTGCACCCTCTTCCTTCAGCACCATGGCCAGATAAAGCTTAACACAAGTGTGGACACTTCTCCCACTGCCCTGCTGGGGTTACCTTGATCATCTCTCAAGAGTTGACATTTTAAACTAGCTGGAGGTGGGTAGTATCACAGTGGTTGCAGTACCTGGATCATAGCAACATCTCACTTTATCACATTATACTTTTATCTCACTGGGTCCTCCCCATAATCCTGTGGAGTTGGCAAGGCAACTACTACTTGATCCTTTGTTGTAAGTGAGGAGAGTAAAGGGGTCCAACAGGTGAACAGATGTGGATTTTACTCCCAAATTAAAACTCAAATCCACCCTCATGTGTCCATCTCCATTGTCAGTATCCAATTCTGAGCTACCATCATCCATCACCTGGACAATTGTAGGAGCCTAGCAACAGTCTCCCAGCCTCACTCTTAGTCCCTCCAATTGATTATTTACATTAACAGCCAGAGTGTTCTTTTCAAAGTACAAATCATAGTATGTCACTGTAAGCTGAACCCTTTCATAGTTGCCATTTTCTTTTTACAGTGAAGTCCAAACCCTGTGACAAGGTTTGCAGGGTTCAGCATGATCTACCCTTGACCACTTCTGCAGCCTCATCTGCAGCCTCGTTGTGCCCCGCCCTCCCCCTCCTCCTGATGGAGATGCTGTTCTGGTCGAGGTACTGCAACCACCATGATACATCGGCCGCATTAGCCTTCAGACTCATCAAGGTCTTTTCTGCCCTTGCCGGTCTCCCTTCCCCGATCCTCCCAACAGCTACTTGTGCTCATTTGCCAACTCCCGTTCTAATTCTGCTTCCTCAGGAGGCCGTCCCTAACCCTTCAGTCCAAATTAGCCCCTCCCACTTTCTCTTTTCTCTCATATCACCCTGATCTTGTCTCACAGAGCTTGACACATTCAGTTATGTCCACCTGTGGGTCTTTTCGTTTGAGGGCTGTCTCCCTCCCTAGACTGGAAGATTGATGAGGACAAGATGATGACAGTTTTGTTTACCAGTAAATATTCAGCACCTAACTCACTGCTTGCCCCAGAGCTGGACTGCTATAAATACTTGTTACATAAAAAATGAGGGGTTTATAGCGCAAGATTGCACAGATGGGCAGGGATGATGTGAGACAATGCTACTCTACTTTTGAACTAATTGACATTTCCCTTTGGTTTTGGTCTTACTTAAAACACAACTGCGGGTTCCTGGAAGAACATGCAGTCTGGCATATAGTAGGAGCTTAATACATGTCTGAATAAAATGAATTAGTGTGTAATGAAAAAATGAATGACATTTACACATCATTACAAATTCTACTGCTGGGCTCTCTATATTTATGGTGTTAGACCACATGGTGTTACATCTCTGTCCCCAAATTGCATTATCGTCCCCCCTGCTTTCTGTGGTCTAGATACCTCCTGAACACAACACACACACACATTGCTGCATTTGAACCCAGATAGTCTCTGACCTCTTATTCCCCCTTTCTCTTGCCACTGCTAAAGTCCGTTCTGAGTGAGGAAGCAGCTTGGTTAAAAAACGAAAGTCCTGTTTTTTTTTTCCCCTGTAGACTTGCATCAGGACAAGGGCTGTGATTAATACACATAATTGAAACAAATGGCAGCTAACTGCAGAAAACCATCTCCCAGCTGCTGGAGGAAGGAAATCGCTGACAGCTGGTCCCCACTGAGTGGCTTCCAGAAGAGGGGTACTAGGAGGAGCAGGAGTGGGACCAAGCACCCCACCCCACCCCACCCCACCCCAGGGCTGCAGCTGAGGCCAGAAATGCCCCGGGGGCTTTGTTCTGTGTGTGAGCTTTGCCATATAACTGTAGTGTCATCAGTTTATAGGGCGGGGGCTCAGAGCTGACTTTCTATGTCTGGCTTCTCAGCAGGATCTATCCTCCAGAATTTCCTTTTAGAATCCTTATGTACCAGACAAGTGTGACAGCAAAGCCCAGGTTGCATCTCCTGTAAGGAGACAGGATGCTTCTTGGTCTGTTTTCGATTTCTTCTTCCATCCTTTCCAGCTCATTCATCCGGTGCCATGGGATTGGGATCAAGGTAGAGAGGAAGAAGAGCTGGGTCGTTGCCCTGAGTCGGCTTTGTGATCTCAAACAGACCCTTCATCTTCCCGGCCCTCAGTCTATAATGTGAGATATCAGACCAGAAGATCACTCTCCTCTCCATTCTAAGAGTCTATGTCAGAAAAATATAAATACAAAATACATGTACAAATTACAAAAATATTTAATATTACATCTGTCCACCTGTCTGCATCTATCTGTCCATCTATCTAGATATGTATCTCCCAGCCCCCTTCTTTTCAGTCCACTGTTTTAGTTTGCACCCAAAAAGTTCTATAGCATCTAGTTCAGGTGCGTGACTTTTTCAATGCATAAATCAAAAGATAAGAATCTCAAGCCCAGAGGCTGACACACATCAGCTTCTCTTAGGCCACATGCCAGAGTTGCGCATACACACCTTTGCTTTGATGCATCTGTAAAAACGAAACATCTCAGAAACCAAACAAGTGAGAAGCAAAGCCTTGGGCTAAGGTGTGTATGGTGTTGGATGAAGCTCTTCCCTGAGTCTTTTGAGGGGGAGAATTTGCCACGTGACACACGTTCACCCAGCACAGCTACACTGTCCTTACTGAGACCATGGGTGCACAAGTCAGGCCTGAATGTGCCGGGAAGTCGGCTGGAGGACGGTGTGAGCACACCAGCCTCGGAGTTAAATACGCCACAGTCACCATCCCTCTGGAAGACTGTGTGCTCTGTGAATGCTGACGCTGGAAGTGCACACTTTGAACATCAGGGCCTAGAAAATAGCCTGGAGAGAATGTTCTCCCAGAAGAACTAACCTTACAGAGCTTCCTCTGTGTGCTCTGTGTTGTTGATTGTCTCACGTTATCCTCAAACAATCCAAGAAGTAAGGCTGTCATCTTTATTTATATGTATTAGAAAACTAAGCATCGGGGAAGTGAACTGCTTTTATTGAAGGTGGCCCTGTTAGTTGCGGGTATCATTGGTAACATTTTCAGTGTTTTGGTGCTATAGAAGAAAAAACTATTTCTTATTCCAAATAGGAGGGGATTTTTATAGGGATTAAATGAGGAAAATAGCATTATTAGAACTTCAGGAAGTTTGCTTCTCCCTCTGACCTCTGATTATTCTTGTCACGTTTTGCGTGACTCCCTAATGCAGTGGCTGTGTTCTGCCAGTTTTGGAGCCTTACACAGTTGGCCTTCAGACCCATTACTGTGTAGTCAAGATCACTTCCTTGAGGAATTACATCGGGAGGGAGGAGCATTATCCTGGAGCTAGAAGTCTTCACCTGCTGCGAGCATTTTCTGTAGAGCTTCTCCTCTACTTCAGCTGAAAGTCACAAGATGTTAGATCAAAAGCCACTGAACACCTGGGAAAAGTTGAGGTACCTGTCACCTTGTCACTGTTACCTTTTCCTAAGGATGACCCTGCTTCTAAAATTGTATTTAAAATTTCCACTTATTCTCATTGCTATGGACAGAATGTTTGTGTCCCCCATCCCCCTCAGATTCTTATGTCAAAGCCCTAATCCCCAGTGTGATGGATTTTGGGAGGTGAAACAGGGCTAGGAGCTATTTTACAGGCATGGGATTACTTATTTTTATTTCCTTGGGAATCAGCCCGCAGGTTGGTATACTGATGGTAGAGCCTGGAGAAAGGAGAAAAACACCAAGTGCCTTTGAAACAATTTCAACTTGGAGATACTTTTAATCATTTCAGACAAATGCAGCTAGAATGTTTACTGAGGTTTTGCCCTAGCCCTTTATGTAATATCTGGGTGGCACAGTCGTTAGCTGCATGCAGATGTGTTAGGTAGCTAGGAAAATAACCTGCTTGAACTGCTTCTAATTTATTCCCCCTCCCTCGTGTGTCTTTGTTCACAGTAAACACATCACTATAGAGCAGCTAGCAAATAGCACTTCTTTATCAGAGGCACTTGTGGGCTTGGGTGGGCACTACGGCATCTCAGAACGGCAGATGGGGCAGAAGGGGGACTCACCGGTAAGGCAGGAGGCACACCCTGTCTCGGGGTCAGTGCTCATGGTGTTTACTGGTGTCTGGGAATCAGCATATGGAGGAAGACGGGGGATTTTCCTAGATTATGGTGATGGAAATCACACTGGGAGCCAAGGAAAATGATGATGATGATGATGATGATTTTTCAAGTGTTTACTAAATGCCAGGTTCTGCTCTAAATGCTTTACATGTAGTATTTCATTTAAACCTCACTGCAACCCCAGGTGAGACCTACTGTTATTATGTAATTATGCTCATTTGAAGGTATGGAAACCGAGGATTAGAGAGTTTAAACGACTTCCCAGGTTCATGTAAGTTAACCAGAAGTGTCAGGGTAAGAGTTCTCCTCAGCTCCCCAAGAGATACCAAACAGGTTAAGAGTCTCTGTCAGTTTGGGAGAGATTGTGATTCTCTAAGTTCCAATCTTTCTCTCAACTTCAGAAGGACCTGCCAGTATTTTTGAGGAGCATTTAATTTCTTTGAGTTATAAACTGGGCTGAGGAAGAACATGGGCTCAGTTGAAGACTGGCTCTGAGTCATGTTCAGTCTTGTTCTACAAGTAGAAGGAATTAGTAACACTTAGAGCATGAAGCAATGATTTTTGGAGTCCTGTTGGCCTTTGCATGGTTCTCCAATTAAGTGAAACACCTTGAGAAATTTATTTCTGTTTTCCAGATGAGAAGCCCGAAGAAGTAAGATACTTCTCTCCTTGAAAAAATCCCGTTAGTGTTGACCTTCCCTAATTATGTATGTTAAGCTAAAATTCACCTTTGTGCAGTGTGGGTTAGGGTTAGAATTTATAAACAAAAAGAGAAAATGGTTACTCTGTTCTGAGGGATCAAGTCAGCAAATTAGTACCAATTCCCGCTCCTTCAGGACAGTTATTTGTATTTAAACAAATGTACTAATTACAAAAGAATACCCATTTTTAAATTGCTTTTAAGATACCCACATGCATGGCAGAGTTCTTTCTTCCCTTATATCCTTGGAGATAATAAATCAGCATTTCTCTTGAAAAGCATTTGTTAATTTTTTATGCAATCATACTGATCTCTTTTCCAATTAGGAGGAATTAATGGGATTTTATTCTATTAAGTTGTATGTAAGCACCATTGTACTTGCTTAAATAATTAGCTTTCACCTCAGTGCCCTCTGTTTTGGTTGATGCATTTCCTTGTGTTATTTAGTATAGCTTTTTAAAAACTTCTTTTGAGCAAGGTGGACTGATGTCTCTGAAATTAATCTGGACATTTGGAAACTTGAGACTGTGGGATTGGCACTATGAAGGTCATGGACTCTCACAGATTTAAGTAGAGGGTTTATACTTTTAACCGATTAGTTCTAAAACATTGGTTCTTTGAGATGGAGGTGGGCAATAGAGGAAATTATCTCAGTGATTTAAAATTAAGGGGTGGAATGGGATGCAGCTGGATCAGTGCCCTAAGGTCTTGCTGAATGAGTGACTACTTGGAAATTTTGGACCCTGTAGATTCCAGGTTGAAGTAACATCCATTGCTCTCAATTCTTACCCAAGGGAAGACCTGTGCCTGACTTCGGACAATTAAACAAGCATGTTTCAAAATGGTGACGGCAGAAGATACTTTGGTATATTTCAGTGTCGTATTCTGCCAACCTGTTCTGTGAGAGCTTCTGGAGCTGAAGCACCTTATTATGTAAAATTCAGCCGATTTGTCTTGTGATCCTGAAGAACCCTTTCAGTATGGCCAGAAGACATGCACTTGGGGCCTGGGAATCCTTCAGATGATTTTTATCACTTCCTTTTGGTCCCACAAAAGCAATCTTGAGTTTTGGAAAGGAATCCTAGGAAAACTGAGCAGTTGTCCATTGACTTCCACAGTCTCTTACAGTTTATAACAAAC
The DNA here is from genome assembly GCF_040802235.1 of Manis javanica. Classification (NCBI taxonomy): domain Eukaryota; kingdom Metazoa; phylum Chordata; class Mammalia; order Pholidota; family Manidae; genus Manis; species Manis javanica. Next base: position 23,590,247 of record NC_133163.1, on the reverse strand, counting down.
ACGCCTTTTAAAGTGGTATGGAGAGTGTACCCCTATGAGTGCAGGGTGATCTGGGCACAGAGTAGAGGAGGAACTTGGGGTTAGCAATTGCTTCTCCTCTGGCAATGCCATGGGGTGGCAAGGTTTGTGGGAGAAATATTCTGAACCTTGTATTTTTCAACTTTTGCATATTTTCATTCTGTAAACTTATTCAGGGCAGAAGCTTTGTCTTAGAAATTGTTGTGCTTTTGCATTAAGCTCCTTTGTAGTGACTGATATGGCTTATTGTGTTTAAAGATTTAAAGTATAATATTTTATAGGCTGCTAGAGTAAGCTTTACCATTTATTAATTACTTACTAATGATCCCAGCACAGTGCTAAAGGCTTTCCATATATTATGTCATTTCTTCTCCACAACAAGCCAAGACTTACAAATTATCATTTATTCTAATTTGAAGGTGAATAAATTGAGGCTTCAAGAGGTTAAATAATTTGCTGAAAAGTCTGATAACTTCTAAGGAAAGGTAGAATGTTGACTCCAAAGCTTGAGCAATGTCTCAGAACTGTCTTTCTTTAGATATGCTGTATGTTAATTCAATGTTTTCCTTACACCTGGGCTACAGAATTCATTTTTTGTGAGAATTTTTTATTCTGTTCTCTAGAATTCTGCAGCAGCCTTGATTATTAACCCTTTCCTCTGTCCAGTAGAGAGGAAGAGTTGTTTTGAAAGTGTGTGTTTGCTTGAGAAAGTCCTTTGGCTGTCTCTATAGTATAGAAAATTCCTTTTGTCCATCAATATTTGACAACTCACATTGTCAGCTGGCTTGTTTGCTGATGTGTTTTAGACCCCCTCTCTTTACACAGTAAGCATCAAAGACTGGCTTTAGCAGAAGCCATTTTCTACACTAGCACAAGTGTCCCTTGCCACACAACTAGGAAAATAATAAGGATGTGATTGGGAAGGAGGCTCATGGTAATAGGGCTGGGCACCCAATAGACGCATAATGAATCCTTGATTATTGTGTCCTCCCTTGGCTTTCTGCCCATTGTAGGATTTTCTCTGGGCTGTGGTTGGGAGCTGACACCTGCAAATTTATTTGTTTTACATATGTAGCTAAATAGTCAAAATGCTTTCTCCACCTAAAGCGGAGGCAGGACAAGAGTTATATAGAATTGAATTGGCAGTTGTTAGGGGATGTGATTTGAAAGACTTTGTGGAGTCCCCCAACCAAAAATTACAGTCCTTTTGATGCCTGAAAATTCACAGCTATGGCTTGATTCCATTGGACTGAGCAATGGCCCTTCTTAAAGAAAATGCAAACTCTTGTCACATGGAAAGGTAACGATTATGTCCTTAACATACGAATATGATCTTTGGTGCTTATTAAACTCTTGAGGTAGAAGAAAGGACGTGGGTGGATGAGGGGATGGGAAAGGTTGTCCATTGAACAGTTTGGCCTAGAGCTGCCTGGTGACAGGGCAACACTATGTCTACTGCACAGACAGCACCCAAGTGCTGACTGCTGCACGTCGGGACATGCTGCCAGCCTCTGCTGCTGCTGGGAGGGGGCTTTTCCAGAAGAGAACTGAGGGACTGAGGAAAGGGCCCTGGGCACCAGAGGGCTGCTAGGCTTCTCGCAGAGCAGCAGGGAGGAAGTTAGCCAGCACTGTGCAGCAGATATGATGGCCGGAGAAGCTTGAGAAGCACAGTAAGTGAGTTTTCTTAGGAAGGTCTCAAGGTCAGCGGGGGCTGCTTCTGCTTACTCAGGCCATCCTCAGAGGAACTGGGAGGAAGAGAAGGATCTGGAAATCTAGGAGGACAAAATTGGAAAGCTGCAAGCTGACAGCTGGTGGGGAGATCCCTGGCTCGGGAGCCAGTGAGCGTGTTGGAGGCTTGGTTCTACATCTAACTAGCTCTGTGACCCAGTGGAAGTCTCATGACCTTTTCAGCTTCCTATTCGTTATCTGTAAAATGAGGGCATTTGATAGGAGAGATCCTAAAGTTCCCTTCTGGTTGTGCGGAATATAAATTTTAAAATATTGCACCTGTATTTCATGGAAAAGCATGAGGGGTGATTTTTCTCTTCATGCTCCATCAGTGATGGGGTTTCGGTCAAGTGACTCCTAGGGCCTGATGCCTCTTTCCTGCCCTACCACCCAGAGGGTACTGATCTCTTAGGACATGCACGGTGAGGGCCGTGCTCTTGTTTTTTTGTTTTTGTTTTTAATTTAGCCTGTATTGATTGCAAACCAGAGATGCTAATATGCTGTGCCACAGAAAGGTCATTGGCAATGTCCCTGTGGCCTCCAGGGAGGCAGGTGCCTCTTGGACTTAGCCTGGATTGCCCACATCTGGGAAAGACTTGGACAAAGAAGGCCCTACACATAGGAGCTGAAAGGGAGCTTTTCTCACCCTCAGACTGGCAGAATGCAGGTTAATTCCTCCATAGGAAGGGAAGGAGGAATGATGCTTGACAATCAGCCACAGCTTTAGAACTTCCCCAGGCCTGAGTCCCTGGGAGGCTCAGGTGGGCATGAGGTTTCGAGGTTACCCAGTGAGGTGGTACAGGGCAGTAGTGAAGCGTGAAGATTTTTGGGTCAGCTGGACCCGGTGGTGAGCCCTGGTGTCGCTTCCTACCAGCTGAGCCAGGGTGCACAGATCACTAAGCCGGAACACTCACTTCCATAGGATAGACACTATCACAGCACTCATCTCTCAGAGTTGTAATAGTTCCATGAAGTAGTCCAGGCAGGCTGGCGAGTGTGGTGCTCAGCATGTGGCCAGCCCTCCAGCATGGGTTGCTGCCATTCCTATGAAACAGTACCATTCTGTGGCCAGTGAAAAGTGACCTGTTAGGGAGGAAACTGACCACTTGGAGTAACTGAGCCCAGGGAACCACTTAGAACCCTAGGAGAAGGAACTTGATCTCCAGGAACACTGAACTGTCCTCAGATTCACCTCCCTTAGTACAGCTTGCAGGATGATGAGTTCTGACTATCCTGTGAGGTGCTCCTTCACCTCTCCAGCCATGGGGGTGCTGAGTCCCAGCTGTATCTGAAAAAGCACCTGCATCTGCATAGTTCATGCCATATTCAACAGGGGCAGGGAAATGAAATGCATCTGTCACAGATCTGCAGAAAACAGTCACCATAGACACTTCCTCAGCCGTCCAGAGAGTTAAAGGGTTGGATAACATTATTTTTCCCCTTCAAAACAAATATCAAAACTTAAAAAAAAGAATTCCTTTTTTGCATTTAAACACGTATGTTTGTTTACCATTCTATTGCAAAATATTGAGAATGCTCTGACCTCTCTGTGGATGGATGTATACATGCCTCCCCAAATATGATTTATGTCAATATCAGATAAAAGTCATCCGTGTATTTCAGATGAAATGGAAAAGGATGCTGTTTGCCAAGCAGGGATGGCATCAAGGAATGTGTTTATAGGTCTTCAGAGGGCTGTCCTCTCCCCCTACCTCTACCCCCGCCCAGGGCCTTGAGTGGGAGTGAGACCGCTGCCGGCTGGTTTTGGCCCAGCTGAATTACTAACATGAGGAGTTTCTCTTTCAGAGATTACCTGAGGTTGAGGGCATTCTTACCCACTTGGAATGCCTGTCAGGGCTCATGGAGAGTGGAGAGGCATTTTATGTATCACATGCTGTTGCATGTCATAGCTGCTTCTTTCTTGTCCTCTTTATTTTCCCTCACCAGCCTGGTTCTCAGATTTATTAACAGTCTTTTCATGCCTTCTGCAGCCATCAGGAGGAGAAATAAAGATGGCCGGGAGAATCTGACCTTCTTGTGCTTGTCCTCTTCACTGTCTTGGTTTGTCTTTTGTCTTTTCTTTCTTACAGTTTTTGTGTTGCTGCTCTGCATTAGGCAAGAGTTTTTTTTCCCTTCCTCATTCCTCCTCTACTGCTTTCAATTGTTTTGATGCCTTTGTTTTCCCTGGACTTGAGCACAGCGGTCAGAAGAGGGCTGTACACCACTGATAAGGCCGTCAGGAGATTGCACTGGAGTCATCAAGCACATTCCCTCCCTGAGGTCCTAGAGTTTCCTCTGCCACAAGGGGAAGAGAACAAGGAGCTCAAAGAGTAGAAAAAGGCAGCGCTCATCAGTGAGTGGCTTAGCTGTGCGAGCACTGAGCAGCACACTGCTTACCCAGAGCCCTTCTCCAGGGGCAGATGCTGCCCAGTGCCACTCTGGTGAGTCTGAGACATTGACATAAATGTGCAGGTGAATGAGACACACATGCAGGAGGCCTTGGAAAAAGGACTCAAATAGCAATTAGGCAACTGGCATTCTGGAGATGAAACTTTTGAAACTTGTCCCTTCAGTTATTAGGTTCATGTGTCCACCCCATAATTATTATGCAACTGATTCACTTACATAAAAATAAGAAAGCCTGGATTCTGGTCTTGGCTGTAGTGCTGCTTCTTTCGGATAAACACTAAACTATGGTAGGCTTATGAGAAGTAGAAAGTGAGAGTTTAAAAGTGCTTTCCATCACTAATAGCTAGATTTCAACTACCCAACTCTGTCTGCAAAGGAGAAGTGAGGAACGTATCTCTTCTTGGATGTGCATGTGAAAACAAGTTAATTCCTTTTTCTCTAAGTGCTTGAAGTAAACCCAAAGTCAGAGTTCTTGGAATTCATCCATATACCCTGTCAATCAGGAATTCATGATGGGATTCTGAAGGGCTTTTAAAGAAATAGTGAACATCTTCTGGAATGGAATAAAAAAAAAAAAAAAAGGATAATTACGTGGATAGTAATACTATGGAATTGTGTAATTCTTCCTGTGCTTTTAAAGTGCATTCACACTTTTGTAATAGCCTGCTTTAAGGATATTTTCTGTTTTAGCCTAACCTGAGAAATGCAATGTGCTAAAATCTGATGAAACTCTTCTGTGTTCACTATCAACCTACTACATGACAAATGTTCTCAATTACATTTGTTGAATGGATGAATGAGTGATTGAATGAGTAACTTAAGCCTTAAAATAACACACAGTCAACTGCATCTATTTGGCTCTTACTGGTACTAAGTACGGTAATGGTGGGATACAGTGAAGAGCTGTGGTAAATAATGGCAGCTGCGAAGACTGTGCAGTGAGGTTATATCGGTAGCTGTGTTGTCTTGCCATAGAAAAGGGAACCAAAAGGATAATGCCTAGAGCACAGCCAGTTTGAGATAGTCATCAAAGAGGGTCTCTGTCCAGACTACCAACCACAGAGCCCCCATAAGGTCACACAGTGGTCATTGTGCTTCTGATTCCAGGCAGTGCCTTTTATTATAGGAAAACTAACTTGTACTGCAGTAAAAGCAGCAATGTGCTTGAAGGCACACCCAAGTCCAGCCTCGCTCTAAACTCCTCATTGTCATTGGTTTTCTAATTGGATAGTCTTGAACCCCTGAATCTCAACTTCTCCCTTTGAAAACTTCAGAAGACAATACCTCCATAGGTTGTTGTGAAGATGATACGCCATCTTACTCACGTACTGCTAAACCAGAGCTGAAGCCCTGACGAGCAGTGAGCTTCAGGCGAGGTAGCTGGCGCCCTCACCATGGGCTCCATCCTGGGGACTGTGGGCATTTCCTGGCACATAGAACAGTGAGGATAATGCCTGCTCCTTAAGGTCATTGTAGGATAAAAAAGACAGTAATTGTAAAGGTCCTCTCACTAGGCCAGGCACATAGTAGAGGAACTGTAAGTACCTGTTCCTTTCCTTTTCCTTTCTTTTACGATGTCTTCTTTTGTTTCTACTTCAGTGGAGGGCAGCAGGGCACTATTGCTCTTTTGTGAAGTGGCCCAGTATCATTGAGAGGTGTTTCAAAGGCCCCAGAAAATGGGTGGCCTTAGCTGGTGAATGGGGTATGGGTGGTGGGATAGTAGTGAGGGGAAGGAAGGATGAGCAGCAGTCAGGGACGAAAGACAGAGCCTTTCCTGGCGAGCCTGAGTGCACATGAGGAGCTGCTTCTGAAGCTTCTGCAAAGTACCTACCTGTTCCTGCAGTTTTCCTAGTAGTTCCCAGAGGAACACTACCATTGGCATAAATTGTTTCATATGCCCTAATTAGTCACTTATAATGTAGAAAGCAGTTATAATCCCAAATTCAAACAGTTGGAAAGCAAAAGCTGTTTATTCATGGTGGTGTACAGTGTTAATTGATGATGAGCTAGAAATTCCAAAGAGCCTTCTGAATCTTCAAAGGGAGTCCAGGTTATTCTTAGGATGGGTTTAGTTTAAAGGTCATAAAAAAGTGATATACCATAGCAATGAATACATTACTTATATGGTCTGTGTGATTATTTGTTCTTCAAAAACTAGAATGTCAAGTTTGAAATGGTCAGAAATCACAACTAACAAAAGCATCGCATTTAGTCACACCCTTTTCTTTGTTAATGATTCTAGGTGATTTAAAATTGATTTGAGCTGCTTAAAGTTTTTATCTTCTGACATGTATAGAGTGACCCATGTAGAGTTTACACGGGGAACACCCATGTACAATGACCAACCATCCTGGTGATCCAGGGATCGAACCTGTTTTAGCACAGTAAGTCCCATGTCCTGGTAAACTTCTCAATCCCAGGCAAATTGGGGTGGTTACTCTGTCTGAGGCACCTGGTAAACCCCTTTTTCAGGAGAGCACCATGTTTTGACCAACATCTGACTGAGAACAAACAAAGAAGATTCTCTTGTTCAGTGGTTCTTCAAACTTCTGGATTTTGTTGACAAGTAAAACTTTTACAGGAAAGGGAAAAAGCAAAGTAGGGCTGACTACGTTTTATTTTGCTAAATAATGACATTAACAAATTTCATCTATCATCACCATTGTTTTGTAAAAGATAGGAAATTACAAAACTAAAAAAGCAGAAAGGAGCAGAATGAAAGGTCCCTGTTCCCAGTGCCAAGCAGTGTCTGGCATTGAGTAGGTCCTACAGAAATACTTGTTGCATGAATGAATATTGCATAAGGTTAGCTCTTATTAAAAAGTATACTACATTGTCCATATTTTCCTCCTTGTTCCATGGATTGGTGAAAACTTGACCTGAGACCATCGTTTGGGAGCCAGTGGCTGAATCCAAGTCTGTAGACTATAGGGTTTTTTTATGGTAATTTTTCATTGTAAATTATGATTATGGCATTCTGAGGTCTGTCTTAGTCACATGTCCATTAGTTTGTGTGGTCAGTCTCATGATATGGTCCTTCTGAAAAGAGATAAGACTAGGTATCCGGGCCTTCAATCAGAGAGCAAGATTCAGTTAACTTCCTTTTAGACTTCAACTGCCACCACATTGAGATACATCTTTGTTGAGGTCACCATGGGAATTTCGCTGTATCTGGCAGGTATGAGCCACCAGACTTCCTTGCTTTTTGTCTTGGACAGTGTTTCTGTGTACCTTAAGTCTCCTTCTCTTTCTTTCTTCTGATTCATTCACCTACAAAGTATGGTCACAAAACTTGATCAGCTGGTGATATATGCATAAATCACAATTTTAAGTCTGGGATCTTCTGTGCAACATCTTCATTCCATCATTGGGATATCCAAATCATTCATTATTTTATCATAACCTGTGGATAAGCAATTGCCCTTGATTTACTTAGTGTCTCTGGAGAGGGTTGAGATTTTGGTAGGAACTGTAAATATCCATCATAAATGGCTATACAAGCCACAGAACGAATCCAATTTTATTCTCTATTTCAGTCTTATAATCCCAATTTTGTGCATTCTTTTTAATCACAAGTCAACTAACTTTCCTCCTTCTGCAAGCCTGAGCATATTTCTGACTGTAACCTGTGCTGCCATAACCTAGAGTCCAGCTGTTTGGCCCTGGAGCTTCAGCGAGCTTGCTGGGGGACGCGGCATCTGTAAATGGTTTGTGATCATTCTGACTCAGAGAAGGTCAGACACTTTAGATTTTGTGCATCAAAAGTGGGCTTCCTTATTTATGCTCTCATAATTAAGTGATTTTTGTTTTTTAGCATTTATGTACTTCTAGTGTTGAAAATGTACAGAATCCCCACAATTTTCACTGTCATTCTTAAGTATGTGGTTAATACGTCTAAAAGTTGTTTGTTGAAAATCTAGCCTTGTTGGGCAGATAGAGAAGTTCCTGTAAAAGCTTCAGAACGATGCTTTACAAAATTAGGTAATCTTTGGGAAAGTGGTTTGGAAAATGTGCCATGTTCTGCAAGTATTTTTTTTTTTAAAGAGTGAATAGCTTATCTCCCATGGCAATACTATTGACATAGGCCTGTGCAAAAGATTCCCAGCTCTCAGTGGGAGGTAGCATCATCTAGTGGAAAGCATATAGTGTTTGGAAGTTGACTTTGGTTTGTATTTTGTATCTGCTTTTTACTACCTGTGATGTTGTGTAAGTACAGTTGACCCTTGAACATCATGGGTTTGAACTGTGCAGGTCCTGTTATATGTGGAGTGTTTTCAATAAATATATTGGAAATTGTTTTTAAGATTGTGACAATTTGAAAAAAGCATTTTCTTTTCTCTATTTCTTTATTGTAAGGATAGAGTATATAATACATACAACATACAAAATATGTGTTAATCAACTTTTTATGTTACCCATAAGGCTTCTAGTCAACAGTAGGTTATTAGTAGTTAAGTTTTTGGGGAGTCAGATGTTATACATGGATTTTCCATTGCATGGGGTTAGTACCTTTAACCCTGTATTGTTTAAGGGTCAGCTGTATTTCACCCCTGATGAAACACAGTTTTACCATCTGTAAACTGGGGTTTGTAAAACTTTATGTCACAGAGCTTTTGTGAGAGTTAAATAAGAAATACACTAAGTATTCCAATAAAAAAGCTCCCCTTTCAGATAACACATGAATACACAAATCTGTTATCTCTATTAATAATACATTAGTTCTCATGGTAGTGTTTTGAACTCTTGTAACTTAAGTCACCAAAACAGGTCTTGGGTTAATTTTTTTCAAATACTGTGTATATAGTATTTGTTATACTGGATTCTATATCAAAGCCTGGAGTGTAATATAGTTTTAATAAATGTTCCTGTCCTTATTACAACCCTGGCAAAAAAAGATCTTCTACCTTTAAAAAAGACTGTTAATTCTGAGATGAAGAAATGATGAAAATGAAATAAACCCTTTATTCTAGTTGTATGTGCATTATTAGTATTATAATTGAATTTGCTTATTACTGAAGATTTTCTCCTTTATTTAGGCTTTTTAAATCAGGCTACTGATTTTTAAGTCTGCCTCCTTTAGAAAACTCTTCCTGCTCATCCTCTTTCAACATTCTCTATCTTCCTCCATTGCTTCATTCAGATTCTTTTATTTGGTTACTTTAGACCCTGTGCATTATAAGTCCCTTTTTGAAAGCGTTGGAACAAGGCTGTTTTTATTTTTATCAGTATCAGCATCAGCCCCCAGCTCTCTCCTTGCTGCTATGTTTATTTCCTTGGGAGGAAAAGGAAATGCACACCAAGTGGTAAAAGAAGAGCCAGTGCAGGTTTCTAGGATTTGTACCTGCACATTGGCAAAGTTCCCCAGTTTGTCTCTGAACAGGCCTTTAATCACCTGGGCTCTAGTGTTCAGCACTGAAAGCTTTAAGAGTACTGCAGAAATGGTAGATTAGCCGCATTTAACAAAATAGAAAGTTTTCATTGTGTCATAAAAAGCCTTATTGATTTTGCCCAGGCATTGACTCTAGGACCTTTTAACAAGCCATTCTGTCTAGACTTGCAGGCTGGAGCCCACAGTGCTAACAAAGGAGGAACTGGGCTGCCTGCTGTGGGGGGAGACCAAAGGGATGGGCACAGACTCAGGTTTCTCAGTGGGAATTTTCTTATGGGCTAGGCTGATTGTATTCTGAGATGGAAAAAGGGTTGGGAGGCTTGTGTAGATGGGCTGGTGACATACCCCAGCCTCCAGGCATGTTTGACTCAGCATTTGCTGTGGAGCTGGCACATGGTAACAAATGAAGGTGTCCTTTCTCTCCCTCAGCTTCCATCAACATTTCCTCTCTCGACCCTTAGTAAGCCAGAATGAGCTCTGCAATGCCATGCCCAGCACTGAGCTGGGGGGTCTCCCTGAGCAGGGAAGGACAGGGATGGGCCAGGAAGAGGAACTGGTGACTTTAGAGTCACAGTGACCAATCCAGCTGCTTTTCAATTCAGTTCTGCAAGTCGTCTTTAACATTCTAGGGTACGTGGGAGATTTTGAAAAGGTATGAAGAATTGGTGTTCACAGGTTGAGGAGTTGGCATCAACATAAGAAACACCACAGAAGTATTCAGGCAATTAGGTGTTTTATCAGAATCACCTGCAGGGATTTAACTTGTTGAAAGTATGCAATATTTAAAACAAAAAAGTATAGACCCTATAGTAGAGGATATTATAAACATTGGCTTAGCTATTGCCCAAACTGAGTAAGTCTCAGTGTTTTGCCTTTTTGCTCTATATCCTTTTACAAAGATTTATTCTTGTTAGACTACCTCCCTGGTTCCACTTCTCTCCCACCCTGGAAGTAAACACTACCTAAAATTGATGGGTGGATTGCTTCTATGTCTTCTGCTCTGGTTACATATAAATAGAGCTGCAATATATAATGTTTAGTGCCATTATTTTTGTGTGTGTGTGTCTATAAGTTAATGGAGGTAAAACTTATTGGCCACCTGCAATTCATAGTCATTTTTCTCTGTATATTTTGGGATGAATGAAGAAAATATCTGGTAAAAAATCTTTAACACCTCATTCTTCCCTTTTGATCACCCAAATGAAGCTCGGAGTCTCTAACTCTCCTTTCCTCTTTTAAGACCAGGTACCAGGAATATCTGTAGGAAGTTTCACATAATACCAAATTGTCTCATTTTCTTTGGATACGTAAAGGTGAACAGTTCAGCAAAGTAATTTTGATAGGGACTTACTGAGGCAGGCAGTAGATTAGATCATCTTCCAAGGTTTCTTCTGACACTCGGGGGATGATTTGTTATGGACGATTCTTCACTTTCATCTTAGATGAAAGAGATTTGACAGAAATAAATATTTCAGAAGTTCATATGGGTTTAAAATCCGTATTTATTGCTTCTATGTATCTTAATACCTGTATGAGTTTTTCCAAATAATTTCATGCCTTTTATATTCCTTTCTGAGCTATATGTGTGGACACAGTAAATATCTAAAATTTAGGTAGCAGTTAGGGTCTGTGTCTGCACCACTATAAAAAACAAACATTTCATATGATCTACTTCCTGCTCTAGAATCACTGTGGATATTTTTCATTATTTAATTTTGTTTGTATCCAAACTACAGTCCTCCATACTCTCCTCTCCAGCTCTTTTTCCCTAGTAATTTTTTGTTGTTGTTCTCACCAAGTCCATAGAATATAGTCTCACTAGAGGCATTGATATTCCTGCACAATTGCCTTAGTTACTGTGTAACTTCAATAAAAAGAGCAGGATAACAAACAAACAAACATTCGGGTTATACTTTATATTGGGCTGGGGTAAAAGGATATGTAGGTTTGTGGACATGTACATTTTCTGTAATTTTTCTTTTATTCAAAAATCCAAAACTCAACCTAAAACTTACCTTTAGGAAAGTGACCCAGGTTAAGTTCTTCACCATTATAATCACCTGTCTCCTCAGTATAACTTCAAAAAATGTGTCTCAGTAAAACATAGTGGCACAGAGCTGGCTTTGAAATTATTGCTGTAATTGATATATTTACTTGTCCCTGACTTCATGTAGTTCCAGATGTGTCTGTTATTTTCCTAGTCTGAGTGAGAGCAATTCAAGACTGGTTGTCTGAGCTGACAGCCATAACATTCCAAATCATCTGAGGAACAGGCACAAGAGTCAAATTGGTAGGCAGGTCAAGGAACTAAACATCGGTTTCCTTACTGGTGGGGCTGAGTTAGAGAATGTGGCTTTGGTGTGCAGTCAGATTAGGCTTCCTTGTAATCTTTCCCCTTGAATTAACTCAGCTACTCAGCTGTAGGTGAAGAGGTAGAAAACCGCAGAGCTCTTTCTGCAGGGGCAGAGTTTACTGCATGGGGGAATGCTGGAGGAGAACTAGTTGTTGTAGGAAGGACAGATCTGAGGGAGAGAGACAGACAGTCATGCAGCAATATGACCACCTAGTTAAGAAATATGGGCTACTCCTCTCCTTGGATGAAAGGAAGGAGTAAAGGAGAGAAAGTCAAAGTGTTACTCCAAAGCTATTCTATTCTGGAGAATGGGGATGAAATGTTGTCATGGAGTCATGGGGACAGGGAAATGGAGTTCCCTTTACAAGACAGAGTGCACTGTTTCTTTGTGTTCATTGTGTGTTTGACTGATTGACTACAGTTAAACTGGGAAGCCAGTAGTGAAAGAAGTGTGATTATATTTGAGCCATATGTACCTGGTGGTTAAGAGAAAATAAAATGTACAGCTTATTACGTAAATATTACAAGTGGACATGCAGGCAAATGCAGTCCAGTTGCCTCAGGCTGTGGTTTCTTAGTGATACCATTCTTTGCTGGAAATGTGTCCTGGATCCTTCTTCATCTCGCTAGCTGTTTGCGTACCCACTGATACAACACAAATACAACTATGCTACTCACAAGCCAAAGTTTCCTGTGTAAGTTCTCCGTCCCCAGTGCCTCAGAGATCTGGCAGACAAGGCTCCAGCCTCATCTTGAGCCTGCACACATGCCTAGTTGTTCAGCTGCAATGAACTTCTTAACATTCACTGAGGACCCCTGCTCTTCTAAAAACCAAACCAGTCAATATGCTGTTTCTTCTAACTAAAACTTCACTGCCCGCCCCCCTTAGTTTGGTGAATTCTTACTTGAACTTCAAGGTGCAGCTTAAGTTTCACTTGCTGTATGGTGTCTCCAGAGTCAGTTATCCCTTCCTCTGTGTGCCTATATCACCTAGTGAGCATCCTCTGTACTGAAATATAATTTCTTGCATATGTGTGCATTCTCACCACTGTCACCACCAACAACAACAACCAGCAACATGGCTATAGTTGAGAACTGAGCCAGGGACTTTATCTGATTCATATCTCAGGACAACTTTATAGAATATGTCCAATAGCTACTCCCATTATGTAGATCAGGAAACTAAGGGTTAGAGAAGTGATAAACTGAGGTTCCACTGAGTTGAGCTCCAGAGCTGACTGTCAAATCCATGTCTGTCCAATTCAAAGCCTTTACATGACATTCCATGTCCTCAAGTCCACAGTCCCACTACCCTGTTAGTACATATCAGGATCTGGCACTGAGTAGGCATTTAAGTTTTTTTTTTTTTTTTAGCTCTGCAGTTTGTCTTCTTCAGTAAAGTGTCAGCTAATTATTCCAATTCCCAGGGTTGCCTTACGGCTTAAGTGCATCCAGTGCTAGGTACATCACTTGGTACATAGTAGGCACCTGCTAATACTTACTCCTTAAGTAAATGAACAGAAAATTTAGCTTCTACTGTGATGCAGCTGACAGCAGTGCAGCCTTCAGGATGCCTTTAGCTTTCTAGTGATTTCAGTGAAGCATGATTTTCCAGGCCATTCTTTTGTGGACTGAGGCAGCTTCTCTTGCCAGGATACCGACTGTTTATTTTCCGAGTGACAACTTGATTTACTGTTTTCCTTCTCATCACTTTCAAGAAGCATCTGCAGGCTAGCGAGTGACCCAGGCAGCATGGAAAAGTCCATTTATTCCTCTGCTGCATCTTTCCTACAGAGAGTGTGAGGATAAGCATTGGGGACGGCCTCAGGAGGTCAGATTTCCTATATGTTTTGTAGTATAGGATTGCTCAGAGTGACACAATTTGCTCTCTGCTGATACACTCTGCTTTTAAAATACTTGTATGATGGGATGTGGTAGGTAAAGGATTGATTATCTGTCCTTGGGGGATGGCTCTGCAGTTTGATATATTCAAATGCTTTGCTTGGCCCTAAAATATTGTAAGGGAGATGGGACAGGAATAACCAGGAATGGAGTCATTTTGCTATCCTTTGCCTTTTTTACTCAATCATGGTGTTCCCCATTTCTAGCAGGAAAATTCATTAGGTGATGTACAATAGAATTAGCCTTTATAAAAGGATTTCTGCTTTGCTTCATTTTTGCAAATATAACCATCTCACAGCCCAACAGCTAACTTGGGTGTCTACCTACAGCTTGGAAGAGGCCCTTACAGGTGAGGGTTCTTGTTCTGGAGGTTGGATTCTTAGCAGATTGCATGGAAAGGAAATAGAATTGTGTATGAACAAACTCACATATTCCTTAACTTCTTCCTTTAATGGCAAACTACCCAGATTGCTATTTTAGTTCAAGGCACCTTTCAGAATTGAGTGGATATGCAGCCCCACTTAGGAATGAGCAGAACCATTGGGAAATTGTGGACTTCTCTAAAAGTTTATTTCTACTTTGTGTGTCCCCTACGTGGGGCCGAGTGCTCCTTTTGTCACCATCAGAGCTTCTTTGTATGTGAAGCGGTGGCCAGAAGAATTGGGAGATGTGTCAGTTCACAGCTCAGGAACCTGCAGTCTCTCAGTGCAGCTGCATGGATGGAGGAGGGACAATGCTGTGCCTGCTGAGTTTGTAGATCGGAGCAGAGGGGTCGGCAGGCTGGCCCCAGGACCACAGGCTGTCCCTTTGTCTGGCAGAGTGGGGGACCCACAGCAGTTTCTGTGATTTTGTGCCTGATTGGCTCCCGGGTGGCCAGGCCAGGATGGCCAGCCAGGCTTATTTTTGTATCAGTGCAGCGCTGCTGCCCAGAGGCCAGCTGAAGGACAAAGGAGTCAAAGATGAGAACGGTGTCACCCATGTGTCTGAGGTGCATCCTCAGGAAGCTGGCTTCTGGAGCACAGCAGGTGTTCTGGTCAGGCCTAGTGGTTACAGCCCCTCCAAGGGGGTTGGAGTTTTAATAGGCACTTTCAAGTGGTGGTTAAAAATTCCATTTCTAATGTCGGTGAAGAGCATGATCTTCTCTGTTTGACTTTTTCCAATGTGCTGCTAGAGCTTCGGAGTACAGCCAGCTCCACTCCCTGGTCCTCTGCCTGTGCTCTCGCTCCCTGAATGGACTCTTACCTGTCACTGTCAATGGCTTCTTCTTTTGACACATTGAACTGCAAGCAGTTGTAGGGCATCAGGTGGAGGATCCTAGGTACCTACTCCTCTGAGAATTTATGTTCCTGACAAGGTGGTAGCATGGGGTGGTAGGAGAAGCAACGGAACGAGAAGCAGGGGGCTGAGGTGTTGGAACTGGCCTCGGTGCTGCCTAGTGCCCGGAGACTGGGTCTAAACTCTGTGCCTCCACTCCTTACACTGGCATAATCATAGCAGAGGGGCCTCACAGAGTGCTAAGAGAATGCAGTTAACGATTCAGAAAGCATTTGGAAATATATGATATTTTAAAAACTGTGCACCATCTGTTTGCAAATGAAACTAGAATCCTTTATCCATTCCCGACGTGTCCTCAGTTGAGTCCCTTCATGTCTGATGCCGTGTCACTGTCTTCAGTGTTTCCCTCCCGCCCTTGCTTTTCCAGGCCTACCTTTGGATGGTAACTATCCAGACTTTGGCTGCCTCCTCTGGTCTCTGGTTTGCAGTTCTCTTTCCTCTTAGTTCCTTAGTTTGTCTCTTCTAGGAACCTTATGCTTCCGTTCTTGCCCAGTGAAATGCAAACTTCACTGAGGAGCTGTATCAACCTCTAGGTTGAACCCATCCCCGGGACCCCCTGGAAAAAGAGTTCAAATGTGTGACCTTTTAACTGGGCTCCCTGCCTTCAGTTCTTTCTTATTTCCAGTTCACTCTCAACCCAACATAAGCTGGGTTGTATAATCTTTTTTTAAATGTGGTATTTTAAAAATACAAATCAGACTCTCCCTCTTCTTGGTAATATTGTACCATGGTTCCTTGTAATCCTCAGAATGAAGTTCAGATTTCTGCATCTCAAAGCCTAAGGCACCAAGCTGTGTGGAGCCACAGGCCTAATTCAACAGTGATATGTATTTCTCCGCACTTCTTAGTTGCATAGTAAAAAATTATTGCACTGAGTATTTTAATGTTTTAGAATTTCTCAGAGAAATAGAGTTATAAATCACTAGATGATGTTTGTTTTTTTTTTGGAGAGAGACTGGAAAATAGTATTGAGTAAATGTTTGTTCATGCTATGTATATATCAGTACTTGGATTAACAAGCCATTTGCAAGATCAGTACTTTATGTGTTTTATACACGCTGATTTAAAGTCTTGAGTTATTCCTATCTAGGTGACATCTAGTGTTTAATCAATTGGACACTTACAAATAATGGGTAAGTGATTAGTTGTCATACAGAGTGGAGCTCTGCTTTTCATGCAGCGAGAATAACATTTTTATTTTAGCACTTGTGCAATTGGTTGTAAACTTTGGGGTGATAGAATTTAAATGGATCTAAACAGTTCATTAGTGATATCCATGGCCACATCTTGCCAAGCTGTAGCTTTATGCTAAGCTGTTGTGTACTATATTACATAATCCTCTGCATGCATTTTTCTCCACCTATTAGCTTGAATACATAGAAGGTGACTGCACTGTCCCTTCAACCTCCTTCTCAGTGTAAACACTAAGTATAGAACACACACATTTAGGGCAGTATTACATTTTTCTAATGGAGAGTTGGGAGAATCGAATGAGCTAAGATGTGTGTTTGTCACTATTTAGTTGTGTACCTTTTAGTTATGTTCACTGTCGACTTAGTATGGTTTTCAAGGTAATAGGAAAGTGCTTGAGCATTATCTACTGGAAGGAAATTAAGACAGATTGGGCTCTTAGTAGAAAAATGTCCATTTTGCAAGTATTACACAGAAATGATTTTTTCAAGGTCCTTACCCTTTCTCCTTCCAAGCCCCTGATTTGCTCTTTTAAAGACTGGATCATGTGCTGACAATGCCTCCCTTCCCCATAACAATCAGGAGAAAAGTATCTCATGAATTAAAAATGATATAATTTTGCTCATCTAGAAAATGATGTGGAAAGTAGCTTTCAGTTATCTATTACTTGTTGACATGTGGAAGAGATACCTAGCATCTGGGTAATGCTGCCCTTACAGCCTCCTCCAGCCCAGGAATGAGGTAAATTGGGAAAATTCAACATTGAAAGGAGAGATTGGGCAAGTTGTGAACTGTTGCAGCAGTTTTCATTAGACACTTGCAAAGGAAAGAACTTGGCTACATAAAATCTTTGTTGGTGATTTTGCGTGGAGATTAGCATGAATATGCATGTGATTTACATAGACTTTATTTCTCACATTGGTTTTATTTTTTGTTTATTTATTATGATATTTTCTTTTCTACAATGATGCCATTTTTCTTCTATGTCCTTCCACATAAAAAAAGTTCCTTTGGTTTAAACACAACCAGATTCCAGGAGGGGAAGGAAAATATTTCTTTTGGTAAGCAAGGATAATTTACATAGATTTGGGGGGCAGTGATAAGTTTTTGGCTCAATTTATCCAAGTTTTGGGATGTTTATAAGTCAGTGAACTTATGTGACTCTATGGAATCATTCATGTCTGCTGAGGAGCAGAATTGGAGCATGTGGCTTTTCCAGAGTGATGGGCAAAAGGAAATCTAATTGATATTTAGACAACAGTCTAGAGGCACTGCAAGTCCAGAGTAGCACAAACTAACCATGTGGCCTTACCCAACCCTGCATCATATTCTAGATAGGCAATATTGTATCACTTTTTCCTAGTTGCTAGTTTGTTCCTTAATAAAATAAGGGTGATAAATCAGACAATCTCTAAAACCCCTATACCTCTGAAATTTATTATTTTGACAGATGCCTTGGTTTAGTTATATGAAAAATATTAAGTACCACATAGCACATTAAATAATATGCTGGTGCCGTGGTGTTCTGTGTGAAGCCTTCCCCTTTGAAGGGTACTCAGTGGTTAGCTCAAGTTTCACGTTAGAGGCCCTCCTTTCCTTGCTCACTCATCTCAGTTCAGTGGGCACACAAGGTGTAACTTGGATGCTTAGGGAAGACACCATGAATCACCACGTGCAGGGCCAAGGACAGGTGCTGCAGTTTGTCTCTGTGCACATTTATATCTGTAGGCAAAGAGCTTAGTAGTGGTAACTGCATTTGATTTGCCATCTTCTGCTCTAGGTCAGGGTCACCTCTAGGTCTTTGGAACAAAGGCTTGTCCAGTTACATTTTAACAAAGCTGTTTCTTTAGAAATGAGAGGAGAGATCATGATAGGAGGGCACCTAGGAACTGCATGGATCTCTTTCAAACAGATGGTGTGAAGTTTCTGCTCTATGATTTTATTTTTTTGGCTACTTTTGGTAAAATGCATCAGGCATGGGCTATATACTGAATAGAACTTTCTACTTACATATGTATGAGAGACATTGTGGTCATTTATAAGTGGACAGGTCCCGTTTGCTTATACCAGTCTGTGTATGTACAAACAAAAATAATGCAGGCAGACACATATCACTGAGGTCCTCTGGAACATACAGGGCAAACTTAATCTCTTTAATTCTCTGGAATATGAAATTAATGTTCATGTTTTAATGATGTCATAAGGCTGCAATTAATTTAATAGCATGTGATGGGTGGTCATCTCTCCACATTATAAGAGCGTCTCCTTTACAGCTCTTACCTCATGATGAGAAAATATTTACTTTATTTAAGTGACTTAACAAGGGCTATGATTGTTGAGAACAGTTTGAGTTGAAGTGGAAATGGCTTTGGTTAATAAGGCTGATGCATAGTTCAAGAAGGGGAAATGGAATTTCTTCAACCTTATTTTGTAGCCCCCCATTCTTTAGAGGGAAACTGCATATCTAGATGTGTATCACTGTCCATTTCCTTTCATTAACGAGGTACCTCTGACAGCTTATGACCAACCTTGGTATGAAGTAGGCCACGTTTCAGTGAAGCTGCCTGGCAAAAGGACAGATGAAAGTTCACATACTGTGTGTTAAAATTTTAAGTCACCATCAACAAATAATTAAGTATATTCTGTCCTCTTACCTGGACAATTTTTTTTTTCTTTGTGACTACCTGATAAGCCAAGTTCACATTTAGAATTTTTGAATTCCTCAGGGTTCTACATTGGGAAATACTAGTACGAGGAGAACCAACCCCTCTGGTCTGCAGCCTGGAGCTTGTCCGCCCCCTCTTCCCACATTTATCTCTGTGCTATATAACGAGGGTTTGTCTGAATGCACATGGCTACCCCAGCCCCCATGCCAAGCTCTGTCCAGATCGTTACATACAGTCCCCTGTGGCTGGCCCTCCAGACCTTGAGTATGCACACCAAGGGCATGATTTTCTGTCCGAAATGGATCCAGGGAAGAAGACTGCACAAGCCCTGGAAATAGACTTGGGGCTCTTTGCATAGGGAAGTACAGTCTAGCCTTGAAATAGAATATGGGCTCCAGTGGAACACCATCTTGGCTCCATGCACCCCTAGTCCTGTGGGGGAGAGATGCTCTGTGGGATGGTCGGACCAGGGTCATCTAAAGCAGGAGACTCTTAGAGTAAGGGTCCCTTTGAGTCTGAGGGAGGGATTCTTGTCAAAGCATATTCCCAAATTTCATTCCATTTCCTGGCCTCATCTGCTGGATCACCTTTGTAGGCCCTGTCTCCTGTTAATAAACCCAGCCCCCTTCCACTAGGCTCAGGACTCTACTATGGAAACCAATGTTAGCTAGGCTATTGATGGATGGAAACTGGAGCCACATCTTTCAGGCTAGTTGATTTTTAGTTTTTGGCCAATAGAAGGTACCCAGAACTGAAGAACCTTTTGTCAGAACAGTTAATTATCCATTTTAAACTACCTCTTTTACAGGCATTCAAGAGCCATCCTTGAAACAAAAGCAATATAAGCCCCCCTTTATCATTTGCTATGAAATTTCCTTTTAGGTTTTTCTTGGAGAAAATTTGAAGGTGAAACAGAAAGCTCTCCTGTGCCATCATGTTGGCCTTCTATCCTTGGACGGTCATATAGCTTCTCTGCAGTTACCATCTCTGCTGGTTTCCCTGCTGCTTAGATTCAAGTCTTGTGGGGCACTTGGAGAGGGAGCTGTGCTGGCTGGTACCAGCCCCCTGGCAGGAGCAGTGCCCTGGATGAGGCGGGTGTGTGTGTTCTTTTGGTATTTGTATAGATCTGACTCATGGCAGTCAAGTGTTCACTGTTCCCCGCTTTGCTTTCCCTGCAGCGCGAGAGGAGAACGTGGCCACCTTCCGAGGCTCAGAGTACCTGTGCTATGACTTGTCTCAGAACCCCATCCAGAGCAGCAGCGATGAAATCACCCTCTCCTTTAAGACCTGGCAGCGGAATGGGCTCATTCTGCACACGGGCAAGTCGGCTGACTATGTCAACCTGGCTCTGAAGGATGGTGCAGTCTCCTTGGTCATTAACCTGGGGTCTGGGGCCTTTGAGGCCATTGTGGAGCCAGTGAATGGAAAATTCAACGACAACGCCTGGCATGATGTCAAAGTGACACGCAACCTCCGGCAGGTAATGGCTGAGGGGAGAGAGCGCCCGGAGGGTCGTCTTAGGTAGCTGGGGAGGAATTTTATGAAGCAGGTGATGGATGAGGTGGGAAGTCATGTAGATACAGTTTGGATTTATCAAAGTCTAGTCTTTGCTTTTCACAAGGAAAATTATTAAAATACGTCTCTCCTCATACTTTAATTCTCCTTTTGTGCTTGTTATTTAAGGAAAAATTCAATTGTATGGATAATAAAAGTTACAAGTACTTGCATTCCTTTTATTCTGCTTTTCTTTCTATCATTTTCATAATTACATTTGAATCTTGTATTGTTAAATTCAATTAGAGACAGTGTTTTGTTTGTGCAGTTTGGTAGATTTTCCTCATTCTTGGAATATATGTTTTTCTTTTTAATTAAGTTAGCCATTACCATGATGCCATAATTTTAATTCCTTCCGGCTTTTTTTCCTTGTTTTAATTTACTACCTCACCCTCACTTTTATTTTTTCCATTGTTATGTTAACCTCTAGCCTTGGATTGAATTAGCTGGAACTTTCTGAATTCCTCTGTTTCTCTGTTCCTGGGTGCGGTGGCCTACTTTATTGCCCCTGTCTCTACCTCCGAGACTCTTCAGTTGACTGGGAGGCGTGGAAAGTGGAAGGACCCAAATAAAAAGGTCAACTTTGGAGCAGCCTTTCCTGGTTCTGTCCGTGCTTGAGAACTCCCATCGCTTGCCGATTCTAAGCAGGCAACTCCGTCAGGTGACAACACCCACAGACAGCCTTAGCCAAGTGCACTTGTTTTCTATTTCATAACTGACAACAATAACAATAATACCTTACTAGCCACATGAGTAAAACAAAAATCAGTTCTTAACAAGGTCAAGGTCTGCGCTAAGACTGCCTTTCCTGGGTTATTGCTATTTTCACTTGGTTTTTCTACTTG
Source organism: Manis javanica (assembly GCF_040802235.1). NCBI lineage: Eukaryota > Metazoa > Chordata > Mammalia > Pholidota > Manidae > Manis > Manis javanica. The sequence goes on along the minus strand of NC_133163.1, from coordinate 23,568,857 downwards.
TGAATTTGTCATTAAACCCAGTTAGACAGCATTCATCCTTTATTAATCAGGAAACATCATGCAAATTTCCAGAAAGTGCTTATCAAATTTTCTTTGGCAATGTGATTGATTTAATGCCTTCTAATGTAAATATGAAGGCATAAGAACTGACAGGTGTTTGCATATGTTTTCTGTTTGAGAAAAGTGTAACTCCTTAATAATGCTAAGTAAAAGGAGAAGGCTCATACACGTTGGAAACACACAATATTCAAAACACCCAATTCCACATTTAAGAATGTTAAGGGAGTCACTTGGTTGGGAGATTCTATTCTGTCTTTGGAAAGTTGCCAAGCAACCTGAGGCTTACAGTTCCTAGTCATCTTAATGTAAGTGGACTGGGCATTTTTGAACGACTGTTTTTTTTCTTCTAAGGCCAAAGAATCCTGTTGCTGAGGTTTTCTTTCATCATTCTCCATCCATACTTCCTCAGAAGAGACGTTCTCACCTGTCAAAGAGCCCAAATCAAATTTCCATTTGCTACTGTATAAGGGCTTGATATGTTTGAGTTGCAGAAACTAGAGTAAAATATACGACCTTTTGCCAGTTTTGACTGGCAGATATACAGTAACACCCTTGAGGTATTAGTCCGTGGGGGGGAGGGGGAATTTTCATGTACTGGGGAGCAGAATCAGGTCATGGCTCTCACCAGCCAATCTGTTTCTCTAACCCTCTCCCACTCCACACACTTCCCTGCCATTCTAGAATGATTCCAATTAGCTGTAGAAAAAGACTCCTTTTTATTTGTACTAAAAACACTCTTCTAAAATAGAATTGGGCCTTAATTCAGTCTTTTAAACTGAAAGGGGAACAAACCAAACCATAACCCCAATATTGGTTGTGCTGTTTTAGCCAGAGTGAGCAAAGGAAGGCACCTTGGAGGGTTTCTCTTCCAGGTCCCAAGACCCAGTTCCTCTCCTGTGTCCTTGGTGTTGCAAGCCACTTATTTAACCTTTCTACACTATAGTTTCCATTTGTGAAATGGTGATTACAGTCCTTCCCAGCCATGTGTGCTGGTTAAATATGCAAAGCACCTTATGTTCCAGAAGGATTATGAGCTCATTTGTGGTCTGGGTGCTAGGCTTACTATGACATGCACATGATTTACAGGCCGAGGATTCTGTCACGAAGGTGACTGCATTTGTCCGTCACCAGGGTTGCAGCCAAGTAGAACTCAGTTCTAGAGAAGACCACAGAGGCCTTAGGGTGTTGGGGTATTTCTTGGCAGAGGAAGTATGAATCTTGTAGAGAAAGTGCACCTAAAATTGGACTTCACCAAACCCTGCCTGAATTTTGCATCCAAATGCAATTTATTGAAAGAGAGGGAAATCTCAGAAAAGCAGAGCTGATTTTGTAAATGCAATTCTTTCAGTGCTGAATCATCCAAGATTATTATGTTGTCCATTAAAAATACATTTGTAACATCTTTTTGAGTTCTATAGGATGCCTTTGAAGGGGTGGGGAGCCCCTGTCTATTTCAGTTAAATTGTAAATCACTGCATAAATATTTGATAACAAGCTTATGGCAGTCTCATCTTTTATTTTATTTTTTTTGGTAAGATTGAATGGCTTCTGTAACAAAAATTCATCTGAGGAAAGCTAACTTGGCGTTTCCTGGAGTATTCACCACCAAATGAAGCAGAACTTTCCCCATTTCTTACTTGGTCATCTATTACATGGTGCTTCCTTTGAGCCAAGTCAGGGTCAAAGTCAGATACTTTACTGGGGGTTCTGATTAAAGGAAGGAATGTGGACTGTTCCAAACTGTAAATGGAATTTGGGACCATGATAGTGAAGAGGTTCAGTGGGGATTTTTTTTATTTTGGTTTGTTTTCTGGTCCATGACCTCGACTGAGTTCAAGGTCATGGCCATCATGTGAATTGCTTCACCTTTATTTGCCATTTTAGTCAAACCACAAACAAAACAAAACTGGGTTACCAGTCTTCCAGCCTTCCAGCCTCCCAGTTCAGTGTGTTGGAGATTTAGCATTTGAAAACAGCCACAAGGAAGCTAATTGTAGGGCTTTGCTAATCATGTTTAACCTGCCAGTCCTCTGCTGTCTGCACAAGAAACGGCTTAAGAGCTTGACCAGCATTCTTAAAGAGGACTGGGGGAGAGCAATTCCAACAGGAAGCATTCTGGCAAAGAACACAAAACAATAACTTCAGTGGGTAATAAAGACGTCTCTAATTATCAAAGATACATTCTATCTATGCAGTAATTCTAAACTGAGAAGAAAGGAAAGAGAATGTTCCCTTCCTCCTGCACAAATCCACACAAAATCAAGGGGGTTATGGATCTTTAAATAACCACTGGAAACCTTGAGTGAACTACATAATAAAGCCGTCCTGCACTAGATGTGACCTGTAAATGTTTTAAGTTCTTTTTGTTCTAGGAGAGTCGTGATTGTCCATGATGTAGTCAGAGTCAGAAGAGAGAGAGAAAAAAAAAATCCCCAACATATTGGTATTTTCAGTTCTATTTATCTACACGTGGAATGATACTTTGGAGGTCTTTTCTTTCAGGACAGGTGGAAAGTGTCATGTGCTAGAGGGTGGGAAGGGAAAGGGAGCAGTGTTCATTCGGAAGGGCCCTTGGAAAGTAAGTATGCAAATTCTAACTGGGCTGAGATCTTGCCAGAGTCGTGTCTGGAAGAAGCGGGAGTTAAAGTGACAAGGTGGCCTGCAGCTCCTTTCCTGGCCCTGCCGGGGTGCCAAGGTTTTTCACAGAGTCCTGGTCTCATTGTCTTCCCCCACTCTCTTTTTCTGTGTCGGGTGCCTTTTTTTTGAAAAACTAACACAAGATCATTCATGCAATGTGTCATTTTACTAACCGACTAATGTACTAACACCCTAACGACTCATCTTTGTTTTTAGTTTTTTTAATTAACAATCGTTCTGTTCACAATTTTTAATTTCCTTTCTTCCCCCTTTTCCGCAAAGCACTCAGGCATCGGACACGCTATGGTAAACAAACTACATTGTCTGGTAGATATCATTCTTATTGTCTCTTTTTTTGGGTTTGCCGTGTGTTGCCCCCCTTTTCCTCCTCAAACCCCCTTTTATCCTCTTTAGACTCACTACTTCTTCTTTTAAATTTTTTTGTTGAATTAAATGTAAGCCTTTCTTTTTCTTTAAAAAAAAAAATGGTACGGGATGCACCTTTCCTGGAAAGGATATTTGGATGAATTTGGTCGGGACAGTTTTCTTTTCTCCAATTCGTCATTATTTTTTCCTAAAAATATATATATATTTTTTTAAGAAAAATTCTCTGTTTAGCTATATTTGTTTTGTTTTGTTTTATTTTGCACCTTCCAAGTTACAGACTAGGGGTGGCAGGAATCATATTGAAGCCTCTCTTCTCTCCGTGTTTTCCTATCCCCCCGCACTCTTGCTCTTTCCTTCTTCCCCCACCCCACTCCTACTACCTTTTTTCTTACCCTTCTGTGTGGCCATGGCTGCCACAGGTGATCTGGGGGGGAAAGAACTCTCCTGCTGTATTCTCCCTTTCCCCTCTTTCGCCTTACTCCCCGCCGTGGCCAGAGGGAGCTCGGCCAGTTGTGTCCCCCGTACAAACTGCATGGCATGTTCCTGTCTCGTGGATGTCCCCATTGGCATCCGACCTCGGTCCCCCATTTCCCTCCTCATGACTAACAGCCTCCTGATCCTCTACACAATTCCACTTTCTTTTCTTTCTCTCTCTCTCTGTTTTTTTTTATGTGTGTCTCCACTCTGCTTCATTCTCCTCTCATCCTTCATATGTTTTGGGGTTGGGTTTGGACTTTTTCTTTTCTTTTTTTTTTAGCAAGGGAGGTGGCAGGCAGGGGAGAGACTACCTTTTAGGTCTGAGTGGTTTTTGTTTTCATTTTTGTTTTCACTTCCATCTTACTTTTCAGTCTGTTCAGTGCATGTAAGTGTGAAGTGGATTTTGATTCTTGCCTCTGTTTTTTCTCACCCTTGCCCACTCATCTGCCTCTTTTTCTTCTGCCTTATTTCTCGGCTCTGGATAATTTTCGCATGGGTGTGTCAGCGTATGGTTGTGTGCACGCTTCGAGGCCCCGTCTTTACTCTCTGCCTTCTGCTCCCTTCATGGATGTCGGGTGTGTGGGTGCTCTTTCTTCCCCGTGGGCCTTGTTATTATTATGTTGGTTCTCATGCCTCATCATTCCTTTCTTTTTGTTAGAGTTGCCTTTTCAGTTTGGGCCACATCTTCTCTTGGTGGTGGTGGTGGCGGTGCAGGGAGGGCAGGGGTTGGTGTCCCAGGGGAGTCCATGGCATGTGTCATCCATGACATAGCAAGATTGAGGCCCTTCTCCTTCCCTCCCTGAATGCATGTTTGTTAGTGTGGTATGAGCCTCAAAAGAAAACAAATTAAAGAGAAAAGAAAAAGAAAAGAAAAAAGGAAAAAGCCATCAACAACCAAAGGCCAACCCCGAACAAACCCCATTGTCAAACGTCTCCTTCGCTGTTTGTCACTACCACCATAAGTAACCATCATCCAGAAAATAAATTATCATTTTACCAATGAACTGAGACAAGTGATGTCGTCTGAGGAGAGTTCCATTTTCTAGCCTGACGTAGTGAAGAGTGCAGTGGGGCGAGCAGTTGCTCAGCTTGGCAGTTCCAACACCCTCTGCCAGGTCTGCAAAGGAATGCTGGAGGCTTGGGCCACAGGGAAGGCAGACCAGAAAATGGAACTTGGCTGCACATACCAAAATCAATTAGAAAGAATTCCTCACCAAAATTTTAATGCAAGTGATGCCACAGGTAGGGGAAGCCACCAGATTTTGATAGGAATGTAAGGTCATTGTTGGGGTTTTTTTTTTTGTCCCTGTGATCCTCTACCAGGTGACAATCTCTGTGGATGGCATCCTTACCACGACGGGCTACACTCAAGAGGACTACACCATGCTGGGCTCAGATGACTTCTTCTACGTGGGAGGAAGTCCAAGCACTGCCGACCTGCCAGGCTCCCCCGTCAGCAACAACTTCATGGGCTGCCTTAAAGAGGTAAAGGTCACACACCTCATTTAATGCAATAACTGTCTAAGAACAATTGAAATTTCCAGTTTGGTGATCAGATCTGTCCTCTCATCCATTCCATGAAGCCACAGGTTGTAGCTTTGAACACAGAAAAAACTTTGAACTTGGAAGGAGATGTCCTGGGTTTTGGTCCCAGCTTAAGCTTGTTGCATGACCTTGGGTTCACCACTTAAGTGTTTTGTGGGTCTGTTTCCTCATCTAGCTAATGGGAAATTTATCCCAAAGATTAAATGAAATAACGCAGGTGAAGGGACATTGAAATTATAAGGAACTAGACATGTGAAGAGTTTGATTTTGTGTTTGTGATTTGGCAAGTAGAGCAGCTCTAGCTAAAGGTGGCTCAATTTGTGGTTGCGTGTCTTGTCTAAAGCATAACATATATATGATTTTACTTTGCCAAGCATGGTGCTCTCCAGAGTCTCATTATCTGAAATGAAGGAAAATTCTCAGAAAGTAACAGTAGGGCCCAGAAGACTGGTTTTTCCTTTTTTTTTTACCCCCTGAAAGCTAGCCGCTGTGAGAAAACAGTAGGGCTTTGCCATTACTCATTTATTGCTATTGTAGCTGATATGTTGAGACTTCTTGTCTAAGAAAAAAGGAGCTTCCATCAAGTGTAAGTTCAATCTCTAAGGTCAATTACTGAGGCAAAAAGAATCAGATTGGATTTGGTGGAGTTCTTTCGGAACACTGTGTCATCGGAGCAGTACACTATACATTTTTGTTTAAGCTAAGCTTGATTACCTAAAATATCTATACCATTTCCCTGGGGAAACTCCTCAGGAAGCTAACAGTGTTCTTTCTTGTAGATAAAGATCCCTTGTGACATCCTATGAGACTCCTCTCAGGGCACATGTTTTATTCTTACTATTTATTTGAAATTATTTGAAATTTGTTGAACATCAGTTATACGTGAGATGGCATTGTGCATGCATTCATTCACACCATTCAGCTGTGAGCTATGCCAAGACTGGAGTTATGTCTGGCTTACAGTGGGTATATGATAAGTATTTGCTGAATGGATAAATTTATCAGATGATCATTGGGTAACTTTTTTTGTGTACTGTACCTAAACTTGGCTTTTTACAACCTATGTTTTCCATGCTTGAAGACTCCATCGTCTAGGAAGGGAGACAAGATCTATATGTGAACAGTTACAGCTCAGGACACTGTGTTTAGTGCCACAGACTAAATGCTCTAATTGAGCAGTGGAAACAGATAAATTTTAAGTGCGAGTCAATTTTGGAGAAGAATTGATATTTTGAGCTTATTAGCCTTGCTACAATAAATCATGTGCAAACTGAGAGAAAGGAGCGAGAAGGAGAGACATGATAAAGGAGGGAAAAATCCAGTTGCAGTTCTGTCGTTCTTGGTCTGAAGGACCGATTACAAACAAGAACCTCAGAAAGTGTTTTATTCTTTTGCTGGACATTACTTTGCCTTCTCCTGGGTACAGGGACTACACTGGTTGTTCCTGACAGAATTTCAGTAGCCATAGAGCACTTCTTCCCTGGGATTTACTCCCATTTGGATAAAATAAAGGTGCAAACTACTCAGTGTCTAATGAACCCTGAAAGACTCTTAAACACTGTTAAATCACACTACATTGGAATTGCACTGTCATCAGAAATAGAAAGGAACATTCTGTTACCATGTACGTAGTTCAGGGATGAATGAGGCATGGATTGCTGTGGAGAGCTCATCCATTTTTGTAGTGAAACAGCCCTGAGTGTGGAGTTTCTCCTGGACAGCATCTAGGGGGTGGCCTCTAGGACTGATTCTCCTTTGTACATGTTATATAGAGCCATCTCTCAAGTATACATTTTGAGACAAAGGAGCAGCTTCCCACATGCAAATCCATCAGGAAGGATGCCTCTGAACATTTTGAAACAAGCCTCATAGAAATAGGAAGATATCTCTGATGACTTTATCCATGCAGAACCTAAAGTAAATAAAACCTGCACACAAACACACACTCTTACACCGCCCAAGCAGACAGCAGAAAGCTTCAGAGGTCTGTGAGAAGTGTCACTTAAGAGCTTACAAACTAAAGGCAGTTCTGAAAAAGTGATAATAACAGTAATTAGTAACAAAAATGTACACATATCTTAGTCAGCAGCATAAATCTGCATTTAAATCCAGATCAAGTTAGAAAAAAGAAAGTTCAAAACATTGGGGGAGATGATAGGCAAAATTAGAACTGTGTTAATTTTTGCCCCCATCTCTCCTTTACATATACAGGTGACCCTTGAAGAGCATGCGGGTTAAGGGTACCAAACCCCTGCTCAGGTGAAAATCTGCATATAAATTTTGATGTCCCCAAAACTTAACTAGTAATAGCCTACTGTTGACTGGAGCCTTACTGATAATATACACAATTGATTAACACATGTTTTGTGTATTACATATATTATATACTTTAGCCTTACAATAATGTAAGCTAGAGAAAAAAAATCTTTTTTCAAATTGTCACAAATCTTAAAAAAAAATTCCAATATATTTATTGAAAAGATCCACGTAAAAGTGGACCTGTGCAGTTCAAACCTGTACTGCTCAAGGGTCAATTGTATAGTAGTAGAGTCTTTCTGAGGGACTTGGGAAGCTTTACCATTTGTCTGAGAGTTTTAAACAGGTGATTTTGAGTCTAATGTAGTCCTGGCATATTCTTTCTTTCCATGTGATTATCACAGTTCACTCTTCTGTGGGCAGGTCTGGGAAATTCTTCTTTTCTTCATGGTATCTGTCTCTGACAGTTTAGTAAACAGTCAAAGCTTCCAGCTCTGCTGGGATTTAGCTCCTTTACAAATCCACTTACTTTAACTGCCTGTAGAACAGTCTCCATCTTTCTTACCATTCTTCTTCCTTGCCCTATTTCTTCCTTTCTTTTTCTGTCTTCCTGTACCATTTGTGACTTAAGTTGCCTTAAGCTGAATTGGGTGCTCTTATGTATACTTACCTTCAAAATGGGGACGTGTAAAGGGACTTTGTGGCCCAAAAGAGGTTTAAGTTTGGAGTTGCAGTTACTTCACACCTGAAAGTTAAGTTCTGGTTCTAGTATTGAGTCAGGGTAACTGGAGTTCACCTGTGTGCATACCTCCTAACTTGATACCATTGTAAAAGCCACCACAAAGACTGTCCAAGCTGTCACCAAACTATTGTGGTTCTCCACACACCGTAGTTTTCAATACAAGATCTGTATACATTCAAGCATCACAAAGTCAGCATCTTGTTCCTTGTCATGTTTTCATGTGTCTGTCTTATTTTGGGTGCTGCTGGGTCCCCAGCTCCTTGAATGGTTCTTAGTACCTTGTGAGCTCTCAGTAAATATTTGCTGAGTGAAATCACATGCCTTGTCAATTATTAATGTTTAAATATGCAATCTTGCAAATAAGCATGTTTGCAAAATTAGTATTTTCAATAAATTCTGTTAGGCACTATTGACAGTGTGACTTTCTTGAGATGACCAAGGAACATCTTGACATGGTAATAGTGAATCTTTCCAGAACCCTCCAGCTATCTGATAGGAGAAAAGTATTACACAGAGTGTCTTGGCGAGGCTAAGAGAAATGGGTTGGAGCTTCCTGTAGGAAGAATGGGATTGAAAAGGCTTTGAGGGAGGTGTCACAGTATAATGAAAAGACTTGTGGGTTTAATATCAGAAAGCTGGTTGGGAATACCAACTTTATTACTGCCTCTATTGCCCAGAATAAGCCTTTGATCTTATTCGAGTCTCAGTTTCCTAACCCATAACATGGATATAATAGGACCTCTGTTGTGTTCATCTTAAGAACCGATGAAATAATGTACATAAAATGGAAATCATACAGAAACATATGGTGTTTTGCTATAATAATAATTATTAAGGATTATGTAGTGCCTCTTCTAAACAGTTTTGAAATACATAGAAGCATAAGTGAATATACATTAGCATATCGTTTCTCTCTAACTCTCCCTGATTAGCAGATCACTGCCGGGGGGAGGCGGGGAATAATTTTTATTTTGAGGTTTGCCCTACTAAAATCATCTTATTTTTGCCAAGGTGGGGATAATCCGTCCCACCCACCTTTAGTCATTACCTTGTTGGTTACTGCTTGTCATTTGTTTATTTAACAACTGTCAATCTCCCTCTGCTGAAATGTGAGCTCCGTGAGTATAAAGACCGTATCTGTTCACAGGTGTTTCTCCAGAACCTGGAGGAGTCTCTGCACTCAATAAGTATGTCTGAAATGAATAACTAAATAAATGTACTAACTTCATGGAGCTCTACAACATGGTGGAATTTCAGTCAATAGATACATACTAAAAACCTACAGGGTGCCAAGAGCTGTGCTAAGTAGATACAAGAATGAGTCAGACATCGTTCCTGCCTTAGGGGACCTCATAGATAGTGGAAGAGACAGACATATAAATTCAGTTTCGGTAAAAGGCAAATAATGCACAAAAAGAGTCATTCACAGGGGCAGGGGGGCTGCTGAGGAGGACAAGGACTTAACATATCCTGGGGCTCAGGAAAACTGTGGAGGAAATAATGCCTGAGGTGAGGCTTGAAGATGAGTAGAAGTGAACAAGTAGGACGGGAGGGAGTGGTGCCCCAGAGGTCGGGGCAGTGAGAGCAAAGGCTTATTCTGTCACGGGGACAGGACACTGGGTATGTCTGGGTGAGGGACTTAACAGTCTGCCAACTTCAGGGCACAGATTAGAAGATTAGGAGTTTTGAAAATGTAACTGCAAAGTTATGTAGGGGCAGGTTGTCGAGAGCTGTAGTTCATGCCATATCGTTGTACTTCATAGTCTAAGTAATGGGGAGCCATTGCACGATCTTACGTTGAGTGACAGATTGGCATCTTGTCTATCAGGCTTTAAATTCCTTGAGAACTGAAGACAGTCCTTCTACAACTTCCACCTGATGTATATTTTTGTCCTGGAAGGTTGATGAGCAGGATCAGGAAGGCTGGTCCATTGGCTCCAACCGTTGCCCAGGAGAGTGCCTCCCTCAAACTTAAAATTTCTGTGGAAAAGCATTTCCTTCTGCTTTCTTGTTTCAGTTTGCAGTGACCTCCCAGTCAGGACATGCATTGCTCCTTTCCTACGTCCTTGGCAATTCTGAGCTGTTATTGTTGGATGAAGCATAATATAGTAGAGGGAAGCCAAGTCAGGCCAACACAGAGTTGCATGAATAGTGTGTCTCTCTCAGATTTACCAGAACCAGGGAGAGGGAGCTTACTGTAGCCCATCACAATCATAAAATCCTTTTGTGCATTGGGATCTTCTGTTTGTTTGATTTGATGCTTTCTACACCATTCTACTTTCTGCTCAATCTGTTACTTCTCCCCTGCTATGCTGGTCCTCCACTCGTCTCCATTTGCCCAGGGAGAAGCTGAAAGGCTGCTGAGACTTACGGGGCTGACTGCTCTATCTCACCTGTCTTTTCTCCTGGCATCTGTAATGGGGAAGAAGGAAAATCAGGAGAACTGGGAGAGTGGAGCCCATATTTAAAGGAAAAAGGATTGGGTAGAATATCATTTTGCACATTACATTCCACTTCCCTTAGAGATTATTAGCCGTTTAAAACCGAATGGGATTTTGCAGCCTGAGATAGTCTCTGAACAGATGATTAATGGCTTAATCTGTAATAACTTTACATTTTATAGAACCCTGATAGAAGTCCACATCTGGTGAGCCAAGCTATTTAAGGCTGTGTTAATTCTGCTAATTGCTATACGTTTATTTGAATTGCTGGCACCTGCGGGCTTTGGGATAATGTGTTTGTTGTTGTGTTTTTTTTTAATATACTCATTTTATTTTATGCTATCTCACTGTCTTTTGCTGCTGTCTCATGCTATCACCGTTTCTCTTCTGGTTTTTCTTTTATGTTGTCTTCTTGCTGCTTCTGTCACCATATTTTTTCTCTTTGTTTCCCTGTTCTCATTTTTGCTGCCTTTTTGCCTCCTAAGCTCTTGTTTTGGTATCCTTCCTGATTTTTCAGGTGGTGACAAATTGCTTTGTCCATAATTAGATAAATTTAGGTCATGACATTGGGCCTATGCATTCCCTTTTTCTTAGCATCAAGAATACTGTGTGATCCCAGGATGAGCAAAGATCAAGTAAGGGCTTTAGGGTCAGCGTGAAGATGAGAAGAGGGATGGCTACAGAGGAACAAGTCAAGGGTTCAAATCCTGTCTAGACTCATTCACTACCAGCTGCAAGACTTACAACAAGTCATTTGACTGCTCTTTGCCTCAGTTTTTTCATCAGATAATCATACCTACTCCAAGCATTTTTATGTCGAAAACAAATGTATTTTTAAAAAATGGAGGTGCTTAATAAGCTGTAAAGCACTGTACAAATGCTAATGTGACTACTAATGTTATTAAGTGAAGCCAGATTGGTCAGATCAGGCCAAGGGACCTTTTATTGCTCTTTGTTGTTTCTGAAATTTCAAAACTGCGAAGTTACAAGAGCCCCAGAGTAAGTGAATTGGAACCTGGCTACCAGATCCAGTTCTGATGCTAATTAGAAAAACCACACAACCTCTTCAGACACCCATGTCCTGATCTGTAAAATGAAGATAGTGATCACTGCCCAACCAAATGCTCACTGTGGGGAACATCTAATGCAGAAATATGTTATTGCTTATTAAATTTTAGGTAACAAGGTAGGATTTATTTCCCTACTTTTAGGAAGATATGCAGAAAAGCACTGTGTAAGCAAAGTATGAACACTTAACCCAGGATGGCTGTAAGAAAGTGGTATGCACCTAGGAAATAGTCTCAGGAGGGCTGAAACTGCAAGGATGTAGCACTGGAGTGCTAGATGAACAGAAAGAGGTTCTTCATTTAAATGCCAGAATGAAAATGTTATAGAATGGTTTGCTGCTAATAGTTGTTGGGTTGTTGATGGAAGTAGATATAGTGAACTTTTTTTGTTTGTTTTTTGGCAGAGATCTTATATCCATTTCCCATTCCTTTGATAAATCTTTGTTTATTTTTATTCCCTGTCAGATAAATCTTTGTTTATTTTTATTCCCCGTCATTCTTAACCCAGTGATTCAGTGGCACTGTCTCCACTCCTGGCCCCCTTGGTGAGCTTGTAACTCTTCAGTCAATTAGGGACCTCCGTTTCCTTTGTTCACAGGTGGGCACTTAATCCAATTTGGGTGAGTGACACACAAGCTCAGGAGTTCTGTTTATGTTGTAGGGAGGCAGTTCTCCTTCCTTCCGGTTAGAACTTGGGATCGGAGAAAACTGAGCTGCTGGCTGCCATCTCAACACCACACAGAAACAAAAAAATGAAGCCAGAAAAAGCAGAGCTGAAAGATGGGGAGAAACTAGGTCCTCGTGACCATTTTAAGGCCCTGGATCAAACATTCTTCAAACTATACTAGTACTGGATTTCCAGCCATGATTCAATAAATTCCTTCTTTTGGCTAAAGCAGCATGAGGTGGATTTTCTGTCATTTGCCACATAGAGCCCTGAGTGATGTGAAAGAATTTCTCATGCTCCTATTTCACTCCTGTATTCTCTGACAAGAAAATAGGTCTTTGGACAGGAAAAGATAGACAAAGATAGGGAATTTAGTATCATATCCACTTAATTGTTCTGCATTAATTCAAATTTCTTGACTTGACTTGGATGAATGATTCCGAGGATATGAGAGAATTTGTACATAAGATTTTTGAAATCCAATTGCTGGTTTTGAGAGATGGTGGAGAATGGGAGAGGTTCCTGAAGACTGAAGATGAGAAAAGTGTGGTAATTATAAGCTTCATTGGAATCTGGGAAATATCTTTGAGTGCATTATTAACAGAAAGTATGAGGCTCAGGGGAGAAAAGAGTGGTCAACAGAATCACAATCCATTCACTAAAAACACTAAAATAAATCATATACTAACCAAACTCACATATCCCATTTACTATAGTTCCTATACTTATAACTCAGGGGAGTCTAGCTAAATATCAGCAAGGTATTTGGCAGCACATTTTGTAATACCCTCATCAACAAAATGGGAGGAAGGATTAAATGTAAGCTATTCACTGAAGTAGTAACTGTAAACATATCAGTGAGTCCTGAATATCATCTTTCACCAATATATAGGTTTCAAGTAGATGTCACAATGTTGTTTTGTACTCAATGTTTATATTAGGGAATTGAGGGAAGCCAAGGGAGCATGCCTACAACTTTGTGAATGGAAGGGAATTGGGAATGATAGAAAATATGTGCCTACATGATCTGATGCTGAATTAGTGGAGGTATGGTCTATAAAACAAAAGAGATAACAAATCTGTACTAATTTTTATTTTTTATTTTTTTACTTTTATTAAGGTATGATTGATATACACTCTTATGAAGGTTTCACATGAAGAAACAATGTGGTTACTATATTTACCCATATTATCAAGGCCCCACCCATACCCCAATGCAGTCACTGTCCATCAATGTAGTAAGATGCCACAGATTCACTATTTGCCTTCTCTGTGCTACACTGTTCTCCCCATGATCCCCCACACCATGTGTACTAAACATAATACCCCTCAAACCCTTGTCCCTCCCTTCTCACCCACCCTCCCACACCCCTCCCCTTTGGTAGCCACTAGTTCATTCTTGGAGTCTCTGAGGCTGCTGCTATTTTGTTCCTTCAGTTTTGCTTCATTGTTATACTCCACAAATGAGGGAAATTATTTGGCATTTGTCTTTCTCTGCCTGGCTTATTTCACTGAGCATAATGCCCTCCAGCTCCATCCATGTTGTTGCAAATGGTAGGATCTGTTTCTTTCTTATGGCCGAATAGTATTCCGTTGTGTATATATATAACACATATTCTTTATCCATTCATCTACTGATGGACACTTAGGTTGCTTCCATATCTTGGCTATTGTAAAGAGTGCTGCGATAAACATAGGGGTCTATATGTCTTTTTGAATCTGAGAAGTTGTATTCTTTGGGTAAACTCCAAGGAGTGGGATTCCTGGGTCAAATGGTATTTCTATTTTTAGTGTTTTGAGCAACCTCCATATTGCTTTCCACAATGGTTGAACTAGCTTACATTCCCACCAGCAGTGTAGGAGGGTTCACCTTTCTCTGCATTCTCGCCAGCATTTGCTGGTCTTAGTCTTTTCGATGCTGGCCATCCTTACTGGTGTGAGGTGATATCTCATTGTGGTTTTAATTTGCATTTCCCTGATGATTAGTGATGTGGAGCATCTTTTCATGTGTCTGTTGGCCATCTAAATTTCTTCTTTGGAGAACTGTTTCTTCATATCCTCTGCCCATTTGTTAATTGGGTTATTTGCTTTTTGGGTGTTGAGGCATGTAAGTTCTTTATATATTTTGGATGTTAACCCCTTGTTAGATATGTCATTTACAAATATATTCTCCCATTCTGTAGGATGCCTTTTTGTTCTGTTGATGGTGTCCTTTGCCATACAGAAACTTTGTAGTTTGATGTAGTCCCATGTATTCATTTTTGCTTTTGTTTCCCTTGCCCAAGGAGATGCATTCAGGAAGAAGTTGCTCATGCTTATATTCAGGAGAATTTTACCTATGTTGTCTTCTAAGAGTTTGATGGCTTCATGACTTACATTTAAGTCTTTAATCCATTTTGAGTTTACTTTTGTGTAGGGGGTTAAACAATAATCCAGTTTCATTTTCTTGCATGTAGCTGTCCAGGTTTGCCAACAGCAGCTGTTGAAGAGGCTGTCATTTCCCCATTGTATATCCATGGCTCTTTTATAGTATATTAATTGATCATATAATATTGGGTTTGTATCAGGGCTCTCTAGTCTGTTCCATTGGTCTATGGGTCTGTTCTTGTGCCAGTACCAAGTTGTCTTGATTACTGTGGCTTTGTAGTAGAGCTTGAAGATGGGGAGCAAATTGCCCCCAGCTTTATTCTTCCTTCTCAGAATTGCTTTGACTATTCCAAGTCTTTTGTGGTTCCATATGAATTTTAGAATGGTTTTCTCTAGTTCATTGAAGAATGCTGTTGGTATTTTGATAGGAATTGCATTGAATCTGTAGATTGCTTTAGGCAGAATGGCCATTTTGACAATATTAATTCTTCCTATCCATGAGCAGGGATGAGTCTCCATTTATTGGTATCTTCTCTAATTTCTCTTGAGAGTGTCTTGTAGTTTTCAGGATATATGTCTTTCACTTTCTTGGTTAGGTTTCTTCCTAGGTATTTTATTCTTTTTGATGCAACTGTGAATGGAATTGTTTTCCTGATTTATCTCTCTGCTAATTCATTGTTAGTGTATAGGAATGCCACAGATTTCTGTGTATTAATTTTGTATCCTGCAACTTTGCTGAATTCAGATGTTAGATCTAGTAGTTTTGGAGTGGATTCTTTAGGGTATTTTATATACAATATCATGTCATCTGCAAACAGGGACAGTTTAACTTCTTCCTTGTCAATCTAGATGCCTTTTATTTCTTTGTGTTGTCTGATTGCTGTGGCTAGGACCTCCAGAACTATGTTGAATAGAAGTGGGGAAAGTGGGCATCCTTGTCTTGTTCCTGATCTTAAAGGAAAAGCTTTCAGTTTCTCACTGTTAAGTATAATGTTGGCTGTGGGTTTGTCATACATGGCCTTTATTATGTTGAGGTACTTGCCCTCTATACCCATTTTGTTGAGAGTTTTTATCATGAATGGATGTTGAATTTTGTCAAATGCTATTTCAGCATCTCTGGAGATGATCATTTGGTTTTTGTCCTTCTTTTTGTTGCATGGTGGATGATGTTGATGGATTTTCAAATGTTGTACCATTCTTGCATCCCTGAAATAAATCCTACTTGATCATGATGGATGATCCTTTTGATGGATTTTTGAATTAGGTTTGCTAATATTTTGTTGAGTATTTTTGAATCTGTGTTCATCAGGGATATTGGTCTGTACTTTCCTTTTTTGGTGGAGTCTTTGCCTGGTTTTGGTATTAGAGTGATGCTGGCCTCATAGAATGAGTTTGGAAGTATTCTCTCTTCTTCTACTCTTTGAAAACTTTAAGGAAAATGGGTATTAAGTCTTCACTAAATGTTTGCTAAAATTCAATGGTGAAGCCATCTGGTCCAGGGGTTTTGTTCTTAGGTAGGTTTTTGATTACCAGTTCAATTTCGTTGCTGGTAATTGGTCTGTTCAGATTTTGTGTTTCTTCCTTGGTCAGCCTTGGAAGGTTGTATTTTTCTAGAAAGTTGTCCATTTCTTCTAGGTTATCCATTTTGTTAGCATATTATTTTTCATAGTATTCTCTAATAATTCTTTGTATTTCTGTGGTGTCCATAGTGATTTTTCCTTTCTCATTTCTGATTCTGTTTATGTGTGTAGACTCTTTTTTTCTTGACATGTCTTGCTAAGAATTTATCTATTTCGTTTATTTTTTCAAAGAACCAGCTCTTGCTGTCATCGATTCTTTCTGTTGTTTTATTCTTCTCAATTTTATATATTTCTGCTTTGATCTTTATTATGTCCCTCCTTCTACTGATTTTGGGCTTCATTTGTTCTTCTTTTTCTAGATTCATTAATTGTGAGTTTAAACTGATTATATGGGATTGTTCTTCATTCCTGAGGTAGGCCTGTATTGCAATATACTTTCCTCTTAGCATGGCCTTGGCTGTGTCCCACAGATTTTTGTGTTGCTGAATTATTGTTGTCATTTGTCTCCATATATTGCTTGATCTCTGTTTTTATTTGGTCAATTATCTATTGGTTATTTAGGAGTATGTTGTGAAGCCTCTATGTGCTTGTGGAATTTTTTCATTTTCTTTGTGTAATTTATTTGTAGTTTCATACCTTTGTGGTCTGAGAAACTGGTTGGTACAATTTCAATCTTTTTGAATTTACTGATGCTCTTTTTGTGGCCTAGTTTATGATCTATTCTTGAAAATGTTCCATGTGCACTTGAGAAGTATTCTGCTGCATTTGGGTGTAGAGTTCTGTAGATGTCTGTTAGGTCCATCTGTTCTAATGTGTTGTTCAGTGCCTCTGTGTCCTTACTTATTTTCTGTCTGGTTGATCTGTCCTTCAGAGTGAGTGGAGTGTTGAAGTCTCCTAGAATAAATGCATTGCATTCTATTTCCCCTTTTAATTCAGTTAGTATTTGTTTCACATATGTAGGTGCTCCTGTGTTGGGAGAATAGATATTTATAATGGTTATATCTTCTAGTTGGATTGACCCCTTTATCATTATGTAATACCATTTTTTGTCTCTTGTGACTTTCTTTGTTTTGAAGTCTATTTTGTCTGATGCAAGTACTGCAACTCCTACTTTTTTCTCTCTATTAGTTGTATGAAATATCTTTTTCCATCCCTTCACTTTTAGTCTGTATGTCTTTGGGTTTAAAGTGAGCCTCTTGTAGGCAGCTTATAGATGGGTCCTGTTTTTTTATCCATTCAGTGACTCTATGTCTTTTGATTGGTGCATTCAATCCATTTACATTTAGGGTGATTATCAATAGGTATGTACTTATTGCCATTGCAGACTTTAGATTCATGGTTACCAAAGATTCAAGGTTAACTACCTTACTATCTAAGAGTCTAACTTAACTCACTTAATATGCTATTACAAACACAATCTAAAGGTTCTTTTCTTTTTCTCCTCCTTTTTCTTCCTCTTCCATTCTTTATATATTAGGTATCATATTCTGTCCTCATTGCCTATCCCTTGATTGACTTTGGGGATAGTTAATTTAATTTTGCATTTGCTTAGTAATTAGCTGTTCTGCTTTCTTTACTGTGGTTTTATTTCCTCTGGTGACAGCTATTAAACCTTAGGAACACTTCCAACTATAGCAGTCCCTCCAAAATAGACTGTAGAGATTGTTTGTGGGAGGTAAATTCTCTCAGGCTTTTGCTTATCTGGAAATTCTTTAATCTATCCTTCAAATTTAAATGATAATCTTGTTGGAAAAAGTAATCTTGGTTCCAGGCCCTTCTGCTTCATTGCATTAAATACATGCCACTCCCTTCTGGCCTGTAAGATTTCTGCTGAGAAGTCTGATATTTGCCTGATGGGCTTTCCTTTGTATGTGATCTTATTTCTCTCTCTGGCTGCTTTTAACAGTCCGTCCTTATCCTTGATCTTTGCCATTTTAATTACTATATGTCTTGGTGTTGTCTTCCTTGGGTCCCTTGTGCTGGGAAATCTGTGCATCTCCATGGCCTGAGAGACTATCTCCTTCCCCAGATTGGGGAAGTTTTCAGCAATTACCTCCTCAAAGACACTTTCTATCCTCTCTCTTCTTTTCTGGTACCCCTATAATGTGAATATTGTTCCGTTTGGATTGGTCAGACAGTTCTCTCAATATTCTTTCATTCTTAGAGATCCTTTTTTTGTCTCTGTGCCTCAGCTTCTTTGTATTCCTCTTCTCTAATTTTCGTTTCATTTATCATCTCCTCCACCATATCTAATCTGCTTTTAATAGCCTCCATTGTGCTCTTCAATGATTGGATCTCTGACCAGAATTCATTCCTGAGTTCTTGAATATCTTTCCGTACCTCCATTAGCATGTTAATGATTTTTATTTTGAACTCCCTTTCAGGAAGAGTCATGAAGTCCATGTCATCTTTCTCAGGGGTTATATTAATTTTACTCTGGACCAGGTTCCTTTTGGCGTTTCATATTTGTGTATGGTGCCCTCTATTGTCTAGAAGCTCTACTCTCAGGAACTGCTCAGCCCTGAAGCAATGTCGGGGGTCACAGGGGAGTGGGATTGGTGCCTGGGGGGAGGAAAGAGCTGTTTCCTGCTTCCCTGCTGCTATGCCTGTCTCCACTGCCTGAACCAGTGGGCCGAGGACACAGGTATATGCTTTTGTCCCAGAGCAGCTGGATATGGATCCCTGCTTTCCACAAGTGACCGGATTCTCAAGTCTCTCCAGGAATTTGGCCTGTCTTAGAGCTTTCCAGCCCCGTAATCACGAGAGTATCATGAAAGCACCATGACATGTAGGTTTGTGCTCCCAGAGCAGAGCTCCGGAGTTAGGTATTCAGCAGTCCCAGGCCTCCACTCCCTCCGTGCTCAGTTTCTGTTCCCCCCACCAGTGAGCTGGGATGGGGGAAGGGCTTGGGTCCCACAGAGCCACAGCTCTGGTACATTACCCTGTTCGCTGAGGTCTGCTCTTTTCTCCAAGTGTATGCAGTCTGGCACAGTCCTCTTTCCTGTTGCTCTCTCAGGGTTAGTTGTATTAATTATATTTTTGTATTATATGCGGTTTTAGTAGGAAGCCTCTGTCTCACCTCTCATGCTGCCACCTTAAGTCCTTTAAAATCTGTAGTAATTTATTGACTAAGAGAACAGGCTCTGGATCTAGAGTTCTTGGTTGCAGAGTCTAGCTCTACTCCTAGTAGCTGTGGAATGCTGGCAGTTTGTGCCTCCCTGTGCCTCACTTTGCTTATTTATTAAATGGGGAGGATAATTATCCCTACTTCATGGGGTTGTTGTATTAACTGAGATAATAAATGTAAAACCCTTAGGACAATGTGTGGTATATAGAAAACTGTTCATAAATTTTTTTTAACATGATCATTATCATCATTATCACTATGTGCTAATGTGATTACTAGGAGTGATTCTATGCAGTTCTGGATGATAAGCTTTTAAAAGGTCAGCTGACTTATTTATAGAGTAGAACATGTTTGGATCAGAGCTATGAAAAAGATGAAGAGATCAAGAGTCTGACATAAAGAATTGACTGATGGATCCAGGGACATTTAACCTAAGGAGGAAAAGATGCTTGAGCCCAGGGGTTGACAGTTGTCTTCATATGTGAAGGATTGTCCTATGGGAGTGGGACTGAATGTGGTTCATGCATCCTCAGGAAGAAGTATTAAGGCAAATGAATGGACTCTGAGTACTTAATACAAGGAAGACATTTCAATGAGAACATTTCAAAGTAATGCATTCTCCATCACTCAAGGCGTCCAAGCAGTCTAGCAACCACCTTGCTAAGGTCTTAGAGATCATAGCATCAAATATGAATAGACTTGATTTTCTAGTTTCCTTCCAAACATAAGATCCTATAACTCTACATGGAACGAGCCTTCTGAAATGGAAGAATGAGAGATTAATTACAGCCAGTTCATTGTGTTGTAGACTTTCCTGATAATTTCCAAATCAGTTGACTATACATGTTCCAGTGAGATGCCTAGGGTTGCCCTTGTGGTAGGATTTGAGGTTCCCAGCCACTGCCATCACCTATTAGTCATTTATTATTATTTCTCTTTCCTCAGACCTTCACTGACATCATTTCCAAAACCATTATAACCACAGCAATTATAATCACAGTAGCAACAGTAAAAACAATTATTGAGCACTTAACAATGTGAACACATGCAAAGTGTGTATCTATGTGGCTAAGTGCTTCGAACATACTCCCTAATTTATTTCTCACAACGAATTTATGAGGGGGATTCTGTTATCATTACTAATTTGAATTTCAAGAAGGTGAGTGTTTTGCCTAGGGTCACACAGTCAGCGAGTTCTGAATTGTAAATACTCTCATATCTTGGCTCCTCCTATTATTTCCATCAACTCAATCAAAAGACTTGGTGAAGGAAAAAGGAAATAGCTCCTCAAGCAAAGGTTGGGGATTCTGTGGTTAAATCCACTTTTGGCAATGGTGTCTTGCTACCATGGACGGTTCCACTTCATAAGAAAGGTCATTTAATCAGGTGAAAAATGTCCTGCTGGGAGACTGGATATAATTACCTATTTCTTTCACCTTTCCATTGATTGTTCTGAGAGGAAGACAGTTTTTGCCTGATTTGTCATTTTGATTGGGCAAATTGATACTGCTCAACCTGTTTATGGAAGAATGATTTACATTATAGGACCTGAGTGGGAAGAAGCTCCTCTTGGTATAAATGCCAAGGAGTGCAACATCTTTATCTTGAGAAGTATAGCACATCTTTACTCAGCCAAGTGTTTACTGTGAAGTTGGGACTGTTTGCCTCTGATGCCCTTAGACTGCCAGAATGAGGAGCAGCTACTCTGTAGGCTTATTATGAATTTTCAGTTTGATTTTGGGAGTCTTTTGTTTAGCCTTGCCATTTTTTTTCTTCTTCAGGATCAATTCAGTGGAACTCATTGCTTTCTAAAAATGTCACTTATAACAGCAAACGTAATATACCACAGCATTCCCACTGAGACAAAATCTCTTGTGTCTTCAAATGCCTCAAAGGAGATAAAAAAAAAAAGAGTCCTTGCACATATATACCTATAGGGATAAAGTAATCAATGAGCTAATTAATTAGATAATGTTTTTAAAATTGCTTTGCAAATGCAGAAACAGTATTTCATTAGTGTTTTGTGCCTCCGTAGCCGTGTGCTCTGTCCCCTGCATGGACAGTGTACCGCAAGTACACTGGACTTCCTGCATAGATGTGGAGAGAGATAGGACACATTTTTCACTTCCCTAATCAGTAAAGTTGTAGCACAAATCAGTAAAGATGTAACATTACACACCAATTATCAACCAATAAAATTCTCCTTCCCTCCCCCTCAGCCTCTCCTTCACCAGCCAAAATCAGCAGATGGTCTATTTCATGCTTCTGGAGAAAATAGAAACTATTGAGTTTATGCTTGCTAAACTTCTTTCCCTCAACTTTTAGATTTCCCTTCAAAGATACATATTGCTACTTTATTTTATCCTGTCTTACAGGTTGAGCTCTCATCCTCTCTGAGCATAACTACCACGCTCTTTTGCTTCCTTTGAGTTTAGCCCCTGTAAAGAGTCATTCTCCCTCCAGTTATCTTAAGTCTTCTTTCCACCTCCTTTTTAATCCCTCAACTAGGGACTTGCTTAAAATAATTTCCTTGTTCCTGTCTCCTGCCAAGTTTACACATTAGCTCATTCCTTACTTTCAGTGAAAATCTTCTTGGTAAAGTTGTATGTTATGTCTCATCTTCTCTATGTCACGGTTACTCCTTAACCCTCAAAAGTCACATGCCAAGCTTTGAAGAAGCCTATCTATTATTCTCAGCTCTTTAGTATACTTGTCTTCTATTTCCTCTTGTTTAAACTAGGAGCACTTAATTGTATGCTCCCCTAGTTCTTAACTCTATTGCATTATAACCGCTACTATAGTTCTACCGCGTTTCATTTTAATAATCTGTGTTCATACGTTTCCCCAGTAGACTGAGCTTCCTGCAGGCAGGGTCTAGTATGTCTATAGATTAGATACTCCCTTTAAACATAGACCCTGGCACTCGAATATATGGAACATGTTCTTCAATATATTAATAAATATTTGTAAACATCAGCAATGGAGTTGTTATTCTGACTTTCCAATTTCTGCTTATATCCGTTTCCTTCACAGCATGCCATCCATTCACTGATTCATGAGTATAGTAAACATTCTTGGAGTGCCTACTCTGATACAAGATCTGATCTGTGTTGGGTTATAGTGAGTAGGTTGTGAGTAAGATCATATGTAAGGCCCCTTAGCCTATGGAATTTACATTATTGTTAAAGACTAATAAATGTGTAAACAACTAATCACACTACTTTAAGATAATGATAATTGGTATAAAGGAAGTAAAAGAGAATAATGGGATAGTGAGTGGCAAGGAGGTTAGGTCTCCATTACTAGACTAAGTGTCAGGGAAAGGCTCTGAGGAGATAATGATTAAGCTTGAGGTCTGAGATGAAAGAGTCAGCCACACAAAGATTTGGGAGAGGCCATTCCAGAGGAAGCTGCGCGACAAAAAGGACCCCAGGCAACGGAAAGCTTGGAGTGTTCAAGAAATGTCAAGGAGACCTCTGGCTGTGGCTCAGGGATAGAGGTGGTGAGAGGAACAGAATGGCTGTGATTGGACATCCTGCTTGTCTAAAAAGGTCCAAGCTAGGCAATATCAACTTACCAAGCTCGTCTTCACCTCAGGGTCTTCATTTGCTTGTCTATCTCCTCTCTCCCCCTTTATCCTAGAGGATAAGGTGTACCTAGGATCTGCTCTTCAGTTATTCGCATTGTCTCTGCATCTTTGATTCCTCCCTCTTTGTTTCTTCTTTGCAAGGTAAACACATGTGCTAGTTTTCTGTATTCTTATATAAAATCCTTCCCTTGACCTGTACCTTCTGAAACTCAGGAAGAGAAAGAATGTTTCTTTCCCAGGAAAGGTAGGACAAGAGACAAAATACAAAATGGTTTAAAGGTTTCAGAAAGTAATGGTGGAAAACTCACATAGGCTGACCCGGATCTTCTCTAAAAGAAAGCTGGGCCCGTGTGCTGAGTGTGAGAAGAATGGCGGCATGGTTATGTATAATCCAGTGGGTTTGGAACAGCCGACACCGCATCACTGCCACCCACTCCAGGTACAAACCTCTCAGTGAGCTTTGATCTTTCCCTCTCCTCTTCATCCTCTTGGCCCCCTCTAATCAGGCACAAAATCCCACTGGCAGTTACCTTGTATTTCTCACTCATCTCTTTGGGCCTCTGTGGCCTCTTCCTCTGTCTTCTGCCTCTCCTGCTGTGGTGTCATGAGTCTTCCCACCTCCATTTCCTTTCTTTGTCTCTGTTCTGCCCCTCCTTGGTTTTTGTTGTTTTCTTCAGAAACATCCAGTGCTCAAAAGAGCACATCTTCTTCAGCTTCCCACTCATGGCCTTCTGTAGTTTGGCCTCACTGCTGTCACCACTTCCTCAGACTTCCTCTCTATTTAACCAGAGTGGCTAGATCATCTTACTCTAAATATATATTTTGAGTTCTTGCTTCTAAAAATGTCTTCATTTGGGTCTCCTAGCCAAGGACTTCACCCTTTCTGTCTGCTTCCTAACTCTTACCCCTCCTTCCAGGACTCAGCTCATGGTCACCTGCTTGACTGATTGCCCTACTCAACGGTGGGCTTTCTCATATCTGAATTCCAAGCGTGTTTATATAGTATAGCGGTGTAAGGTCAGACTCTGGAGGCAGACTTTCAGGTTTAAAATTTTGTTCTGTCACTTACTGTCTATGTTCCTTGGACATGTTAGTTAACTTCACTTCAGTTTCTGCATCTATCAAATGGGTATTCAAGTACTTACCTTATAGAGTTTTTATGAGGACCCCACAGTCCAGTGTAAGTACCCAATAAATGTTAATTATTATTGTCATTTATTTGGCCCTTAAAATGCCATGAATTCACTTGTTATCTTTTCTAGCAGGCATATAATCCCTTTGAGGCGGAGAGGTTTTCTTAGTTTCAGTAATGCTTGTGTATATAGGTTTGTTCAAGAGACAAAAGTAATTTACATCCCTTGGATGAATTTCTTGATTGACTATAACGAAGATTCTGTTTCTCCATGCTGTAGTTTGATGCCCATTGAAATTTTCCCATCTGCAAAATGAAAATAATTTCTATGTTCTAGGCAGTATAGAAAAAAATCTCATGTATAGATAAATGAAATGTATGTACATATATGAAGTACAAATGCATTGATTTCCTTTCTTTAAAAATTCCTGGTAATCAGATAGAGTTGTGAGGAAGTTTATTTTTCTTTGCATGCCTTTATTTCATAGATATTTTTAATGTAACTGTTCTGATAGGTGGTTTAAAATGCTGCAGGAAACAAAACTTAGTTATTATATCGAATATTGGCTTGATGATCATCAATGTCCCTTTTCAAGTCTAAATTTCTTATAAAATTTAACATGCTTTGAAATGCCATAAAATCCTTCAATTTCCTCTAAATGACTGATTTAATGAGCTCCTGATATGTTCTAGGCATGATGTTTGTAATACAAAGGGAGGTAGGCACAGTTCCTTCCTTGGGAGATCTTATAATTCAGAGTTTGGCAAACTTTTTCCATAAAGGACCAGGTCAGTGCTTCTCAGCTAGAGACAATTTTGACATTTGGCAATGTCTGGAGGCATTTTGGTTGTTAAAACTGGAGTGAGGCAGTGAACTGAGTGGAGTAAAGGTGTAAGGAGAGAGAGACCTCACGAGTGACTGATTTGGCATTAATGGAATATAGAGGTATTGGAGAAGAGGCAGCCTTAATGTGGAAAATGCTAAGTTTGCTTTGAATGTGTTATGTTGGCAGTACCTATGTTATCTGGAGCTCAGAGTCAAATTCATATAGCTGGAGCTATAACAGTGACCAGAATATAAGAAATATCATTGAATTAATTTGAATTAACAAACTCAGGTAAGGATGCATATCAAATAGAAGAACAATGGATTAAAAAAAATTCCTGAGAGTCATTACCATTTAAGAGGAGAGTAGATGTAAAGGGAAAAATTAGGGAGGTAAGAGGAAAATCAGAGAAAATGATATCATGGAAGCCAAGAAAGTAATGTTTCCAGGTGGGTGGTGTGGTCAGCAGGGCTCAGGGCCAAAGAGAGGACCAGTTAAGTTGAGAAATGGAAATGCCAGTATAGCTAGAATTCAGAGGTCATGGATAAATATGTTTTGGTTTTGAATCAGAGAGACGTAATCATTTTGAAATTGAGAAGCAAAAAAGCCAGAAGAAGGGGAGAAACCAAAGATATGAGAAACATAAATGTTGGAACAACATCCCAGGGGATAATTCCAAACTTTTCTTATTTATTCATTAGACAAAGTACATACAAGAAACCTTCCTAAGAAATATTTTGTAAGCTTTGTTGCTGTAAATTTTTTAAAAAACTATTTTTATGTGATTCCCAATAATTCATGTTTTGTGCTTATATTCTCCTTCTCCCTAATTGATTAGTTCTAGCATTAGATTTTACTGAGTTGTGAACTTGAGGGGCTTAACATGTACTTGTTATAATAAAATTAAAAAGCCACCATTGTAGAAGAGTAAAACTTTAGGAATATTTTTAGGTGATTAGCAAATGAGACACAAACCTCATAGATCTAAAACTAAGATACAAAGAATACCTAGAGGATAACATCAGTTGAGTTCAATTCAGTTTCTGTCATTCATCGAATGCCAGGCATTTTGTTAACAATGATATGATAGGCTTTTTTGCTCTCACACAGCTTGCTATCTTATCTGTTTTATACATTTATTCCACAAAGGATTTACAGAAACGATGAATGTAGTTATGAGAAAAGATTTACATGCACAAAGCACTTGCAGAATCTAGTCATGAAGAAATGTAACAAACTGCCATTATCACATGGCAGAATCAGAGGTACCAGCAATGCATACCAAAGACTTTCAGGAAGGGAGAATCTAGCATGTACTGGAATAGAGCATCTCTCTCTACCAGCTTGGCCCTTATGATATTCTCCTCTAGAGAAAATTCAACTGAATTACTCTTAACAGAAGAACAAATGCAAATGATGAGGAACTATGGGGTGATCCAAGCCATCAAGATACTGTTTCTCCTTGAGGACAGACTGTGTCTTATTTATCTTTGTATCCCCCTGGGGCCGAGGCACCATGGCCTCCATCGATTAAGCACACAGTGAGTGCTGAACTGATTACAGTTGGCCATGGGATGAGTGCAGCAGAGGCAGGGTGAACTGTGTGCTTTGTGGGTGCTTTTCAAATAGTGGTGCTAATGACAAAGGGCATCAAGGTCCAACAGAAAGTGAGTTCTGAGAACTCCACCTGTGGAGGACCGGGAGTGAAAACGTCCTTGTTAACGCAGAGAGGGCCGAGTGTTGGATGCACTACCAACGGGAATTGTCCACACCAGCTGGGCTCCTCCCTCTGCTGTAACAGTCCTGATTCCTAAAACATGCTTCCTGTGTGACTGAATGAGTCAGTTCTGGTTTAAGATGGACAAACGAAATGAAGCAACGTGAAGCTCCCACCATTGCAGTTTCTTATGATAAAGTAGTGTTTTTTAAGATAAAGCTTATATATATATATATATATATATAAAGGGAAGTCCACAAAACCAGTTCTCACCTCTCAGGGTTTATTCCACTGATGGTCTCATTGACAGTAGTGTCTGGAACGACTGCTCTGTGATTTTGACTAGCTTTTTTTCTTATAGGCAAAAAAGGATTTCTGAACGAGATTTGAAAGTTGTGGACTCTGTGCTAGTTGTCAGGTTTTTCTGTAATGAACAGGCTCATCAGTAAATGTGCTTGATGTTTAATTACCACATTAGGGCATATGGGCATAAAGTGTAATAGAATGCCCAATATTCTCATGCAAATTTGGATTTACTGCAGATTAAATCCCGTGACCTGAAATCTAAGTCACCTGTCATAAATTCACTGACATGTGTACTAGCCCCGCTGAGCCTGGCGGTGACAAAGGACTCCAGGAGTGGGGTGAGTGAGTCAAGTCTGGGTGGATGGAACTTGCTCTTTGGAGTGTCTCACAAAGGCTGATGGAGCTAATTGTGCTGCAAAGGTTGTTTGGTGTTTTTGTTTTGTTTTTATTTTGTTTCATTTTACAGGGCAGCCAGGCAGTCCAAGAAATGGTTTAAGCCATTGTTCATGCTAAGTAGTGTCAGCCACCAGGTAGTTTGGGGCATTTGGAGGTTGTAAGATTAGAGTCATGGTTTGGTACCAAGAGACCTGTCAGTTTTGGGATGTGGATCCTAAAGTAAAGAATTCAGATTCCCAGTGTCTTCGTCAGCTCAGCTGCTATTCCAAATGCCATGAGCTGAGTGGCTTTAACCACAAATGTTTACTTCTCACAGTTCTAGAAGCAGGGAAATCCAAGGTCAGGGTGCCTGCAGATTTGCTGTCTGGTGAGGACCATCTTCCTGGTTTGTAGGTTGCTGTCTTCTCTCTGTGTCCTCACATGGGTGAGAGAGAGGTCATCACTCTTGTATCTCTCCTTATGAGGACACTAATCCCATCATGAGGGTTGCACCATCTTGACCCAGAAGGCCCCACTTCCTACTACCATCACACTGGGAATCGGGGCTTTAATGTGTAAATTGGGGGTGAGACACAAACATTCAGTCTGAAGCACCGGGGAAGGTTTAGGACTCAAGGGAAGGCCCAGTCTAAGCAGACTGAAGTCTGCAAGTAGAGTCTCAGGTATTTCAAAGCAAGTGCAGCACAAGGCTGTATATTCAAGAGAAGGCAGGCCTGTAGTGGGCCAATGTGATAAAGCATAACTGTGTTATACAGTGTCCACATGGGCGCATGGCTCATGAATGCCCCCTGGCTTTGCAGACCTAATCCCGCACTCTACTGGAAATGGGCAGAGATGGCTGTTGGGCCTTCTGTCCCTGTCAGGACAGACTCAGGAATGAAGGGAGCTCAGGACCCTGTGGGTCTCTCAAATTACACTCTATTGGCTTGAGGTTAGAAGAAAGCAGGAGCTGGACTGACATAGTCAAAGCCTCATTCAAATCTATTTGCTTGTAAAAGGCAGTTTGGTGTTAGGTGTCTAGGGACTTCTAATATATTTGTAGGCACTGATTGATTTTCCTGTAAGCACTGGGGGAACTGTGAATCCCTGGAACCTGGCTGATGTATCCTACTCCCAGAATATTGGAATCCACAATTAGGAAGGAGAGACTCAACATCTCAAGGATAGGAAAATCATTACTTCAGTTACTTCTTCATATGAATCATTAGTGCTCATAAAGGAAAATAGAGCCTTTCATGCCTTGGGCATGTGTCCAGGTAATCTTGGTGGGGGAGAGCATTTCTTACCACACGGTGAGTGTTTATGTGGCTGGGGCATAGTAAGTGTGGTTTCAGTGCTGATCCATTAGCAGTGAGTGTGGTAGGTGAAAGTCCCTAAATTGGTCCCCAGGGTAAAAACAGCCCAGTATTTATAGATTATTGAGGGAAAGAGGGTTGGGGCGGCACATGACTTGTCAGTTCTACACCAATTACTTTGATGTCTTCCAGGTCACATTCAAATGTTTTCTTTGAAACAGGAAAAAAAGTAGCCCTTTCTGTCCCATCCTAAATTCAGTGTCTTGGTTGGAAGTATCCATAGAAAGCATCCCTCAATCTTCATGATTTTCCATTGCAAAAGAGGAGTGAGGCTTTCCGTATTTAAGGACAGTACAGACTGTTGTAAGTGCAAGATGTAGTCCAAGAATTGCTGAGGCAAAGAAGGAATAGGGAGGGAGAAAGGTGTTCTCCATGAGCATAGGGTGATGAGCAATTAGAGTGGCAGCCGAATGAACAAGTAGGTGGTACACAGGGCAGAAGAAGCACTTATTTATTGTATAAAATGTGTCAGACCAAATGCAGCTTTGAAGCTCTATCTGGTGTTCTTAACCTCAGAACTTAGATGAGAGGCAGAATTACACTCCCACCACCAGCATGTATATGTTCCTGTTTTCTTGCATCCTTGACAATATTTGCCATTGCAAGTAAAATAGATAACGTAGTACAAACCAACTCAATAGAGTGTAAACCAAATTTACTCTGTAGTATAGATGCCTACAGTCTTCTCTCACTTCAAGTTCCTTGCTCCTGGGCATATGAGTTGCATGTTTTCCACCTCATTTCTTTCTGATGCTGCTAAGCCCCAATGGGAGCCTTCCCATTCAGGTTTTAGTTTGGAGCTGGTCTCTTCTTTATCAAAAGCATCTTTTTGTCTTTACACTTAAAAATGTTGTAGTTCATGTAGTCCAGAATATCCCATGTACTGTCTTTCAAAAATGTCAAGATATATGAGAAGATCATAGTTTGAATATCTGCATTGAGAAGATAAAGCAAAACACAATCAAATCCCCAAAGCAGATATGATTACTGAGTGACTAAAAAAGAAGGCACTAAAACTGTTATTAAAGGATGTTTTTTTTGGAAAAAACATATTCATATATTTATCTCTGGCCATGTTTTCCCCTTCTGAGGTATTGATAGGTTTGTAGGAAATCTTTGTGTTCTCTCTAGAGTTTAAAATGTATGATCAGCATTTGAGTCTCTTGTATCTATGGCTCCCAACAATTCCTCTCATGGGAAGTCTTAAAGTTTTGTGTTACAGTCTTTGTGGACCATCTAATTGATCTAATCTGTCAATATTCCTAGTGTGGATCCTTTATGTACAAGTGTTTTGCTTGCATTTTCTGTAATAGATAAAACAAAGTTGGGTATTGTATAATAAACAAAACAAAACTTGATCACATAGCTTAGCTTAGAGACCCAGCTGTGCAAAAGACCATGTTTCTGCTCTTAATTAACTAACTTGATGAATTAATTTCAATAGCATGCCAAAGTGCAGAAAAATTTTGAATTTTTAAAGATAAATACATTGAGATATTTCTACCAAGAGTGGTATCAGTTTTGCTTCTTTTCTTTGTAAGAGGGAAGTGAAGTTTGATGCTACAGTGGCCTTATAGACCACCTTGAGGAGTTTGATAAGATGGGAACTCTGAGATCATTGAATTCTTGGGCTTGAATAAACTTCTGAGTGTTCACTGACTAATTCATCATCTAAGTGTATATTAAGTACTTCTATATGTTAGGTTCTGTGCTAAGTGTAAGAGATCAAATGATGATCAGATAAAAGCTATTCCCTCTCCTTTTTGAGATCTGAGGTCTAATTTCTATCAGCTTTTGAATCCATGTAGTTTTTAAGGACATGAGATTCCACAGCCAAGTAGAAGAATCCCTGTATATTCCTATGGCTTTTACATTTAACTTAAAAAGTAACATTAAGACTGTCTGATCTACGACCTATGATTACTTATGTGTGTATTCTTATATTAGGTTCTAAATATTTTGACTGAAATTAAGAATTTTTATTGTAAATGTATCTTGCAGTCAATGTTTAAAAAGAGGAATGTGGAGAGACACACAGAAACACATAGACTCATAGCATGGAGTGAGCATTTTTAACATGTAAGTACATAGGAAATTTGAAGTAAAAGTTGGGAAATATGAAAAAGTATATAATTTTATAATTCAGTTCATCATCAAATAACATTATAAAGTTGAAAAGAATGTTTTTCCCTTGGTGGTATTCTCACTGTATCCTTCTCCAGTTTAATTCAATTCAGTTTAGCCAGTGTATATTAAATATCTATTATGTATTAAG
Source organism: Manis javanica (assembly GCF_040802235.1). NCBI lineage: Eukaryota > Metazoa > Chordata > Mammalia > Pholidota > Manidae > Manis > Manis javanica. The sequence continues at coordinate 23,537,907 of NC_133163.1, read as the reverse complement.
CACTGTGCTAGCCATAGGGGTACAAAGTTATTATAAAATGGTTTCTTCCTTCAAGGAGCCCAGAGAGAAGTATTGGTAAGTAGGTTGAAAATAATTGTAGTGATTATGAAGACTGAATAGTGTTAAATTAGAAAGATTGTTTAAAATACTATGTGATATTTTTGCTTATGATGGGTAAGGTTGTATCAGGATGACCCTGTCACTAAGAACAACTAGAAAAGCTGGAAAAAGCATAAAAATAATCAGTCTGAAAGCATCAGAGATCTACCAAGGCAGAGAGGTCTTAAAGGGTCAAGATCCCGAAGAAAGAGAAAGGAAGCACAAAGAGATAAGACTGAAAGTCAGTGTATAACTCTTCCTGAAGACAGCTTCCAGGAGGCCAAGCAGAAAGCGGTGTCAAAGAGCCTGAGGACATGGGAACTTCCAGAGGTAGTCTCACGGAGCTGGGGAGACAAGACTTAGTCCAGATTTACCCAAGGAGAGGGGCCTTGATAAATATTCCGTGTTTTCATTTGTGACCCTTGGGAGGTCACCCTAGGAATAAGAAGAGCTGACACGAATAGACCAGCTCCCACGAAGATTGAAACATAGCTTTGAATTAATTAGAACGGATTAAGAAGATCTGCCAATGTTCTAATTGCCTGTCCGAAGCAAAAATATTTTCTTTCCGGAAGATGTAAGATTAACCACAACTTCAAATGACATTTTTAGGTTTTAATACACACACAGTCTTAACAGTTTACCAAATATACCAGGAGATAAGACCAAGTACCAAACACTAGGAAGAAAAAGTGATACTAGAAATACTTATAGGAGGGCTGTATGTCAGAATTAAAACAACTAAGCAAACTTTAAAATACCTGTAATAAATATCCTCAAGAAAAGGAAGACAGGATGGAAAATTTTGGCTGAGACCTGGGGTTTATATAAAGGCATCAAATGGAAATTCTAGAATGGAATATGCATACCTAAAATTAGCAACTCAGTATATATTTAGGAACATAAGACACAGCTAGATAACACAAGAGATTGTTATCTAGAAGATCAGTAGGAAATATTACAGAGTGGGGAGAAAATAAATATGAAAATTTCAGAAAGGAGAAGAAAAGACATATGCAGCACAGTGGAAGATCTGATATATATTAAATTGGTGTCAAGGGACTAGAGAGAAAGGATGGAGAAGAAACAATAATTGAAGATATGTCCACTGAAAATTTTCCAAAATGGAAAAAAGTTATCAAGCCACTGATTTAACATTGCCAGGAAGTATAAGAGGAATATATAAAAAAGTATATCTTAGTAATACTGCTAAAAACAAAACACAGAAAGAAACTGAAAACCAACCAAAGGATGAGTTACCTCCATAGAAAGAACAATAAGATTTCAAGCTGACCTCCTAAATGATGGAAGCCAGAAGACAATGTAATAACATGTTCGAAATGCTAGAAGAAAATAATTGCTTCCTCTGCTGGAATTCTATAATCAATGAAATTATTTTTAAAAAAATGGAAAACAGTGTGTCTGCAGACAAAGAGAATTTATTCCTAGGATATTTGTTCTAAAAGAAATACTGAAATAAGTTGTTTAGGCAGAAAGATGTTCTCGGATGGAATCATGGAAGTGCAAGAAGGAATGAACAGCAATAGAACGTGTAAATCTGAATAATAATTGATAGTATAAAAATGATAATACATTAGAAGACACTATACTGCTAGCACTGAAGATGAAGGAAGGGGCCATAAGCCAAGGAATGTGGGTGGCTTCTAGAAGCTGGAAAAGGCGGGAAACAGATTATCCTCTAGAAACACCAGAGGAAACCAACCCTTTAGCACCATTAGTTTAGCCCAGTGAGGTCTATTTTAGACTTCTGACCTCCAGAACTATTAGATAATAAATTTGTGTTGTTTTAAACCAAAAAAAGGTAATCTATGATAACATATATAGAATTTTTTTAAATGAAAAAAATAACACAAAAGTCAGGAAGAGGTTAAATGGATTTAAGTAGAGACCTTGAGTTACCTATGAAGTAGTAAAAAATAAGCTTTTAATAAGGGAAAACTGTCAGAAGAAGAAATGGAGCATCTGTCAAAGAAGAGAATTTGCAAATAAAACTTTCTTTCAAAGAGAACTCCTGGTCATATGAATTTGTAGGTGAATTCTTCCAAGCATTTAAAACAAACAGTGAGATATTGCTATTAAACTGAACAAATTAGGCCAATGGAGCAGAGTCCAGAAACTGGCCCACACATATATGGACATTTGATTTATATTAAAAGTAATTCTGCATAATGGGGAAAAGTATAATCTTTTCAATGTATGGTTCTTGATCAGCTGGATATTGTTTTGGAAAAAATGAATATTGACTTCTGCCTCACACCATATTCAAAAGCCAACTCCAAGTGAGTTGTCAGTAAGAATGTAGAAGACAAAAAAATAAAGCATCTAGAAGAAAGTAAAGATGAATATCTTCATGGGCAAAATACTCAAACAGTGCAGAGAAAGCACTTAAACATGAAAGAAAAGATGGACAAACTGGGACTATATTATATCAATAACATCAAAGGACCCCATCATCAAAGTAAGAAGTAAGTTTGTGAATGGGAGAAGATACTTGTAGTGCATACAAGCCATAACAGCCTCTGATCTAGAATATATTAAGAACTCTTGAATTTTTAAAAATCAGTTAATTTTTAAACTGGACAAGAGACATAGGTGCTTCACAAATGAGTATATCCAAATGGCCAGTGAATGTAAGAAAAGGTGCTCAACTACATTAGTCATGAGTAAGTGTAAATTAAAACACAGTGTTACACCACTACACCAAAAAGACTGACAAGACCAAGTGTTGGAGATGATAAGAAGTCACTAAAACTCTTGTATACTGGTATCGGTACAATAATTTTTTGAAAATTGGTACAAGTATTTTGGAAAACATTCTGATAATGTCTACTAAAGCTGATTGTATGCATACCCCGTGATCCAGCAAATCAGCTCTTAGGTATGTGCCAACAGAAACGCATACATATACATACTATAATGTGCATACAAAAATGTTGATAAACATGCTGTTTAAGATATTCCCAGACTGGAAGTAACCCAAATAGCCACGAACAATTGAATAAAAATAGACTGTATTATATTCACAACATGGAATGTTATGCAGCAATAAAAATGAACCATGTACAACTATACAGATAAATCTCACAAACATAATATTCAGTAAAACAGGCCAGACATAGTATATATCATAGTTTTCGTTTTATATAAAGTTTAAAATAGGGTAAATATTCTATGTTGTTATAAGTCTTATCTTTGAAGAAGAAAGGGGTTGGGTGTCGTGCAAGGGAGAGGCTTCTAGAGTGCTGGTATTTCCTGGTCTGGATGGTGAACACTTGGTAAAGATGAACATTCTGAAAATTATTTAAGCTGTCGATTTATGTACTTTTCTGAATGTACATTTTAATTGAAAAAAGCTTTAAAAATATTATGTCAGCTAAGAGGAAGGAACAATGTATTTTGCTTGGAGAATGCTTGAAGCAAATCTGAAAATCAGCCATGATTTTTCCAAACAAAAATACGTAGGGAAAGAATATACCATTAAAGGAACAATCTAAGGCAAATATATAGAAGTAGGAGCATTCATATTATTTTTCGATGAACAAGTATTTGAGTGCATCTTGAACATGGGGCATATATGGGGAGAAGAGTAGAATATGGGACTAAAAGATACAGGTTGAATTCTGTTTATAGAGTGTTATAAATGGATTGCAGAACATGAAGAGATGATGGGTTCTTGAGCAGAAACTACAACACGGAATTTTGGATTGGGTTGCATTTAAAATACTGCTTTTATAAAGACCATTTTGCCAGTGAATTCTGAATTTGGAATTTGACCCCCTTTTCCCTGTGGCCCCAGTTTGTGCATGAAGGCATAGTATTCCATCTCATTTTTAATTAGTTCCTTGACTTTAACAACCTAAAGTGGAATGGCTGGGTTTTACCAACTTGCACAAACAGCTCCTTTTTCTGTAGTTGCTGCCTCTCTCCTTTATAGATGTCATCAGGTGACTTTTAGGCTTAAGAGCATCTGTACTCAGGACCTTGGGGCCTGAGAGGTTGGTCCACCTCCTGAGCCAGCTTGTGTGCAATCCTAGAGAAAGCATCCTACACTGACAGGCTAGTATTTCAGGTGGGCTGTGGATGGGCAGGAAGAGACCACTGATACACCTCACTTAATTTATGAGTTAATTACCAGGGATAAAAATATTATCAGAGATATGGTGTCCACACAGGGAAGGAACATGTGTAATGACCCCAGAACAGCTTCTCTTGGCACCCAGAGTTCTTCATGGCAGCAAGAGACTGTTCATTTGGGGTTGGGTATTTCCAAATCTTTCTGGAAAGCTGTTCTTATTATGACCCTGCCTTATGTGATTGGGGCTTAGGTCACATTCTGAAATAATAGACATTAATAATCTATGGGTGTCCATTTAAAGGAATAAAAACAGGAGTTTTCAAATAAATGTAGCATAGCGAGGCCATACACACATCTGGAGTGGGGATCAGCGTCCATGTATGGATGTCTTGGGTCTGTAGCTGTGTTTCCAGCTTCATAATATTCTAGAAAACTCTGTGCTGCACAGTCACAAATACCATAAGAGAAGAGAACAGAAATGAGCAGGAGTTGGAAATGGGACTTTTCTGAATCTTTACAGCAAGAGCCTTCCTGTCCTGTGTTTTCAGTTTCTGAAATCAGTGAGATACTTAGGCCAGTGGTTTGTAAACTGTTTTGTGGAGACCTCAGGTTCCTTGACACTGGCAGGAGGGAAACTGTGTTCTTTCTTCCTTTGGTCCTAAATAATTCCCAGGTAGTGAAATTTCAGTGAGGAATCGACTTGGCTTCTTTCATTAACTATTTGAGCCTAAAAGAAATTGACTAGACCTTCCAAAGCAGTCAACTGATGGGAAATATTTTTGGAAAAGTGCATCTCCTGCTTAATTTCCTATTTCCATCCCACTTGTGTCCTCCTGTTAGTAATGGAGATGGGAAGCCTCTCTTGGTAAAAGATGTGTAAGAGATCAGGACATACCCTTTCCTCTTTGCTGGTTCATTCCAGCGCTGGAAACTGGGGAGAATTTGCCAAACCCAATCTGGAACCGGTTCCCATGCTCTGTGGGTTCTGTTTCAATTGTCTGTTCTTGCACTGCCCTGCCCAGTTCTCCTGCAGAGCCATGGGTGGGTGTGAGCTTGTGTGAATCACAAAATGTCAGCAGTGGAGATGGTGCCAGGGAGGGAAGACAGGGAAGGCTCACACTGAGGGAAAAGGCAAGGACCTGAAAGAGTGTGACAGCTTGACAGCTGTTTGTGCCTGGGCCTTAATAAGGTGGCTGCCTGTCTCTTGTGGAATTACCTCAGCCACGGCATGATCCTCAGCCCTGAAGTCCCAGAATTTCAATTTTAGTTAATAACAACAACAGTTATAATAAAGTAGGAGGAGTCTAAGAAGCGGTAGTACCAAACACTGATTGATGACCTCCTACATGCTGAGCAGGGTTATGCCCTAAGTGCTTGCATTTCGGACTCTCCCAGTCCTCACACTAACTGTGGGAGGTAAGTCTGCACTGTCATTGGGGAGGACAAACAGAAACCATACAGCTAGTTCAGGGCTGGAACTGAAATCAAAATCCATGTAGCCTGGCTCCAGAACTCACGTTCATAGCCACTGTGCTCTATTTCCTCACTACCTGTTTATCAAGAATTATGAGAAAGTGAGAGACTAGTTTTGCAGACTAACAGAAATCCACTAGTGACTTAGTAATAGTGAGGATACCAACACACTAGATTACCATGGAAGAAAATCATTCCAGGGCAATCCAGTAGCCACAGGTCACATGTGGCTACTGGGAACTTGAAATGTGTCTGGTCTGAATTAAGGTTCCTGTAAGCATAAAATACATAATGGATTTTCAAGACTTAATACAAAAAAAAAATCTCTAAATAATTTCTCATATTGATTACATGTTGAAATGATAAAATTTGGGATATATTAAGTTAGAGAACATGAATTATTAAAATCAATTTCACTTTTCTTTTGTTCTTTAAGAAATGTAGCTGCTAGAAAATCTGAATTACATGTATGACTTATATATATATACTAGATAGCACTGTTCTAGAGATGGAAAAACATGAATAATCCAGAGCACACCTTTCCTCACACCTGTGAGACCCAGACATTCTCCTAGATTAGTTTGTGGTTAACTGCAGGCAGTTTCTCCACCATCTGAATTATGTGATCAGAGCAAGGGATGCTGGTGCATTTTAGGGATATTCCCTTTGGGCTATAGAACACGTTGAACTATCCTTATCCAACAGGCTGCCCCAGCTTCACAAGGCAGCAATAGAAAGATAAACCAAGTGAAAATAAGTAAGTACAGAAATACAGGTATTGACAGGTGACTGGGATTTACAGTGGTGGAGCAAGACTGGATCATGCTGTATCAGTGATAGTGTTCTGGGAGCGGGGAGGGCGTTTACATGTGGTTAAGATAGCAGGGGCCCAGGTCGTAGAGAATCTTGGCTATCAGGAAAAGGAGGGCCCTTAAACTAACCAAAGTTTCCTAGTGCCCTTTTATAATTCTTTATTGATCAACACAATTTTTTTGTCATTGGCTTCATAATTTGTGACATACTAAAATTTCCCTATTTGCTATTATTTTATATTAGTCACATCTTAGATTAATGATTCCCTGGTGAAATTTAAAGAGCTACCCTAGTCACACCAGCAATATTTACATAAACACTTTCTAAGGATGGTTCCCTTGGAGAACTACCAAAGATGGATAATGACATCCATTGAATAAAGATTCTTTCTTTTATGGGGATCTTGTTCTCTTCCTAAACCTTTGTCGCTGAGCATTGATAATGGACTGCATCTGATTTGAGTTCCTCTTTTCACTGACTGAATTAACTGTACCGGTGATGGAGTTGGAAGACCTTGGAAGGGAGCCAGGATCTAACAGGCAGAAACGGTGGATCTTGGGCAAGGATTGCAAACAGGCCCTAAGTGTGAGGAGTATGGAGTCCTCTAAAGGACCAGCATGGTAGAGTCACAATTTATATGGAGATTACATTCTAAAATTGACACATAGGGCATTTAAAAAATGTTTATCGTTAATTTTGCTCTTGACAAGGCCTTTAGACCACTCCCCAAGGTCCAGGTTCCTTGAAGGCTCCAAAACTGAGAGTTAGCATTGTTGATTTCTGTTTGAGCTTCTCCTGAGGCGTCCCTTTCTGAGAGTGAAGGCTGGGTCTGTTTGGACTAAGACAAAGGGCTAGGTGGCACATAGAGATTTCTCTTACTCTTGTTTCTTGCCCATGAACAAACATCTGGATATGATGCAACTTCACTGTACTGTTTATTTTGCTAATAGACTTGTATTCTATAAATATTTCAGGTTCATTGATTCACTTTTTTGCACCTAATGTATGAGGGAGGAGGTGAAAAGGCAGTTAAGACTCACCTTTTTTTTTTTTTTATTGAAGAGCTCTAACTCTGGCCAGGGAACCAGAGTAAACACATGTTTATTATTCAGTTTAAGAAGTGCTTTAATGAGGCATTGTCCCTCAGGGAGGGGCAGTAGAGCAATCTGGGGAAAGGAAGGGCTGTAAAGTGGAATACACTGACTGGTCCAGCCACCATCTTTTCCCACTTCCCACTCGGTTGCTGCAGCAACCTTCTAAATGCTCTCCCTGCTTCTGTCCTCCCCACACCCCCGACTCCCCAGTTCTTCCCTTTCCCCATTTATAGCTCCCTAGCAGCTAGAATATTCTTCCTAAAGCATAAGAGGAACATACACACTGCTCAGAACTCTCCAGTGGCTTTCCACATTGCTCAGAAGCAGAGCAGAGCTCCAGTTCTTACGAGGCCTAGGAGACCTGGTAGCATCTGGCCGCTGCCACCTCTCTGCCCTCCTCTCCAGGGTGATCCTTCTCCATTCCCCTGAGTCAGCCACATCAGCTTCCTTGATGTTCTTTGGACATGTCATTCACAGGACTGTTCAGGGCTTCTGTACTTGCTGTCTGGCTGCCTGGAATTCTCTTTCCCCAAATCTCTACATGGCTTGCTCCCCAGTATTTTTAGTCCTGACCAAAATGTCAGTGGATTTGTAGGCCTTCTCTGGCTAGCCTGTATAAATAATCACCAGCTTTCCCATACCAGCACTCCTGCTCTCTTTCAGCTTGCTTATCATCACCTGACGTACTATACTTCCACTTATTTATGTGCTCCATCCTTCTGGATTTTAAGGCCCATGAGGGAAAGACTTCACCTATTTTGTCTAATTTGGGGCAGTGCCTGGTATATAGAATTCACTCAATAAATGTTTGTTAAATGAATAATTCATTTTTCTTCTCTTGCCTGGCTTTCACATATATTGGCCTAATGAATGGATGGATAAATGAATGATGAGTATATTCTCTTGGCACCAGCAGAAGCTATTATTTCCCAAGGGACTATTTCTCTGGAATGACTTTGAAATTCTTTATCAGGACAAAAGAGTTAAATCAGGGGTTATCAGGAACTCTTGAGTTCTGGCCAAGGTAACATCTCACTCACAAATGGAAATGACCATTAATCATCTGCAGTGATAGGGGAGACAACATTGGGGTTGGAGAGAAAGGAGTAAGAGAGGATCGGGCTATCCACGGAGAGCTTCCCTCATGTTGAGAAATCTGTTTGGCAATCCTCGTTAGCTGTTAGATTAAAAATGTGTGTGTACATATGTGTGCACGTGCACTTTTGTTTGTGCATATTGTAAATGTGTACATGTATTTTCTATGTATAAGTATAAATATATATGTGACCTAAAGAGTAAAAGTCAAAGTCCAAAGACTTGAACATCTCAAAGGACTCTGCAGGCTCAGCAGAACGCTTGGTGCTTGGAGAACTAGAGATATGAGGAAGGCTTGCTGAATTCCTTTAGTTCATTTCCAGATCACTGGACATTACTTTCTGCTGAGGCTATATGTACAGCACTGAATAACTATAGCAACAAAGTCCCTGCTGTCATAGAGCTTATATTCTGACAGGTAGGAAAAATGCAAGTAAGAATATAAATCTAAAATATATATGAAGACCAGTAAATGCAAAGACTTGAGAAGCAAGTGTTTGTTGAACTTGAGGGATATTAAAAAGAACGAATTAAGTGAAACCAAGGTATGTAGAACCTTTAAGCCATGGAAATGAGTTTGGATTTTTTTCTGATTACAAGGAAAATCCACTGAGCGCTTTTTAGCAGAGGAGTGGCTGATCTGAATTTAGAGAAATCCCTCTGACTGGTCTATGGAGGATGTAGGACCATAACGCGCACTGGTAGAGACAGAAGATAGGGGGCTGTTTGCTCTTTTTGACATCCTGACAAGAAAATTTAGCAACGTGGATTAGAGAAGGGAAGAAGTGGATGGATATGGGATATATTTTGGAGGTAGAGCCAATAGGATGTTTTGGTGGATTGGATGTTGGTGTGTGAGAGGTGAGTAATTGAGGATACCTTTATTAGTTAAGATAAGCTAGTTTGTGCTGTGGCAACAAAGCATTCCAAAATATCAGAGGCTTAAACAAAAGAGGTTTATTTCCCATGAACATGTCATATCCTTTGAGTGTTGGCTGGTGGCTTTGATATTCTTATAATTGTCTTCACTCTGGACCATGGGATGACAGGGTAGCCATTCATTGGAATATTGGCAGCTGGCATAGAAAAGGGAAAAGAAATTCAGAGGGTTTAATTCTAGGGACAATTAAATGTTTGGCCCGAAAATAACATATACCACTTCTGTTCAAAAATAATTGGCCAAAAAAAGTAATCACACAACTCTACCTACTTCCAGCTGGCCAAGAAATACAATCCTGTCTTGTGTCTGGGAGGTAAAGGGTCGCAACTACTCAGAGAGCAGCACTAATGACTCCACGATACCTTCCGTGTTTAGATAACTGTTAATGACTAAATTTAAGTAGGCATGCTTGAGAGGAGTAGGCCTGGAGAAGGTGAAATCAATATTTCTACTCTAGCCACGTTTAGCTTAAAAGCCTGTTCAGCAGAGCTGTCAAGAAGACAGTTGGAAATGTGAGTGTGATGATCAGGGGAAATCTATGGCTAGAGATGTAAATGTAAATCTAAGCATCAATGAAATGTATATGATATTTTAAGTCATGGGGCTCAGAGAATATAGCTGGGATCAAGGATGGGGCCGAAGATCTCTGGGGCTCTCAACAAGGAGAGGTCTTATGGAGGAGAAACCAGCAAAGGAAACAGAGAGGGTGATGGTGGACAGAGACAAGAGAGAGTGTGGCATCTTAAAAGACCTTGAGAAGTAAATCTTGAAAGAAGAAAAGAGTGCTGAGAGATCAAGAGAAATGACAATTAACCATTGGTTCTGGCAAGTTAATAACCACTCCAGTGGTGTCATGTGGGCCAAAAACTCATTTAAACGTAGACTGAGGAGAGAGTGGTAAGTGGGGAATTGATGGAAATATATATAGGCAACTTTTGGAAGATTTTTTTCTATCACCAAAGCAGTAAAATGGGGTCCTTGGTGAAGAGGGACATGGCACCAAGAAGACAAGAGGTCAGGAGGAGGAGCCAGTTTGTGGGCTAGGTGATGACTTTGCCTTTTGAAATACTTTGACTTATGACAAAGGCAGGCAAATAGAAAAATACTCAGATGTTTATTGGAGATGTGAGTCTGAACAGAGAGAAAATCAGAGTTGGCATAAGTATTTGGTAGCCCTCTGCATAGAGAAGAGTTGGGAGTGAGAGAGTAGTGGAGCTCTAAAAGGAAAAGAGCAGAGAAAAAAGAGTGGGGAGATCAATACTGCACCTTAGGGAGCACACACGTTAATAAAATCAGAAGAAGAAAGAGGAGCTAGTTAAGAAATGGGAGAAAAAAAGTTGAGTAGATTATATGACATGAAAATCAAATAGTTTTAATACCTTTTCAAAAGGTTTATCTTCAGGTTGTATGTTCTCATAAATATGATGAAGTCCACATTCTGTGCTTTCAGGTCAAAGTTGCAGTCGATTCTACTGTAGCTGATTAAATATTTAGTTTAAGGACTGTGGAACACTTAAGATAATGTTTTTTTTTTACTATCAAATAAGTGGGATTGATGCTCTTCCCCTTTCTTTTTGCTATTGTTTCCACTCATTGTTTGGAATTTCTCTAAAACTCACTTGAAGATCTTGTTATGCCATCTGCATCACTGTCTTTTTCTTCTCTTCTTCCTCTTACATCATCAACATCATCAATTGTTACCATCATTGTTACCAAAATAGTTGTCACCATTAGACCTCATTAGATCATTTCTGGTATTTTAATTAGTTAGTTAGAACTCCTGAGGGGCATGCATTTTAGTATAGCAGGACATACTGCCAGTACTTTTTATTTTACATTGAGTGCTTAGTGCTTACTGCAAAAGTGGACAAGATTCCTGCCCTAGGTTTGTTCAGCTCAGTTTCCTAGGAAAGATACTGTTATCTTCCTCCCCACCATTGCTCTTTCCTCTTACTAAATTCCTTCTATCAGTGACTTGGCATCTGCCTAGTTACCCAAGCCAGAGACCTGGAAGTCATTATTGTTTCACCTTCTTTCCTTAAACGTTCCTTCAAGACCCATTTCAGGAGGGAGAAGAAATGCTCAGGGAATACATGAGATTAAGATGATTGATACATGGTGTCACTAGAATAATTTGGCAGAAGTTTCTTCTCTATTCAGGTGAGTTAGCTCTAGGAAGCATAAAGAGATGAATAGTCCTGGAATGTAGATGCATGGTAAAGGGGTGACTATACATCTTAATAGCAAATGGAATAAAAGTGGACTATCTATTCCTTCAAGCCAGGAATAATGTAGTTTTAGGACACCCTTTCTGTGCAGTATAGTTCGGTTCATTTCTGTTTCTAGTGGTCTGCTGATTTCTCTGTTCCACCCCCCTTTCTCTCCCTCCCTACCTTTCCCTCCTTTCTCTCTGCTTCCCTGATTCCTTCCTCCCCACCATTTCTCTCTCTTACTAAATTCCTTCTATCAGTGACTTGGCATCTGCCTAGTTACCCAAACCAGAGACCTGGAAGTCATTATTGTTTCGCCTTCTTTCCTTAAACGTTCCTTCAAGACCCATTTCCCTCTAACGTATGTTGACACATCTGTGTCTTCCCCATTGCCACTGTCTTCATTCGATTGATCATTCTTTTCTGAATTATTATCATGTTACGGACCACAGAGCAAGTGTAGGACATGTGAAGCATAGATTGAAGGAGGGAGACATTGTAGTTAGAATCAGGACTAGTTAGGAAACTATATTGTATTAGTCCACATGAGGCATAATCCAGACTCCATCTCTCCAGGCATAATTGACCATTCTGCCTTGAGAACCCACTACATATCTCTCTTCTAACACCACTGTGCATATATATTTGTATGTGTAACACCTACACTGAAAGGGTAGCTCATTAAGGTCAGGGACCATGTCATTTATTATAGAGCCTAACATTTAGTCAGTTCTTTATGGTTGTTTGCTGTATGATTAAATAAAGTGGAGGCCTAAATAGTACCAGTGACAGCAAGAATGGAGTAGAGAAAATGGGTGTAAAAGACTTGTTAGATAGGGGATCAAATGGACTTGGTAACATATTGATACTAAGGGCAATGAGGAGGGAAGGATCAGATACATCTATAAAAATTTAAACTTGGGTCACCATGGACAGAAATAAGGAGGTCAGGGGGAGGAATGGATGAGTTTACTTTTAAGAAGGTTGATTTTTAAGGTTCTGCAGATAATTTTAATTTAGATAGATGATTTATTCTAGCAGACAAATCAGCTTTGGAGCTAGGGAAAGTATTTTTCTAGAGTTAAAGATAGGTTAGTGGGTGAAATACCAACGGAGGAAGAGTAGTGAAAAGAGGGAATACAGCCTTCATCAGATGCTTGGGAAAACCCTTTTTTAAAGAAATTTAGAAAAGATGCTAATGACAGAGGCAGAAAATGAGTCATCAAAGAGTTATTTGGGAAGTATATAATCAGGAAACCTTGGAAAAGAGAATTCTGAGAAACTAGTGTTAGAACAACAACAACAAAAAGTCAACTATTTCATAGATATTGAGTGTTCTGAGGAATGAGGCTTGTTTACATTTAATTAGCAGAACATTCATAATCTTATTTCAGAATTATTTACTCATGAATTAAGTGTTTTATTTTAGAAAGCAAATAAGTTAAAACTCAATATCTTGAGTGCTGCAGGACAAGGTGGTAAAACTTCTCTCATCTGTGGTTAAATAAAATTCCTTTTATTGGCTTTTCTTGGAACTATATCCTGTAGCCACACAGTCAAGTGGAATCCAGTGACAGAAACCAAAGGGATTAAAGTGAAGTGTCTTGATTATCTCATTGCCACTTTTGACTTTCTCTGCTTATTATTAGGTTAAGCAGTAGATTTAGGGTTATTGATAGAATTTAAGTTGATGCCTTGCCTTTTCTTTGCCCTAGATCTAGGGACACTCTATTCTTTTCCTCATTTTTACTCTTTTTTGTACATTCATAGTTTGAATAAGAATAAGAGAGCCCCAGATAGATCATAATAATCTTTCAGGTGTAATAGGTCATGGTGTTACTATTTCCTGCAGGGCAGCTCCTAAGAACTCCAAGGAGGAGGACAGCATTAATCACGTCTCTCCTTAACCCTTGGGTTATGGTACATACAGAAGACGCGTGCTGGTCAAAATTGCATCACATGGAAAATAAAGATTTTTTGCCTCTGTTATGAAAGAAAACCTAGACAAGGGCATGGCCAGAAAATGGCCCATTAGAAAAGGGGATAATGGGAACTATGTGGGGTGAGTGGTAGGAAACTTTCAGGAAAGCTCATTGGAAAACTCTGAAACCATAAATTTAATTACATACTGTTTTCTTTGTTTACCAGTAGAAATGCTTTACTATACTTTTGTAGTATGAGCACCTCCTTAGGAAGCTTTTAATGAAATATGTGATAGTGTTTACATCCATACAGACTTTAAAGATCAAGGAGCCTGGGGTAAGAGTAGGTGGGTTTTTTTCAAAGTCTTGGGTTCCTCTCAGGACATCTATTAGACTTTTGGTAATAGGAAGTGACCATGTATTCCCCAGGTTCCTTGCCTATTTTCTTGTCTCCTTGATCACTCCAGTTAAGCCTGACTAGTCAGATGGACGTGGGTTCAAATCCTCACTCTGCCACTTGAAAGCATTGTGAGCCTAGGCAGATCATGTGACTTCTCCAAGTCCTAGTTTCTTCATGTATAAAATGACATGGTGATGTTACCTCATAGAATTACTGTGATAATTACAGGAGATTCTAAATACAAAGCATTTATCACAGCTTTTAGGGATGAAGGATGAAGCACTTAGCATCTATCCTTCATTATTGATGTTAGATGGGGTGGGTCTAGCTATTCTTCATTATCACCTTTCATTGTCAGTATTAGATGGAGGACTGGACCCCTCACCAGACCTGATCAGTACAGCTTCCCAGAGCCTCTGATGAGTCATCAAAACTTATCAATTTTATCATCCCCAAGCCAATAATAATTCTTTTCAGTGTAGTCTTATACCTTTGGTCTTATATATGTCATGTTGCCGTGAATTTTCAAGTTGTTTTTCTATTTTTTCTCTTCCTTATAAGTCATTTTCTATGTGGCTACCAGATTAATCTTTTATACAAAGTACCTGAGTGGTTCCCCAGTGCTTTTGAGATCACGTAAAAATCTCTCAGCCGAGTGTAGGAGGTCTTCCGGGGTCCTATCCAGTCTCCTTCTCTGCCATCACCCCCAATATAGGCAGTTCAGCTATACCAATCATGTTCTATCCATGGATGTGCCAAGATTTCTCACCTTTGTCACTTTTTGCTCACGCTATATTTCTCTTAGCTCCTTCTTTCTCCTGGCTAATGCCAATCATTTATCAAGTTTCACCTTAGCACTCTGTCCTTTGGAAGGCATTTTCTGATTGACCTTTCCCTCTACCCTTAGGTTGAATTAGGAGCTTATTTTTGCTTTTCTGGTAACTTGAAATACTTTTTAAAAAGCCTTTCCCGTGTAAATTGCTAACTTTTGTCTCCCCTGCTAACACGGGACTTCTTTGCTATATCTTTTTCATCTTTGCATATCCACAGAGCATGACACTAAATTAATAGATAATGAGCATATGAATAAATGTGTATGTGTCTGTTCCATTTAATAGCGGAAGTTCTTTGAGGGGAGAGCCAGTGTCTTCCTTGTATCCCTGACATTCCCTAGCATGAACCTTTGTATATAGTAGTTGCTCAATATGAAATGTGCAGTAAATGAATTACAATATACGTGTCTGTCTTCCCCAGGATATGCTAAGTTCTTCTGTGAAGAGATTGTGTTGTAAGAATTAGATAGCTCCTAGCACAATGAATTACACATAATTCATTCTGTTTAATTCTTCTGTTGAATTTTTGCTTTGATTTGAACTCCAGTTGTGGTGGGCTCTAAGAGTCAGGCAGCTTTTCTGTATTATATAAGCATCTTCTTGATAAAACTGTGGAATCAAAAAACCCATAGCTAAGTTTATCAGGTGTTTTAAATTTCAGAGACTGAGTTATAACTCTGAAAACTATGAGTGGATTACTAGTATTGAAAGTCATGGAGGATTTTCCATTGTTCTTTAGTTCTTCCTCTCCAAAGATGATGTCCACATATGGCAAACCTCACCCTAGGCAGGGTTTGCCCTGGGAGTTATTGCATGTCAAACCCTCACAAGCTGAGGAATGATCAGAGAGAGAGAACACATATTAATTTCCTTTGCTGCTGTAACAAATCACCACAAACTTGATGGCTTAGAAGAGCAGAAATTGATTTTCTCACTATTCTGGAGGTCTGAAGTCTGAAGTCAGTTTTCATTGGGCTGAAATCAAGGAGTAGTCAGGGCTGTGTCCCTCTGGAGGCTCAAAGGAAGAATCTGTTCCCTCCTCCCTACCTCTTTCTGGTAGCTGCCAACATTCCTTGATTTATAGCTGCACCTTTCAGTCTCTGCCTCCACCTTTACATTGCTGCCTTCTCTATGCGTATGTCTAATATCTCTTTGCCTCCTCCTACAAGGATACAGGGGATTGTATTTAGGGCCCACCTGGATAATACAGGATACTGTCACACCTGGATAATACAGGATACTGTCACCTCAAAACCCTGTCCCAAAAAGGTAACATTTACAGATTCCAGGGATTAGGACCTGATAGCTTTGGGGAACATTATTCAGCCTTCTAGAGACAGGTATCTTTCCTCTCTGCAGATTTAAAGTGTTCAGTCTTCTAGGAACTTGATTTGCTCATAAATGTACCTCGTGAGTATAAACAGCTTCCAAATGATGGCACATTTAAGAGAAACTGAGCTGAAAGGGACTCATTTGGGCCAGTCTAATGCCACTGGAGGAGTGGGTTTAGTAACATTCTCAGCTCTCATTATGGAAATCAGGAATATGTACTGAGTTGCTGATTAAGTAGCTAGAAGAGCTGGTTGGAGTTCTGGGCAAGTCAGCAGTGGTAGCCGGTTAGTAATGTCTGGCTCTGTGGCTGGATCGTGGTCCAGTTCTGGGAGAACAGGTGTGCTCAGCTGTCCCTGCACTCACTCTTCTGTGTCCAGCTGTAGCTCTTGCTATCTGTTTCATCTGGAGGCTCACGAGGGATCTAGGTGGTCCCTGGGAGGGGAATTGAGGCAGTATCAAGAGAGAGAGGAGGAGTTCTGGAGTGGGCAGGGTCAGAGCAGGGCTTAACAGTCTTGAGAGAAGAGCTTTGCTGGGAGAGCTTGGGATGTGACACTTCCTGAATCCTCTACACTGACTTTGCATCTCTCTCGCACTACCTACAGAGGGCATGGACCCCAGGAGAGATTTTCTGCAAGGGTTTGCTGGTTGCTCCTTGAACGTGCTTCACTCAGTGCACCTCCTTGACTGTGACCTGCTAACCTGAGCCACAGTCAGGAGAGACTGACTCTTCTTATGATTCTTTTATAATCCAGATATCCAAGGAAGTTAGATTAAAGGAGGGGTCTTAAAGAAACCTTGGTTTCTTTTCTGTTGTGTAGAGGCAGGACAGCTAACAGTTACTGAGTGCACAAGCTCTCAAGCCAGACTTAACTTGCATTTCATTCGGGCTCCACTACAAAATAGCTGTGTGACCTAAGGCACATATTAAAATCTCTGATCCCCAGTTTCCTTTTCCACAAAATGAGATTGATAATAACTTGCACTTAAAATGTGCCAGGAGCTATTCCAAGCACTTTAAATATACTTATCTTGTAATCCTCACAATAACCCTATGAGGTAAGTACAGTATTCCCACTTCAAAGATGTGGAAACTGAGGCACAGAGAGGTTAAGTAACCTGTCTGTGTTACACAGTAAAAGTAGCAAAGGAAGGATTTGAACCCAGGTAGTTTGATTTCAGCAAATCAAACTAGCTGTAGTTTATGCTGCCTCTCATGTTTCAGTTTGTTGTGAGGATAAAATGGGGTGGCCATCCACTGCAGGTGGCCTTGGAAACTTCTGGGTTACATCTGTTGTCCAGATTGTTGTGGATTGTTAGTAGTATCCTCTTTTACTCAAAATTAGTGTCATATCCAGGTTTGCCTATTTGTCTCATAAGAATTAAATAATTAAGTGTAAAATCCTAAGAATAATACCTGGCCCACAGGAAGACCTCCATTAAGGTTAGCTATTACTACTTGTCCTATTATCTTCACCACCCCCGCTGCCACCACCCACAGCCATCCCAAGTCTGGGAGGCTTAGAGCTCAGGGTTAACTCAGGTTCTGAAAATGCATCTCATGGGAGCCACATCCCCCCTTCTCACTCACGCTCATCAGAGGCAGTGCTCATTGGTCACAGCAAAACACTCTTTCCTACGTTATGTCTTAGGCAGCCACCTTTAACTGATCAAATTTGACAGGTAAAATTAAAATTATTTGCCATCCCTAGTTTCATTGAATCTAAGAATGCAAGACCTCAGTGTAATGGGAATCAGAATTTAAGCTGAGCTTGTGGTTTTCTCTATTTATATTAGCACTTACTTGATTCCTAAAAGTGATCATGAATTTTGGACCTCTTTAGGCACCTATATCCCATTCCTCCAATATTCCCCTCTGCTTATTTCTCTGCTATTTTTACCTCCAAAAGAATTTTAATTCATAGTAGTTTCCTATTCTCTATCTATAATTTAGTATCTTATGATAAAAGACCATTGAAATATTATAGAAATGGATACAATATAAATAGCAAGAAGGAGTGAGTCATAAGAGGAATTATAGTTGACACTCAAGATCTAAGATTCAGAAAAGTTATCTTTAAATATGATTTGTGTAACTGGTAGTGAAATTTATTCCAGGTTGGTTTTGCATTGCATAAGGGACATCTAGTGGTTATCTAGGTCTCTGCACATTTACTAAAGGTACACCCATAGGTGTACATATTGGAGCTAACTATCATCACCTTGAAAGAGAGCCCCAAGAAAAGAGAGGGCCTGCTTTTGTTGCATGACTCTATATTTTGAAGTTAAAAAAGGATAAAGAAAGCTGTGCAGAAAAATCAATTTCAGTCCTAGCATTTCTACCTTTATCATTGCTAGTTTGGACCCAGCTTTTACGTGCTGTCTTTTGCACCAACCTGGAAGTGATTCTGTTATCAGTTACCTGCCAAGCAGGCATACTCTTCCTCTCCTCTTCTGCTGATTGCAGAGGGGCTCTCTGGACCACTCTGAAAAGCAGTCTGATTAGAGCCTTCACTAGGCAAAGAGCAGAGCTGCTTAGCAGGCCATGCAAGAAATCGTTTGTAATTGCTTCTGACAGGCAGATCTTTGAAATTTTCTTGGCCCTCAGGAAGTCATACAGCTCTGGTCCATGTGTACTTTGTATATGTGAGTGAGCCTCACATGGTAAGAGGATGGACTGTAAAGCTCCTGTCTGAACTTGCCTTTTTAGCTGCAGGGAGTTCTCCTGGAACAAACCCATTAATCAACGACCTCTTGGTATAGCCTGTAGCTATCACGGTTCTGAACTCATTGTCTCTGTCTTCTGGCCTGCTTAGAATACTTGCCTCCCTCATATGCTACTATTGTTTCCAGCCAACTATGTTAGACTTCTTGAAGTTTCTGTTTCATTGTATCTTTTTATAGTATTACCCCTTGTGCTTCTGTCAGTGGGCCTTTTATTCAGTCTCTTTCTTCAAAAGACATCTGGCATTCCTATTGTAATTGAGCTTCTTTCAGAGTAGTTGGTGGCAGCCAGAAATTGCTAGTAATGGCCAAAGGCTTCACTGTTGGGCATTCCGTCTTGATTTTTGACCCTGGATATAGAGATAAAGGCTCTGAGGTACTATTTCAAAATCTCCATGTGTTTTCTATGGCAGTCCAAGTTACACTGTTATAAAGAGGTGAACGCTAGTCCCTTAGCATACTACAGGGTGGGAGGCAGTGTTGGTGCTGAGCTTTGTCAGCCAGTCTCTTCGCTGTCTTGCTAGAATTCATGATTCGGTTTCTCGCAAGTTCTCGCTTCTTCTGTTAGTGTTCTGCTAAGGCACATAAACTAATGACACCTGCCACTCTGGGGTGCAGCACTTTCCACATTGATAGCCTTAAAATATAAGCACATTTCCTAAGCATGCGTGCTAGGGAAAATTCAACTAAATATTCAATGGTTTCATTAAATCCTTTTTAACTGTTTTGTGATACTTTAGCTTTCTACCTTCTCATCTCATGACTTACTGTCAAGTATGAACACAGGCTTCTTTCTGCATTACAGTCCTCACTGACTTCAAGGCATCAAGAAGTAGCCTTCATGACCTTCCTTGCCCTTCTTTTTCGCCATTCTTTCACATCCTCCTACAAACATGTACTGACTTTGTGTTGGACACCAGGATAAGGACTGGGAGACACAGGGAAGAAAGGCACCATTTCGTCCACTTGAGAAGCTTGCAGTGTCTTGGGGGAGACAGACAGTTGTAGCACAACATGATACATTCTATGACAGAACGTGAAGCCATGCGAATAGAGGAGGAACTCAGCTATGGGTGGGAGTGGAATGAACAAGAATATTTGAGAAGGCTTCCCAAAGTTGCTGATACCTGAACTATGCCTCACATGGTGAACAGTAGTTATTCTGATAGAGAATCCAGGCAAGGATTACCCAAGGGATGGTTTATTGGAAGAATTGCAGAACATTGGCAAGGCTGATGACGAGGTGGGGGGACTAGATCAGGAAGAGTCTCTTATGTAATGCTTAGAAGTTTGCATTTGATTCTGAAGTAGGGAACCATTGAAGAGTTTAAGCAGGGAATGATATGTTATCCCCAGAGAAAACAGTGAGATGATTAGAGTCATTTCTAATCCTCAGAATAAAAATAACAGTAGATTCCTGTGATTCAGGGAGGCACCTTTTAAATTTTGTCACATTTCTAATCAAACTGCTAAAGCCTCCCTTTTTACTCTAATGGTTCCCTTTTCTCCCCATTTGCATAATGTCTATATTTTTAGAGCATTTCATAATCAGGTACCACCTACTCATCTTAGTTCCTCCGCTTGGTGACATGTAATTCACTCTCGTCAGGTTGGCGCCCTCATCAAATATTCTAAGACAGAAGGGAATGTGGTGTTCACTGGTTAGGTGTTTGGTACATAAGTAAATGTAAGAAGTTAGAGTATGTATTTATTGAGCCTCTACTATGTGCCAGGCGCTTTGCTAAACATTGGGATGCATAAGTTGCCACATAGGAAACACGCAGCCTCTGTGTTTTTGAAGCTTACAGTCTAGAGGACCGTAACAGTGTTACCCCTGGGAAAGCAGTGGGAAGGGAAATACAATCAAAGTCAAGTTTCTGATTATAGGATCTTGCACATTTATTAATTTGAGTGACAAACCTATCTCCAATTCTGATATAAAATATATCCTCCCTTTATGCATCCTCCAACATTTTCTAAGCATGTTGGTGGCAAAGATTATATCTCATGTTCCTTTCTATCTTCTGTGGTCTAGAGCTGAAGGCATAGTGGTTATTTAACACATTTATATAGATTTTTGCTTCCCGTGTTTTCCCGTAGCTAGTCAATTTATATTACATTGTTTTTTTATTTTATTATTTTTATTTTGGTATCATTAATCTATAATTACATGAAGAACATTATGTATACTAGACTCCCCTCTTCACTAAGTCCCCCCCACGTACCCCTTCATAGTCACTGTCCATCAGCATAGTAAGATGCTGTAAAATCACTACTTGTCTTCTCTGTGTTGCAGAGCCTGCCCCAGACCCCCTCCCCCACATTATACATGCTAATTGTAATGCTCCCTTTCTTTTTTCTGCCCTTATCTCTCCCTTCCCACCCATTCTCCCCAGTCCCTTTCCCTTTGGTAATTGTTAGTCCATTCGGGGGTTCTGTGATTCTGCTGATGTTTTGTTCCTTCAGTTTTTCTTTGCTCTTATACTCCACATATGAGTGAAATCATTTGGTACTTGTCTTTCTCCGCCTGGCTTATTTCACTGAGCATAATACCCTCTAGCTCCATCCATGTTGTTGCAAATGGTAGGATTTATTTTCTTCTTATGGCTGAATAATATTCAATTGTGTATATGTACCACATCTTCTTTATCCATTCATCTACTGATGGACATTTAGGTTGCTTCCATTTCTTGGCTATTGTAAATAGTGCTGTGATAAACATAGGGGTACATCTGTCTTTTTCAAACTGGGCTGATGCATTCTTAGGGTAAATTCCTAGAAGTGGAATTCCTGGGTCAAATGGTATTTCTATTTTAAGCATTTTGAGGGACCTCCATACTGCTTTCCACAATGGTTGAACTAATTTACATTCCCACCAACAGTGTAGGAGGGTTCCCCTTTCTCCACAACCTCGCCAACATTTGTTGTTGTTGTTTGTCTTTTGGATGGTGGCAATCCTTACTGGTGTGAGGTGATATCTCATTGTGGTTTTAATTTGCATTTCTCTGATGATAAGCGATGTGGAGCATCTTTTCATGTGTCTGTTGGTGATCTGAATTTCTTCTGTAGAGAACTGTTTATTCAGCTCCTCTGCCTATTTTTAATTGAATTATTTGCTTTTTGTTTGTTGAGGTGTGTGAGCTCTTTGTATATTTTGGATGTCAACCCTTTATCAGATCGGTCATTTATGAATATATTCTCCCATACTGTAGGGTACCTTTTTGTTCTATTGATGGTGTCCTTAGCTGTACATAAGCTTTTCAACTTGATATAGTTCCACCTGTTCATTTTTGCTTTTGTTTCCCTTGCCCAGGGAGATATGTTCATAAAGAAGTCACTCATGTTTATGTCTAAGAGATTTTTGCCTATGTTTTTTTCTAAGAGTTTTATGGTTTCATGACTTACATTCAGGTCTTTGATCCATTTCAAATTTACTTTTGTGTATGGGGTTAGACAGTGATCCAGTTTCATTCTCTTACACGTAGCTGTCCAGTTTTGCCAGCACCATCTGTTGAAGAGACTGTCATTTCCCCATTGTATGTCCATGGCTCCTTTATCGTATATTAATTGACCATATATGTTTGGGTTAATGTTTAGAGGCTCTATTCTGTTCCACTGGTCTGTGGCTCTGTTCTTGTACCAAATTGTCTTGATTACTGTGGCTTTGTAGTAGAGCTTGAAGTTGGGGAGCACGATTCCCCCCACTTTATTCTTCCTTCTCAGGATTGCTTTGGCTATTCAGGGTCTTTGGTGTTTCCATATGAATTTTTGAACTATTTGTTCCAGTTCATTGAAGAATGCTGTTGGTAATTTGATAGGGATTGCATCAAATCTGTATATTGCTTTGGGCAGGATGGCCATTTTGACAATATTAATTCTTCCTAGCCAGGAGCATGGGATGCGTTTCCATTTGTTAGTGTCCTCTTTAATTTCTCTTAAGAGTGTCTTGTAGTTTTCAGGGTATAGGTCTTTCACTTCCTTGGGTAGGTTTATTCCTAGGTATTTTATTCTTTTTGATGCAATTGTGAATGGAGCTGTTTTCCTGGTTTCTCTTTCTATTAGTTCATTGTTAGTGTATAGGAAAGCCACAGATTTCTGTGTGTTAATTTTGTATCCTGCAACTTTGCTGAATTCTGATATTACTTCTAGTAGTTGTGGAGTGGAGTCTTTAGGGTTTTTAATGTACAATATCATGTCATCTGCAAATAGTGACAGTCTGATTTCCTCTTCACCAATCTGGATTCCTTGTATTTTTGTTTTGTCTAATTGCTGTGACTAGGACCTCCAGTACTATGTTGAGTAACAGAGGGGAGAGTGGGCATCCCTGTCTTGTTCCCAATTTCAGAGGAAAAGCTTTCAGCCTCTCGCTGTTCAGTATGATGTTAGCTGTGGGTTTATCATATATGGTCTTTATTATGTTGAGGTACTTGCCCTCTATGCCCATTTTGCTGAGAGTTTTTATCATGAATGGATGTTGAATTTTGTTGAATGCTTTTTCAGCATCTATGGAGATGATCAGGTGGTTTTTGTCCTTTTTGTTGATGTGGTGGATGATGTTGATGGATTTCAAATGTTGTACCATCCTTGCATCCCTGGGATGAATCCCACTTGGTCATGGTGTATGATCCTTTTGATGTATTTTTTATTTCAGTTTGCTAATATTTTGTTGAGTGTTTTTGCATCTACATTCATCAGGGATATTAATCTGTAGTTTTCTTTTTTGGTGGGGTCTTTCCTGATTTTGGTATTAGGGTGATGTTGGCTTCATAGAATGAGTTTGGGAGTATTCCCTCCTCTTCTATTTTTTGGAAAACTTTAAGGAGAATGGGTATTATGTCTTCTCTATATGTCTGATAAAATTCTGAGGTAAATCCATCTGGCCCGGGGATTTTGTTCTTTGGTAGTTTTTTTGATTACCACTTCAATTTCGTTGCTGGTAATTGGTCTGTTTAGATTTTCTGTTTCTTTCTGGGTCAGTCTTGGAAGGTTGTATTTTTTAGGAAGTTGTCCATTTCTACTAGGTTTTCCAGCTTGTTGGAATATAGGTTTTCATAGTATTCTCTAATAATTCTTCGTATTTCTGTGGGGTCCGTCATGATTTTTCCTTTCTCGTTTCTGATTCTGTTGACTTGTGTTGACTCACTTTTTCACTTAATAAGTCTGGCTAGAGGCTTATCTATTTTGTTTATTTTCTCGAAGAACCAGCTCTTGGTTTCATTGATTTTTTTCTATTGTTTTATTCTTCTCAATTTTATTTATTTCTTCTCTCATCTTTGTTATGTCCCTCCTTCTGCTGACCTTAGGCCTCATTTGTTTTTCTTTTTCCAATTTCAATAATTGTGACATTAGACTATTCATTTGGGATTGTTCTTCCTTCTTTAAATATGCCTGGATTGCTATAAACTTTCCTCTTAAGACTGCTTTTGCTGCCTCCCACAGAAGTTGGGGCTTTGTGTTGTTATTGTCATTTGTTTCCATACATTGCTGGATCTCCATTTTAATTTGATCATTGATCTATTGTTTATTTAGGAGCATGTTGTTAAGCCTCCATGTGTTTGTGAGCCTTTTTGTTTTCTTTGTACAATTTATTTCTAGTTTTATACCTTTGTGGTCTGAAAAGTTGGTTGGTAGAATTTCAATCTTTTTAAATTTACTGAGGCTCTTTTTGTGGCCCAGTATGTGGTCTCTTCTGGAGAATGTTCCATGTGCGCTTGAGAAGAATGTGTATCCTGTTGCTTTTGGATATAGAGTTCGATAGATGCCTATTAGGTCTATCTGTTCTAGTGTGTTGTTCAGTGCCTCTGTGTCTTTACTTATTTTCTGTCTGGTGGATCTGTCCTTTGGAGTGAGTGGTGTGTTGAAGTCTCCCAAAATGAATGCATTGCATTCTATTTCCTCTGTTAATTCTGTTAGTATTTGTTTCACATATGTTGGTGCTCCTGTATTGGGTGCATCTATGTTTATAATGGTTATATCCTCTTGTTGGACTGAGCCCTTTATCATTATGTAATGTCCTTCTTTATCTCTTGTTACTTTCTTTGTTTTGAAGTCTATTTTGTCGGATACTAGTACTGCAACACCTGCTTTTTTCTCCCTGTTGTTTGCATGGAATATCTTTTTCCATCCCTTGACTTTTAATCTGTGCATGTCTTTGGGTTTGGAGTGAGTTTCTTGTAAGCAGCATATAGATGGGTCTTGCTTTTTTATCCATTCTATTACTCTGTGTCTTTTGATTGGTGCTTTAAGTCCATTTACATTTAGGGTGATTATTGAAAGATATGTACTTATTGCTATTGCAGGCTTTAGATTCGTGGTTACCAAAGGTTCAAGGTTAGCTTGTTTACTACCTTACTGTTTAACTTAACTTGCTTATTGAGCTATTATAAACACAGTCTGATGATTCTTTATTTCTCTCCCTTCTTATTCCTCCTCCTCCATTCTTCATATGTTGGGTGTTTTGTTCTGTGCTCTTTTTAGGAGTGCTCCTATCTAGAGCAGTCCCTCTAAAATTCCCTGTAGAGGTGGTTTGTGGGAGGCAAATTCCCTCAACTTTTGCTTGTCTGGGAATTGTTTAATCCCTCCTCCATATTTAAATGATAATCATGCTGGATACAGTATCCTTGGTTCAAGGCCCTTCTGTTTCATTGCATTAAATGTATCATGCCATTCTCTTCTGGCCTGTAAAGTTTCTGTTGAGAAGTCTGATGATAGCCTGATGGGTTTTCCTTTGAAGGTGACTTTTTTTTTCTCTCTCTGGCTTCCTTTAATACTCTGTCCTTGTCCTTGCTCTTTGCCATTTTAATTATTATGTGCCTTGGTGTTGTACTCTTTGGGTCCCTTGTGTTTGGAGTTCTGTGTGCTTCTATGGTCTGAGCAACTATTTCCTCCCCATTTTGGGGAAGTTCTCAGCAATTATTTCTTCAAAGACATTTTCTATCCCTTTTTCTCTCTTTTCTTCTTCTGGTACCCCTATAATGTGGATATTGTTCCTTTTGGATTGATCACACAGTTCTCTTAATATTGTTTCATTTCTGGAGATCCTTTTATCTCTCTCTGCTTCAGCTTCTATGCGTTCCCGTTCTCTGGTTTCTATTCCATTAATGGCCTCTAGCATCCCATCCAGTCTGCTCTTAAGTCCTTCCAGAGATTGTTTTATTTCTCTAGTCTCCCTCTGTACTTGCTCCTTTACTCTTGCATATTTCTCTGCAGATCCATCAGCATACTTATGATTTTATATTGAATTCTTTTTCAGGTAGACTGGTTAGGTCTGTCTCTGCAGATCCTCTATCAGGGGTTGTCTGGACTATTTTGGACTTGACTAAATTTTTCTGCCTTTTCATGGTGATAGCAGTGTCTGTAGGCAGGTTGCGGGTGTGTCAGCTGGGAGAGCAAAGTCCTTTCCTGCTTGCTGGATGCCTTGCCTTTCTCCACTGCCTGTGTCAGTTACCCGCACTCCTGGAGCAGCCACCAGGTTAATCCCCTAATATGCTGTGGGCGGGGTCTCCGTCAGAGCAGCGCAGAACCCTGCGGGGAGTAGCAGGCATGCCGGGTGCGCTCCTCTAAAATAGTGGTGCCCCTGCTGGACAGCTGTGTGCTGGCAGCAGCCTTTGGGTCTGGCCTGGGTGGCTGTGCATCAGGCTGGGATTCCAGTCGGCAGCTGGGAGCATGCCTGCTCCCTCTGGCACTGCTGCAGATGTGCACGGGCCTCTCCCATGCCCTTTTGGTGCCATCGGCAGCGGCATGCACGGGCCGCTACCGGGCCGCTCAGTCGCCGCCAGTGTGTGCAGGCTGTTCCCAGTCCCCTCTGGTGCTACTGCCCCCGGTGCGCGCTGCCGCTCTCCCACTACTGGGCCGGTGTGTCGGGGTCCGTGCCAGTTGGGGGTATGACTGGCAGGCTGCTTAGTGTCGTGAGGGGCTTCAGAGCTATGCTGCCGCTCAGGGGGTTAGGATGCCTAAAGTTTTCCGGGATTCCCAGCTGCTGGCTAAGTGTGCTGGGACGACTTCGTCTAGCTATGGGGTCCCTGTGTCTTTAAGACTTGCAAAAAGCACTTGCTTTTCCTTTGTTTCAGGGGTGCTGGTTGTGAGGATCTGCCTGTAGATTTTGCTTCTCCGTTTCTCTAATATCCAGCACCCCGTGCACCTTGTGTTTGTGCTCTGGGTGCTGATTTCTAGAGCTGGTTGTTTAGCAGTCCTGGGCTTTCACTCCCTCCCCGTTCTGACTCCTTTCTTCCCACTGGGTTCTGGGGTGGTGGGGGCGTTTGGGTCCCACTGGGCTGTGGCTTGTATCTTACCCCCTTCGTGTGATGTTGAGTTCTCACAGATGTAGACGTAGCCTGGCTGTTGTGCTGTATCCACTGGTATCTCTTTTAGGAATAGTTGTACTTATTGTATTATCATAAATATATGTTTTTGGGAGGAGAGTTCCACTGAACTACTCATACTGCCATCTTGGCTCCGCCCCTCACAAGTTATCCATTACATTGGTTTTTGTGTTAGAGAATAGGTTCCCCTCAAGTTCCATCTCTCAGGGACTAGTGGTAGTTCCTAGAGTACTGGCTTGTGAATAACTCTGAGACCCCATATGAGTTTAAGGGGAAAGAGAGTAGAATAGAATGGCATCAATCAATAGTACTGTCTGCCAGGAAAGAAGAGTAGAGACGTGTGTTGCTGAAGTGGCTCTAAGTGATGGGAGAACTTGCTATCCAGATGTAGCTGAAAGGATCATCTGGCAATGTTTTCTAGATCATCTAGAAACTGTTTTTCCACTATACATTGACAAGGCCTGTCTTGGAGAACTATGGCTATACATGCAAGTTCATGTCTTATTTTTTTGCCTGGGTCTGTCTGTGCCAAGTTCTTCATTAATTTAGTATAAGCATAGACTCTGTTAGGATGATAAAGCTCAAATCTGCAAATATTATCTCTTGTGATAGACTCGGCCTTTACTGTATCCTAAATACCCTGCAAACCTGATTGGCTGAAAATTCCTTTTTATGGGTTACACGACCATACCAGAGCCTGTTCCTGGTCAGCCTTTTCAACTGAACAGAATTCCTAAGAAATTTCTCCTTCTTGAGGGTGAAACTGAGACCTTCACTGTGATGAGCCAAGATTTGGAAAGCTTTCTCAACTTATTAGTGTCACCATTTGTAACTGAGCCTAAACCTATCTGATCATCTCTCTTTCACAAACAGTCCATCACACAAATAAATGTTTGCCTCAGTCTTGAGCACAGGTGGTAATGACTTGTATTATTAACAAGGCTCTTGGACTGGCACCTGTGTTTGATTCATGAGGGCAGAGTAACTGGAGAGTCCACAGCGTTCCCTCTCTCCCTCTCTAGCTGGACTACCTGTATGCGCAGATGGTGGATGCTTTCTTCAAAATGAGGAAGGGACTGAGGACTTTGCTGGTTGGAAATCAATTTGCCTGGATTTTTCCTGTTTCTCCAGCTTGCCTTAAGTCCCTTAAATCTTCTCTAGGCTACTCTATTACCCATGGGACTGAAGGTCACAGGTTATAAACTGGTAATCCTTGGAGAGATCCCACTTGCAGGTATATATTTTTTTTGATCCACTGAGTGTTGGACCAGACAGCATTTAAAAAATTTAATTAACTGACAACATCCTACTCCTGGCTTTAACTTTATATGGAGTCTTTTTTACCTTTATTTTGAATCCTAGAACTTAGACATTTTTTGGCTCCTAATTTGCAAGTCTGAAACACAGTTCCCATTTTCTATTTCTGGTGCTTAGTTTTTATTTTTGGTGGATGCTGACCACTGTTAACAGACTGTAAAGCATGAAAATGGAGGCATCCATGGTATGTAGCACTTGGGACTTTGGGCTCCAGGTTGGATGTCAGCTGCAGCTCTGCAGGCAGAGTTAGTTTACTGACCCCTGTTAGCAAGACCATAGATGCAGATGTGGCCCTGGCCATGCCAGATCCTAGGTTCTTCTGACTCTGGAATCTAAAAGGACCATCTGCTGCCCCATTTGCACTTGGACTTCACTGTTGGAGTTTGGTCAGTGGTAAATTCTGACAGGAAATGATGTTAATGAGAATGAGTCCTAAGTCTGTACATGTGCATGATTGTGTATGTGTATGTGTGTTTGTGTGTGTGAGGGAGAGAGAGAGGGAGAGAGGAAGAAAGAAACAAGGAATGGCCCCTGTTTCACATTTATATATCTTATAAATGCATATTAGACAATTTTATGAATACTTAAAATTTTTCTTTTTTACTTCAGTTTGTTAAATCCAGAGTCTATCACGAGTTCCAGCCCTGTCTCTTGAGCCAATAGTCAGCTTAGAATTTATCCTTAGAATCTTTCCTTCGTACTGACTTCATGCCAGGCTCTCCCCTCTTTTGATTCAGATCAGGCTTTCCACAGAAAATGACAAAACTAATAGTGATAACTGTTATTTACTGAGTACTTATGAAGGACCAGGAAGTGTGTCAAGTAGTTCTATATACAGTAATATTATCTCATTTATTTCTTATAAGCCTATGACGTGAGACTTGTTATACAGATTCTGCAGTTGAAGAGTTTGAGGCTGGGACCAGTTAACTATTTTGTCCAGGGTCACGTAGCTGGCACAGGAGAAGCAAGATTCAACCCCTGGTTGTGAGCCTGAGGTCTGTGTTCTTAACCACTGCCTTGTACTGCCACTTAAGTCCAACATTTAATTTAATGAAGACATGAGCATTTTTAAGCATCTGTGCGGCTAGGTACTATTTCAGATTTTAAAAGGTGTAATGTGTATATTTTTGGCTGATAAAATGTTTGAGGTCTATTAAAAAAACAAGACTGGTGCTTCTTCAAAGATAACAAAGTTGAGTGTTTTGAGTGACAAATGAGTGGAGCACACAACTAATAAGAGGGAAAATCACAGCAGACAGGAGTCCTCAGTTGTCCAAAAGACAGGAGGGAGGGGAGGTAGAGAACTCCGGGGCAACTCCAGAGGCATGATTCTTTCACAGTACTTCTTATTTATGTTTTTAACCCTGAGAATGAATGTTATACAATAATAAGATTAGCCCAGAAGTTCATCTAGAAGCCCTGCCATACTGGAAGCTGTAGAGAAAAAGCTCACTTCATTATTATCTATTGTCAAAGGATTAAATTTGGATGGGGGTAAATATATTTTTGTCTTTTGCTTGCTATATGTAAACTGTTTCACACAGATATTATAAATTTGAAAGGGTTTATTGGGATCTGTAGTCAACACTGTTCCACATCAAGGCATCTGACGCTGGCTTCTGTTTTATTTTGCGCAGCTGAGACATTTCGGAGACTGTCCCCCAGTGTCCTGAACTTCAAACATCCTCCACCAACTCGGATCAGAGCAATGGTGCTCAGTCATTATTAAGTTATGGACCTATTAATAATGGTCTTGTAAACTGACCTGGTGGGTTTTTTCTTTTAATTGTCCTGTATGTAAACCCACAGAGGATTAAAGATGTTTTAAAAACAAAAGAAAAGAATGGCCAGGTGGCAAACCTCCTATTCCTTGAGAGGAGAAATAGTACCCACAGGCCATCTGGGCCCTGCAGGGCACATGCCCACAGTGCCCCATTCCTTCTGATGCCCTTACTGGAGTCAGGAGTCAGTGGAAGGGGTGTGGCACTTACAACAGAGCGCATGGAAACATCCTCCTGGGAAGCTGAGGGCAGAGGAGCTTGGGATACGATAGACAGGGGAAGAAAAGAAGTACTTCTGTGAGCTAGGACTGTCTACCCGTTAGGTTCATTTTCATGGATCTGCCATGTCACTCAAGTGCCATGGAAGAGTTTAATGTAAAAGGGGCTTCTTGTGGATAAGAACAGTCTTCTTTTCCAGTGACGGCAACTGGTTCCAGCAACATGTTGGACATCGTCATCACTGGCAGTTAGCATAAGGATTCTAAGTTTATCAAATGGCAGGGATTGGTCAGTAGGCATCAGAATAGCCAGGGAGAGCCTGGAATAGGTTTGAGTGTAGATCCTGGTGAAGGAGCACCATTGAAGGAGGTTGGAGAGGAGAGGCTGGAAGCCCGACCAGAGTGCATACAGAGGCCCCCGAAGTGGCTCTGCAGTCGGGAGGAACAGGAATCCGTTGGAGGGAGACTTGCGGATGTGGAGGGCTTCATGCCTCAGGAGAGAGCCGGGCATGGTTTTTTGTGCTTGACTAAGGGGTCTCTGCTTTCTGAGTAGGCATGCCTACAGGAGGGCTAGAAACCACCGCCTTGCCCCAGCGTAGCACTGGGTTCAGGTCCTGGTGATGCCCTAAGAGGCTCTATGCTCTTGCCAAGTACTTATCCCCTGTGAGCCTCATTTCTGTAAAATGGAGCGAAAGTCACCTATGTTACTTGCTCAATGTGAATGATATACAATAATTTAAAAAAAAACGTTGGCACACAGTAGGTGCTCAGTAGATGGTGACTATTTTTATGATACTGTTTGTCCTTGCACAGCTTGCATTACTCCTGATATTTCTCCTGTGTGCCTCTGTATCAAGATTATGGAGGCATTCAAGTACAGTTTTTCTGAGAGAGTCTGTCTTAACTCTGAGACTCTGTTCTCAACTGCTTTACTGTCTGGCCTATGGGGCATGAGCTGCAAGTCCCAATAGCAGTTGTTAGAAACCCACGGGCGGGGTAGTAAGACCAGCCTGTCACTCTTTGTGATGCTGTGTCTGCCTCCCAGGCCATGTGCCATCTTCTCCCAGGGGGAGCCATTTCCATTTTGTCTTTAATTGATCCTCACTGGGGCACCTTGTCAGTCAAGACTGCTTTCTGTCACTTGATGCCACATTTCTTCCTAGTTCAGTCATCACTTGGGAACTTTCATTTAGTGAAAGGTCTGATTTTACAAAGAACACTATGAGATACTAATTTGCCTCATAAGGGGGCCCAGGGGCATTTCTTGGCTCCATGCACTACCCAGGGTGCTGGTGCCTTTCCGTGTGGCCATGGCCATGGTGGTGCACCAAGCAGATGGGGGGACACGAATGCCAGCCATGAGCTCAGTTGAGTGTCACTGGGCTGCAGGGCCCCCGTCTTCCCATCCCTTGCTTCTTGGTAAGAGATCCTCAGCTGAAGCTTAGCTCAGTCCCTTGTCAGTTCCCAACAGAACCTCAACACTGCTGGGCACTAAGGGACACTACACTTTCTTTCTAGGTTTGTGTCCCAGTTTAAAATTTTCTGTGTCCTACCATGTATTATATCCCACTCAATCTTGACAACATCCATCAGGGAAAGGGGGAACAGCTCCTAAGAATAGGTTTTGAGGTTCCCACCTTTGGAAATGAGTAAAATGAGGCTCACAGGGGTTACCCAGCAGTCAGTGAGAAAGGAGAGGACATTCCATATAAACAGACAAGTAACTTCAGGGCCGTGGAGTAGAGAGCTGACCTTCAGCGAGCTTCTGAGAGAAGTCAGGCTGTGTTTAGCCAGATGGGCCCTTATTCTCCAGTTTGTCTCTGCAAAAATCTGTTTCCGAGTTGTTCACCTTCTGAGCCAGTTTGGCCGACGGTTCCTCTAGGAGTAGTTCTCACAGAGGAGTCACCCTTTGCTGGGTACTGCTTCCCTTTTAGGGGCCTTTTTGTTTTTTTTCCTTCTGTCTCTTGAAGGGATGTCTGAGTTCTCTTTCCATTTAGTATTCAACAGAATACTAAGCCTCAGTCTGTCCTTTTGGGATAAGCTATTGTTGTACATTAATAATTAACCTTACAAGGAGCTCTAATCATAGGCATTTTAACTCAGTGCAGAGAAAGCTAAAGTTTGGTTATGACAGAGAGATCTAACATGCTGGGGCAAAATCATCAGGGTTAGAAAGGAGAAGGTGCCAGTCATTAAACATTTATTGTGTCTTTTCTGTCTTTTCTGGTTCACTCACTTGCGTGATTGCCTAAGGATCTTGCAGTGTTTTCCCTTGGCACATGGTCAGTTCAGTAAAGTTAAGACAACATCTTAACTTTGGCCAGGAGACACACAAAATATTTTTCAGCTTTTGAATTAGTATGCTGAGCGTGCATGGTTTTCCGTGTAATGTTAAAGATGAGCTTCAGGGGTGCTGTTAGTGGGGCCTCATTCGCAGTGTCCATGGTGGTGAAGCACATGGACCCTGGCACCCAGTTTCCTGGGTTCAGGTCCTGCTCAGTTACTCATCAGCTGTTGTGACTGTGAAGTTTCCTTAACTACTCTCTGCATCTGTTTCTGCACCTGTAAGATGGGGGAAGGATGGTAGGCATCTCAAATGGGTGTTGTCAATATCTAATGGGGTGGTGGGCTCTAGATCCTTAGCACAGTTCCTGGTAGTAGGTGCTCAGCAAATTTTAGTATCTTTGTTATTTTCCATGTTACTGACTTTGGTTAGGGCCATGGTCTAGGTCATATAATAGGTGGGGCATTTTCAATTCGCTGTCATTAGTTACTATTAGAAGGAAACATCTCTGCTTGATTCTGTCCTGGTGATGGGAGAGAACGCAAACACTTCTATGGCTGATGTTAGGGATTAAACGATATGTTACTGGAATGACCCATTCAACTAACTTTTTATTACTGAGATGGATTGTAAAACTCATTTCAGCACTTACGTCCTTTGTTATTTTACTAAAAATGGAGATGCAGTAACAATCTTCTGTGGGCTGTGGAAAGCATGAAATGAGATTAATACCAGCTACAGCAACCATCCCCAAAGTAGCTGGGATTCTTATGCCCTTACTATGTGCCATTTCTTAATACTTTAGATGTATTAACTGATTTCATCCTTATAAAACAGCTGACTGCTCAGTTCCCATTTTCAGAGGAGAAAACAGACCCAGATAAGTTAAATAACTTTGCGAAAGTCACACAGTTTATAAGGATTAGATGTGGGATTTGAACCTAAATCTGCATCTTGGTTTAGAATTTGAGTAAGATAATGTAAAAGGCATAGTGAAGTGGTTGGCATAATCAATACTCTAACGTTAGCTCCTTCCCTTCCTTTTTTTTCCTGCTTACTGTGTGGCTGTGACACTGCTTAGAGATCAGAAGACTGAGACCCATCCCAGGGCACTGCATACAAATTCATTTCTAATCACAGCAAAACATTTTAATTGGGGGATTCTAATTTGGGGACTATGATTAATCCCTGCTTTTATGTGGATTACACCAGGTTTAGAGAGTTGTAATAGATTTTTTGTGTGTGTTTTAAGGTGTTTCATTCTCCTACTCTGTGTATATAAAGGGCACATGCAATGTACAAAAGGCAGAGATCTCCTTTCCATCAAGTTTTCACACTCAGTCACTTTTCTTAAATAATACATCCACATGATTAAGAAAGATAAAAAATATAAGTGAGTTTCTCTCCCACTCCTGAATATTAATTTGACAAATCTGCTCCCCAGAGACAAGTTCATAGTTGCTTGTATTTGCTCCCAAAGATGTTTTATGCATTTACAAACATTTATACATATAACACTGCCCCCCAACACATGCACACACACACACACACACACACACCACACTTAAAACAATGATAGTGTAATGCATGCTCTGTTCTGTTCCTTGCTAATTTCATTAAACAATATTACTTGGAGGGCATCTGTGTCAAAACCAGGAGCACTGCCTGGTTTTTAAGGACTGCATAATATTCCATCATAAGCATGTGCTGGTCTGTTATTGTTGGTCAGTTAGGTTGTTTTTGGTTTTTTTACTAAGTGCACTTCAGTAAATATCTTTGTATATAAACATTTGCATCTGTGCAACTCCATCTATCTATGTCTACTTGCAAGCTTATATTGTATAACTTCCTGACAACACAAAAAGAAATTGGCCAGGAGACACACAAAGGAATATAATGGAAATGTAGGGACTTATCTTTGGACTTATGTGCCTCCCAGAGGTCTCTTCAGATGCTTTTCAAATATTGTATCTCATCTTTCTCATACTGTTTCAGGCTATTGTGTCCGGAAGCCTCTGCTTGGGACTTTTTTCCTGGTGTCCAGTGAGCGATGGGCAGCTACTGTTTGTTAGATTGGTTCATCTGGCACTTGTTTGGTTTTTGACAGGTTGTTTATAAGAATAATGATATCCGTCTGGAACTGTCTCGCCTGGCCCGGATTGGGGACACCAAGATGAAAATCTACGGCGAGGTTGTGTTCAAGTGTGAGAATGTGGCCACGCTGGACCCCATCAACTTTGAGAGCCCAGAGGCTCACATCAGCCTGCCCAAGTGGAACACCAAACGCATGGGCTCCATCTCCTTCGACTTCCGTACCACGGAGCCCAGCGGCCTGATCCTCTTCACTCACGGCAAGCCCCAGGAGAGGAAGGACGCTCGGAGCCAGAAGAACACCAAGGTGGACTTCTTTGCTGTGGAACTCCTCGATGGCAACCTGTACCTGCTGCTCGACATGGGCTCAGGCACCATCAAAGTGAAAGCCACACAGAAGAAGGCCAATGATGGGGAATGGTACCACGTGGACATTCAGCGAGACGGCAGATCAGGTAGGAAGAGGCAGGCAGGGTTGTGACTGGGAAGAGACTAGTGCTGCCACTGTGTTTCCCAGCTGCACGTTTGACATTAAATTTAAGTTTTACACTTGCATGCTTGTTGATTCTTTAGCTGTTTTCTTTAGTGGGTGTTGTAAGATTATGTTTCTGAACCAGACATCTGTCTCCTCCATGGCTCACATTCTCCGCCTCCTCTCCCCTGTCGCTCACTGCACAGTCATCTCAGTGACGCTCCAACACCCTGGAGCTAAGGATGGTTTTATAAGTAGCAATTACACTGCTACCAAAGCAGCTGCCATGTTACTGGTGTGATGTGTTTTTCCCCCCTTTTTCTTCTCCTCCATCTTCTCATCACTATGGAAACCAGTTGTGGCATCACAGATGCTGCATTAGGTGATTACTCTGAAAGATAAGCTTCACTGTACAAGAGTTTATGCAATGACATGCCCTCCAATAATTGGCAAGAGTCATGTTGCAGGGAAAAATTATGACAAGAAAGAGAAAGGCAAATCGATTTTACCTGAAATTATGTTCAATTTAAAGCCTTCCTTTGGATTGAAAGCCTATATTTCACTCTTTGCTCAGACCTCCCTAATTCTCCCTCTTCATAACCTTTTATATTTGGTTTAAATGGCTTTGTTTGTTTCTGCAGCCGCAGATCAAACAAGCTAGCCCCAGGCAGTACATAGTCACTCTGAAATAGTAACAAAGAGAGAGGGAGAAAAAAAAGAGGCACAAATAGAAAGTCTGGAGCTTTTGAATGCCTGAATGGTCTGCCTAGCTTTCTACGGACCATGTGGCATTGAAGGTCACATTTTGTGCCATCAGAAAGGGCGTTTCACCTGGAGTGGTGATTAGAGCATTTGAATTTCACATTTATTTCCTGTTTTCCATTTACATAGTATTATACTCAAGAAGGGTCTTTGCTATACTTG
The DNA here is from genome assembly GCF_040802235.1 of Manis javanica. Taxonomy (NCBI): domain Eukaryota; kingdom Metazoa; phylum Chordata; class Mammalia; order Pholidota; family Manidae; genus Manis; species Manis javanica. The sequence continues at coordinate 23,501,468 of NC_133163.1, read as the reverse complement.
CTGTATTTTTAAGGATTTACTTTCTTGGAAAACATAGTCTTCCATTTGGATATTTACCTTCGAGGTGAATTTGGCCAATAATATAAAGCAATAGGTTTTCCAAAAGCCTGCAGCCAGTAATGGCTGAGCTTGGAGGGGGTGGCTTTGCTAGAGAATTCCAGAGCCAGAGGGGTGATGGAGCTGAGCTCTGTTGTCCTTAGGAGGAGCTGGATGGGCTCTGTGCAGCGGGCAGATGGGTGGCAGATTGCAACCCTAGATAGTTTATCGCCCAGCAGGATGCTTTATTGATTGTTTGAAATCTGATCAGAACCAAGAGGTATCAGGTCATATGTGCTTGTTGAGCAAGAACGAACAATTTGTGCTTCTTTTTGGTAGAAAAATACACAAAAATTAATTTATCTGGAGGCCAAATCTTTCTCCATATTTTTGTCCATAAAATGTCAGCAGGGGTGGAGCCAGGAAGCTGTCCTAGAGTTATAAGTAAATTACTCCTATTAATTTTGAGGACCATGCCTTTTGTGTCTCTGGAATTCAGTCATGGTTGATGGATTTCATGATTGACTAGGCTACACACTGACACAATTTCAATGTTACCTATCTGTGTCATAGGCAGGCTAGAATATATAAAATTGCCATATGTCTACATTTGTTTATTCCCAAGACTAATTGCTTTCTCAAGTAGGACAGTTATTTTGTTTTGTTAGAACCGTCAGTGGACTCATCTTTGACAAATGTGTTTGGATTTCAGAAGCTTTGAATTTCATATCTGGGAGCTATAGCATTGGCCAGTACTTTGAAGTGTACTGATAAATTTGATCAAAGCCTATGAAATTTTATAGAGTAAACGAATAATCATCCCATGAGAGCAGCGTAATGTAAAATTTTAATAAGCTCTATTAAATATAATTTCTTCATGAGGGTATTTTCTGATATGTCATTTTTAGTTATAAACCTATACTAAGATGAATAGTTATAAAAATTTCTGATTCTAATCATCCTTCCCTAATCATTTGAAGAATAACATGGTGATCCTGAGAGGTGATCTAGCAAAACTTTTATGACCACTCCCCAGTTGGAGCCTGATGCTTAAAACCTGATAAGTACATTCAAAACAGTTGTGGTCACAGGCTCAGAGGACATTTCCTCAGGATGTGTTTAAGGCTCCAGGATTTACATTGGTCCTGGTACTGTCCTTATTTGGCACCAGAAGCTCCTCCCCACTAGTTGGTGATCAGAGTAACTCTGTGGGTCTGAGGGAAAAGGAAGCAAGCTGTGCAGAAGAGAAGAGACATAAACGTTAACGTCTTCATTTGTGAAACAGTGGAAATGTTAGCTCCTGCTTACAAGATTGTTTTAAGGATCAAATACAAAAAAAGTATAAAAAGCACTTAAATGGTGGCTAGGACATTATTGTTGTTATGTAGGTTTTAAAAGATTGATGAACGAAAAGGCAAAGCAGATTCCTCCAGGAGAAGATTTCTGGGAGAAGGTGGGGAAGGGGGCTGCTGGCCTAAGCTCCCCACCCCAACGCAGAGGCCCTCCTGTCCTCCCACCGCTCTCCCCTCTGAGGGGTTGTGATTCAGGGCACACTCGCAGCCTTGAGCTCGGTGGCTCTCCTCAGCCCTCCAGGCCTTCCCTGTCATCACCGGGTGAATGGAGACTCAGGTGGAAGTGCAGGCTGGCGGATGGATGGCATGATCTGGTTGTCTTGGTACCAACAGAGCACTTTAAGAATACTAAATGATTTTTTAAATTTCTGGCATGATGTTTAGATATCACCTGGATCATGTAGTTTCCTTGACTTTACAGTTCAGGAAACTGAGCTGTAAAGTGATTCAGGGACCAGCCTATGGTCAGAAAGCTGTTTACGACTGGAATGCCAGGGTTCTGTATTCTGTAATCTCATTTGATGGGGTCCCTAATCCTGCTCCTAGTTCCTCTCTGATTGCATCTTCTACTTACTCCCTCTTTCCTCTCCCTACTCTAGCCACATTCCTTCCTGCCCCAGGGCCTTTGTAAGTGCCTGCCTCTGTTAAGCATGTTCTCTCCCTGGACTTTGCATTCTTGGATCCTTCTCAGCACTCTAATTTCAGTTTATCTGCCACCTGCTTAGCGAGGCCCTCACTGACTATACACTTTAAAGTAGAATCCATGGGCTGCTACCATGGTTCCCATTTTACTGTCTCCCAGTACCTACCATTATCTAGTTTCTCTTGTTTATTGGGTGGTTTGTTTATTGTCTGTCCTTCTGCTCATGTCCTTGGCTTCATGAGAGCAGGAACATCCCTCAGTTCATCTCTGTACTTAGAGCTATACTGCAGACACAGTAGGAGTTCAGTACGTATTTGACAAATGAATAAATTAAAAAATACATGTTCCAGTTAAAATCTATCAAAGGCAGTGCCTAAGTGTTCCTTGCCAGGGCTGGCAGCTCCTGCCAGCATAGAGGGTATTGCTGCATGGAGGGCTCTGCCCTTCTGGGAATGGTGCACTGGTGATGAAGACTCAGGCAGGCACTTACAGAGCCTTACTCCATCCCAGGAAGAGAATAAGAAGCATTTTACTTGTGTGAACTCATTCGGACATTACACCAGCTTGTGAGGTGGAGACAGTTATTTTCCCATTTTACAGATGAGGAAATTAAGGCCCAGGAAGGGGAAGTCACCTCCTCAAGGGTATAGGGCTAGTATGTGGTAGAGCTGGGATTTAAGCGCAGGCAGGTGCTGTGCTGCTCTCCACTGGCGTGGTTCACAACCTCTGAGAAACATATCACTGTAGGTGCTAGGTCACCGGGGTTGTCCTCAGCCCTCCTATGGGTCAGGTCGTCTTCACCGGCAAAGACTAGAACCAAATGGCCTACGTTGTCCTTGCTGCTCTCATGCATTTCCTTCCCCTGCTCTCACTGTTCTCCCCTGGCCAGGCCACACGAGGCTCAGAGCTCGTCTGCTGGGCTCCTTCCATTTGGTTCAGTGAGTGGCAGGCTCACCTGTGATACCAAGATGGCTATTAGCTCACCCTGTTTCCGTCTTCCCATCTTAGGTACCATATCAGTGAACAGCAGGCGCACGCCATTCACCGCCAGTGGGGAGAGCGAGATCCTGGACCTGGAGGGGGACATGTACCTGGGTGGGCTGCCGGAGAACCGGGCTGGCCTCATCCTCCCCACCGAGCTCTGGACTGCCATGCTCAACTACGGCTACGTGGGCTGCATCCGCGACCTGTTCATCGATGGGCGCAGCAAGAATATCCGGCAGCTGGCGGAGATGCAGAACGCGGCAGGTGTCAAGTCCTCCTGTTCACGGATGAGCGCTAAGCAGTGTGACAGCTACCCCTGCAAGAACAACGCTGTGTGCAAGGATGGCTGGAACCGCTTCATCTGCGACTGCACGGGCACCGGCTACTGGGGGAGAACCTGCGAAAGGGGTGAGTGACCCTTGGCGGTGGCTTGCTGGGCCTGATAGGGTGACGTACCGTGCTTGTGTCCCTGGATAGATCCTGCTTGCTTGCTTCTGACGACCAGAGTGTCCCTGGGTTCCCTGGGTTCCAGATTAGACCCTTTCTAGTTCCACAGGCTTGGCTGTGTTGGAGTGGAGATGGGTCGTGGTAAGGGAAATGTTAGAATAAATATTTCCAAGATGATCATACTTTTTTGGTTAAACATTAGGCATCCTCTATTTAGAACTGACGGATACTTCCCTGTTGGGTTTTCAGATGAGCTAGCCAACTGGCTGTTTTGTTTATTCATTTAACTCACTTATTCATGCTTTTTGGTGCTTTCTACAGGCTAGCTCTTGGGTTAGGCATTAGAAATACACCATTGAACAAGGTAGACCAAACCCTGTTCTCACTGAGTTGCTGCCTAGTGAAATATTTGGGCATTAAATAATCACAAATAGGGTAAGTTTTATAAGAAGCAGTGTGATATATTGATTAAAAACAAGAACTCCTGGGCCAGACTGGGTGAGAATCTGACTCTCATGGAGGGATGTGAAGTTTATCAAGATAGTATTTTTGGGACTTGATTTCCTCATCTGTAAAATAAGGATAACCAGGTACCTACAAGGTATTTGTGATGATTAAGTGAAATTAAGAGGTTCCTGGACAATGAAAAACATTTAATAAATATTAGTGAAGGTTATAGTCATAATTATTATTATCAATATCATTAGAGGGAATATAGAAGTTAAGGAGGCTTTTGCAATGGGACCCAACGTACTTTAGAGGTTCATAGAAACTTTCTTCAAGGAAGAAATATAAGTTGAGACTTGAAATATAAGTGGGAGTTAGCCTGACAAAGAGGTTGAAAGAAGGCAGGCAAATGTCTCAGGAAAACAGCATGTACCAGGGACAGGAATAAGAGACCATCGCACAACTGAGGGATAGATCTAAATTCACAGTGGATAGAGGTGGCTGAAAAGATGGGGACCAAACAGTGGGGGCTAATCCTTTAGAAGAGGCCAGAATGCTGCAAGAGGCCCCTTTCCATTTACTCCTTTAGCATCTTACATTTGCACTAAATTTGCAGGTTAGGTAAATGTACAGGGATAAAGGTAAGAAGAGACAACATGGAGAGACAAGGAGGTTCTGGTCTATAGGCTTGCCAATATGCAGCTTAAGTTTATTCTTTTATATGCCAAGCATACAGAATCAAGCTGGCTGTCCATCAGTTCCCAACCTATTTTATATAAGAGGATAATTTACATAGTTATCAAGTGTTTGCTGCGACCTTAGCTCTAGGGCTTTGAGGGTACTGCATCTGTAATAGACATAGTTCCTGCTCTCAAGAAGCTTATCATTTATTCAGATGAGGAGCTGAGGCCTCAACACAGAAACAATAATAAAATGATACCAAGCAGCAGCATGGACTCTGTTGGTGAACTGGACTAGAAGGACATGGAGATTCAGAGAAGAGAAGAGGGATTGGCAGGGTATTTATCCCTAAAGACTACCAGTGGCCAGGATTGTCCAATCACCAGAAGTCTGGTGATGAGGAAGAATCCTGGAAGAAGCCTGGAACAGAAGCTGAATGACCAGTTAAAGATGTTTCCAAGGAGGGATTTTCATGAGGTCAACTGTATTACTAGGTAAAGGATGTTTCAAGAGAAAAGTACACCTCCCTTTACAACTGGATCAAAAACAGGACACAGGGAATTGGGGTGAAAGAAGAAGAGAGAGCTTTCTTGGAGCTTATGGGATTTAAATTCAGATTCACTGAATTTTCAAAGCAGCAATGACGAGAACATGAGCTAATAAGTAAGATGACGAGGCAGCCATCTGGAACAGAAGTAAGCCATATGGGGCTGGTCAGTCCATCAAGCTCCTGGACTCTTTCCAAATCTCTCTCTAGGGTGCTGGTTTAAGTGGATAGAAAGGTCATTTGATCTCTGAGATGCAAGAGGCAGGGTGTTGCACATCTTCTACCATCTACGAAGTGATAGAAAAACCAAAGGTCACTTCAGGCATCTCACTTCTTCCTCTTGGACCTCTTCCCAATTCAAGGGCCTTGTGGTTGCCGAAGACAGGCATCAGTGACTATACCCAGCTGTGCAAGGTGTCTGAGCTCACCTATTTCAAGGGCAAATCAATGGGAGTTGGTCCAAGATTTGCCAAGTACAGTGAAAGTCACTGCACCTTTTACATTGTCACTTCTGACTAGTCATTAAAGGGCAGCTGATTGGGGATATATGAAGGACAATTATTCCTGGTACAGTGCAGCCAAGAGTCATCCATTCTGGCCAGATGAGAAGGAGGCTAGCAAATTTAAGACATTTGATCTATAGATCACTCAAATCCCAGATGGTTCAACTGATTGTTTTGTTCACCCACTAATTGTTTTTTGGCCCTGTATTGTTCCTGACACCATGTTCAGAATGAATCAGTGGAGTGTAAAAATGATAGGACTCCACTGTGCTAGCAAAGCAAATACAGCTTCCCAATGACATTGTCCTTCTTTATGGAAGCTGATTCCTCAGTGGAGATGCTTCTGAGTATCTTTTATTCATTTTCATACATGCAGCAGACATTTACTGAAACTCTAGTATATTCCAGGCACTGTATTAGATGCTGGGAATGCAAAGAAATTGACATAACCCCTAATTTTGATCAAGGGGTGTATAGTCCTTCGAGGGAAACAAAGGGAAATGTGGGAGATGTGCTCGTGTGTGGTGGATGTTGTGCTAGATGTCTGTAGGAGGGCAGTTGGGCAAACAGCTGGGAGAGGCTGTGTCTACATGAGAGTGAAGGTTGGGAAAAGGAGACCTGAGATCTCTTGGATTTTCTTGTCTATTTCTAACAAACCTATGGCCTCTCTCTATCTTTGACCCTCAGTATCAGCTATAGGTATTTCAGAAGAGTGCTGAAGGAAAAGTGTTGACTTTCTTTATAAAGGAGCGCGATCACCTTTGCATCAAGGAATGCTGCCCCACCCACCATAACCTCATCAGCCTGGTCTTTTGGTTTACAGTTCTCTCTAATTTCCTAGAAGCATTAACACTAAGCCTAGAATTGGTCATTTGCATGAAGTGTGATGGGAGTAAGACAATTCCTGCAGCAGTGTGACCTATCCAGCCCAGACCCTATATTTGGGTTTCATAGTAGGGTCAGTCCCTTGGTATTGCTGGCCTCACAACAGGAACAGTAGTATTAGAAAGAAGCACTTGCTTATGGAAAATGGATAAAGCATAGGTGGGATGCTGAAAACTGATATCCAGAGAAAAAGCAGAGTTGGCAATGGCCCAGGTCAGACACTAAATTAGCATAGCCCAAGATCTCAAGCAAGTGAGCAAGTAGATCAGTCTAAGCGACAGCTTCCTTAGCAGGTCGAAATGTCAGCCCAAGACAAGGGAATGAGGCAAGGGAACCAGGAAATATATGACTCTATGAGGCTAAGGTTAATTTGCATGAATATCTTTCTCTTGTAGTATAAATGGGTGACTCTTGCTTGTTCCTGCACAAGAGTGATTCTACTGCCTGTGAAGATGAGCGGCCCTAAATCTCTAAATCTCGGCTGTAACAATTGGCTTGGTGTTATATTTAAATTTTTTCAGCATGATATGATACTATTCTAAGATGATGTAGATATGTCTACCCATCCTAGTTTTTCTGCTGTAGCTCTTTTGGTTTGTTATTCATAGTGAAGTGGGAGACATCTCCATGACCTAAAAAGCAAAGGCCTGTTTTAACTACTTATGCCAGTCAGTTTGGTTGGAATGCTTTAATCTTCTGAAAGACCACCTGCCATCCTGTGAAGTCCTGTTGTACAGATGAATCCTTCCAGCTTGTCTGCCTTAAGAATATACGATTAACTGACCTGAGACAGTGTAGGCATCTTCTCCTTGTCAGCATAGCCAAACTGTTTAGTTCAGATGGTGGGAGTCGAGTATCAATAGACAAAACTATGGATCTGATTTGCTTGTGGACCATTGAGCTTCAAATTTGAAGCTGCTGCAGGTTCTACCTTCTGGAAGCCTGGATGGCTTTTTCTGAATGTATGCCATCATTTATTTAGCAAGAAAGAAAACAGGGCTCAGCAAGTCCATCCCTATGACAAGAGAAATAATCTACGGCCCAGTGCTTAGAGTGAGGATGGCCTAATGGTTAGCTCGTGGATTTTAGAGTCAGTTAGACCTGGGTTCCTGTGTTGGCTCTGTCACTGACTAGCTAGGTGATGTACAACAACTTTCTCTCTTCATACTCTTAAGCCTCAGTTTCCTTATCTGTCAAATGGGGACAGTACTATTTTCCAGGTAAGGTTTCTCTTGGTTGCAAGCTGCAGAATGGACGATGATTAACAGAGTCAAGGAAGAGGATTTCCTGCATGATTCCCTAGAGAGGGATCAGTCAAATGAAGAGCCCACTAACTACATCTTAAAAAGGGAAGCAGAGCACTTCTGGGGATCCCAAGGCATTGTGACTGAAGTGATTTATCTCTCCTAACCTCCAAGTTCTGGATTTTTCCATTCGGAGTTTACATTTTCTGAAAAGGGAACCTGATGGGCCCAGTTTGGTTCATTTGTCTGACCTTCCACCAGTCAGCTCTGTCTAGGTGGGAGATATATATGTGTATATACATATTTCCCAGAGAGGTACAAAAGAAATGCCTTACCCCAAATTGTGAGGGAACTGACAGACCAAGTAAGGACTTGAACAGGTCCAGCCTGGAGAGTAAATGAGTCTTACTAAGGGGTTTCTTATGGAGTGGTGGACAGACAGTTAACTCTACTGAAGTTGCCACCCCCCAACCTGTCTGGCTGGCTTTTATCAGGGAAGCGGAAAGGGGCTACATGCAGTGGAGCATGTAAGCACAGAGCTGCTGCTCTTACCTTGAGTTTTGATGGACTCATAAACATCCCTGCACTGCTTGGCTCTCCAGCCTCCAGGGTGAGGTGAGGGAGTAACCCCCTCCCCTTCCCTGGGAATGCAGCCCAGCAGTTTGTCATTTAAAATGGCTACTTTAATCAAATTGGCTTTACTTTAGTCAGGTTTCAATCATCTATACTACAATATATAAAATCTTACTGAATGATTTTCTTAGTGCTCTTTCATAGCTGAGCTTGGGGTACCCTGACCCCGAGTTAAAGTTAGTATCACTTTAACTTGGAGTAGCTGCAGAATGGTTAAAATTCATGATTCCTGGCTCTTAAACCATCATACTTTCCATGATGCTGAGCAGCCTTCCCATCTTGTGAGATAGTAAAATCACTGCAGGAAAAACAGTGCATTATGTTGCCCCACAGTCTCTAGCCCTGTGTTGTATACATACAAGGTAGTTATTAAGGGTTGGAAGGCCCCAGTCCTCTGTCCTGGTCTCCTCTTGGTCCTCATAGTCTCTCTGATGTCCTCATCTGTTCCCAAGGTGGCAAAGGTCATCTATATGTCAGTGACTCCCAAATCAGGATCTCTAGCCTGGCACTCTCTCTGGAATCCCAGATTTCTATATCCAGTTGCATACTTGACATCTCCATTTGGATATTGGATAGGTATCTTAATCATGACATTGAAAGCCATTGAGTTCCTCCTCCCTGCCTTAGATTTTTTGACTTTTAGTTTTTCCCATCTCAGTGAATGGCATCACAATTATCCTTGGCATGTTCCTTGATTTTTCTCCCACCTCACCCATTCTTTCTCAGCAGGTTCCTCATCTTAACCCACCTTGCATCTGTCCCCTTCTCTCCCTCTGCACCACCACTGATGTCTTCTTTGGACAATGAGACAGCATGTCATCTGATTATGAAAAGTTCAAATTCATTTTGTGCCTTCTATAGAGGATTAAAGTTAGATTATTAAAATGTCTACATATTCAACACATTCCTACCTCAAGTAGCTTTAATTTCAGTGGACTTTGGTCCTCCAAATTATAGGAAATCTATGATACATCTTTGGATTAACCTCAGCATTCACAGAGCCATTCCATAAATAGGTGTCTATCTCCTTTCTTTACCAAACTTGGAGAATTGAATTGTGAAGATAGAAATTTGTGGAAGACATTGTTTCAGCTCTTCACTAGTTCACAGTCTAGTGGAGGGGTCATCTGAAAATTGTAATGCAGTCTATCAAGGACACCAATTTAGGGAATAATCATAGGAAAGAAAGCAAAATATGTCCAACATGATAAAGCACTTTATAACTGGTTCTGGACCCACTGGGGTCTGCTCAGACTGACTAAGTGGTGTGTGAACAAAAGTCAAGGTCAAATATAATAATGTGGGTTGCTTTCACTGGTTCCAGTACCACTGAAGATTTGCCCCCATTCCCTAGGGGTACCCAGGTCCTTTATTTAGATACATGACCTTGAGTTTCTTACTTGGATACTCTGGCCTCTCTGTTCTGCAACAATAAAATGAAGCAATTGCCTTTCCTGCTGTCTCAGGGCCCTTTCAGTTCTAAAACTCTGTGCTTCTCAAATGTCATCAGCTTGGCAATGCCTTCCCTTATCCCAAGTAGAGGGGTAAAGGTGAGTGAGGAGTATGAGTCCTTGTTCTGGGCAGTCTGCAGAACTGTCTGGGCTAGGAAGCTGGGTTTAGTTATATCAGCACTGCAGTGGAGTATCGCCTCTGATTCACTTATGTAAGAAAATGAGCATGTTGCTGTACTGAGAATACTTCAGGCTCATAATACACAAGTATTAATTGGTAGATCAATGAATAGAACCTTGGATTTCTTAAGAGCTTTAAAAGCCTATCTTCCTTTCAATCCATTGTTTGCCCCTTTTGGTGGGTAATTGACATGTATCAGATAAAGGGGCTTCTCAAGAAATATTCAGTTCATCATCATCAACCAGCATATCCCTATTTTTTCTTATCCTTTGGTGCTTAAGTCATGTGACAGCTGCTAAGAGCTGCATCACACCTGCTATTGATTGTGGTTCTGTAAAATACAGGGATATGGTGGCCATTTATATTGCCATTGTGTACCTTTATTTACTGCCTTTGCTAAAAGCTGCTTAACTTCCAACAGACATCTGCCCGTTATGGATGCAATAAATTGAGAAGCGGTTAAATTAATGAGAAACAAGTGCTTCATAATATAACACAAGGGGATTGTCATAGTCTTTTCTAGTGTGTCTGGCTTCATGTGTCTTTTTACAGATGAATCCTTTCTTGCTCCAGTCTGGATTAAGAGGAAAGGAAAGTTAAGAGATCTGCTATTTATTGAATGAAATTATATGCCTGTTCTTTATTAAGTTCTTAACACACACTGTCCCACTTAACCCTCACATCTACTCTGCAAGCTGCATATTATGATCCTCATTTCTAGATGAAGAAATTAAGGACCGATTTCATTCATTCCAAAGCACCTAGTAGGCACTGTGTGTCAGAGGCTGTGCTGAACCTTCAGGATGCAAAAACATTGACTTTTTTTGAAGCTCCTCATAAGTATGTCAATATGTTCTGATATCCAGGGCAAGTGGGACATAAATGTAGGGAGAAATCTCATGGACAACATCACAAATTGGGTGACCTTAGAGCTGAGAATTGGTGGAGTAACAGGAATCTCCTGGGTAGACTGGGCAATGTAAAAGCATCTGGGCAGAAGAAGCAGACATGCAAAGGTGACTTTGGTAAACAGGATGTTTTCCTTAAGGATGGAGTCTAAGACTTGAGGAGTGAGGAGAAAGAACTTGAGGGAATATTTTAAAAGGTGTGGCTGGGGGGACAGCAGGGCCAGTTGTGAAGCACCGTGCTTGTTCTCCCAACAGGTTTGGACTTTGTCTTCTAGGAGGCATGCCATTTTCAACAATGGGCTAACAAGTTCAGATCTCTGCAGCAGAAGATGGATAGGGTGTGGGAGACAGGAGACCAGCAGGTCACTGTGCATCAGTTCAGTTTGCCTTTGCATCAATTTGGAAATGAGAAACAAGAGCCCTGGGGTGGGGAGAATGAGGGTCGAGATTAGGAGACTGGGGAAACATCCAATTGATACTTAAGGGGCAATGGCAATAGGATTTAAAATGAATTGTATACAACTGAAGAGTGGCCAAGACTCGATTAGAACCAGGGTCTGGCCATTGAAGCCCATTGTTTCTTCCCTGTACTGCTCAGCAATCTCGAATCAGTGGGAGAATCTTGGGAGGAGTGAGGAAACAAAGAAGGAGGTATAGCTAGGAGTCACCTACACAGGCTGTTGCTACTCTAAACAGATGTGACATACCCTCTCTCTCTGCCTCAGTTTCCATGTTTGCCTCTGAGAATATCAGCAATGGCTGCTTCATGAGCTTGTTGGGAGCCTCTGTTATAGAGTCACAGCGTATGATGTGCCCACATAGACAGTTAGCCAACATGCCCCTTTTTGAATCTAGAATTCAGCAATTCAAGAATGAAAAATCCTCTGGCTGGTATTTTTATTCCATTTTTTTTCTTGTGTTGTAGAAATGACCTAGCTCTGGCTTCTATGTTTAAGCATATGAAATAGGCTAGAATTTAAAGGTGGGAAGGAAGGTTGCACCAGAAGAGAAAATACCAAAGCAAGCTTTTCTCTACACTTCAAATGGTTTGTATTTGGAATCAAGACATGACTAGTGTAATCCCAAGATTTTTAAGAATTATGTCAAAATGCTAATGTTACTGAGATTATCTCAAGTAAGCTTTGGCATACATTTGGGGAAAAATAAATTGTAACTTTTTTGTGTTGTGAAAGTGACTCTATTTGAGATTAAGCTAAAAGAGTCTTTCCTTGGAGATAGAAAAGTGAGATTTTTAATTTCTCCATATTCCAGTCTCTTATTAGAACTTTACAGTGACATCTAATACCAAGGACTGTGTAAGTGTATGTGCATGTGTGTAGAGTGCATGTGTATAGTTTCCCTCTACTTTCTGAGATGTTTTTCTGTTATCAAGGGTTCCATTTTATTCCAATCTGGAACTATTAAGGGAAAGAAATAACAGACGTGTAATAATCATGAATGGAAGGCCCAAACTTAAAATCTAAACTGGATTGACCCAAAGAAAACGAGAGTATAAATGGTATGAAATTACTCATCTTGACAGAGTCTCAAATATTACCTAGAACTACTACCACCCCCAATTCTAGGTGAGGAAAGTGAAAACTGCAGGTAGAAAATGAGTTTCCAAAAAAATAGGGTCTAATATTCTCAACCCCTCATTTTGGTTCTCTTATAGTTAGATTTTTTCAAAGAAATATGCACATATAGTATCTGTGCATACTGTGTGAAGATACATGTTTGTGTCCCTGCGGCCTACTAAGCAGTAGAATCATGGCATTGTAGCAAAGGCATTTGGTCCATCTCCAATAATTCATTCATGGTACATTTCATTTGAAACGTCAGCAACTGATTTAAGAGAAGAAACAGGAAGGGAAAAGATATGTGTACATTTGTCCTCTCTTTCTTTCATCAGCCCGTCTTACTCCATGAATGACAAATAAACCCACCCCAACAGACAGGATTTTGAAGTGACAAGTGCATCTGGGGCTTGGGGCCAGAAACCCTGGGTGTGAGTGGCCCTTTAAAGGCACCCTTCTGTGGGCTGTTGGACAGCTATTTCCTTGGCAAGGAGATGCAATCTTTCTTGGAGAAGATCATTTCATGCTTCTTAGCATGTTTAACCTTTATCGCAAGGCATTCTCATCAAAATGACAAACCCCAGCAGAGCCTTCTGAGAGGCCAGTAAATCAGAAACCTTGTGAAATCTGTGGGATTAGCATGCTTCCCCCTCTGCGTTACCCCAGGGAATAAAAGGCCAGTGCCTTTCAGATTTCAGTCTTCTCTGTAGACCCCTTTCCTGGAGCTTCCTGCTGTGGCCCACTGGTATTTGAATATTGTTTGCATATGGTTGCCCCTGGCCCCATACTAACACCAGCTGAGGCCAGCAGGTTCTTCATCTCCATCGGCAATATTGTAAGGGAAAGCTCAATGCTCTGATGTTTGCCTCATTGAATTCTCTCCGTCCCTGAAGTCTTCCTTTCTGGGGGTGAAGATAGGGGCTGGCTCTTAATAACTCTTTCATATCGCCTTTCCACATGTGGTGTGGCATGCTGTTTATGTCCGGGACCTCATCTCCAGCGGGCTGTCCCTGCTCCCCTTCTCCCGTTTCCTCAGTCGATAATGAAACTTCTTTCACATGTAGCCTAACCTCTGCAGCCACTGTGGAAATCTACAAAGTTGAGTCGAGTCAAGTCTCTTTTGAGAGCCTAAGTGGAAGGGGAAAAGATTGATGAGTAGAAATCCAGGTAATAAAAACACTTACCAGGGATTGGGGAGGGTGAGGGGGGTGATTTTTTTTATATCAGAATTTACAGATCCATATTTACAGTTGGAAAGGACCTCCGAGGTTTTTGAGTCCAACCCTATGTCTGATGCATGAACACCCTTGACAAAATCCCCAAAATATTGTATGGACTCTATGGGAACATTTACTGCTCTGTTTGCTGTACTGTGAATAGCTTCCTTAATCATTGCAACAACTGTATAAGATCGGTGCTATTTTCATTCTCAACTTACCTCTGAGAAATTAAGTTAGATGACTTGCTCAGGGTCACCTAGTTTTTCTGGGCTATCCATTCCTGAGCCCATTTTTCTATGATGAATATATTCTCCTGTTCCCAGTGATAAGGGAGCCCATCTCTTCAAGAAGAGCTATTTCATTTTGAATAGCAATAAATATTCGAAAAATCTCCCACTTACCATGAGCTGAAAATTTGAACTTAATTTCAGTAGATCCCAGCTCTATTCTTCTAATATTGCTCTTTTGATCTTGGGTCAGGCTTTGGAAACTACACAGGATTTATTCACCCAGTCAGCATTTACCTGGTACTTACTATGGTAGTTAGGAGACCTACGATATGTAGAACTGACCAAACCTAAACCCTCTTCTACAGTAAACCTCCAGTTATTTAAAGAGGACTCTCATTTTTCCACTGAAATACTGTCAGGCATTCTCAGGCTAAATCACTACTTTCTTGAACCCGTCCTCACCTGCTGTCATTTTGAGTTCCTTCATAATCCAGAAGTCACTGAAGGGACCGGAGGAAGGGGAGGAGGGGCTGAGCATTCCCTGAACAGAAGACCGGCTTCCCAGTACAAGGGAACTTTGTGAGTGAAGCAGCCTTTGCCCCTCAAGCAGCAGGCATGCATTGTTCATTCAGTACCCCATGTGATTATTGGACACTGTGGCATCATACAGACTGTGGGTTTGTGTGGCCAGTTGGATTCACTCGTATGTTTATGAGGGGGTGAATGCTTTTGCTAGTTTCTTACCCTGAAAAATAAAATGTCTTTGGCCGACAATACGCAGCATCACATTTATTGCCAGTCGTATTTCTCAAAATAGTCCTAGACTGAGTGGGTTAAATCACATATTTCAAAATCAAGACTAAATCTGTCTTTGGCCGTAGGAGCATTGCAGGGTATCAGCTGACACGGAAACCATGGTTTTGCCAAGTATTAGCTGATACAGAATCACAAATGCTAGACCTGGGCAGAAACCTTAAAAGTGATCTATTCCAGCGCTGATAATTTACGAAGGAAGAGCTGAGGTTCAGAGTGTCACATAAGCTGTCCAAAATCATACAGTCAGCCCTGGGAGGGACTCCTACCTCAGTATTTTGAATCCTGGGCCAGTGTTCTCATCCTGAAGCATGTGTGGAGGCGCTTTAGCTTTGTGCCTCTGGGCTGGTCCTCCTGCATAGCTGACAGCAGAATGCGTATGTAGTGCAACTGAGAACCTTTCTGCACAAGCTCAGTGGGTCCTGGTGATTTTTAAACGTGTAATGGCCCCTTTATTTATTGCAAATAGGCTAGGCAATTAATTCACAGTTAGCAACTTATGGCCTGGAAAATCTCATTACCCAAACCTTACATTATCGACACATCTGTTTAAAAAGAGATGTTTAAAGAAGTGGTTTGCATATCCAGATTCCTGATCATCACCAGGAAGGGAGGAACCACTGAAAGGCAACTTCGGAGGGAGTGTGGGGTTGTCATAGCCCCTGAAATTCACATCTAAGGGATAAAGAGAGGGAATTCACACTTATTGAATACCTACTATGTGTCAGGTATAATTTGGTGCCTGAGATGTGGAGCTTTGGAGTCATACAGAGCTAGATATAAATCCCAATTCTATCACCAATTACTGTGTGACCTTGGGTGTGTTTTTAATCTCTCTGAGTCTCTGTATCCTGATTTATAAAACAAGCTTATTTGGGATTGTTGTGAGGCTTAAACAAAGTGAGTATATAAAAATTTTGCCCAGAACCTGTGACTTTAAAGGGGTTCAATACATGGAGATGTATGTATCATTAAATTCTCTCATTTAAATTTTAGAACAAGCTTAAAAGCATGTGGTGTCATTCATATTTTTAAAATAATTAAACCAAGGCTCAGAAAGATCATATATCTTGTCATAGTTGTAAATGCTAGAAGTGGAACTTTTTTTAACCCATTCAGTTGGATTTTCTATTATATTTTGCCATTCTGTAAAATGGGAGGTCTTGGAAGTGGAAATCAGATACTTAGGAGAAGAAAAGAGCCATGGGAAATAGAAGGGGCCTTTTTTGTTTATCTTCCAACCCCGCGTATTCTCTGTTTTGAGACTTTCATGGGGTGAACCTAAGGAATAAGTGGACATGGAAGCTACTCATCTGGAGTAAATTCACAGTCTTCCCCATCCTCTTGCCCACATTCCTGGCTCCTGTGTAAAGAGGAGGAACTCAAGGTTCTAGGGGCTGGTCCAGCAAAGCATGAAATGGGTATAGCTTGGGACTCAGAAGACAAAGTTTGCCTAATCACAATTTAGGGCTACCATGTACCCTAACTCACACCTGAGTCCCCATGTCCATACATACACACACACATTCTTCAGCTCTAAAACTGGACCTCCCTAAATTTTGTTTTGCTTGTCTGTCTCCTGCACCAGACTGTGAGGCATCAAGCATGTATCAAGCATCCCAGTGCCAAGGACAGAAAAGGAGCTCAACTGGTGTTGGGGGCCTGTGTGCGGAAACGAAAAGATGATAGAAAGCCTAAATGAATGGGATTAACTCTAAGATTTGCTATACTGAAGTTACAATTCTGGTTTATACATGACAAATTTGGAGAAACTTGTGCCTGAACACCCCTCCTCGCCACCCTATGAGACACACACAGGTGGGCAGAAGTGGGGATGTGCCTCGAGGAGAATCATCTTGGAGCTCCCCAAGGCTGGGACCTAGCCTGCTGACCCTTAAGCAGGCTTACGCATCCAGGGCTGTCCTTGGTGAGAGGAGCCCCTAGTGGGTGATACCCTTTTCTCCCTCTTTACTCTAGTCCCTCCACTGACCCTCTTACTTTTCCCTTCTCCTCTTCTTTATCTCCTCTCTTCCTTATTGTTTCTTCTCTTTGCTGTCCATCTTTTAGGCTTGATACAGCAATACTGTCTACTTCCCTCCCAGAGGGATGACATTAGCTCTTGTTTATTCACAATGATTGGCCTGGGGGCTGCCATACAGTGTGGGCTGCCAAAAGCTACAAGGGCTGCCTTGATAAGTGGCAGCCTGTAAATGGGAAGGACAGGCCCCCAGGCCTCTGCGAGCACATTGTCTAGTCTGGAAGCCATCTCCTTTTGAAATATGATGACTGAGAATGGTCTTGGCAATAGGGAGCATGACTCTGTAAAACCAGGTGGCTAAACATTACGTTGGGAATGCAGAGCATTCTAGGCGGCAATAAGAGTCCCTCTCTGCCGCGTGCTGGGTCTGCCCCTTGGGCTTTTTGTGAATGGAGATTGATTCGTGATGGTGTAGGAATATGTTTCAGGATAAAGCTGAACGAAATTGTTTCTTTGTAGATTTTCTTTTCCCCTTTCTCTCTCCCTTTAATTTTCTCACTTATTCCTCACCTTCCTTCTTCTCTTGCCTACAGACCCTTCAAAGCACATTTTGTTTCTTTCCTATGTGAAGAGCATGTTTGACCCACCCCGTTTCTTTTCACTACAGAGTGGCATTCCTGGGGGCTTTGATGGAGCAATTGATGTAATGAATCTGGACTTCGGTAGGACTGTTATTCTGTCTTCATAAAATGCTACTCAGTGAGCTAATATCTAGATTATAGTTCTGTTAGGAGTGTTTACCTCTGTTGGGAAGAAGCCTCATAAAGAACTGTTATCAGAGGATTATTGCCAACATTGTAGGTCATGGATCTCCATTTTAAAAATTAAGCATTGATTTTTTTTTATGATTACAAAAGCAGTATGTTTTCATCCTAGAAACTTTGAAATATATGGAAATTTATTAATTCAACTTTTATTTAGCTAGTATTAATTGAGCACCTGCTTCATGGCAGGTACTTTTTAAAAGTTAAAATTGAGCATAGTTATACCATAGGTAGTCATTGTTAATCTATGGGTATGTTTTTTCTACTTTTGGGCAATGTATATACAAAAATACATTTTGTTGTCTTTATAAAAGTAATCTTCTATCCTGATTTATTTTCAGTTCAAATTATGTCTTAATTTCAATTATGTCATATTTCTAATTATGCTATATTTCCAATTTAGCTTTATATCATAACATGTGTCTCAAATCATAATGAAAATTTTCAAAAACATGATTTTTAATGACTTTGCAGTAGCTGTATTTCCCAGCTATTGTCTCAATATTGTTTTTAAGAACACTCCAAAGCTAAATGACTTATAACAAGTGGCATTTACATTTTATCCACTTACAGTGGATCGATTGGGGTGGCTAAACTCCAGGCTGTGAAATGACCGGACATAGTTGCAGGTTCCTGAAATTAGATTAGAGTTTCTTCTATGGTCTCCCCATTCTCCTTGGCCCAGAAGCTATACAGGGAACATTCTTCTCTAGGCCGATGGCGGGAGTGCAAGAGGGAACATGGAACCATCTAGCACCCCCTGAGACCTTAGTCTGCATCTGGCACATTGTCATTTCTATACACATTCCCTCAGTCAAAGCAAGTCATGTGTCCAAGTCCAACATGGAATAGGTCGATACACTACACACACTCCAGTGGACGGTACGGCAACTTGATGGGGAAAGGGCATGGATGTGTAATACTAACACAAGGAAGGTGTGAAGAATTAGGGACAAAGATTCAGTCTACCAGAGTAGACTCTCTGATTTCTTGTTATCACAAATTAACGATAGGTTGATAAAAAAAAAGCTAGTTTTTGATCCTTGCTGTTAGCCTCTAATATGCCCACATGTTGGTGAGATAGATATATATCATGAGAGTTCTTTCCCAACCACATGGGTTTCAGAGGATATTGGAGCCTTCTTCCACTAGATCCATTTTTCTTGTACCTGTCTACTTTGTACTTTTAATATACCCTCCTATTGATACTTTAACTCATTGCATCTCTAGGAATTTGATACTATGCTTCACAGATTATCTCCTAGACCAGATAAGACCCTACCTCTGATTTTAATGCACAGAATATTTATGATCATTATTGTGGAAGGGCTTAAAGAAAGGAAGTAGAGGGTAGACCTAGCAGGATAGTTCCAGGAGATTATCAGCTTTAGAACATAGAGGTGAGGCAGAAGGATTTAATACCTGGTTTGAAGGTGGTTCCAAAAAACATAATGGAGGGAAGCCATGCAAAGCCAAGTCTAGACCCTTGAGTTCTCCAGCAGTAGTAAGGAATGACTAAATCCTGTGTGTGTGTGTGTGTATTTTAATCAGAATCACTGAATTCCATTCTTGCAATCTTTATATCTCAAATTCTTTTCCTGCTTCAGGCTCTAAAAGGGCTCAGGGGAATGTGTTCTGCTTAGGGTTCTGATATCCAGGCTGTGATTTTTGGTACTTCTCTATTCTTAGAGCTTGGGGTCCTGCTTCTTTACTGATGGACCTCTTCATTTTCTTTTATATCTGTACCTCTGCTTTTAGTTAGTGTTTACTTTTTGAAATGCATATGCTATCTTCTCAGTTAGATAACATGTTCTAGGAAGGCCAGGACCATGTGTTGTCCATTGCTCAGTACCTGGCTTATGGAACCTGCTCAACACATATTTGTTGATGGTGACAGGTTCAGGGCACAGGGACTCTTGATCTTTTCATCCGAAGACTTGACAAACCTACTTTTCACCCAGATAGCCTCCTTCCCATGCAGACTGCCTTGCTCAAGGCTTACGTTTCATGCCTTACAGCCCAAACTCCCTTGTACGAAGTTCAGTTTGTGTATTCATTTCTAGGATACTTTTTTAAGGAAGGAACGTGATCATCCAATGTCAGAGCATCAGTCAGTGCTGGAAGAGACAATTTAGAGTGGTAGAAGTAACAAAGAGGCTGAAGAAATTGGTGAGGCTTAATAACTTATATTCTCTCCCAAAGAGAAAGGTTTCCTGATCAGGATTTTGCAAGGAGCTTTCTGCCATAAGTCAACTATATTGCATTAAGATGCTGTGAGTGTGAGGGAAAGGAGACATTGATTTAGGGGTTGGTGAAAGGGATATTGTGTGAGAGTAAAGCTGATGTTATAGAATGTTAGCAGAAAGCAATCTATTGCCACTGTGGTTTACTACCATTCAGCAAGTATTGACCGAGACCCTATCATACAATAGCCACGATGATAAGAACAAAGGACACAAAAGGTGAAAGATGTCTACAGTCTTCAGGGGACTCAAGGTCACCCTACGGATAATTGTTGGCTGCATCCAGTAAGATGGACTGGATGTGAAGCCCATTCAACTAATGTCTGTTTTGACAGCTGCATGAGTGACCTTGTTTAAGATGCAAGATTGATTGGAAGTGGAAGAGGAGAGCGAAAGAGAATGGGCCTGGACCCCAGTCATATTAGACTCTAATTTCTTGACTACCAGAAACAATGAGTATAGTAAAGTTTTTCTCTAAAGCAGCAGAGGAACTTCTGCTAGATTTAGATCAGGATATTTAGATCAGATGTGAAAATTCCAGGTTAAAAGAGAGCCAAAGAATACATTTCTGCATCTACAAAGATCAGTGAGCCCTCCATCCCCCTGCCCTACCTAACATACACACACACAACCTTTCCTGCTTACTGGTCCCTTTACCTTCTATTCCTTAACTAATAAAATAATCATGGATGTAGATGTGAGATCAAAATAAAGTCATTTTATCCAAAGACTTAACATTTCAAAGATGTATCAAATTATGGGGCAAGAAAGCTCTTGCATATAATACTGTTCTTCACACTGTCTTTTAAAATGATATTCATTTAAATATTAGTGCCCACAATATGCCAGACACCATGCTAGTCCTTGAGGGGTACAGTGGTGGGCAAAAATAGAACCATCTTTGGCCTCATAGAACTTACAGGTCAGTGACAGGATAAAGATACTTAAATAATCACCAACTAAACCTGCAGTTTCAAACTTCGTTAAACTGAGGAAAAATGGAGAGCTAGGCCTAGGTGGGGCATCAGGAGCATCTAGAAGGAATGATGCTTGAGCTGAAATTGAAAGATAAGCAGGCGCTAACCAGGCAAGGATGGATGTCGTCTTCTAGGGAGAAGTGTGCTGCCAAGCCCCAGGTGTGAAAAGAGGTGTGACAAGGACCAGAAGATAGGTCAGGGGGTGGGAGCCCAGGGAGAGGGGTGTGGAGCACTGCCACACAATCCCCTGCTTGTAGAGCAATGTACTAATTTCAAATTTTTCCTAAAGACAATGGCAAGTTGTTAAATAGCTGTAAACAGAGGACTACCATGATTGTGATTTATTTTTTAAAGATCACTTTGTCTGTAGGCTAAATAGTGGATTAGAGGATAGAGAATTGATACCAAAGTACTGTTACTCCTGGAAAGAGTCCATGGTGGACTGAATTTGGACTAAGGTGGTATATGGAAGTGAAGGGAAGTGAGTGAATTTGAGATATATTTAGAAGGCCCTATATTCACAGCACTTGAGATGTCAGAGAATAAGTCAGAATTTAGTAAGGACAGGTTTTTATTCAAAAGGATTATTGCAAAGGAGGAGAAGGGACTACTTCAATAGGGAGAATACTTGACAATAGGTCTGAAAACATCACAAAATTAAACAGAATGGAAAAAAAGGTTTTCCCTTTTTTGGATCAAGTAGGAGGCAAACAGAGATAAGCAGAAACTTTGAGGGAATGCTGGGCAAGCAGGAGGAAATAACCACTGGAGTCCAAAAGGAAAGGGTCTTCCTGATTCCCAGCAGAAACTGCTAAAGGGAACATGTTCCACCTTGTTTTTGTGTGTGATCAGGCTTGGGAGCAAGCAGAATTCAAGTTGAGGGCCCTCTAGGAGTGACAAAAGTTTGATCGAGACAAAGCAGAGGGTCAGAAATGGCAGTTGTGAACCATTAGGTCTAGAGTACTATCCACCGTGACCTAAAACAAGACAGGCAGCAGCTTCTCGGTGGATCGGTGACCCCTCGCACTCCTCTCTCAAGAGAACGGATAGTCAATGTCTTCATTTTCTCTTCGGGATTTGCAGTAGGGGTTGGCAAAGTTTTCTCACTCCCTTGAGTCCATGATAGCAAGAGAGGTCTATCAGATTTGGGAGGGTTGGCTTAAAAGTCAGTTTTCTTGTCCTTTTCTTTTACAGAAGAGGAAACCATAGTCTAGAGAGGCAAGTTGACTTAATGCAAGATGTTACAGCTTGATAGTAGGAAAACTGTGAGCTGAATCCAGGACTTCCACCATCCAGGCTGGGAATGATTCCATCTTACATAGCTGCCTCCCACTCGAGAATTCTTATGACACTTCAGTGTAGCATTTCAGATTCCTCCTAGGGAGCAAATCAAAGTGCTTTTGACTTTCCTTATCTCCTATACACTTACATAGACAGATATTTACTACACACACACACACACACACTCCTTATTCTGAAGGCTTTTCATTCATAAAGTCAGATAATTATAATGTCCTAACTTGATTGTTGCAAGTATTAGATGGTAGATTAGTAATATTAGCCATCATTTTGTTGGGCATATACTCTGTTTCAGGCATTGTGCCAAGTGCTTTACTGACATTATCTCATATAATCCTCATGTCACAACCCAGTGAGGTGAATAGTAATATTAACCCCACTTTCAAGATCTTAGGAGTTCCCAGCTCTAATAATAATAATCACGACGCCATCCAAACATTCATTTATTCATTCATTCACACATTTTTTCATCCACGTTTTATTAAGTACCAACTATGTTCCAGGCATTCTTCTAGATACTAGGAACACAGGGAAAAAACTGACATATCTTTTTGCTCCCATGGAGCTTGCAGTCTTGTGAGGAGGAAAAGAAAAGAGCCGAGTACATTAAAATACAAAAATACAAAATATGCCTGTCAGATAAGTGCCCTGGAGGAAAGTAAAACAGAAAAACAGTGGAAGGGCCAGGGACTTGCTCTGTGTGGTGTGGGGGATCGCCTGGTGAGCCCACTGAAATCACAGTCACAGTTAAACTAATTTGCTTTTTGGTAAAAATCAGCAGTTGGTAGCTTTTCCCTTTTTTCCCTTGATCCCTTACTGCATTGAACATCTGTGATGCTGACAATGCTAGTCACTGGGGATGTCAAGATGAATGTTGCCTTCATCCACTTACCTACCTACTCTGCCACCTACTTAATTCTCAATTTGTTCCACAAAGAATTAAGATACATAAAACAGATAGGAAGTACGCCCATCTTTTAATTCCTGAATCTGCTAGAGTGGTTTGGGATCTGGAAGCTGAACTGCCCATTGGTGCCCAGGGACAAGCACAGTTCCCAAATGCACTGTAGGAAATCGTGATGGAATTGGCAATCTGGCACCTTAGCCTGCACTCCTGAGTGAGCCCTAAAAGTCTGCTCAGCCTGTCTCCTCTTAGGACTGCCCCAGTCTGGGCTCTTTGCAGGCGGCAAGAGTCCTCATTGAGGCTGTACATAGGCCCTCGAGGCGTGGAGCTGTAGCTGTACCCCAGGAGAGCTTTGCCCCCCCCCACCAGCCCCCTGCCTCCCGCCCCAGGCAATGGATGGAAAGAATTTACCAGGGAGCAGTAGAAAAGGGTGTAGGGATGGGAACATTTTCAAGCTAATTTCAGAAATCCAGTCTTAGCTACAAATGACATCTGTGTGTTTAATCACTGAAACTCCATTCAAGAGCAGCATGTGTCCCCTGAGGAGGGGCAACTTTGTCAAACAGTTAAGCTTTTAGAGGCTGCTTAGGGGTCGGTGGGCAGTCTGCGGGGAGAGGGGAGGACGGATCCATTTACAGCAGTGACCCTTGTGTAGTGGGCACCCCCTTCCTACCCAGGGGTTGTTCCCTCACTCCCAGCCTGGATGAGGACGGCAGCTGACGTGAGAGCTCCATCCTGCCCCTTGCCTGCACCTCAAAGACCCCGCCCTCACGGAAGCGCTGTCTCTCCTTGGCTTGCATGTGGAGGCTGCTGCCCATCACTGCAGAGGGGCCAGGAGCACCTGCTAAGAAGTTTTAGGCCGGTGGTCACAAGGCCACCTTTTGTTTGTTGTGCTGGCCTGTTTTAGGGAAAAGCCCTAAACATGGCAAGGGAAGCATCCTGCTTTATTGTTTTCTCCTTCTCTTATGTTTTTTCTGTTTTATAATTTTATTTTTCATTTTAATGCTGTGGGTGGGCTTTTAAACCAGAGCCAGAAGGAAACAGGCATCGAATCAGGAGAATAATGAGAAGGCAGACGGAGGAAGGAGCTGTGAGTAAAGCAAAGTGCCGGGTGGAATCACATCGACTGTGCTGTGCTCATGGGGCTAATGGGCCTGCAGAAGAAATGAGAACATTGCAGCCATAAAGCGAAAGCCCTGTCGACTGTGAATACAGATTAGAATGAAAAGACATGCATTGGGGGCAGCGGTGGAGTGACATGCTAGCTATGCTTTCCTGTCCCTCTTGTCGAGCCTGCTTGCAAACCCCAAGCCCCGACTCCTCCCCGGATCCCATTCACAGTCAGAAATTCTCAATCACAGAGGCTCACTTCTTCCTTTCAAGTCTGGGTTAACACGGGAGGTATCGTTCTTTTTCATAATTTTCTTTCTGCCTCCACCTTTCTTTTCTCTTTCTGCCTCCACTTTTCATTTCTCTGCTTTCCTCCTGTATCGATTTTCTACCAGCCAGAGAAGTGGTAGGAAAATGGAAGAACAGCAGTTTAGACATATAGGGATGCTTTTTTCTTCCATATTAAGAATTTCTGAGCTAGGCAGCCCAGGGCCACTCCCACAGCCGGACAATGCCATTAGGGAATATATTTTTGAAAGTCCGTCATCCATAGCGTGTTGCCTTCATCCTCAGGTTTGTTGCCTGATGGCTGCAGCATGGCTCCTGCACATCCAGCCATCACACCCTCATTCCAGGCTGGAGGAAAGGGGCAGGACAAAGAGCTTTCTCTGAATGAAACTTAAATAGTCCTCCACATTACAGTTCTTATATCTTATGGGCCCACCTGCTCATCCTAAGACCAGTACCTGGGAGGGAATGCAATTCTCTGCCTGGTTTGGACTAATCATGCTTCCACCTTCTTAGAGTGCACTAGGGGGCTACTTTCCCTGAGACAAGGGCTCTCCACCCCTACCTTCACAAAGCAGGTTCTGTTGTCAGGGCAGAGGAAGCAATGGCTGTCAGGTAAGTAAAGCAAATACCTGCCACCTTTCTTCTTGGAGGTCCTTTTGCCCAGCTTTGGTGCCTGGGAGTCTCTTAGTTTGGGCGTGGACATGGGAAGGAGTGTCTGCTTATGCACATATTTTTGAGGTTCTAAAGAAGCCCCAGTTCCTGAAATTCTATGCCATTTGCAAATTCTCAGAGTCCCACCCTAGTCTCTGGACCAGAATTCTAGTTTTAAAAGATTTTCTAGGTTTCCATTTCCAAAAGAAACCACTTGGTTTTATGGCTGTGTTTGAATGGGCCACTGCTCACTTGTTAAACTGACTTGTTTTGTTTGAATGAACATCATGCTATGTGTCAGGGCTTAAAAACCCAGAGTTCCTTATTCTTTTCTCCTAACAGGTTGTGATAAGAGCATTTGTTCCCTGGTCTCTTTTTCTTCCGTAGCATTCCTCAACCCACTGTCTTTCCATCCTCTGTCAACTAGTGGTAGAATTCTAAAAGATACCCAAGTTCACCACCAAGACAAATTTCCCCACTTTTGACATATGGTAGAGCTCTTTAGGTTGCAAGGGATTTTTACAGATATTAACCATTACCCCTACACCACTGCCCTGCGCATCTCTGCATCCTCCACGTGAAGCCCCTGGGAGGAATCCGTTTTAGCACGTAGTCTCCTCCTGGGTAATGAGGGCCAAAGGACAGCCAGCTTCTTCTTTGCACACCAGCTTGCAGGAAGCCCAGAAACAAAAACACACCTCACACCATAGGCCCTCGTGCTCTAGTTAGGTGGTGGTTTTTTCTTTCAAGACTGTACCTTATGTTTTAATATTTTGCCTGGTTATGACATTTTTTTTCTTTTGTTTAGCTCTAAAATTTTAATTCTACAGGTCAAACAAGTCCACCAATTTAAAAGAAAATAACTGTGCAGTGGTCTTTGTTGTCCTCATTTTACATATGGAGATGCAGGGAGTGTGCGGCGGGGGAGGGGGTAGGGGGTTGCTGGAATGGGGGGGATACTGACAGTCTCCGCCAGGTGCCCCCTCTGGCCGATGGGCAAACTGCAGCCTGCAGTGTTGAGGTAGGATGGAAGCTGCGGTCATTTAGCAATGACCATTGTAGGTGTCATGGCAGCAGACAGATGATGCAGTGTTTCCCCGCGGGAAACCCAGGGATCTTTATTTTCCATCCGTACGGAAGAGTTCTGGTGCAGATCTTCTCTTACCTTCTCTTTGCTTCTCTAACCCTCTCTAACAGTAAGTGGGAGGATTTGGTGGAAACAAAGAAGAGAGTGAACCCTTTAGCTCAATGCAAAGGCGTAAGCATTTTATTTGTTTCAGAAGCCAGAGAAGCGAAGAGTGAAAAGCTGACCAGCATTTCAAGGGAGTAATAGAAGTGTCCTGGAATGCTTACCTTGATCTCTACAGAAACGCAGGTTGCCCCTGGGTGTGGTGCAGCCTCTTTGCAACAAGTCGAGTTGTTAGGGGGCTAATTGTTTCCTCATGTTACTCCCTGTGAAAATTACCCTTTTTAGCTGGCTTCCCACTAGAACTGATGGCATCTGGAGATTGTTTACTTCTAAGTCTTCATGTAGAACAGTGCAGGAGTGTCTGAAGGAACAACATTTTTGGATAGACCAAGATGTCATGGGGTGGTGGGCACCGGCCCCGCCCACAAACTTTCTCTGGAATTTGGCTCTGAAGACAGTCAGCAGGCGGTCACACCACAGTCCAATAAGTTGTTACATGCTGGGTTTTCAGCAGTTTCACTATTTGCCCCCTTGAGGTTGCATTAGGCAATAAATAATAAAATGAGGAAATTAAACTGAAAACTATTTCAGAGCTACAGGAGGTAATGACTATAAGAAGGGAATAAGCCATATCACCTGCCTTGTTCAAATAGCTTGTTTTGCTTAAACATTAGTTAAGCAACATTAAATTTAAAGGGGGTTTCTATTAGCTAAAGATACGTTATGTGTGATATAGAGTGATTATTGCAGATTGGACCAGGTTTCCTGTCTGGAGGCAGAGAAAAATCTAGTGATAGCATGGCTGACAGGTTGATTCACCAACTCCTAATGTCCATCAAAAGCAGTATTATGACTTCATGATGAAGGCCTACCTTTAACTGTGTAATACTATTCTTCCATTTTCATGTAATGAGCGTTTACAGGCAAATGAAATTTTAAGCTTCTCTTTATAACAATTTATCACAGGAACTGCTTGCTTGGAGACTCTGAGGATAAGAATACAACTTCTCTTAGCTACAACTCCTTAATTTTCTACTTTTTATGAATAAAACAGTTAAACTTAAAGAACCACCGCCAACCAATTCATTAATTAAAGTCTGATAGTCCTTTTATTATCCATCATAATCACTTCTTTATTTAGACTGAGCTTTATATAGTTTATTGTCTCCATTATTGCCTGAGAAAGGAGGAGAAATCTTACATCATCACACTAATACAGGAGAGTATAATTTTAAAAATCATAGGCTTAATGTCAGAATGGTTTGGATATAAATCTCAGCTTCCTCGTTAACCAGCTTAGGCACCTTTTTAAAATGATTATAGCCTCTTGAAGCCCCAGTTTCTTTTTCTAAAATGTAAGTTATCTATAGATGTGGGAGATGATGATCTTCCCACGGCCTTTCTGCTCTGTGTACTGTTCACGTTGTAGATTTTTTTTGTGTGAATTGGGATAAATCGAGTAAGTAGGGTGGAGTCCTTAAATGTTGATGTTTGTTTAATCTGAAGTCCATCATCAGCCTGTTACTTCTTTGCTGTCCATATAACTTCTTTGACAACATCTTCCTCTTGCATGGGGTCAATGTTTGTCCATCTGGCCGACCTCAAATTTTATTTCTATGGCCAGAATTCCCCATGAGCCCCACCCCCCACACATACCTGACTGCTTACCTGCCATTTCTAACTAGATGTTTCACAGTCAACTCAAAAGAGAATTCTTATCACACATTGAGGCCTCACCACCAGCTATCTGGGAACTGTCCTTAGCTGAATATTATTTAGTAGGCAAAGCATGCTTTACTGAAAGTACAGGGAGGGACTGAAGCAAAAGAGAGAAGACAAGAGCAAGATTGTGATGGACTGTATGCCAAGTGGACAACATTTACCTTCATTCTTAAGGCAGTGGGGTGGGGGGTCTTTGAATGGAAGGGTTCTTAGCAAGTGTGTAATATGGTTAGATTAAAATTTGTTAAGATTGCTTTGAGACCCACTTAGGGGATGGTTTGAAAAGAAATTTACTGAATTTAGGCAAAAAGGAAAGGAAGCTATTGCAGTAATCCAGGCATTAGAAGGGAACACACCATTATGGACAAAGAAACAAAGAAACTGGGTAGGGGGAGCTCTACATAAGCTGGTAAAATTTTCCTTTATAGACAAAGTAATGGATACCCCAGAAGTTTCTCAGTTTGCCCAAGGTGACTCAGCTGGCAGATGGCAAACACCAGGTTGGTATCCTACAGTCTGAGATACAGTTTTGTGGGTTTGCCTTGGAGAAAGAGAATTTCAATTGTCTATGCTTCATACATTTTTATGTAGCAGCTTCCTTGAAAGGGAACAAATCTTAAAGGGCTTTATTTTAGTGATATTATTTCCTCTGTTTTAGAGCTGTAGGTTTTTAGGCTTTAGGAGGAGTGACTTTTCTTATGTCACACAATTAATTAATGGCAAAGTTGTTGTTTAATGCACTCAAATCTTTTAATATCAACTCCCGTACATTTCTCACAGCACCACATTTGAGGTAAGTCCCCTCTCTGGGACAGTTTCTGTTCTCATACACTGCTATGATGGTATAAAGGCCTGCAGTTTGAATAGAAGTTTCACAAAAAGCTATTGAGGCACCAATTAGGAAAGACCAACTAGGGTATGTAGGATATACACAGGATGCCTATCATGATGATTCTTCATGGTTTCTGCCCAGCCAGCAACCTTGCAAAGTCAGAACCCTGATTCTGATCAGCACATCAAGAGTGGCTTCACCTCCCAGGAATGGACTTACATTAGTCAAGCTCCAAGAGACTGATGTATAAGACCATAATATCAGTTCATTAAAGTACAGTTAAGATATAAAATCTCAGATAGACCAAAGCTCTCCTGTCAGTATAACTTGCATTTTATTTCTATATTCTCTTTCTGTAGAGAAGCTAAATTATCATCAGAAAGTTGCTTGGTAAGCTTGGAATCAGAAAAAGGAGGTTCAGGTCACCTTGAGCAGCTTTCTTCATCTGAGATAGCCAATTGTTGCGCTCTACTCATTTCTGCACCTTGTCAGTGGCACCAGAATACTGTGGCTAGTCGAGATGCTGCCTCCTGTGGAGAGAGAGCCCATCAAAACTTGATTCATTGGCTCTCCCTCCACCCCTCCTTTTTCCACTGCTGACAAACTTCTTTCTTGATTGACACATCCTTTCTTTAGATACATTAATACCCTCCATAATATTATCATAAAGTTAATTAGGCTGGGAAGCATTCTATTTCTTTGATTTATTTTGTTCCCGCACTAAGCCTTTTGTATTAATTCAGTTATTTTTTCATAAGATAAAATTATTTCCATTATATCTCTGTTTATCCAGAGCCCTCACTTTTGCTTCCTTGTTCTATAGACTATACCAAGCATGATGCCGGGCAGTCTCGTCTTTCATTGTATATGCCGAAATGTTCAATTTTTCCATCTTTATTCTAGATGTTTAATCTCATACAGAGTGACGGGGCACTTGGTGGCTGTTTTTTTGCATTTCAACATGTGATTCTTTTGCTCAGATTACTATTTTCCAGGAATGCATACGTTAGAGTGAAAAACAGCAATATTTACTTAGTTGGTCGGAACTAGATTCAGGTCATAGTTCCGAGATTTCCTTAACCTCTCTGAACCTTGGTTTCTCTCCTGTAAAGTAAGGATTACTGTAACTGCCTCATGGGGATTGTAAGGCTTAAGCATGCACTAATTCATTTAATATACACAGTAAGAATTATTCCCATTTAAATGTTGGTTTATTCCCACTTACACTAGGAAACTGATTTATGAAAGGTAGATTAA
Organism: Manis javanica; assembly: GCF_040802235.1. Classification (NCBI taxonomy): domain Eukaryota; kingdom Metazoa; phylum Chordata; class Mammalia; order Pholidota; family Manidae; genus Manis; species Manis javanica. Next base: position 23,471,409 of record NC_133163.1, on the reverse strand, counting down.
ATGCATCCTGGAAAAGGAAGGTATTGAGAGGCTATGATTCTGACAGCTCTAACCTGGGCCCTGGCATTTTAGAGAAAATGAAAGGATGCCCAAGCTTAGTAGACTAAAAGATTGCTAATGCCTTCTAATCTATAAGCAGATTTTTGCCCACATTTATAAAGGTTGGTTTCCAGTCAGGCCAGAAATGACATAGGTTAGTAGCATTGTCTCTGTGTCACAGGATTCTCAGAAGACTCAGTCATGTCATGTTGGGTTGGTCTAAGTGAGAATACACAGAGACCTTTATAAATTTCACAAAAGCATGCTCTTTGCCTGGAGCATGTAACTCTGTGTTGACCTTTAGTGAGATAAGTTCTTACAATGGAGCTATTCTGGGGACAAAACCTCATGATTTTGTTAACCTTAGGAAGATAATACTGTCAACTTTACAAGCCTACTCTGGGTGTTTTGATTTGTCAAAGTGGGAGTCCTTGAACACAGAGGAAATTCATGACTCCCTAAGCAATTGTACCTCATGACCTCATCTGGAAGAGAGCTGAGAGTACCTTTTTCACTTAAGGAAAGTGGGGAATGTGAACATACTAGGACTGTTTACAGGAGAGATGCCTGAACACCCATGGGTGTGCTTACTTGGACTTGTGCAGCATGCTGGCAAACCCATTACATGTGCACTGCATATACCTTCTTCCTACTTAGTAGGGCATGGGCAGGTACATTTTCCAAGAGTACTGCCATGGCAACACATTTTCCAAGTAAAATTGCAGTTAAGGCTATGATGAAAAGATCATTGAAGAAGCCAGACTTTGACATACACACGAAGGTAGGCAAATCCTGCCCCTGCCCCCACTGTGATGTCCAGATGTTAAAATCTGGTCATTCCTCTGCCTGTGGAGGAGTAAGAAGGTAGCCGGGGCAGATATGGGCAGTCCCGTTTTAGAAAAGAAGAGCCTGAGATGTCAAATGAGTTGCCAACACCCCAAAACTCATAAAATGGCAGAGCCAGGACTGTCGGTTGAGAGTCGATGAGCCACCCTCCATCACATTGCCTCTCTGGCCTGTGTTGTGTGTGAACTTTGGAGACCAACCTACTTGAGTTCAGATCCTTATGTGAATGTCAATCAGTTTCTTAACCTCCATAAGCCTCAGTTTTCTCATGTGTGGTATGGGTATCAGAAATCTACTTCTTATGTGAATATAATGAAAAAACATGCATGTGAGGTACTCAGTAATCGTTGGTTCCTTTGCCCTTCCCATCATCTTACCAAGGAAATCACAATGCAGAGAGCTTTAGGTGTCTGATGAGGCCTCATGACTGGTACGCAGTAAGTGAAAATCACATTCCCCCTTTCCCTTAGGTGGAAAAGACTCTCTCAGATCGCTTTTAGATGAGGTCATGGGGTACAATTGCTTAGAGTGTCAGGAATTTCCTCTGTGTTCAAGAACTCCCAGTTTGACAAATCAAAACTCTGAGAGTGGGCTTGTAAAGTTGACAAGCAGGACTCAGCTTTTTCTGACCCCAATTTCATGTACTTTGGTGGCATTTACAGAGTCTTGTACAATAGTTTCTCTTACTTTGTTCTTATAGAAGTTGATATTTTTTTTCCCCAACTCCTTCCTTATTTGAACTCAGAGGCCTCTGCCTTTCTCCTTCCAGTCTCTGAAATGGCAGTTTTTTTCCTAACCGGTTCTGTAGAATATGGCATTGCAAGGAGGCTTAATTATGCTTTTAGGGAGCTCCTTTACTTCCTAGGTGATAACCATCCTCTTACTTGCAACTTCTCAGAAACTTCCTGAAACTCGCCATTGTCACACTGTCAGCCTCTCTCAATCTACAGATTGTTTCCTCTCCTGGTCAAAGACCTTTCCTGCCTCCTTTAGTTGCCCTCCTTAACCATTCCTGTTCTTTTCACTATACTTTGCTCTAAAGCTTTTCTACACTGTGGGACTTTTCTTTTGGGGAGTCAGTCAGTTTTCTATTATAAATTTAATTACTTATTTCACCAACTTCATCTTCATTTTCCATGGTCAAAGAGCCCCTGGGTTCTGGTGAAATGATTAGGTAAAGCACATAATCTGGGGGGATCAGATGTATTATGCATATTTTCTTCCTTCTCATTTTTTCCAATTAAATACGACATAGCAAATGTTTACTGAGCACCTACTCTGTGATGGGTGCTATGCAAGATTCAGGGGATATGTAACTGAATAAGACAGAGCTGTTTTCTTTACAGAGCTTACAAGTGTGATGATTTTACTCTAGGGGGACACAGGGGTCAGGGCAGGTCTACCTGGGGTATATATAGTGATGAATGAAAACATGGGAAGGGACCAGAGTAAGAGGGGACATTCAGGGCAAAGAGAATAGTATGGTCACAGACTCACAGCCAAAAAAAGGACTTAGTACATTTAGAAAGCAAACAAAAAATTAGTGTGGCCTGAGGGTAGAGATCAGAGGAAGGAGAGAGATATGGGGCAGGGTAGGAAGGGTAGGCAAGGCTCTGATGAGGAAGTCAGGGATTTCATCCTAAAGATAATGAGGAACCACTGAAATGTTTAAATGAGGGGCTGACATGATATGAGATTTCTCTTTAAATGACTCTCTTGATTGCAGTGTCCAGATAGGCCAAGACAAGGTCTGCAAGCAGAGGAACAGAAGAAACACAGTTAAGAGGCTAAGTTAGTTTCAGAGAGTGGTAGCAGAGAGAAGTGAACAGATCAGACAGAGGTGGGGTTAGAAATGGAGGAACATGCCGATGACTCAGCATGAGGGGTCGAGGGATTGAAGAAGTACCCAGCTAGTCTTGTAGAGAGTTGATCTAATCACCGGAATTGAGCTAGAAGGTGAAAATGCAAAGACTGTGGCTGGAGCAACTGCAACTAGTAATTAACAGTGGCCCTTGGTACCTTCCTCCAAAACAGTGGAAATGCTGGGAATATTAGATACCACAGTCTTATCAAACCCAGAAAACAGGTGGGCAGCTTCCTCAAATCACAGCTTCTAACTCTGTTCACATAAAAGACAACATGCCAGGCATAGCCAACCAACTCAGAAATGCCCTTTCTTTGGTAGAGCAGGGTTCTCTTTTCTAACAAAACATCAAATGAGGGAGCCAGGCCACATGCTGTTGATTTCTCTTAGAAACTTAGAGACATGGAGAAAAATAATTTCCTGAGGAAGCAAGCCAATTAAATTGTCAAATGGGCTGAGCAGCGACTTCTTCCCGGCTCTACTGTGGGCCTCCTGATGGATGGACATGCGCCCTGTGGTCAAGAGAGAGCTCTAGAAATGCACAGAAGATATTGATTCCAAGTTGACAAATGAGAAACAAATCCAATCTAGTCAGCCAATCACAGCTCATCACTTTGCCCCAAACAATGCCCATAGATTGCCTAGCATGATTATTAAGAAAGGCTTTTATGCTCATTTCACCTTTGATGCCCTTCCTCCAAGGTATTAGATTTCTCCTAATTCCATTGTTAGTGAAGTCATGATATAAGACGTGGAGGATTGTTTAGACACCTTGTTATCATTTTTACTTGCATGTATGGGGTATAATCTGTTGCAGTTAAGGAAATAGAAGAGGTAATATTTTAGCAATAAATTTCAAGCTTAAAGCTGATGGTCTGGAAAAATCAGACCATTAATTTCACTGTATTTTACTCATTTTATTTCACTTATCCATTTATAATCCCAGTGTGCCTTTCTCTCACTCCTGGTGGGAATGTAGAGATGGCTTGGGATTCCTGAGTGGCAAAGAGGCAAATGCATCCAGTTCCATCTCTCTGGGGCTCTATCTTTCTGGGTTTCCCTTCTTTTCTTCCCCCATTTTCTGTTCCTCCAGGCCTGGGAGCTGATGCAGAGACTACCAAGAGCACAGCTTCACGGCACCCAGATCCTGCATGTTCATTTTCCAGTCAGTGTTGGGAGGGTGTCATTTCTAGGATTCCCCTGTCCTATTCCATCAAGAAAATCCTGTGTAGGTATGAGCCCCTCATGTAATCTTCTCTGGTCTAAGCTTAGGCTGAATTACTGATCTCTAGCTACCTCAGCCTCTGCTAGCCCTGCCTGCTCCTTGGCCTTCATTTGAGAACGGTGCCTTTATAAATGGACCAGAGGGAGTCCTTGTCTGTAAGGTCATGGAGGACTTCACGGATCCAGCTCCCTCTAATGCCACCCCTCCTACCTGGTGCCCAATCATCAATTGGTCAGTGTTTCAGGTTGGATCATTCTTTGGTAAAGGTGGGTTTTATTCCCTGTTATTCTTAGCTTTCCTCTCTGCTTGTCCCTCTATGTAGACTCAAGAGCAGAAGACATCATGTCCTGGAGCTTGTCTGCATTTTTTATTCTCTGCCAGCCAACATCATCTTTCTGTGTGTCATGATAGAGTCTATCTTTTATGTGGCCCACAAAGTTTCTTTCCTTCAGAATGGCACTCTTAGGCCCAAACATTTGCAGAACAGATAAAGCTGATATATCCTGGGTCTATGAATGAGCAAACCTTCTCTCATGCCAAGAAGGACCAATCATAGGAACCCAAAGCTTAGAGGTCTCAGATGTGTAGGTGATCTTGTGTGTTTACTATCTGGTGTGATGCTGAAAGAAAAGCAGCCATACTGAGAAGTTGAGGAGGTGTGGGTGTGTCCTTCCCATGTTTCTAAAGGCTAATCCAATGTTATGAAAGCTGTAATGATAAGGCATTTGAAGAAGCTGTATTAAAACAAGGTCTTGAGCTACTCAAGAAGTTAGCAAAGAGGAGCAAACTGTCCATCTGCTCCATTCCTCTCCCCACCTCCTACCAAGAGAGAACATGGACCCCATTCCTAAACTTGCCACCTCTGCTCTTAGAACCTGGCCAGGCTTGCCAGCTTTAAGCAGTGCATTTGTGTAGGCAAAAATCCCAAAGTTAACTCTTTCAGTTACTTCGTTATATTTTCACGTCTTCTCATGCTGGTAAGGGCCGAGGACTTCAGAAGCTTGGGCTGCTTCCTCTCCTGAGGGCCTGGGTTCTCAGAGCTCCAGTAAGCAGCACTGACCCTTCCTTTTTGATAGCTCATTACTCAATAACCCCAAAGGAGTAGTTTTCCAGAATCCTACCATGACTTTACAATATTGAAATTATATTAAATGATCATTAAGACTGACAAGCATAATTCCTACCAAGGTGGGGAAGGCTGTTTTGTCATGAGTTTAGGATGAGGAGAGACGCTAAGAGCTCTTAGGCTCTCTGAAGCCTCTTAAAAACCAGAAATCCCTGGCTTCCGGTATAATGCTGGTTATACTGGTTACTTTATACATTCTTTATAATTTTGCACTTAGTGTCTATATATGGTCTTTGTGACCCAGAAGAAGCTGAAAACTGGGATTTTGAGAATGCTTGAGTTAATCTGAAGAATTTAAGGTGGGAAAGGGAAGCCAGCTGTTCTCCACAGCATCCCTGTTCGAACAAAGGAAGCAGAGCATATTTTTCACATGGGGGTAAATTCCCTGTACTACTCATTAATTATAAATTGCCCCCAGCTGGTCCTGCACATTTGGGAATAGCTCAGGGGAGGAGTCCAGCTGTGCTGCCCTCCTTCTCCTCCCTCCCGGCCCTCCTGGAGCCCCCTTCGTCTTCATCCCCCTTACTTTGCGTAGATCGTGTCACCTGTCACTCTCTTTTTACAACCAGTGCTAATCTACAATCACAGTTATTAACCACATTAAGTTTCTGAAAGTGGGTGAGTGGTTATGAGTGTCTCACTAAGTCCTGGACACACATGGTCCCACCACCCACCTCTCATTAAGGGATCCCCTTGTTGTTCCTGCACTGCGGCTGCTTCCTGGAGCCTGTGTGCCAGCCCTGGAGGGGATGGCAGTGGGCAGTGAGTGAGGAGGGTGCCATGGAGGCTTCTCCAGGGTGAGGACCTTGCCTGACAGTGGGGCCCCCTCGAGCCACCACAGCACCTGGGAACTTGATAGAAAAGTGGAATCTGGGCCCCTCCCAGGAACTACGGTCAGCTTAGACCCTAAAGTCTGGGAAGCACTGGGCAGGAAGTAGATAGATTGGTGTTATGGACTGAGTATTTGTGTTCCTCCAATATTCATATGTTGACATTCTAACCCTCAGTGTGACAGTATTAGGAGGTGGCCTCTCTGGGAGGTGATTAGGTCATGCGGTAGAGCCCTCAGGAATGGGATAAGTCCCTTTATAAAAGGGACCCCAGAGAGGTGTCTTATCCCAACTGCCCTTGTGAGGACACAGTGAGAAATGACAATATGTGTACACACAAATAAACACAGTTCCTAAGGAATGTCACAAATACTCGTCATTTGCCATTGGTGACTTGTTTCTGCAAAGAAGCCCATGGTATTCCCCACACCTGGCATAAGTCCTGGGATTCATCCATTAGAGTGGTTTCCCTTTATCCATGGTTGGGGTTTAGCTTTCCACATGGTCAACCATAGTCTGGAAGTAAATGATTCTGACCATAGGTCAGAAAGCCAATAGTAGCCTAATGCCATGTCACATGATTATTATTATATGCTTCTAAAACAGCATTTGGGGGCAATGAAGGAGAATAATAATGTCATTAGACAAATACTTGTGTAGAACCCCTAGATGCCAAGTCCTGGGGGTAAGTAGAGTCCAAGGCAGACCTGGTACCGTCTCAAGGAATTTGCAGGGAAGCTGGATATTGAGTAAATGTCCCTGTGCAGGGCTCTATGGGGTTTCTTTCACATTGCGCTCACCTCTTGGAAGAAGAGATGTTAAGCTGAGACTTGAAGTATGAAGCGCAGGAGCGGGAAGCGTGTGCCGGGCAGAGGACACTGTGGATCCAGGCCCAGATGAGCCCTGCCTGCAGGGCCAACTCAGATAGGCTGGCATGTGGGCCACGGCAGGGAGGAGGGGGAGGTGCGGCTGGAGGGGTGGGCCAAGGTCAGTTTGTGCAGGCGGTTGTAAGCTTGGTCATTCAGAGCTTTATTCTAAGGACATCAGCAAATAGTTGAGGGGTTTTTAACAGAGTGTTTTGAACAGGAGGTGGGCAATGAGAGAATGTCCTGACTGTCATCTGCAGGCCAGCCACATGACTCACCACCCAAGGACGCCCAGGCCACGTGGGCTGTGGGGAGACATGTGCACACTGTGCTTTCAGGGAGACACTGTTCCACTGACATCATTAGATATGGTGACCCCGTATTTCAATTCAGAGACAACATACATATTCCATCCTGATTAAATGATTGGAAATTAAGGAGAAACAGGAGACTTGAGTTTTGGTGACAGTGGTGAGGTGAACTGCCTTCAAATCCAGTTGACCAATAACAACATTGAAGGATTCTCATTCCTCCTTAACAAATCAGCCATGAGGCCTGGACACTCTCTAGGTACTGGGGATACAGAAAAAAAATTTTTTTGTCTTTGGAGCTCATATTTGGGGTTGAAGGAGGAGAGCTTTATAGATTTCTGCCTTTAAGTTCTAAATTTCATGGACACTGAAACTGCTTGGGTTTTGGGCTATTTAGAGACTCTACTCTCTTCCTTTGTGGTTTAAGCTGTTGTCACCTTTACAATAAGATTTGTTACCCAAAAGGGCTTTTAAGAAAGTTAAATATATTTTCTCCTGCCCCTGTGGATGTAGCATTTTTTTATATATATTATCAGTGAATAATGGTGATAATGGCAGCTAAAATTTGAGGGTTTATTCTGTGCCAGATATATAGGTCCAAGTACCATACATGGTTAATTCAGTCAATCCTCACTAAACTTATTAGAAAGGTATTGCCCTCAGGATCTTAAGAGATGAAGATTTGGGAGCTTTGAATGGCACATAACCCACCCAGCTCTAATTGGTGGACCTGAGATTCAATAAGAAAAATTCAGCCCTGAGGGTGTGACAGGCCCTGGAAAGGTGCTTTATACACTGATCTAGTCACTGGAGAAAGCAAAAAAAAAAACCCCAAAAAAACTTTTTAGAGAATGAGTGACCTAGTTATGTCACCCATTGCTTTCCAGTTTTCCTTAGCTTCCCAAAGCTCTAGCACAAGATGTAACTATGGTAGGCCTACAAGGCTCTGCACCTGATGGCCCCTACATTCCTCTTTAGCCCTGGTCCTGGGCACACCCCTGTTCTCTCCCTTCTGGGGCCACATAGATCTTCTTTCAGTCGCTAGTTCTTTCCCTGTTCCTTCTCCCTCCCCACAGAGGCTTTGCACATGATGTTCCCAATGCCTACAATTTTCTTCACTCTTCTTTTCTCCAACACAAACTCAGATCTCAGATCAAAGGTCATTTACTTGGGGAAGCTGTCCTTAGCTACCCTAAATAGATCAAATTGCCATGTTGTAGATTCTGGTAATTCTATGTGTCTCTCCACTGCAACACTTGGGGAAACCATAATTTTATGCTTATTAGTGCAGTGGTTCCCAAACATATGATCTCCGCCCCAGCACCATTGACATCACCTGGGATGATGAGAGGCTCTGGGGATAGGCCCCAGTAATATGTGTTTTACTAAGTGTCCAGGTGATTCCAGTGCACATGTGTTTTAGAATCATGGTTTTATTGTCCTTCTTTAGGTGATGCTTTTAAGTGGAACCTCAAAGGGCAGAGACTGAATTGTTACTTTTTTCTCCCTTTCTATCGTCACTTCCTATCTAGCACATGCTAGATGGTCAATTAATAGTTGTTTAGTGGATTAAAGAATGGGTTCATTTGATTTTTAGAAGAGGTATTTTTTCAGTGGTACACATAAAAAAAAGATGAGTCTTTGGGATTCTAGTGGCTGCCAGGCATGTCCAGTGAAATGACAGGTTTTCCCCTTTGAGGAAATATCAAAGATGTGACAGTTCTAGGTGCAAAACCAGATTCAATTGATATTTAAGAAACAGAGGAGGGGAAATGTGACAGTGCCCTGCCAACCTGAAATAAACCTGCTTTGATTCACTCTTTACTCAAATATTTATTGAGTACACTATACCAGATGCTCTTGGGGCTACCGAAAAGAATACTATCCTCAAAGAGCTCATTTATCTATATGTCTACCTATCTACTGTGTTTGTATGTGTGTGTTCATTTTCTGTGTATGTACATTTTTATAGTAAACTGCTAGGCAAACAGTGATGTACTCAAGAGAATAATAATCAGATGAGGACAAAATACCTCTGTCTGCAAACTGTAGCCTGCCTTATGCATTTTCATGATATTTTTGGTCATGAACATTATGAGAGAGATTTCTTACAAGGCTGCTTGTAGTAACTAGATATTAGAGGCATTCTATTCCCCACTGAATTATTTATCCAAAGCGTTTGAGGAATACCCTGGACAATGCTTATGCACTTTGTGTAGGAAGTATAAAATACAAGGGAAACTATTTCCACATTTTTTAGTGCTTCAAAGTGGTTCATTAAAGAATGACAAGTTCATTGTATTTGCTTGTTTAAATCATTTATTCCATTTCTCCCTCACTCCCACTTTTAAATATTGCCTTTGTTAAAAAAAAAAAAGAAAAACAAAAAACAGCTGTACTTAACAGCTGGTTTGGAGTCATGGCATTGAGGAAGTGGAGGATTTGCACAATTAACAGCTATATATAGATACCATTCCAGGATGAAATGTTTAACAGTTGTGCTACCGATTCTGGCCCATGTGATAGACTGATTAAAATCCTATTTACATTTCTTCCAATTCTTGCAATTCCTGTTTTTCTTCCTTAATTTTTATTGGGTGGGCTACTAGATTTGGTGGAATGATTATTGTATTTGGTGCAAGGGAAAGCTAGTGCTTGAGTGTTCAATGGACTGTTTTCATGTCCCAGCTGACATCTGTTGTATTTCATAGTTACTTTGAATTTGAAAACTAGCTTTGCAGTGTCAGCAGAAGTTATTGGTCTAAGCATGCTCCCTTCTGCTTTAAAAAAAACATGTATATCTGAATTTTAAGACTGATGGTCCCATATTTTCATAATGATGATTAAAGTGGGTGTGTGGCTAAATTCATCAATAAATATCACATACCTCCAATGTCCTGGGCAAAGCTAGGCTTCAGAGAGGGCATGGTGTCTGTCTTCAAAATTCTAAAACTCTAAGTTTCATGAAGGAAGCACAAAGGGTGATCTCTGCATAATGTGATAATTGGAATGGAATTCTAACTGCAATGTGGTATCCTGGGTTGGATCCTGGAACAGAAGGCGGACATTAGTGGAAAATTGGTGAAATCTGGATGAAGCCTGAAGTTTAATTAATGGTAATAGACCAATGTTAGTTTCTCATTTTTGACAAATGCACCATGGTTATATAAGATGTTAACATTAAGCAAAACTGGGTGAAGGGCATATGGGAAGTGTCTGTACTAGATTTGCAGCTTTTCTTTAAAATGATTCGAAAAATAAAATGTGTATTTTTAAATAAAAGAACTAAGATATTAGTAAAAAATTGAAAACATCTATGATATTTGTGGGAAATAATCATTCTTAGGAAAGCACCCCATCCCTGTCCTTTCTCCCCATAGTCTTAGAAGATGTGTGAGGAACTGACTGACCATTGAGGAATGAACTTGCCTTTTGTGGATCAGGGTTAATGCAAAACAATCATGGCCTTGTGAGGCAGCACTAGGCTTGAATTTAGTGAACTTGGCACCCATTTGCCACTTTATAATTGTGTGATCTCAGGTCAGTTAATCCATTTGAGCCTTGGTTTTTTTACCCATATAGAAAACACACTGTTTTGCTTGTACAGAGAGTGGGACTACTCTGAGTAGCACAAGTAATACTGAAGTAGTAGTGTGAAAGTCCTATCATCATTGTGTTTCTGGAAATGTGGGATAGGTACTCAAAAGCTACCTCGCCATGGCACACATAACTAATAAGAGCTGAGAGTGGCACTTTCAAGACTTGAACCTTCAACAACCCAACATCTGCCTCTTTTTTTTCAAGACAGAATTGGCCTTCCTTGGAAAAAATTGCCAAATGTCTGCTTTTTCCTCTCCTGGTGGTTGGTGAAAGCATTGCTACCTTTTCTTGGCCTCTGGCGTGCCAGCAAAGGGCAGTTCCAGACTGCTCTCTCAATGAATTTGAGTTACTCTGCTCCCGAAATTCCACCTTGGGGCAGTCCATCCTTTTTTCTTTCTATGGTGTTTCAAATGATCCCATAACAGTGCTGCATTGTTAAATGTGTCATTTTCTGAGAATGCTCCAATCTCACCCCCTTACACCTCTAGAGTTTACTTTGTCACTCCATCCTTTCTGCTTCATTTCAGCATACTTATCATAAAGCCGATAGTAGTGAGATGCAAAACCTTAGCTTAGCTGAACTGTGGTCTGAGCAGCATCCCTCACAGAGCAGGATAGTTGTGGATCTCTCCTTGAGGACAAACCCTTCTAAGAGTCAGTTTTGTCTTCTGTCACTTTGGTCTCTGTGTAGCAGCAAGTCAGCAAAGCTGACTCAGGAAAGTGGGGTCTTTCAGCAAATCATACCCACTCCTCACCCTCCCTGAGGTTCGATTTCTCTCAGCTGAAGAGTAGAGAAAAGGCATTCTCACCCCAGCTTCGCCCTTGCCACAGAAGCATATTGAGGGCCTATTTCTTCTGAGCAGGTGTCAGGCACTTGAGGGGCGGAAGGCTGCTGCTCACAAGAGTTACTACCTGGGAGACAGTGGCAAAGCATTAAAAATTCTCACATTTTAAGGCATTATGTTATCAGTGCTCACTTGATTACACTTCATAAGTTAGTGATAATAGCTAATCATAATAACAACAGTAATAATATTAAGTAAATTCTTACTTTGTGCCAGCTTCTGAAAAGGGGCTTTATATGCAATATCTCATTTGGTATTCCCAAATACTGAAAGATGCTACTCTTAAAACTATTTTTACAAATGGAAAAACTGGGACTCAGAGCTAAGTTAAAAAACATAACAGAATATAACCATAAGGTTGTGGGAAGTAGAAGAGAAAATAACTTTGGTTATGCAAATATATAGCTGAGCAAGTGACACACTACTTTTCCTAATACATGTTGCACATCACTCATCGAGTTTTACATATAATTCCCGCCCCCCGCTGGAGATTCTGGAATTGGCCTCACATTACTTCTTAACCCTGAGTCTAGACAGTCATTAGTTATTGATCATGGTTGACATAGCAGATAAATTCTATTTTCCATCCAGTGAGTAAATATTTGCTGAGAGAAAGAAGGATAAAAATTCTGGGCTGGGTCAGTCAAGGGAAAGCTTCACAGAGGAGTAGAAATTCAGCTCAGCCTTGAAAGAAAGGTGTAGGACTTGGGTCAGCGGAGTTAATTTTAATAGTACCTTAATTACTGAGTGCTTACCATTTGCCAGCTCCTGCCCATGGCTGCTGTTAATTCATTTAAAATCTACAGCATTCCTAGGAGTTACATCCAATTCATATCCCCATTTTACAGAGGAGACACTGACATAGAGAAAGGTTAAGCAGCTCATGCAAGATCACACAGTCTCCTCACAGCAAGGCCAGAATTCTGACCCAGGGAGTGGGGATCTAGAGCCTGCACTCCTCATGAGTGCACTACCCTGTTTCAAGAGTGCAGAGACGTCTCTTCACTGGTGTATCCTAAGTGTATGACACATAGTAGGTGCTTAATTTATAGTGCATGAATGAGAGCCTTTTTCCTTTGATCATATAAGAGGAAAGGTGTTCTGGAGAAGGAAATGGCAAGGCCATGACCCAGAGGAGGATATGCCAATGAAATGTTAGTGATAAATGTATTTCTATATAGGACATACATTTGGCAAGGTGGAATTGGGCCAGCCTAAGGCATTTGGATTATGTTTGGTTTGTTCTTATTATCAAGGTCATCACTCCATCCCTGCCCATCTGTGCTATAGTTTATGGTCCCATATGATGAAGATTATGTATAATTACTTGATGATGGATTGTAGCTTAAGAAGAGAAACTGTCCCCAAGTTGTTCTCATAAGCCTTTGAGGAGTGGGTCAAGATTAAACAAATAATGTGTTTGGAAAGTCGAAAGGGTTAGAATTTTTGGAGGTGAAAGTTAGCATGAGGAGGTAAGTGGTATCATGGCTTAAAAAAAGGATAGGTGAAATGGTTCGAACAAGATCTTGGTTACTGACACCTATTTCCTTTGCTATTTCAAAACACTAATTACCAAACAGAGCAGTTGAGATCACTGTAATAGCATATTTGAAATTATCTGAGAAATTGGTGTATCGTATAAATTGAAGATATTTCCATGCATTTCATTATATTATCACTCGAGAATGCTGTATCTAGAACTGGAGAAAAGCAATTAATCATTAAAAACAATCTTCATTGAAAATTTAGCTGTGGGAAAAGAAAAAAAAAGTCCCACACCATCATTCTTCTTTCCCCTGATCATTTACAATGTGTATTTCTTTCTTAAGACCTGGATACCCAGAGAAAAATCCTCTGTCTCAAAAAATGGAATTAATCCAGGCAGGTATTTGGATTCTTGCTGATAATATTAAGTCAAGAGAAATAATTCCTGGGTTATCAATAGGCTCAGAGCATGAAAGTCAAAACCCATTAAAAACCAGGGGGAATTGTCCGTGAAATAAGACAGCTTTGTGAATGCGTGGGTGGCCCGATTTCCAGGGGGGATTGTGCAGTAAATCAACCTCTCCAAAGGTATTTCACTTGTTTAACTCAATGACATTTTTACTCATAAAGCTTTTATTTCTCATCTCAGACAGGGGAGACAGTATCAGTTCTGAACAAAACTGAGGTTGAACTTTTACTTATTGTGTTCTCCCATGTATAAACTCTTACCAGGGTGATGGCATTGGGAATAAAACCTATGGTTTGGAAAAAATATATAATCATTTTGCTAATGAAAGCATCTGTAGCTGGTGGTGAAATACACATCAGGGTTTCATTTGAAGAATTAACCAGAATTAAGGGAGAGCCGCTTTTCATGGAAACTTCTCTCAGCAATATCTTTGTATAAACCTGAGAGACACGAGTGCTTATGGGCACTTTTTGGACAGACTTTGTAGAAACCCTGGGAGAAAGATGAAATAACAAGGACATGATGGCATGTAGTGTCTATTCAGATATTTCTGTGTACATTATCTCATTGGAATCCTCATAACAGTTCACAGCAAGCAGAGTACTATTATTCTCATTTTATGGGAAGGGAAATTGAAGAGCAGATGGGTTAGATGACTAGCCTCAGGTCCTGCAGAGAGACAGAGGGCTTCTGTCTTATTCCAAAGACCAGATCTGTCTTATTCCAAAGGCTATTCTCTGAATCACTGAATTATTGATGAATAGTGATTTCCTAAGGTCTGTTCATTTCCTATAAATTCATCATTGCCCATGCTGAACTGAACCTGTCTTCTCAGGAAGTTGTGATGGGTAGATAGCTTCTAAACTCTCTTCTACCATATAACACATCTCTCAGAGCCTGCCACTTGATGCAAAATATTCATCCATTCTGTTCTTGCATTCTTTAAAGTTGAAAAGCATCCATTTGTATACCTAACATGAGGGATGGAGTGGGGGAAGGGAACGGACAAGCATAGATTTGAATAGCTGCTCTTCTCATCAGCTGTGCCTGTGCCTCTGAGAAAGCTACCTAATCTATTTGAGCCTGTTTCCTCACTTGTGAAATGGACTTTATACTAGTACTGACTACATGTTTTTCTATAGTAAGTATTATAATGTATGTCAGCATCTAACCTATTGGAAGTGTCAACAAATGGGTGCTGGATAAAGAGAGGCGGGTAAGACACAATCTCCACCATGAAGAAACCCATAATCCTAGGTGGTGGGGAGCAAACCTTGGTAATGTCAACCTAATGTCCTGAGCTGAAAAATGAGGGTAATGATATAATTTATCTCTGAGGATTTTTGTGAGAAGTAAGTGCATGGTGAGCACTTAGAGCCTCACACTTAGTAAGTGCTCAATAAATTTTAGCTGTAATAAAATAGTAATTGTTAAGTTAATAATTACTCAAACATAGGCTTGCACCAGTGTTATGGTTGCTCAGAAGAAAGAGGGTCAATCATCAGGCTAAGTCAGAGAAGGCTTCATAAGACCAGTAGTATCTGAGTTGGGTCTTGAAGCATGTTGACAAGCTTTCCATGCTGCTTAAAATTCTGCTCCCTGATGGTTAATTCTATAAAGAAAGAAAGAAATCTTTTAATATATTTATATGGACACTTACTAATGTAATTGCAGGAGTAATGTCTCATTACCTTTGCCATATTCTGTTGGTGAGAAGCAAGTCATAGGTCCCACGCATACTCAAGGGGAAGGAATTACACAAAGGTGTGACACCTAGAGGTGAGGAGGATCACTGAGGCTCCTGTCCACTGCTCTCAAAGTGCCGCAAGCCGCAGTGTGCCCTCCTGTCTGTGTTGGTGGTTAATTGTTTCAGTGAAATTAATTTCGTCTTCCCAAAGAAATTAGGAAAGTGTGGTCTGTTCTCACATTCTTCACCAGTACAGACAAAGATAAATGATGCAGGGCTTCTATTTCTTATGGGTCCAGACTGAGTCTCAGAATTCTTTGAAAGACAGCACGGAAGACACAATTTGATCAGTGCTGGAAAGTGTTATAAAACCTATCTGTTATCGTTGAACTATACTGCACATCCTGGTGGGTGGGAACATGGATTTGCCCAACACAGTAGGAAGGTAGTGACCTCAGCCCTGTGCCCGAAGTCCTTAACACACGAGTACCTTTAGTAAGGACCACAGTGATTCATGTGGACCTAATAGAAATTCCCTCATATGAAATACATCCTTTACTCTGTTCCCTAACAGGAAAAACAGAGAAAAACATTAAAATCAACTGGGTGACCGTGACCTTGCAGTAGAACACAATTGCATTTACAAAAGAAAAAGAAGTATAGGTTGTATAACTAGAGAAATTATTAATACATCTAATAAACTATATGAGTTTGAGTTCCTTGGGAAGGAGAGATATGTCTTTTAATGAATTTATTCATCTGGCAATATTTGTGTTTGTATGTCTCTCCATGTTCTATTTCCTTATCATGACTTTATGGTTATATGAGTGAATTACCAGGAATGCTATTATTCTCATTATTTTCTGAGTCTTATAAGACATAAAAGAACATCCTGTGCCTGTCCTTGGTCTCAGTTTAAGTTAGAAAAAAACAAAATTCATGTACAATAAAAGTTCTTGTAAGATGACAGAGGTGTACTATTGATCTAAGGCTCATTTGTTTTAATAGGGGTCCTTAGTCATGGATTATCAGTGGAAAGCATTATGTAGTAAGTGCAATTTTAGCAAGACCTTGTTCTTCTAGTTGCTTAAGGAATCTCTACAGAATAAGAAACAATAAAATATTATTTTACTGGCAGGAATGAGGTAAAGATATATACATCTATTTGATCTCTTTAGGTTTAAGTACATACAAATATATGTAAATAGGTCCTTATGGAAAGAAACTTGCCTGAATATCTTTTCTACTCTTAAAAGTCTGGCACAATGCTAGGTACATAGGAAGCATGTAATTAATATTTACATATTCAGGAACAGAGTTTGGGCACTAAAATGTCAATATTTGTCTGTAGTGACTTAATCTAGGAGAAGGGAAATTGCCAGAAAACCCCCAAACCAATCTTGTTAAATCTATAAGATTATTTTAACCCTGGAAACTATAGATAGTGACTTCCCTGTCTAGTCTAGGGACTAGAATGTATGAATGGTTTTCAAATAAATACTTATGAACCTATTTTACTTACTTCCAAGATTGTGAATTTTGGGGCTTTTTCTTAGATTCTAATCATGAAGTAAAAGGGAAAATTATTGGATCCATTTCACACCATGTCAAAAATAAATAATAATGAATACTGAGATAATTTTAGAAAAATATACTTCAAGTTAGATGCTGTCTTCTGAGCCATGGAGAATTGGTAAATGGTTGCTGTGTTAGTTACTTAGGGCTGCCATAATAAAATACAAAAAACTGGGTAGCTTAAAGTAAAGAAGTTTATTATCTCACAATTTTGGAGGCTAGAAATAGAAAAAACACGGCATAGGTAAGGACCGTGCTCTATCTGAAGGCTCTAAAGGAGAATCCTTTCTTGCCTCTTCCTAGTATCTGGTGGTTGTCAGGAATCCTTGGCTTTTCTTGCTTGTAGACACTTCATTCCAATCTCTGCTTCCATCTTCACGTGGCAGTCTTCCCCTGTGTGTGGCTGTCTCTGTGTCCAAATTTCCCTTCTCTCATAAGGAAACCAGTGACTGGATTAGGGCCAGCCCCATTCAGTATGGCCTCATCTTAACTTGATCACATCTGCAAAGACCCTATTTCCACATAAGGTCACATCTACAAGTAACAGGATTGGGACTTGAACATATCTTTTTAAAGGATGCAGTTCAATCCATGATGGTTACTAATTGGCTTCCATTCTTTTGAGCCACCCTCTGATTAGAACTCGGTGATTCTCTCTAAGGACAAACATTTTGAAGGCGGGCTCTTTAATTGTAATGCCCCAGTTGCTTTAGGAGCTCACCCTAGGCCTGGCCTTCTCCCTTCAGTAGAGTTCACTTCTATGAATTATACCCAACCTGCAGCAAGACTCCAGAGAGGTCTAGAGGGCAGTGAGTGACAAGGACACATCCACCACACTGTAAGGCAGAATGGAATGTGTATGACATAGATGATGTTAGATGGGGATCTCGAGTAGGGAGGTGACCAGGGGAGGCAGTAGCAATTTGGAGGCAGGTATGGTGTTAGCAAAGGCACTGAGACAAGAAACAATGGATATGTGCATAGCTGATGAGTGTCTGGTTCAGCTGGAGGAACAAGGATAGTGTGTGGCATCCCAGGTTTTGGCTCTCAGTCCTTCTTATATGAGAAGAAGAAAAGGAACTGCAGGGAACTTGCCTGTTTTCATTGCTAGGTGATGGACAGGCAGGGCATCCTCAGGCACACCTGTGGGTGTTGCCAAGGGATCTGTGCCCGTTCAGGTGTGGTAACCATAGCATTTATTGACACTATGGCCTAACAGGGTTTGGTATCAAGTGTTAATTCTCATAGGAACACTGATTTGGTTCTTACTATCCCCATTTTGCAGATGAGTAAACTGTGGCTTAAACCAATAAGGAACTCATCCAAGGTCACACAGTCCTGGTAAGTGTTAGGTCTGTGTATTATTCAGGGCTCTCCAGAGAAAGAGAACTAATAGGATATATATCGGTTCTATATACATACACATAAATAGATACATACATATATATAAAGAGAGAGAGAGAGAGAGAGAGATTTACTCTAGGAATTGGCTCACACCCTGATTATGGAGTACAAGAAGTCCTGTGATTTACTGTCTGCAAGCTGGAGAACCAGGAAAGCTGTGGTATAATTCAGTCTGAGACCAAAAGACTTGAGAAACAGGGAGCTGATGTCTAAGGCAGGAGAAGATGGGTGTACCAGGTTGAGCAGAGACAGCAACTTTACCCTTCCTCTGCCTTTTTATCCTATGCGGGCCCTCAATGACTGGGACCATGCCAGCCCTCATTGGAAGGGCCATCTGCTCTACTCAGTTCACCAATTCAAACACTGATCTCCTCCAGGACCTCCTCACAAACATGCTTTGAAGTAATATTTTATCATCTATCTCTGTACATCTTAGCCCAGTCAAGTTGACACAAAATTAATAATCACATTCTAGGAACCGAACCCAGGTCTGGATGGTCCCGGAGTACACACTGTTTACTTCCATGGCATGATCTAACCCTCTGGTGCTGGGTGCTCAGCCGTGAGTCATTTCAAAGTGAGTTCTCCATTTCATCTTGGGACTAATGGTGTGCTTAGGGGAATGTTTGAAGATAACTTAAAAATATCATGCCTTGGTCAATGGATGAAAATGTATTTTGGAGCAAAGATGTGCAAAGATGGCTCTTGATTCTTCATTCCTGTTCTCAAAAATTGGCAGATACGCTGACTGGGGAAAGTGGCCAAATGACTAAATGAATAGATAAAAGCATTTGCGAGTATATATTTTGGAGAACTTGAAGAGACTTGAAGTTCTTTAGAATGTATGACACTTAATGATTGATCAGTAATTTTTAAATATGACAATAAATGTGCAAGTTACATGGGAAATCAGTGGCCAGGTAAAGACTAGAACTGAGGCTTTCTTACTCCAAGCTCAGTGTATTTTCTACTATAGTATGAAAAAAAAAAGGATATCACAAACAAGATTTGGAGAGAAGCCATCAAGTAAGGCAAGGACATGATGGATACAGAGGGAAAGATGGAGGGAGAGGTCATTTGAGAACAGTGCACAAATTTGGGGAGGTGCAAAAGGGAGCTGTCCTAAATCCTGGTAAATACCCTCCACTTTAAACAGCATTTTCACTTTTTATGTAGTGGTTAGAAGTAATGTGTCTAGAAGGGAAGTAGCAATCAGAACAGTGCATTTTCATAGAGGGCCCTGTAACAGAACCCCCCGGGGTTCTGTGCTATTGGTAATGCTCATCTCTTTCTAGTCTCCAGGGCTTCATAAACACTCTGTACCACTTAAGTAAGGCCATGGTTGCTAATTGTGCTGAACACGTTCAGAGGTGCTACCATGGAGCAAAACTGGGCAACCCCAGGTCTAATGGGCTTGATTGTGGTCTCTGAAGTGAAAACCACCTCTTGTAAACTGCTGTAAGACAGCTACTGGGAGGTTCAGAAGGAAGATTTAGGGCTGCAAGTTGAGGAATCGATGTCTTAGCTATTCAGTACCTCCTGACACCTCAGATGGATTCTGAGTTACAGTCAAACCATCATCCACATAAATTTATCTATCCCCTGATGGGGGCTCATCCCTGTCCTCTGGGAGCCTCAAAGCCTGGCTTTAGAGGTAGGACAGGCACACATGCAGTGATGAATGAGCCCTGACTGCTGAACTGCACACTTCTGGTGGCCTATTCAAGGAGTAGAGAGAGAATAGATCCAAGGGGCTATGAGGCTGAGAATTGAGGGGGTGAGAGTAGCAGAAATGGAAGGTACTAGGTATGCCTTGCAGAAACAGAAGTTAGAGTCAAAGTAGATTCTAATAAGAATAGTCTGCAGACAGGAGTGGTTTGAGTGGAGTAGAAAATCAAGGAAAAAGTCAAGTTTGTTTGTCTAATACTTATTAATTTCTTTTATTTGCAAAGAGGTATTAGGCCTCAGGTCTAGTCTTTAGAGGGTAACCATATCTTCTGAAACTTTATTGACATTATTTTATTTCTATTCTATTTGTTTTTATGGTTAACCTCAATAGGCAAAGGATATTGGTTTTCCATGTATAGTACTAGTATAATTTCATTTAAAATGAAAATATGCATAAGTAAAAATAATTGAGGCAATTTAAAGAAAGAGATGAAGTGAATAAGAATTCAGGCTGTACACAGGTAAATGTATAACATTGCTGCATCATTGACCATAGTTTGGGGAAACTGCTGACAAATAGTGGCCATTGTGGGATGTTGATCCTGGTCTTCAAGTTTCCATTCCTCCTATTAGTCACCACGGCTATTCCAGCAAGACGGAATTGCTGCATGGTGAAACCATTCATGCTTTCCCCTTACTTATCCCTGCTGTCTGTCTTTCTTCAAAGGGGAAATGTTTCCTTCAGACCACTCAAACCTGGCCTTACACTTACTATGTCCCCATAAATATTTGATGACTAAATGAGTCAATAAATAAATCAGTTGTGACTTAAAAAAAAAAATTTCCATCTTTACAATAGGACCTAAACTAGAGTTGTGACAGTGAAAAGCAAGATAAAGGGACCAATCCAGATGACACTTAATGAGAAAGAAAAGATCAGACTTAAGTCAGTGCCTCTCAAACTTTAATCTGCATACACATCACGTAGGGATCTTGTGGAAACGCAGGATCTGATTCAGGAGGTCTGGGGTGGGGCCTGAGATTCTTCTGCATTTTAACAAGCTCCCAGAAGTTGCTGTTACTGCTGATTGGTGGATATATGTTGAATTGTAAAGTTTAAGGTGATACTGGAGAGGGAAAGAATCAAAGTGAACTCCAGTGTCTTGTGGCACTTAACAAATTTTGTTTAAAATGCTATTTTAAAGACAAAATTTGAAAGAAAAAAAAAAGCCCCTAAACATTCAAAGAGGAATTTCCCTGTAAATATTAGCATTGCTCTTCGATTCTACCATCTGGTCTATTTCTGTAACTCATTTTTGGCCATGTTTTGTTCTTGGCTCTCATAAAGGCCTGATTGGCCCATAGTAAACGCTGAGCAGAGTATTGCCGCGAAGTGTTGTATTATCACAATCTCATTAAGGTGCGTTTGTTTGCACTTGAGGAACGATGTTGCCTAAAGGGGCAAAGCTGTCCCACAAACTCAGGTCCTGTAACTCTCAGTTCCCCTAAATACCCATTGCCATCAAGATCTCTCATCTCAAGTATTCCCCTAGCTTCTGGACCTTCTGGTGGGAGATTCTGTGAGGCAAGGCTATTGAGTGTTGCAGGAGCGAGACTCCTGTCCTGCTCCACTCCTTTATTTGTCCTTCCTTCCCAGGAGCACAAGGAAGGAAACAGGGAGTGTTAGCCAGGCACTCCCCTCTGCAGGGAGATGCTTACCAGCCAGAACATGGTAATTATCATTTTACAAAAGTACATTTTAGGGATGGGCGAATGTCTGACAGCAAAGATAAAGGAACCAATGCAGAATTCAGTTCCCTCCCTTCCCCGTGGTTATAGACTTTATTTGGCTTTATTTTTAAAATTTGTATTTTAGGTTTAGAAACTTCAGTTAAACCTCAACTTAAGTTGTGTACTGTAGTCTTCCAGCTCATATGGTGTCGCTGGGCTGTAATCACTGCTGGATACCCTTCCCCAGCATTGACATCTTCGCCAGGCTGAGAAATCAAGACAGTGATTTGTTTGTTTTAGATTGTTTTTTTTTTTCAATTAATTTTAAGAACCTGCATATTTTTCCTTCCTTGAAATCTTATTTGAATGTTTTATGTCTTCTATTACTTAGTTTCTGTGATGTTTCCCAGAAATATGGAATTGACTTTACCAGATACTATATACAGAAGACTTAGCAGTCATACAGCATTACCATGTACTGGGACTGAAACCTAAGCCCTGGTGGGTTCGAGATAGTTTGTGATAAAGGATCAGGATGTAAGTTCCTTGGGGAGAGGAGGATATCTCTAAATGTCAATCTATAACATATATATATGTGTGTTAGTATATATGTGTGTATATGTATATATATATATGTGTGTATACAAAATTAATAATAAAATCAACATATGCCCATTTTGAGAAACCTAGGAACTATTAAAAAAAAGAAAGTAAAAGATTACTATTGTACAAACCAGAAATAACTGCAATTTCTATTTTAGTATAGTAAGCATTTTCCTATGCATAGGAGAGAGTACACATAATTTTTTTGATTTAGAAAACATTTATAACCTAACATTCTAAGTTGTTCCTTATATTGTTATAAGTCTTTGGCTTTTTTATTAAACTACATGTATTTTTTCTTGATCATTGAATTAGTAGATATTTACTGCAGGTATTGGTAAATACTGAAAAATATAAAGAAGAAAGATAAAATAATCCATAATCCCACTATTCACAATTAACAACTATTATCCTTTAGTATATTTCCTTCATATATATAGACACAAACATTAGTGAACTAAATAAAATTTAATAATTTCTAACAAAACTTAATCATATTACATGTATAGCAATGTAATCTTTTTTCTGCTTAAATTTTAGCATGAGCTTTCCTCATATTAATAAATGTTCATTAAAATGATTTTAGATGGCTGCATAATGTTCCACTGTATATTACTTAATAATAAATCATAAATATCTAATACCCAACCTGGACCAAGGGCTTATTCAGCCAATATCTGTGTCTGAAGAAAGAGAATAGTTTAATAGTTTCAGTGTTATCATGGTTCCTTACATGTCATGCAATTCAAATATCAAAATGTATCATAAATAGATTCCATGCTAAAAATATTTTTTTATTATTGCTATCATTACCATTATGAATAGCTATTACATCAATCTCTAAGTATTAAGCATAATGCACATTGTTTAGTCAAATTTGCAACTCTTTGAGGTGGTTACTGTTACACTCACTTTGTAGTTGAGGAATCTGAGAGTCAAAAATTGAGGTTAGTAACTCATGGTTAATGAGTGGCTAGGCTTAGATTCCCACTACACATCTAATTCCACCATCTGTGCTCTTAACTACCACACACTGTACCCATTTAATATTAGCAATAAATTCATCTGTATCTTTCCTAAATGTATGCATTTTCAGCCTACATGCCTCCTGAATAACATGGTCCATAATCAGTATTTTCATTCCATACCTAATATGTATAATGCACTAGGCTCAGTTCTGTTAAGATACACAGAAGTCAAAGATGTAATTGCTTAGGTGCTTATTACAATCTCATTTTGGGTGCTATATGTAAATATGTACATTGCTTAGATTAATAGAAGACTTAAGCAACCATATAAGTTAGTACAATAAGAGTTATCCCATATAGTACAGAAAGAATTTCCAAATTGGTGTTATGGTTCACAGGAATGATATGTCACTGTGGAATAGAGTAGCCTAGAATATTCTACTAGGTCAATAAGTATCTCTGATGCAGAGGAATAGATAACTGCTTTTTAATATTCTCTTTTTAATTTGAAGACTTTCATTTTAATTGTATATTCCTTCATTTTGGTATTTCTGAATTTGCTAAACAAGACCATGTTTAATTTGTTTACTTAAAAATGATTCTATTTGGCCAGTTATTAGATTGTGTTAACACTTGGGGGCTTATCAAGAATCAATATGATGTGTGATCCAAGAGTCCGTTTCGAACAGTTACACACTCACACCCAAAGTGGCAGATTTTGGTAAAATACAGTCTAAAAATTAATTTATGCATGGTCATGTGGCTATTTTTCATAAATGGTTCTTCAAACATATATAATCTGGCTATATTCAGAGAATGCCAGTTATCTGGCAGAGCCTTCCCATATTTTAACTCTGATGCTTAGACCAGTAGTGTAACCAGAATTCAAACTCAGGGTTGTACAACTTCAAAATGCCTGCCTTTTATCAGTCTGTTCTGCCTCTGATTAAGTGCCTTTTTTGTGCGTGTATCCTTATATAACATACAGACAGATGTAATTCTAATGGTCTTATAATTCCGTGTAAACTCAGGCAGATAGTCATATATATGGCATATAGAATTTAGGGAGATACATTTTGTAAATAACGTATGAGAAGAAATTTATAGGTCAGTGTGGCATTATATTTAATTCCTTTTCATCTTATTACATATTTGGCTCAGGATATATGTACTGATGTGAGATCTATGCATTAGGTAGTTACTTATTTTTATTCGAATAATTCCTCTCTAAAACAGAATGTTGGTGATGAAAATGCTAGATGGTTAATCTCATTTACTAGGATTCATGACTTACATTCTGAAGGGATTAACATGATTAGAAACATTGAATTTTGTTGCTGAAAGGAGTATCTTTGGAGCTGAACTTGTTGAGTCCAGTTGCTAAACTTGAGTGTATCAGAGCCCTTCTGGAGGGCTTTGTAAAGCACAGTTTTGCGGCCCCCTCCCCTCTACCCCCAAAGCCTCTGATTGAGCAGGCCCTGGGGTGAGGCCTGAAAACACACATTCTGACATAATTCCAGGTGATACTGATGTGCTGATCTGGGAACCTTACCTCTTTTTACAACTGAGAAAACTTAGGATGCATGAGAGATCATCCATGCACATGTAGAAATCAAATTCTGTTCTTCCCTTCCTAAAAGACCTTCTCTGATAACTTGTTGCACTTAGAATATGATCCCACATCCTTATTGTCCAGAAGACTCTGCATGCCTGGTTCTTGCCTACCCCTCCACACCATGGTCCCATAGAGATCTACTGGGCTTCATTCCAGTTATTCAACTCCATGTTCTTGTGTGGGCATAAAAAGCAGCTAATAGGGGAACATGACACAAAGAAAGGCGTGGAGGCTTGCCCTACAAGGGCTTTTAATCCCGTTTTTTAATGCTTGCCATTTCCTTAGGGCTACAAAATAGCTAATATTAGCCTCATGTTTAGTGTTTTATCAGTCTACACTTCTGTGCAATGGGTCTATCTTTACTTCTCTGTGTATTTTATTTGACAGAGAACCTGATCCTTATTATAACAACTAACATATATCAATCAGCTATGTGCCACATACCATGCCAAGCATTTAACAAACATTATTACATTTAATCTTCATAAAAGCCATATAAAGTAGGCATGATTCACATCTATTTTTCCATTGAGGGAAGCAAAGCATAGAGGATTAAGCAACTTTTTGAATGTCATGCAGCTAGTAAGAGGTGGTACTGAGAGTTAGACTCTGAATTCTTGGGCTAGAATCTGCATTCTTAATAGTAAATGATACTGCCTCACAGTTATATCCTGAAATAACTATTGTTTATCTAAACAGCCCCAACTGGTTGCATAATGACAGCTCCTTCTCCTGGCTGCTGTTTCACTGACCATTTATCAAAAAATAATGGTGATGCGTTTAAAAGGAGAAGAGCTGTAGCTTGAAAGGGCCCTTGGAAAAACATAAGAGATTCCGTTGAGCTTAAGTAGAGTCACATTAAAACAGAATTCAGTTCCTCAAAGTGTTACACCCTTTGGCTTGATGATTGAAGAATTTATGTAAGAGTCACTAAAAGAAAGGCATTTGGTCTACTTTACATGCTGCATTTCAACTGTTTTTGAGAGTGTTTATCCCTCCTACATCCTCAATAACACACTGAGGTTGCTTTTTAGGGTAAAGGAACCCCACACATGGCAGCTAGTGGGGTGAGAACAGTAGAACTTCCTTTAGAGTAAAGCTACAAAAGGACATCAGACAAACCCTGCTTCCTCAGGGAAGTTAATTTTGGCCAAGACTCAATCATTGGTTAAAAGGACAAATAATCTCTTTATTTCTTAAAATTCAGAAAAAACTCTGGAACCATCTACATTTTTCCTAAAGCAAGTCTGAAATAAGTTTAACAAAAGCAAATTCTTCCAGGGTTTTGTTTGTTCATTTTTTTCCTCTTAACCAACTGCTTTACTTGAAAGTATCAGTACTTTTTGAATTTTGCCATGAAATTAATCCTTTCCCTTTTCTTCCTTTCTTTTTTTCCTTTTTCTCTCTTCTTATTTTCTTTCATTTAAGCATTAATTCCCTTATTCATTCCACACAAAGTTATTTCATATTTACAATGTGCCTGGCATATTTATTGTAAATATTGAAAACCACTAGAACTGAAATCTAAATGGGACCTCTGTCGGGATGAGACTGACTGACATAAAGACCCCTGTGTAATTCAGAAACTGAATCAACGTGGGTGGAAACCAACCCATGCCCAGTTTTATATCATTATATTATCTTTTCAAACCCACAACTGCATGTTCATGAAATAAATACTTCCAATACAATTTCTAGATAAAAAACCAGCAAATGTAATTTAATATTTAAAAAATACATTTTAAACAAGAAGGAGTTTTCTTAGGAATATGAGGATGATACAATTGATTAAATTTAATAAAAGATAATAATGATATTAAAGATAAAGGAAGAAAACCACAATTGTTTAAATAAATACATAAATATTTTGTAGAGTCAATATTTATTGCTAAAAATCTGAAAAAGCTTAGGTTAGAATTTTTATTTTGATAATAGGAAGTTATCAGGAACCTATAGAAAATTTCATAATTATTCAAATTAGGAACAAAGCAAGAATGCCCACAATCACTCCTACTGTTGAAATGAAGAAACTAGCCAATAGAATAAGAAAAAAAAAACTTGCATAAGGACTGGAGAGGAATATACTCAACTTTCCTTATTTGAAGATAAGGACTCTCCCTAATGTGGAGAGTCCATGAGGGTCTGCAGGCAAAGTATTAGAACTAAAAGTGATTTCAGCAAGTTTCTTGAATAGAAGATAAACATGTAAACCTAATTAGCTTTTCTCTACAATTGTAATTACCAATTAAAATGTAAAATAGAAAAAATATAACAATAGCAGCAAAGATACAAAGTAGCTAAGAATAAATTTAGAAAGATTCAAGACCTTTTATGGAAAAAAATGACAAAATATTGCTGAAGGTTATAAAATAAAACCCTGAATAAATCAATATTTATCATATTCATACATGAGTAGATTCAATAGCATGAAGATGTCAATTCTCTCTAAATTATGGCAAAAATCTAATACAATTCCCCCTCAGAATCCCAATAGAATTTCTCATGGAGCTTGAAACAGCTGATCCTGTAAACTTATATGTAACTTCAAAGGGCCAAAATAGCCAAGACAATTCTGTGGGGTGGTGGAGGAAGAGCAATAGAAAAGACTTGCCCTACTAGATATTAAGATGCATCTTATACCCAAATAATTAGGATAGTGTGACACAGGCCATAGACCTGTGGGATGGAACAGTACTCAGTGATGGCCTCATGAAATATGGAAAACTGATACATGAGCAGTTTCATGTAACAAATCAGTTATTGGACTAACTAGTCAGTTGGTGGAAATTGCTTACCCATTTAGAAAATAATAAAATTAGATTTCATCTTACACTGAACATGAAAATATGTTGAGTGTTTAAAACTTTAAAAGTAAAATGTAAAACCTTAAAATTTTTAGAAGAAAGTAAAAGTGAATAGCTCTGTGACCTATGGGTGGAAAATATTTTAAATTCCCAGAAAGAAATCACTGACCATAAAGAAAATACTGATAGACTTGATTACAATTAAATTTAAATCTTATTTTCAAGGAAAAACTTGATAAAAGAAAAGCCACCGACTGGAAGAAATTATTGGCATTGTATGTAGTATACAAAGGATTGATATCATAAGTTGTATAAAGAACTCCTACCAGTCAACAAAAAAAGAAAAATAACCCAACATAAAAATGAACAAGGGATATGAATAAGCAAATCACAGATGCCAAAAACAAAACAGATAATAGTTATATGAAAGAAGTACAGCCATCTTAATAATCTTGAGCGTGCAAAGGCCAATGATAAAGTTAAATGATATTAATTCAAACCACCATATTCATAAATAATTATGACATGAAGTATTGGCAAAAAGGTGGAACCCTCATTAGAACGCTCAGATCCTAGGTGTAGGAGTGTAAACTAAGGCAATCCCTTTGGAATTCAATTCAGCATTAAAGTGGAATGTGGCCTTTGGCCTAGCAATGGTGCATCTATATAAATGCTATACAGAAACTCTCAAACAAGTTCATATTTAGTTAGTTACTAAAATGTACATTGGAACATTGCTTGTAATGTAAAAAAAAATCAGAAACAATCCAAATCCGCATGAGAGTGCATAGATAAATAGTGGTGGTATCTCTGTATAAGAATCTTATCCAGAAAACAAACTATAGAGCCACATGGAACAACACTGGTGAATCTTAACGCCATAATTGTGAGTGAAAAAAGCAAATAATGGAAGAACATGTATAGAATGATGACATTTATATCAGGTTATAAACATGTGAAGTAATCCAGTATACTTCATGTGAAGATCCACATATATAGAGAATACAGAAACATGCCTGGGCATGATGAACATCCCAGTTAAAAAGGTTACTTCTGGGAAGGGAGGGAAGTAAGGCTGCTATAAGGTGGTTTACCTAGGCCTGTAATACTTTATTTCTTCAGAAAAAAATCTGAGACAAATATACCAGAAGGTTAGGAATTAATAAAAGTCAGATTTAGGTACATAGGCATTTATTATATCATTATTTCTATTTGTTGAATGAAATAGTTCAAAATTAAATAAAGAACCACCTAGTCTCATTAATGTGGATGCCGAGTACTCAGCCAGGTTTATTCTCTAAGTTCTTGCATTTTCTACTCTCAGTGGGACTGATTAAAATTATATACAACCACAGAGATAACTGTTCAGTTTCTGGGAAAATGTTAAAACTGTGAATGTTAAATTCTGAAATATCAAGGGTCAACTGTAGACATAAAGAACCAACCAAGGATTTAAAGGATAAAAATGAAAACAAAATGAAATAAAAGCTGTTTGATAGAGAGTTGAGAGGACTATATAATCCCTTCATCCCCCCCAAAATCAAACCAGAGATTGGCATTAGCTTTCCTGAAGGATTATCCATCTATATTAGCAATCACCAGCCTGAAAACCACACAGGGTAATATAAAACAAAACACAGCAAAACCTGCTCATGTGAAGGGAAAAGACTGCTCCACAAAATGGCCATATCTTCCCAAATACATCCTTCAGCTCCTCAAACAGCTTTTCCATCCTTGACCTTCTCGTTGGAAACCTCTCCTCAAGCAGGTACACACAGCTCTGCAAATGTTAGAGTGACATTTGGACTGGGCTTGCGTGATCAGCTTGCCCGCTTGTCTAGGCTTCCCCAGAGGCCTGCCAGGCTCCAGCACAGCAGTATTAGGCTTGCAGGCCTCGCCTCCCAGAGCTAGCAATAACATTTACCAGCTACAGTTTTCTCCATCTTCAAATATTTCCTCTGGCCCATGTGACAGTGATCCAACTCCTCCATAGACTGGCACCTACAGGGAGTGGTTTAGAGAGGAGAGCCCTCCTTTTAAGAACTTTTAACATTTGCCTTTCATTAAAGATTTACTTGTGTTTTAATTGGGTTTTCCTCCTAGGATTCTGATCTGTTTGGGAAAAATTAATTACTAAAATTGCACACCTGTGGTGGGATACAGCCTTGACTATTCTCATGTCAGTGGAAACTGAAAAAAATTACTCTTGTTGATGAGGAATCTGAGTGCTCACTTAAATCCTTAAGGATCTGGAGTTGGCCAGGAAATTGTACAGTTATTTATTAATCATAACTGTAGAAAACAATTTTGGAGCCTTGCTTTGCTTAAAATATGCCCAGGACTGAGTTACTGGGTTAGTCAAGACTTCAAGAAGTCAAGATGGCCTCTTTTAGTTTGTTGTAACTCCAGTGCCTAAATGAATGAAGGAATGAATTGAATATCCTCCAAACAGCCTAATGAGTCATGTGATAGTATTAATTCAATTTATGAGGAGACTGATGCTCAGAGAGATTAAGTCACTTGTCCAGTTACAAAGCTATCAAGTTTCAGTCCTTGAGAAATTATTGCTCTGCTATAATCCAAACTTACAGAGGCACATATATGTCAGAAGTGATGATAAACACTGGGAGGAAGAGTTAGAAATTATTAAGAATACAATAAATTCCAATAAATATATAAAGAAAGAATGAGGGTGAGAGAGAATCACCATTAAGCAAACAGCAATAATAAATGTTGCAGATAAGCTCCACTGACAGATGCTAAAATTAGTGGTTGAAATTTCGAGGAGAGACAGGATTTGCATTGGCTCAAAGTATCTTCCCCAAGATACTTTTCAAGTACAAAGGAAAAGACAGTTATTTAACAATGAAGAGACCTGGAAAATAGTAATTTACCCAAGTAATCAAGAAAACATTACCTGTAAAAAGGCAAGTCAATGTCATGAACCCTTTGATAGAATGCACTGAGAAGGACACAATGTCATTTTCATGATATTCTTCCAAAAATGCAAAACCCTACTCCACTCCTGAGAAAATATTTGATATAGTATCTGACCAGTACTCTTTAAAAGGATATGAAAGACAAGGAAAGATTGAGGAACTTTATAGACTGGAGAAGACTAAGGAACAATGACACCTAATATGACATGGATCCTGGAACAGAAAAAGAACATTAGTGGAAAACATCATAAAAGTTGAATAAGATCTTTAGTTTATTTTACAAAAATGTTTTATCAGTGTTATTTCCTGTTATTCATGATCATACTGTGGTTATGTAAGATGATAGCATTAAAGAAAGTAGGGTAAGAAGTGTAAAAGAATGCTTGGTGTAATTTCTGCAACTTTTCTGTAAGTATGTAATTTTGAAATAAAGAGTTTAAAACAACAACCAAAACAAAATGAAACAAAGAATGAATAGGAAATATATTTGCTTTCAGATTTGCTTGTAGTGTCAAGAGACAAGTCAACATACAAACTAAAATGAAATGCACACAGAAAAAGTCTTGTAGGCATTGCCTGTAATGCATGTATGACCCAGATGGAATGGAGCCACAGAGAAGGAGTGGTCAGTGTTTCCTGTAAAGGGAGCACAGGTAGCCAATATAGGCTTATAGAGAAGGTGATGCTCCAGATCTTTTGTTGAACCACCATCTATTTTACTGAGCATCTACTATGCACCAAGCACTCTTCTAGAAAATAGCTACATTGTAGTAAACAAAAAAGGCACCTGCTCTTCTGGAGCATACATTCTGGAAAGGAGAGTCAGATAAACACATGAACAAAAAAATATCAGATGTTTAAAGTGCTGTGACTGAAAATAAATCAGTTGATGTGATAAGATATGCCTGGAGAGAGGGGCAGTTGAAAGGGAGATGGGAGAATACCTTTCTGAGAAGATGGTAGTTAAGACCTTTTGTCCAGGGCCTGAATAAGGAGGAGCCAACCATGCAAAAAGGTCAAAGAACAGGTAATTCCATGCTGCAGAACGGGTTGACTGAATGCCCAAAAGCAAGAACAAGCTGGTGTGTTTGTGTTCAAGGAAACAAAGGGAGGCCAGCCTGCTGGGCTGTAATGGACAGGGGGAGAATAGTGGAAGGTGAACTGTAGTAGTGTCACCAGGTGGCTTTAAGTCCAACCTGGCACACTCTTGAGTAAAACGTGGTGCTCTTAATGATTACACCAGGACAACAGAAATGAATGCAATTGTCTAGGCCAAACCTGGATATATGATCACCCTACAGAGAAGAAGCAAATCTTGTAGGACTTTATGAATCGGGCAGGGGGTATAAATGTACTGTCAGTGCCTTAGGGAGGCAGGACAGGGTACAGCAGGGGAAGGAAGTGACCACTTTGGTGCCGTGTGGAGAACAGGCTATGGAGAGCAAAGAATGAAAGTCAGGGGAGTAATCAGAAGTCAGGCTGGGAGACAGAGAATGGGGCCTTGGGCTACGGGAGTGCACAGGAGAGCTACCAGAGCCACTCAGTTTTGAAAGCAGAGTTAATGAGCTTGCTCAGTTTTAGTGCACAAGCCAGGATTTGCCAGATGGAAAAGGAGTGTAAAACATTCCATACAAAGGTAGCAGAAAGCTCAAAGTCACCGGGCCAGGGTGTATCCTAAGAGCCAGTAATATAGTCCATGGTCAAAGTGAGGGTGCATGGTAGGGTCAAGCAACTGGGCTGGTCATGTGACCAGGGACCAGATGATCCAAGATTTAGAATTCAGTGATAAGTAGTGGGGACTGCAGGGCCACTGAAAATATTTGACTTAAAAAGTGATATGATTTAATTTGTTATTAGAAAAAAATGAGACTAGTTTAAATTTTATAGGAAAATAAAAAGATGAAATTAAAAGGAAAAAAGAATAAACCCTGAAAACAGAGAGATACCTTCTGTTAAAGAAATAAACAAGAAACCAGAAACATTTCAAGGGTGGTATGATACAGTGAACTTTTATTTTTACTAGAAACTGTCCACCCATTCATCAAACACACCCTTGATTGTCTAGTGGCTTACAGTATAATTAAGTGTTGACTCAGGGACTGCTGAGCAGTGTCGTTGAGTCATAAAGAAGCTCCGAGAGGAAAACTTTAGAGACAAATTAATGTCGTGTACCATGTACCTTCCTTAGTCTTCTACAGCGCTGTTCTTGGCCCACTCACTTCAAAGTCTTAGCAGTATCTCTCAGACTGGTGTGCCTCATATGCAGTTTTGGCAAGCAAAGCATAGTGACAGAGCCAGATAACTTGTTCCCCATAGACTTATAAACTCATCAGCTGTGCTCTGACAATATAATTTACAATACACTTTGCCAGCCCTGTAATACAACTTTCTGTTTGTAGGGGAATGGAACCCTGACATGAAGAAGTGATCATGGCTTAATTTTAGCTGTGCTCTCCATTGTGGCCTGCAGCAGCCGCCTGTGGAGGACGCATCCTAGTCATCTGCTAAAAAATTATAGCTTTTTTGTATGTCTTTAGCAAGCTAAGCACAATGTTGGGCTTTGCTGAATATCTACCTCAGCATCCTATTACTGTAGGAAGTGGTAGCCCTACTGTGCACCTCCATTCTTTGTGACAAAGGAATTGAGGCATAATTGTTGGCTACTCCTCAGCTGTGGCTTATACTTTGATGAAATTACTCTTCTAGTTAAAGTTCTTATAAAATGATATTAATAGAAGGCTTGAGAATGGGACAATCTGAGAAGTGCCCTTCCTGTATATACAATCAAATGACTGTCTTCCTGGTGACAACTTTTTCTCCTTAGCATATTATAAGAGCTAATTGTCATTCATATCAGTGGACTAACAAGGTTTCTTCTATCCAGCCATCACCCTAGGTAAAGCCTAAAATTAAAGATACACAAGGTAGGAACTTTGTTTTGTGCATATCTAGATCCCCAAATAGCAAAAAAGAAAAAAAAAGTGTGGTCTTTAATATCCCTGTAAGAAAAAAAGTCAAGGCTTTTAAATATTAACTCAGTTTCCTCAGT
The DNA here is from genome assembly GCF_040802235.1 of Manis javanica. Lineage (NCBI taxonomy): Eukaryota > Metazoa > Chordata > Mammalia > Pholidota > Manidae > Manis > Manis javanica. Next base: position 23,437,860 of record NC_133163.1, on the reverse strand, counting down.
TAAGAAACAAAAGGTTCAAATGCAACTTCAAGTTCCTGACTTTAAATTTCTGTGCAATTCAGAGATAGTAATGTCATAATATCGATGCTATTTTTTTCTGATAAAGTGACAAGAGACTAATTCTACTTAAATCAGTTAATCAGACTTCTATATCTTTATTGGTTCGACTTTTCTAGAAGATTTATTTTCTATTCCTAGACAATTTGATTCTGGTTCATTTTGAAATAATGGCCCAGACTCTCCTTGTAAAAAAAAAAGTATAAACTGAGGTTTGTTGAGCTGGTGCATTGCAGACCAGTGGACAAGTAGGAAGTGTTTTCATTTTTGCTGCCCTAGAGAACTTGTTTCTCTGGTCTCACCTTAGACAACACTGAAGCAATCACTCCAGTGAGCACAGCTGAGTGCTGAACCGTTCTCTGAGCCTTCAGCCTCAGACCCATCTGGGAATCAAAGCACTGACAACTAGCCTGGGAAACACAGGGACAGGCATGCGGTTGTCCTCTAAACACTTTACTGTATCAGCTCAATGCTGTTGTGTAACAATGTTCTAGAATAAAGCAAAGGGATAGGTCTACAAATCTATTCACTACAAATCTATGCCTGCAGCCAATCATCCTGCTGGTGGTTCAGAGGTAAAACTTACTCAAATTGTAGAAACTAAGTATCACCAATGATAATGAGAGGACAAATGCATTCCCTGAAATACTGACAAGAAGAACATGGCAGAGTGAGGCAGCAAGCCTTGGGCAAAAGTAAGTCTACAGGACTACAGGACTTAAGTCTATCTGTCCTTCAGGATGAAGGGAGTAGCTGGATAAGGATATCAGGTTCGATCATGGAACACGATCTGCCCGTCACTGTTATGAACCATGCTTACCATCAAAAGTACATATGAAAAAGCTCTAGCTCTATGGTTCTTGAGTGCAACCTCTACCATGATTGTGAAAGTAGACTTGTTGCACAGGGAATCTGAGAACAGAGAAAGCAGAATGTCCGCCTTATTTCTCTTCTTAAGTGGACTCCATAATTAAGAAGATGACTAACAGCACTGTAATTTATCCTTCACAATTACACTCCGTTTTAAAGATTGCAGAGGTCTTTCAAACATTTTCTTATGTGAATTTTGAATATAATTCAAGATCTATGTAAGGGAAAAGGAGGCCAAAGAATGTGTGGCTTTCCTAGGATTGTACACCTATAGGAATCAGAGCTGTGAGTGGAATGTCAGCCTTCTGACACCAAGTCTCTTTCTACTGAGCAGTGCTACCTCTAATATGGAAGTGTCCTCATATGAAAGCAAGAGGCCATTTTTAGACATCAGGGAAATTAAAACACACATGTGCATATATACATATATATCTCCAGTGGTTTTACCACTCCAATCCATATGCTCAAGCCCACATGGAACCACTGTACCCACTCTCAACAGGAAGTGATTCTTCCTACAAGAGGAATTTGGCAACATCCATTGTGCACCCATCAGTATCAGAATTTGGATATTTACATTCATGTTTTAGGGTTCACTTTGTGATGAATTCCTTTTCTTTGCAACTCTGGATCCATTCTGTACTCTTCTCTACCGTTCTCCACTCAGCTTTGCACCATGGAGGTTATCTTACGCGGATTTGCATGAACAATTGCGATTCACAGTCTGTATTCCAGGTGAGTTCGCCCAATGGAAAGCACATAAGGGAGATGAGAAGGAAGGATGAAAATGAGGTCTGAGTATTTAATTTCCTGTCTCTGTTCCTGTGAAATGGCCGCCAGTTGGCTGTGCCCTGTGACCTAAGGTCACAGCTCTGTGAGGCACTCATAACTCACTCACTGAATCTCTGTCTCTCTTCCTAAAAGTTCTAGCAATTGATCCTCTTCTTGCTCCATCTGACCTAGAGGCAGTGATGGAAGTCTGATTTTAATAACCCTGAATACTGCATTACCCCTTGGAGAATTTGCACTCTCTTGCCAATACCTTTGTATGTGTTACCTATATTAAAACTTCATCAAGTGGTACAGTTTGAGTGGGTCATCTGTTTCCTATTAGTCCCCTGATTGATTCAGTGTTTTTGCATATGTTGTAGATGGGGAAACTGAGGCCCAAGACTATCTGACAGTTAAATAACTTGCACATCTAAGATTCCACCCAGAGTTTCTAACTGCAAGCTTATACACTCACAGTGACAGCTTAAGTAATGATTCTGAATGGGGAGGCTGACCCATATGTGTAATTACAGCTCTGCACAACAGAGATTTCTTGAACTGACTCAGAGTCACAGCAATTCTAAGAAACATACCACTGTCACTTATATAAGTGTTGTGTTTTGAAATTTTATAACATGTTTGCAAAATAAAGCAATGGCAATAGTGTTTGGAAGAAAATTGGATAAGACTGCATCTGGTCTTTCAGCACACCATTCTGTCTTCCCTGCATGACTAGAGTTAGCCTAAAAAGCAACTCTGATCATGACATTTCCTGTCTAAAAACTCTCTATATTGACTAATATCCAAACTGTGCATATTAAGTCTTTTATAATGGGCCCTCTTTATATCCCTCTAGTGGTAACTTTACCACTTCAATCCATATGCTCTAGCCCATATGGAACCACTACAGTTAATCTCAATGAGACGTGATTTTTCCAAGAGGCATTTGGCAAAGACATCTGGGCACACCTTTGGTTGTCATGACTAAAGGCCCTGCTATTGGCACCTAGTGGGTGGAGGCTAGGGCTACCACTAAACATTCTGCAATGTGCAGGACAGACCCACACAACAAGGGACGATCTGGTTCAGAATATTAGTATTGTCACTGTTGACAAATCCTGCCCTGCTTTAGGCACATTGAACTCCTCCTTACCCTTGAATTTGTGACCTTGTAACTATCATTTACGAGATGCTGTGCCAAGCACTGTGCTTAATATATGATTTCATTTCATGACGTGATCAACTTTGTCCTTATGCATATGCTGTTCCCTCTGCTGGAATGCCTTCTCACTCCTCTCTGTGGCTCACTCTTTCTAATTCTTGAAACACGTTATATACTCCCTCCCCAGCAACTCTAGGCAAAGATATAGACATCTGAGCTGAATTCCCGTAACACTTTGTTCATTCTTTAGTATAATGATTTACCTGTTTTTATCTGCAACTCCAACTTGTTAGCTTGTTAAAGACAGCAGCCATGTTATTTGTGTTCCCCCATTTCAGCACAGTGTCTGACACCTGTTGGGTATTAATCATTGGATGAATAAGCAAATACATTGCAGGCAGCAGATAGATTTCTTCTGAAGAATGGTGTTATGTTTACTTTTTTATAAATTAAGTCACACCTTGAATTCAGTAGGAAAAATTACATTTAAGAGAAAGCTTCCTGAATTTCTTGTTCAAATGAACATTTTCTTAAAAATTGTATATCCTGTAAACCAGGGTTTCTGTGTCCCTTTTCTTTTTTCTTTTGAATACTAAATAACATACAAACATACATACTTGCTTTTCTTGGAGTGAGAAGTATCCATGAACATTTTTGTTATGGTTTTAGGGTGCTCTTGTTCTTTGGGAATGAGAAGCCGATGGAACTGCATGTAATGGCAGCATTATGTTGAGAATGGGAAAATATGAGTTTTTCTCAGCCTTGTCTGCAAGAGGGACAACGTCACTTCGCATCAGTTTTGTTGATTCCCTGGAACTGTTGGCTACTGTTGGGTCTGCTCTGCAGCCTGCTGCTGCAAAATACAGAATTAGAACCTGGCAGGCTTTCCTGCATAGATTTGCACACTGTATAAGATCAAGCCAGTTTGGGTGGAGAGGAAGCAATCTGTGTATTTTGGGAGCTTTGTTAAAATAAAATACACTTAATGGAGTGTGTGAGGCCAATAGCTGCACGAGTGAGCAGAAGAATGTCTTGAAGGTGCAAAAGGAGAAGAAGGTGAATGATTAATTACCTGGTGGTACTTTGCTTACAAGCTTGTCAGAATATCCTCTGTCCATAGTAGATGGCTTAAGGGCTGGTGCAAATACAGTTCTAGGGAGTCTGCTTGGTATGCTGAGTACATAGTGAGAATTGACAAAGACCACTACGTGCACATTGTTAACTACTCATCCTACTGTATCAATGCCAGTGGGCCCCTTGCATTTGTTAGCATCATTTGTGTTGTCCAGTACTTTTGTTTTACCCCTTTCCTCTTACTATCTATCAATTTGGCTTTCTCCTTTAAGACTATAGGAGATGTAAATGGTGTCACTTCCGAGAATGTGTAGGCAAAAAAGAACCTCTGTTCCATTTACTTCCTACATTCCACTTTTCCTATAGTTTTCATTCTCTTCTTGATTAGAACTTCATCACATCTTAAGTATTGTGTGCTTGTAATAAGTTTAAAGAACTCTAAGTTTTGATTATTTCCTGTCTGTTTCTTTGGTGTTATATGTAATAATTTGATTACAAAAAGCAGTAGGAAGATGGTAGGGAAAAGTTGCTTGCCAGAAACTCCCTCTTTCAAGTTAAACAAAAATGAATATACCAAACAATTAATCATTAGCCCTGAGTAAGGAAAGAGACATGATAAGTGTCATGACTCCCAGAAAGGAGGAGCAAGGTAAATGATTCTGAAGCCAAGCCAAGAGGAATGGCCAAGCGTGATGAGGAGACAACCATGCATGTGCTCCTGTGCCTATGCATATAGTAGTGTCTAGTCGATAAATACATTGAGAATTATCCCAGGACCTTTATGGAAGGAAATAAGACTGAGTAGATGTTCTCATGTGGTCCCACTTTTGAGTGAAGAGTAGTGGAAATAGCTGCAGAAGGGAAATAAATACAAGTCACAGAAACAGACAATGGATCTGAGAATCTGAAAAGAATTCACCGGAAGATGGAACAAAAGTCCTGATGTACCCCCATGCCCCCGTTACCTTAGGATGCACTCATTGACCAGGTGGGGTGACTTCTGATACAAGACTTTTAACAAAGCTTTAGAAATGAGAACACAGTCCTGGTACCTAAACAAAGGTTACACATAGTCTTGACTGAGTTATTCGTCTCTCCCTTCATTTCTTTCCCACACCTCACCATCTCTCCAGCTACAAGAAAAAAGTACATAGAACTAAAAGCATGAAGCCGCTGAACTGTAGATAACTCTGAGAGCCAATGTCACTGAAACTGTATCTGAATAACTAGAAACTCTGGATAGAGCCACGTGAGTGGGAGCAGGGAAGTCAATGACATGATAGTGTAAATGCAAAACTGAAAAATAAAATAAAATAATAAAAAGGTGTAGCTTAGAAAAGTCAAAGTATCTGATCTAAAAGAAAATCAACACAAGGACAGGAAAATTTACCATGATATATTCTATAGCTCATTTGCACTATAGAATAACTTCAGAAATTTTAATTTAATGCCACAAGAACTCAAAGAAAAATTTTAAACAAATTGAGTGAAAGGAAAAGGGAGATTCTAGATGGAAGGAAAAATATGAGAATGAAATTAATGCAGTCATATAAGTGATTTAAAATAATTAACAACAGGGAAATAGAGAAGATATGGCTAAAAATTGAAATACTACAGAGGGAAATGTTTGAGATCATCACAGTGAACACAGATGAGAAAAATCAAAGATACTAAATGCATCATAGAGAAACCAAGCAAGATGGAGGACAGATAGGATAATCGGATCCCTGAAATAGAAAAACTGGGTACCTTAACAGAGAGTTTGTCTAAAGGTATCAAACCAGAAATTTTTCTTAATATGAAGAATTGACTCAAAGTTGAAAATAACATGCTGGGTTGTAATAAAATTTTATGTACTCAACATTAACATATTTATTGATTATATCATTGGAATTCAAAGAATAAAATGATATTCTTCAGGCATCTAGACAAAATTTACTACCAATGAGAGAAGTGCTGACATTATACAATCTTAAGTACAATAAAGTCATATCTATAAAAGTCTGCACAAAATAAGGTTTAACTAAAGAATTGCATGCAGCCATAATATAATCCAAATATAAAGAGCACAGACATGAACAGATTTTGGTAATATAGCAGTCATGAGTTCTTTCTAAAAAGAAATCACCATAAAATGCAAGCATTTAAAAAGTGAAATAAAATTCCTCAGAAATGGAGAAACTCTAATAAAGGGCTTGGTGAGACTAGTGACAATGTTTAAATAAACAACAAACACATGATAATTGTACAAATTATGAATATAGAGCAAAATATACCTGTCTTCGAGGTTCCCAGAACCACCCTCAATCTAGATAATTGCCTGGAAGGATTCTTAGGACCCAGAAGCTGTTATATTCATTGCTATGGCTTATTACAGCAAAATTTGCGAAGTAAAATCAGCAAAAGGAAAAGAAACATGGGGCAAAGTCTGGAGGAAACCTGGCACAAGATGCCAAGAATCCTCTTCCAGTTGAGTTGAACAGGATGTACTTAATTTGTCCATCAATCGTGTGTAATGACATGCAAAGTGCTGTCAACCAGGGAAGCTCCCTGACTCCAGAATTATGGGTCAGTCACATAGACATCTAGTGCTTGTATTACTGATTTCAGTTACTGATGTTCCAGATCCCCGGAGGGAGAGCAGGTAGGTGTTCATTAGAAATTGCATTGTTTGTGTGTGTAAACTATCCAGGCTAACCAGTGAAGTGTGGCTCAAGACTAGGCATGCAAAGCATTCTTATCAGACAAAACACTCCAGAAGCTCAATTTTCTTGTGAAGGGCCAGTCATGAAAATACGCCCTTCTTGGGAAGGTGCACAGTTTGAATAACCCAGATCTTCTGAGTTAACCCTTTCCGATATAGTGTAATAAAAATAATAAAACAACAAAAATTCAGTGATGAAGGAAAAAATAATGTTCTCACTTTTCATAGGAGGAAGGCAGTCTTTACTGACTAAACTTGAAGCACAGAGTTAAAAATAATGATACCAATATTTTCATGTTTTTAGTATCTTGTAAATTTTAGTGAATTATCTTATTGATAATACTTAAAAAAAAATTTTACCGAAATTTGAATTTAAAAATTTATTTTCTTTGTGAACTTCATGAAAATTGAAATTAATTTTAATTAAAATGATATATGTAGCATGTTTTCTATCTTTTTAAGTGCTCCTATTCATTTGTCCTTCTATCTGTATATATGCTTAGAAAAATATCTGAAGGAGTGCTCCCCGAATATTAATGATGCCTATTTCTTGATGGTGTTATGTCTAATGTTTGAACATTTTTTTCTTTATATGCATCTACATCTTTCAGATGTATATGCTATTTTTAAAAATAAATAAAGCCATCAAGGTGATTATTCTTTTAAAAGAGGAGAAGAGAAGAACAGACTGAGGAAATCATATCACTGCGAGACTAGTTTAACGTAGGCTGGGAATAGTGCTCTTGTTTTGAAGGGAGTTAAAGCGTTGTGTAGATAAAAGAAATACACACACATGAAGCAAATACTATACTATATTTCTCCCTGGATTGTTACTCTTAATACAAGAATTTCATAGAAAACTTCTTCTATACTAACTTATTTCACATGACCCAATATTCTACTGTCACATCTTCTTATATTTGGAGGGGCCTCTGAATTCCAGTGGCAGTGTAACTTTCCCCCTTACTCACCAGAATGTGGGAATGTGGAGAGAAGCCATTGATTATTGATGTTGAAGAACAATCAGGTAATACTAAACAATCAAACAATAAGGAAAAAAATCTCAGTGCTAAAATGAATTTTTAAACGTCGCAATGATTAAATAATATGAATTATTTATACCCTTCTTAAAGTAGGAATTGGCTTACTATGACAAGTACAAATAGTTATCACTTGGGGCTAAGAAAAATTTTATGGAGAAAGATATGTAAGATATTTGCAATAGTCAAGCAAGGTAACTCTGGATTGGCTGGGTGGGGAACTTAGCAGATGCTCTCCCTGGAGAAGCAACAATTTAACTGGTGAAATTATTAAGACACACACACGCAACCACTTAAAATCTCTGAAAATTGTCCTAAGGACATAAACAAATGGCGAAACATTCACTTAAGAAATCTGCTAAATCTCACTAAACCAAGTAAAAGCTATGACATTTAAACCACAGTCTGCTCCCCTCTCCTACTCCACCCCTGCTCCTTGTGTGGAAGCTTTCTTTATTCCAGGCAGATACAGTGAACAAGGCAGGAGCTCCTCCTTCTGCCAGTAACCCTAGGACTACAGCTTAACTTCAAAAGGGGTGAGCCACTGGTACCTCTTAGCGCACCCCGGTTCCATGTTGCAGACACAGCATTCCTGGTAAGCACAGCCAAGAGTGGGGCTTTCTTCTCCTACCCAGTTCTCATTCACAGGGCAGAAGCTCCCCATTCATATCCCAGGTTTGGCGTGTCAAGAATATTGGGGGTCCAGGTGTCCCTGTCCCAGCTTACTAACATGTTCCATGTTGGAAGGAGAAAGCTGAGAAGAACAGAGTGTACCATCTCTTTCAGTGCCCACTACAGAATGAGAATTCACTCAGGGAGAAAAAGGCCACAGTTACTGCATCCAGCTGGGATGTAACGGCAAAGATGTCCTATCCAGGGGCAGATACAGGCTTTAAGGAGGGAGAGCTCTATAACTCTGCTTAAGGTGACTGACTATTTGGGACAGAGCTTAGAAACATTCATAGCTAAAGGACTTTGGAAAATAATGGAGATCTTGGTGACCATCGATTCTGAGGGGACAGGTAGCTCTATAATATGAGTAACAATGAACAAAATGGCAGACCAGCCAGAAGTTTAACAGAATCAGGGATAGAGGAAACCATGAAGGGCCTCTCTGGGATCACACTTGTCCCTGAGGGTCTGGATGGTTGTACACATTTGCTAGGCTGCACTCACTTAATGCTAATTAAAGTGGTACATGGCTCAGATTTGAAAACATTCCCAAGCCACACACATACCCATTAGCAAGGAGAAGAGCTTTATTGGTATAAGGGGTTTAAGCACAACTCATCAACAAATACTGATTGAGTGATAAGCTACTTTTATCTAGGGTATACTTCTAGGAAGCCAGGTATGAAAATAAAACTACATTCATCCTTGGTGGTTTGGAAGACTGTATATATTCCCAGGGCTGCACCTGGTCAGGAGTGACAAAAGGGCAGCTTCCAAGTAGTAGGCCCTGGCTGAACATGAGGTAAAATCTTAAATTCCCTATATTTTAAAAGCAGTCTTCAAGTCACACACATCCAATATATAAAGGGTAAAAATTAACTGACTACAGGGTCTTAGGTATAGTATTCGACCAGTAAGTGGCTTATACTTACCCAGGGATAATACCTAGGAAGGCAGGCTAAAAGATAAAAACAGGGAAAAATATCTGAGCAGGGACATAAGAGCCTTCACACACTATTAAGGAAATATAAGTCACAGAAGTAGTTCAGCCAAGTCATTAAACAAATAAACAAATGAACAACACAGCAAGAACTAGCCCTTGTGGTAGTAGGGTGAGGGGGTACAGTACCCAGACTTGCTAAAATCTATTATCTGAAATAATCCAGTTTTCAACAAAAAAATTGAGAAACACGCAAAGAAACAGGAAAATGTGACCCAAATGCGGGAATAAATAAGAAGCAAAAGAAACTGCCTTTGAGGGAGCCCAGATGATAGACTTAGCAGACAAAGATTACACAGAAATTATTATAAATATAAAAGAATTAAGGAAACTATACTTAAATAATTAAAGGAAGTAATAATGATTCACCAAATAGGTAATATTCATAAAGAGGTAAAAATTATATGTATAAATAAATTTAAATTTTTATATTTCTATCTATGTATTTATATTTCAATGTTTCAACTCCAAAATTTCCATTTTCAGATTTTATATGTATATGTATAATATGCAGCATAATGCATATATAAACATATATATTAATATAAATAATATATAATATATTTAAATAGAAATTTTGGAGTTGAAAAGTACAATGATCTAACCTTCACTAAAGAGACTTAATAGATATGAGTTGGCAGAAGAAAGAATCAGAAAACTTGAAGACAGAGCAATAGAGATACACAATCTGAAAAGAACAAAAAATGAATGAGGAAGTGAACAGAGAGCCAGAACATGTGGGTCATCATTAAGTATACTGGCATATGTATGATGAGAGTAATGGAAGGTGAGAGAGAAAGGGACAGAAAAAATTTACAAAGAATTAATGACTGAAAATTTCCCAAATTTGATGAAAAACACCAGTCTACACACCAAACAATGGAGGCCAAAGGCAGTGAGACAACATTCAAAGTGCTGAAAGAAGTGTGTCAGCCAAGAATCCTCTACCCAAGAAAACTGTCTTTCAAAATTGAAGGTGAAATAAAAAGTAAAGACCTTCTCAGATAAACAAAAACAGTGAATTCATTGCTAGTACACCTGCGTGAGAGAAACTACTAAAGGAAGTTCTTCAAGCTGAAAGGATGTGATTCGAAAACAGTAATTTGAGTCTACATGAAAAAAACAAAGTATTCCCTCCAGAAAAGGTAATTATATAGGGCATAATAAAAGAAAGTATAATTACACATTTCTTTTTCTTTCTTAACTGATTTAAGAAGCAATTGTATAAAACAATATCTATAAAATTGTATTGCTGGGCTTTAGAACATATAGAATTACAATATATTTGACAATAAAACACAAATGAATGGAGCTATATTGGAGAAAGGAAAATGACACCAGATGGTAACTTGAAGCTGCAAGAATGAAGAGACAGAGATGGTAAATAATAAGCTTACTTAAAAAAATTATAAATGTGTTTGAGCTCTTTTTTCTTCTCTTCACTTCTTAAAAAGGTGTAAGTTGTTATAAAGCAATCATTATGACAATGTATTGTTGAGTTTGTAACATATATAGACATTATGAAAAACAATCATAGTGAAATAAGGGGAAAGGGGAGCTATGTAACAGTAAAGCTTCTGTATCCTACTTGAATTGAGTTAGTATAAATATGAAGTAAATTCTAATAAATTAAGATGTATATTGTAAGCCTTAGAGGAACCACTAAGAAAGTAACTAAAAATCATATATAGTTAAGAACCATTAAAAGAATGAAAACAGTATCCTAGGAAATATTCACTTAAGACTGAAGTAGGTCATAAAGGAAGATAAGAACAACAAAATAATGGAACTATGTAAGTACCATTGTGTGGGCATCCCATTATGTGGTCTGTCAATACTCAATAATCCAATTGATTTCAGACTGAATAACTTTCCTTAATTAGACTCATTTTTTCTCCCTCAAATTAGTATTCTGTTCATGGCATTCCTTGTGTTTGAAATCTTTTAAGCGAAATAATCTGTTTCTGGAATGGATTTTGTTTCAGTTGATTCCTATATTAAATTTTCTGCTTCATCACACACTCCTTAAAAATATGAAGTTGATTATAGAACATAGAGAGATGCACACAAAGGTACATATTGAGATACATGCTTTACTTTGAACCATTAGTTGTTTCACTACTTACCTCTTATTTCTTCTCTGATTCTACCAATGTTGACCCAAAGATACATTCATTTTTATCTGTATTCTAGCACATACATACCCAAAGGCCTTAAAGTGAACATTAATTTTAGAATGTATTTAAGTTGAATATATCAAAATAACCATTTCATGGCTCACTGAGAACCCTAATATCTCTAAAAAAGGAGTGTATATATGTATATATGTGTGTATAGTAGAAGGTGCATAGTAATGATTAATGGTCTTCATAATTACACAAACAGAGCATTGTGCTTATTAATTTGTAACTATTAGAATTGTGTGTATTATCTGTGTTTATATAATTATATGTCCATAAATAACACACAACTTTAAATAACAGCATGTATGTATATGTGCGCATACTTGAACATACACACAAGAACACTACACTCTACTATGAAGCATTATACATGTGCTTTGGGTTCTTAGAAACATGAATGTGCTCCTGGCATAGCTCTGTGACAATTTAGCAGAATGGTTAAGTATACAGCTGTGAGAATCAGACTGCCTGTGTTCAACTTCCAGCTCTGCCATTTGTTAGCTGTGTGACCTGGTATCTATAAAATATAATGATATTGTCATCCTCATGGTGTTCTTGTAAAGATTAAATGTCTTCTTAATGCATTTAAAGTCCTATAAAGCACCAAGCAAATAGTGCTCAATACATTTTAGATAACATTATTGATCTTCTTTTGATTCTGCTCTTCCAGGATATAAAATAATTTCTTTCATATATGGAGTGTGTGTTAAATTTAGATTATGTTTCCCATCTAAGAAGAGATCTTCATAATGTGCCTTTTATTATGATGATGTCTACAACTGTCACACCTTTATCTATAATCTTCTCAGAGATTGCAAATTGTAATGCACTGCTATTAGCATGTCATTGGTATTACCTGAGTGGTGCTTGCTTCCCAGGAATGAGCAGGTGTATTTATATTGCTTTGCATGGACTTTTTGTGTGTTGTGTAAATAGGATGGAGGTACGAAGATGACAGACTATTTTAAGTACCTTCCATGTTGTCTGCTTGGCCTCTCCCCATTACAACTCCTTTTTATATAACTTACCTGATATTTCTTCTCTGATTCTACCAATGTTGACTTAAAAAAACATTCATTTTTACCTGTGTTCTGGCACATGCATACCCAAAGGCATAAAAGTGAACATAAATTTTAGAATGTATTTGAGTTGAATACATCAAAATAACCATTTCATGGCTCACTGAGAACCCTAACATCTCTGAAAAAGAAGTGTGTATATGGATGTGTATGTGTGTATGGTAGAAGGTGAAAAGAGGGTAAAAGATGTTTGTCTCTTTTGTTTGCCATTAGGTCCTCAGCACTTAGAAAAGGGCCTGGTATACAGGTAGTACCTTGTAGTCTAAAACCATTCATTTACTTCCTGGTATCTACCAAAGTCCCTTAATTTTATTCCAATCTCAAATAGCTTTTATATAACGACTTTTTAAAATATGCTTGATGCTTCTGTTACATTGAATAGTTTGCTATTCAATTTATCTGAGCATTCCACTTTTTTTCTTTATGTGTATAGAGATGCTATTTTATCTACCTGTTAAATCTGGTGCCATCACTTCTTTCATTACAGATTGCACCCATCTACCAAGACCCTCACAGAGTCTAGCCATCTATTCCTCTCCCTTGCATACCACAGCCTCTCTCTCCTGAAAGCCACTGGCTTTACTGATTTATCTCCTTTGTTATTTAACCATTTTTATAATCTAGTACAGTTATTTGTGCATGCCATGTCTCCCTGCAGAACAGGAACCCTGCCTGTTTCACCTTTGAACCATCCATGATCCATGTAGGGTGGTAGCAACTGTTTGGCAACAGCAAATATTCAATGAGGGTCATCAATTTAATCAGTGTCAGATACTGAACCCAGTGATGTGTTGGCTTCATAGGAACGTGAGTGATATTCTCTTCCTGTGTTCTTTAAAAATATTTGCTTAATCAATGATTAAATATATTCACATTTTGAGTAGCATGGTGTTGTAGAAGAGTCCCCGGACTTCGTATTGAATATACTGGGTCAAAATTCAGACTATGTGCCTCTGAGATGGTAACATCCTCCTCTAATGGCCTCAGTTTTCTGTTTGAAAGTGGGAATAGTAGACCTATGTTGTATCATTAACTGAGATAACATACTGGCACAAGTGATGGTGGGGCTCCTAACCAAAGTGCTTGGACTGGAGAAGGTATCAAATAAAAGTGAGTTTCTTCCTTTTTGAGGTACTGTCTGAATGAACGCAAAATTAACTGGTTCTCAGAGTGTCATTAGCTTTCTATTGTGGTGTTCTAGCTCTAGCTGTATCATATCCTTGAATGGGTTAAGCAAACACAGTATCTGGCCACTAGGGAGGTTATGGGACCAGGCTGTGCTGCTGATCTTTCCTTCTAGAAGCTCGCTGGCAAACATCTGGTTATTTTGATGGCTATAAACTGCTCTTTTCCTCTTATTCTCCATGAAATACTTATAGGAGTCTATGTTTTATTTATTCTGTTTTCCTTTTGTCCATAGCATACAGAATTACAATTATTACTATTTTTGTGTCTGCAGAATGCTTTCATATCCATTATTTCATTTGGCAGCCTTGAGAAGTCTGCAAGCACAGTAGGCCAGGGAACCAATGCTATCATATGCCTTTTGCAAATAAGGAAATAGAGCCTCACAGTTTAAGTGGTCTGTCCAAGGTCACATAGCTTAGAAATGGCAGCAGTGAAGGTCTGTCAAACACATCACTTGCCTACAAATTGGGTGTCCTCTCCACTCTACTCTAGTCACCCTGGAAGCACAGGGAAACTGATATCCTTGTCCTAACGGTTCCCCCACTTTTCTTTGCAGAGGCGTCCATCTTGAGCTATGATGGCAGCATGTACATGAAGGTTATCATGCCTATGGTCATGCACACCGAGGCAGAGGACGTGTCCTTCCGCTTCATGTCCCAGCGAGCTTATGGGCTGCTGGTCGCCACAACCTCCAGGGATTCTGCTGACACCCTGCGCCTGGAGCTGGATGGGGGGCGTGTCAAGCTCATGGTTAACTTAGGTATCGTATGAAGAACCCTCTGCCTTTCTGTTTGGGCTTGTCTTCCCTTTCTTTTCTGATTTTCATTGGTTTGATTGAATTCTTTGTTTGTTTCTTGAAAGTTAGCTGCTCACCTCTTGTTTAATAGACCAAGGATAAAACCCAACAGCAACGAACACCTTCTCCTTGTTTCTGCATGAGGTTTTGATGTCAAGTTCTGGTTTCTGACAGTGGTGGTTTCTTTTCTAGATTATTTGTTTCCTAAGTTTCCTTTCTTGGTTTTTTGGAATCGTTTAGCTTTGTGTAAAACACGCTACTTTGGTCCATCTTTTGATCAATCACATTGCCATTAAGTTCAAATCCTTGGTCACCACTCAAAACAGTCAAAGCTCAGGGAAGGAATAGGGCAGCAAATGGAGGCAAAATGTGGGTTGGGACTGGAGAGAATTAAGCTTTGCAAGAAGGAGGAGAATTGCATTGATTCTGTCTCCACATTGACTATTCAGAAGGGGAATTCCGGTGGCCTTAATGGCACTGGTATTTCCTTATACTTTCTCTTAGAGGGGAGGACAAGTCAGATTGTTTCTGTTGTCCCCCTGGAGAAGTAATTCATAAGTGTAGAGTGTCTGACATGTGGAAGGGGAATGTGTCTCCTGATATGTATCCCCTTCTTCCTTCCTGACATTCTTCCCATCCTTTAGCAGCCCCTTTTGTAAAGATTGTCACGTCACACTGTTACTCACCAATTACTCTTTTTTCCTCGTATACTGCATAGCAAATTTTCTTTGGTATTCAAAACTTAAGCCAATTTCAAATTTTTAGCTTTGTTGAGAGAGGATCTGTCCTTCTACTGTAATTACCTATATCAGATACCTTGGAAATTCCCCTCTTTGTGGCCTCACATTCTCTTTTGCTGCTGACCTTGACTGGATTTTACTTGGTTGCCTATGGAGAATGGAACCTCTTGGTTTTAGGAAGAAAAAAAAAAGAGCCACTATTTCTGCTCTTTCTACTTAATAGAAAGACAGTGCCCTGTGTTGACAGGATTAGTGATATAACTGAGTCCATACTTTCTAAGTCTATGAATTTGTTTGGGTACCTAGAATATGTTTGGATGCAGAGCTCCTTTATAAAGAGTTTAGTGGAATGGCTTGTCAGAGGCATGGAGAAGAGCTGATGAACAGATGTGCCAGGTGTAAGACCATATAAAGCAGTAGGTGGCCTGGTGGCAGAGTGGGGTTTGGAATTCATACCAGTCTTACCCACTGTCAGGTCAGCCAGCCACACTGGGAAGATGCCTGCATTACAATCCTAACCATTTCTAGGACGTCAGGGACTGTTTTGAGCAGTGGCTCTAGTTACGTCTTTTTTCTTTCTTCCAATTTGCAGCTTTTCCAATGCTATGCCCTTTTTCGTGTCCAATCTCATTTGATTTCTGTTGTCATTGTGTCTCTTGGTTTTTCTTTTGTTTGTGTATGTGTGTGTTTGATTATTTTGGGTTTTGTTTTCTCTTTTGCTGGATCTCTGTTTGTGTACTTGAGTTTCCCGTCCTCCCCACCATCAGCCATGTTAAATCAAAAGATGGTATTCAACCCTTCAAAGGCCCAAAGCCTGCGGCCCGCATAGCAAACAGCCTTGAGAACAGAGTGTACTGAGCAGCCTGCAGAGGCTGGCATACCCCTGTCCCTCTCACCTTCCCTTCCCTACACCATCCTCCTTGCCTTCAGTAAACCAACAAAAAAGTATCTTACCTAAAGCCACAACCAGGAGCTAATTGTCTACTTTCCTGAAAAACAGAAAAAATAAAAAATAAAGTCAGTAAAAATCACAGCCTCCTCACTAGCTCACAGAAAAAGAAGATGAAGACAATTTTAACTCTGCGTCTATTTCAAAGTAGGAGAGAGCTATAGATATGTATATGGATGATTCAGACCCAGAGGGTCCTGGGGAAATGCACAGTCTTTAAACAGAAATTTTTTCTCCTTTTTTAGATGACATTTTGTAAAGATTAGAAAGCCAGCTGTTACAGGTCTCACATCTTGGAATAACAGGGTGGGGGAGATAAAAGGAGATGAGGAAAGAGATGGACAGATTCTTTTTCTCTCTCTCTTAAGCACATATTCACACATACACACACACATACTTTAGTCATAGATTGCCTATGAATTCCTAGAAGCGTTACATTTCTATAACTTCGGCCAAAACCTGAAAGTAGTGCTTTTCAAAAAGACTCTGATTTTGCCTCTTGGCTCCCTTTGACACGCGATCTGCCTGGCTCCTCCGAAGCTTAGGCAAGAGAGTTGGCCTCTCCTGAGAAAGAGTGCGGGGCTTCCCCAGAAGCAATGGTGGCTTTTCCCTGAAAGGTATGGTTCACACACTTTCCGGTTTGAATTTATTTAACCTTCTCTCAAACCTAACGTGGAAAACTGAACTTAAATTCCTTGTACATGTATATACATACCTCTTCATATTTATGCTTTGTTTGAAGGTTCTCCTTTCATCCCTTCCCCCCAGATATATAAATAAACACTTTCCTTCTCCTTATCATGAGTTTGTGTTTCACTTTTCTTGGTTATAGAAGGAAATATCTCCAAACAAAGTTTTCATTCACATTCATTCCTCAAGAACAAATCTCAAATGATCATTTTGTTCCTCACTCCATTTCAGCACCTGCACAAATTATATTACAGTTTACTTAAAATTGGTCACACGGATAGACTCATGATATTAAAGCCTAGTATATATTGCCATGGCATAATGTGTCTCCTAAGTGTCCAGGAGGCAGGTTTTTCCCAGGGCTTTGTTTTCTGTAGACAACCAGATGTAAGAGCCGGCATGAGAGATGTCCTGTAACACACAGCACATTTTTAAAAGTTGTGAGGTTGGCTATTGATCAGTCATATTTGATCCTTTAGAATGAAAATATTATAATATTTTATCATTACAGTATATTAGAGATTTAAAACACCTTGTCTTACTTCAATCTCATAGTAACTTATGAAATCAAGACAGATGTAACAAAGAAATACATGACTTTCCAAAGCTAACATTAAGTTGATAGCAGAGCTGGGACCAGAACCTGTGCCTCCTAAGTGCTAGATTGGCATTCGTTACCAGTTATCTCCATAGATCAATACTGTGGATCAATGATGTGACCATCTTAATGATGTTTAACAGCTTTCGTAATGGTCACCATTTAAGTATGTACAGAAGGAAGCTCTTTCCTTAGTGCCTGGTTTGAACTGAGCCGTACAGCAGAGCAGGCACTCAGTGCTGGAACAGCCTCATCTGTGGCCCTTTAAACTCCTCATCAGAGTGCAGGCAACCCTTCCTTAATGCTGGAGGCTCATTGGGAGTGTCCTGCAGTTTGGTTAATTGCATTTGAATTCTCCAGATGTTCTCTCTCTGGAAACATGGACTTGCTGACTACTGTTTCCTGTATGCATCACTGAAGACATACAACTCCTAGAAGCACTCATCTCTTCCATGCTCAACCCAAAGCTCATCAATATGGAAAATAATGATTTTTCCTCATTTACTAAAGTAAAACAAAAATCTGTATTAAACAGGATGAACAACACAGACACACACACCTCTCAAGCACCATGCTGAGGCTAGGGCAGAAAAAGAATTTTGGCTGCTGTTACAGTTAGAGCTAAAGGAAATTGCCCTCCCAAGCCAATTCCTGATTGACTTTTCATTTAAAAACACATTCTCACTACGAAAACCACCCTCTCAGAGCCTATGAACAAGGGACTGGGGTAGATTTTTCTCTTCAGACCATGTATTCTTCAGGTAAAGTAACACACAATCATTCTTCACGTTTTGACTGAACATGACCAACTGCCTGTCACCCTGAAAGCTCCAAGACCTCGCTTGGTTCAGAGATACCGTTCAGTTCATGGATTTGGACGAACCCAGAAGGATGAGCCCAACACAGCCCCTCTCCCCACCAGGTCCTTGTCTAAGAATAAAATCCTCAGCAGCACGGAGACCAAAGAAAACTACTCTTTGTTTACAGTTCTTGGGTTTGCTACTCCAGGCCCACACTTCCTCACTCTCTCTTAAACATGCCCACACGCCTGTTTCTCCTCTCTGCAGTGCATCGGGAAGGGTCATTTCTCCAGCTTTGGGTCATGGTAGGTGCAGCCAGAAGCTGAAGCCACACTTCCTCCTCCCTTCCTGCCCTTCCACTCCCCAGTACCCCCCAGGGGCATGGCCTCCTCTGTCTGGTGATCGTACCAGTTGCTCCAGGGCTGTTTGCTCCCACTTTTCTGTTGCGGTTGACGACACATGACAAACCTAACCGCACGAAACCAAACCCAGATTTTTCTCAAGAGATGTTCTGGGGAACCAGTTAGCTTTCTGCCTCCTTCCTCAGAATGATTGGGTGTTCTAAGTGGCTCCGATCTGGATTTCATGTCCTTCTGCCCTGTCATTTGCTGCTCGTTCCTTTCTCACTTGCTCACAGTGGTTTACTTTGGGAAACTCAGATGGTGGCATTATCCTTGACAAGCCCTCTAAAAACACTGGGCCAACCTTAGGCAAAAAAGACCCCAGTTTCTTACTGTATTTATTTTTCTGTAACTTTATTCCTTTTCTTTATCATTTTACTTCTATCTTTTAATATGTAGCTTTGAACAAAATCTTACTGGAATTCCCACCACTATAAACCAAACCTAGGTTCAGCCGGGCAGCTTGGTAACAACTAACCTGAGACATTTCTCTAACCATTCTGCCCAATCCCCTACTAACACCCATTGACTTGACTCAAGGTCTTTATGCCTTATGTCTGCAACTCTAAGCACCTATAAATAAAAAGATAGATACTGTGATCTCTGCACAGAATACCTTGTCTGCTTACCAGCACTGGAAAATCATCCAACCTTTCCTCCCTGTCCCATTAAAAAAAATAAAAACAAAGATTTTTTTTTTCTCCTCAAGATGCAGAATCACAGAGTAAAATAGGTAGGATGTCAAAGGTGTCCGATGCCTCCTTGCCATGTGCCTGTCTCGCCTTCTCCTTGAATGCTGTCGGCCCTTGATTCAGTCTGAGCATTCAGGCAGGTAGACGGAGATGGGCTTCATGAGTGGGTTGGTCTGGGAGCCTTTGAAATAATAGCAGAGAAGCCAATCAGTGTGATCACATCATACAACACCTTTTACCCTATATCCCACCCCACCTCTCTAAAATCTGGGATGGGTGTTTGTGCGGTTAGCTGTTTGCAAGTGGCCATTTTATGACAGGAAATGACCAGGTGGTGTTAACCCTTTCCTTGTCTCTAAGCATAATGGCAGATATGCCTTCAATAATTTCTGTAGCATTCGGGGCCCGACCTAAGGAGAGGGAGGAGGGAGTTTGTTTTTAGAAAAAGAGAAAGGGTTAAATACTGCACTGAGAAACTTCATGGACAGATTTTTCTTTTAAATGGTACAATGTGTCAAACTGGTCATATATCTTTGGAATACTAACACAAAAATCATGTTGATGCTACTTTTAAAGATAAATTTTAAGAAAGTCAATTGTAGTGGAAAATAGACTACAACTTGCATTTGGGGGAGAAATTTTTGAATTAATTTCCCAAGTTTAACAAAATTAATATTTCAAAGTCCAGGTTTAAAATACTTTCTATGAAAGAATAGGTTTTTGGGGAACAAAAAGCAGTATACTCGGTGTCTATTGTGGATATATATGTATACCAGTATATATCTCTATACATATGTGTATATATATGTGTGTGTGTGTATATATATATGTATCCAACTTTACTAAGTAATATACTGTACATATACACCCACCCTTAAACTTGTGCATACTGTATATATATAAAATGGCCACATTTCTTGCGTGTGTCTGTCCCCGGAAGGGTGGACTGATTGTTTTTGGATGTCTGCAGCTGTTACCTTGAAGGATGCAATTTCATCTTTCATTTATTTTTCCCCATCTAGACTGTATCAGGATAAACTGTAACTCCAGTAAGTTTTCCCTCAAGTTTTATTTTTGAAACAAAAAACTGACTTTATTTTGTTTACTGTTTTATGAGCTGTTTTTCCTTTGAATTATTTTATTTTTTTTGACTGTGGAGTTGGGGGGAGCTGGGGTTGACAAGATGCAGGGCTGGGGTGATGGTCATGGGCTGAGGGTGGCTCGGGATGTGGTCTCTGCCTTAGGGCAGGTCCTCTCTTCTACCCTTGCATTTTGCTCTGTGTGCAGAAAAGGAGGAAAGGGCACCTGGATAATGAAACAACTTGAAAGTGAATTGAAATGGTCATTTGTTGTTTTGGGTAAATAACCCCAGGGGTGGACAAAAAGCATCAGAGAAACCAGAATGCACTTCTCCACTACTGAAAGCTTCAGAAAAATCAAAGCAAAGTTCATGACCCAGAAGGTGACTGCCAACTCTGAGATTTCTTTCCTGGCATTTACCACTGTAGTGGCTTTTTATTTAAAATTTTTTTTTTTTTAGGAGGGTGGGCAAAGCATTGCTCTTGGTGATAATACAGCATTTTACCCAAAGACTTGAGACACATGCTGGCTCTTATGAAGAACAGTTGCAGTCTCTTCTTTTTACCTTCTCCCATTCAAATATTCTAGTTCTTGAAGAAGGGTCCGAACGAAGTGCAGGCTGAATACTACTTACGCCATTTCTTCCTCTGTCCCCAACATGAACATTAATGGGAGTCTTGAGGTAGAGGCATAGGAAGAGAAGGAGGAAGGATGGCCGTAAAAGAAAGACTAGGCCCTGAGGATGAAAGGAAGAAAGGCAGCAGACCTGTTTTGAGTCCTATAGCTTGTTATATTAGTTAAGGTGATAAGTTAACTAGGGTAATTAGAGTAATTAAGCATAACAAAGAAATCCAACAGTTCAATGGCTCAACAAAAGAAAAGTTTATTTCTTGTTCAGGCAGTCCAGTGCCAGTTGGACAGCTCTCCGGGTTAGCAGTCTTCAAAAAATAATTCAGGCATCTAGGATTCTTCCACAAACTGGGTCTATCACCTTAGAGTTCTTGACTTCCAGTGGTATGCACAGGGAAGAGAGAGGGGGATTGAATGGTATGTTGTACTGCCTTGCCTGGAAGTGACATACATCACTTCTACCCATATTTTGTTAGATGTGATGCCATCCTAAACTCAAAGAAGCTCAGAAGTATAGTTTTCTTGTGGACCCAGGAAGACAGATTTAGATTAGTTGAGCATCTCACACACACAATTCTCAGTTTGCAAGGCTCTTTCTGTTAGGAAAAAAACTCAGAGAAGAAATAATCAAACTTTTACACTTCATTTACTTGCTTATTCCATCATATTAAATATTTTACAGGTGCTAGCTAATTTAGCCTTCTTTCTTGAGAGATACAGTGTCAGGATGACAAACTGATAAAGCCCAGATCCACTTTTTCTGGGCAAATGCTCCAGATAAATTAACAACAAAAAAGAACTGTAAAAAAAAAAGATCAATATAAACAACCACTTCCTAAGTGCTTTATGCTTGTCTTGGCATCACTTTCAGTTAATTTAAGCAATGTCCTATTTTGCTGTGTTTAAACATTTCTAATTAGCCAGAAATTTCTCATGATAGTTAGATCATTAAAAGCCTAATTGAAGCATCCTTTTTCTCCAAAGACTGGCATTTTCTCTTTAAGCAGCTTTATTGAGGTGTAATTTCCATACCACAGAATTAATCCATTGTAAGCCTGCAATTCAGTGACTTTTAGTAAATCTATAGATTTAATAACACACATTTTGGAAAGTTTCCTTCACTCCCCAAATTCTCCTCATGTCCATTTGCAGTTAATCCCTGCTCTTACCAACAGCCCTTAACAGGTCCTGCTCTACTTTTGTCTCTGTTCATTTGCCTTTTTCTGGACATGTCATATGAATGGAATCATTTGGATATTCAGTCATTTGTGTCTAGCTTCTCAAAACTTTTTATAGCATATTTATGGAAAGCTCTTTCTTTTCCTTTGTGTTGGTTCCCAGAAGGGAATAATGTAGAAGCCGAGCATGAGGGTGGAAAGCCTCATCCAAAGCTGAATCTGGCATCTTTTGGCTTCAGAGATTTGTTTTCAGAACCAAGAACTGATCAGGACCTGCTTTTTGTGCACTACCCACACTTTATCTGGCAGTTAATTCCATATATTCCATCTGATCAGCCATGGGCAGTCATCATAAGACAATTCCCAGAATTCTTTCTCCTGAGGAGACAGTGACTTCTCCAAGATACAGATGTCAGCAGGTTTTCTAAATCTGATAAAAGAATTTCTATTCAGAGTCACCGAAAGCAGCATTGGGAGGAAATATATCAGCACAGATGTATTCCCAACTTTGATCACAATATGGAAAGAGCATAACTAGTTTTAATTCAATATGTAAGTATAGAGCCAAGACTGGATTTTGGGAATCAGTTCTGAATTCTCATGACAAACCTTTAGCACACTAAAGAAGTTAATTTTGGTGAAAGCATCAGAGAAAGAATACATAGTGCCCAGTAGTTGAGCAGTGGTTAAACAGAAACAAAACTAAACTAAACATGGGTCTTTTAAACTAATTTAAGAACTTTAGTACTGAGGTATATACAGTGTACCCAGAGTATTGTGGAGTCACAAAGTAAATGGCATACATTTTCTTGAGATCAATTTTAATTATTGATTTGGAAGAAAAACTAGAATTGAGCCCAAAGTGATATATTTTGCAGAACAATGCAAATAAGCATGGGTCTTATTTATAAATCTTATGCTTTAAGAAAAAAACAATGAATTCCATCATTATTATTGGCACTTGGGTGGGAAAGTTTGAGACCATGCAACTAAATGAGGAGAAAAAACAGTTACAGGTATTTAGAACTTCTAAATCCCTCTTCTCATGGACTAGATGTCAGAGTTTATAGCTCAACCTGTTACAGAATCTCAGGTTGTTTCTGTAATAGGTGTGCAGATCCTTCCTCTTACCCATTTTTTCACTATGAGAATAAGAGAAACAAGATTAATTTGCAGCCTGAGTTTGAGAGCGAGAGGGTTTTCCTCTTATCCCTTAGCCTTGTCTCCAGTAGAAGTCCGACATGGAGTGTAAGTTAACAAGTTTCAAAAGAGAGTTTCTTTTTCCTTTGAATTAAATTTTAACCAAGTCTTAACCTAAGTTCCCAGACTTTTCCAAGATGCCTATCTTCTGGAAGGTCAGTCAGGTAAAACACTGAATGACATTATCTCCTTTTTTTCCTGTTCTCTGCTACAAAGTGTTTGTTTGTTTGGGGAAATGGCTATTTTGAAGGGTTTGTGTGAAACTTTTTAATGGAGAGAAGATCATGAAAAAGAGGGGTGATCTGCCAGCATAAAGAGAAAGCAATTGGCCAGGAGAGAGGGCAGTGGTCTTGAGACAAAAGCTGCTTCCTTTTGGCTTTGTTGACTGGCCCTTCCATCAGCGATGCTGGCCCAGCTAAGTATGTGCCAAGGATTTCCAAGAAGCGAAAACAGTTCTTTTAATCAGCTTCTCTGCCTTTTTCCCTGTCTACTTTATCTTTTCCAATGCTTTGTCTTTCCTGAGAATATCTATGATACACTTATTACTCGTTCCATATCTTACTACCCCTGCTTTTCTAAGAGTAATACACCATAAATTCTTTTCTGGCTACTATCATCAAACATACATTCAAGAGTGTGCAAATCTAGGTCTTTGGTGAATCAGGGACATTCCTGCATTTGGTTCATCTGGCAAGAATATTAAAAAAATATATAATAAAGCAATTTCCAGTTTAGAACCCACTTTCAAGTTGCAAAAGAGCAACAGAGTTGGCAGTCATCGTGGCGAATTGAACTCCAGGACCACTGCTAAAGAAAACAGGGCTGATTTCCAGGGACTTTCTGGAGGAAATCAACTTGTTCCTATGGTTCCAGTTCCATGAGGCTGGCAGTACCCTAAGAGGCATGCAGTTCTGAAAACAGGTATGAACTTCTTGTTGGTTTCCTGGGTGTTTGCTCAAATGAAAGTCTTTAAGATGGTTTGTTGTCTCTTACTTACATTGTCTGACTGTGACTCCGCCCCATGACTCCCTAGCCCCTACTTCATTCTTTCCCTTTCAAGCCCTGTGTGGTATGACTTGAATGAATATCGTGAACTCTTACTAATTACAAATGAGAATAACGTGAACAAATAGAGTGAACATATATTAATGAATATCAGTTTCCCCCCTTCTTTCAATTTTTTCCTCATTTCAAGGGCTACTTCCTCTATGTGTGGCTATTTCTTCAATCTTTTTAAAAAGGGGTGTATGCATCACATGGAAATTGTGAGTTTCTGCATATGCCTGATTATTTAGGTATATGTATATGTAGAACCTCCTCCCTGCTCCACACTCAATTACTTTGAATTTGAAGCCTTGCCAATTTACCTGTAACAGGGTTCATTTCCCCTTCTTAGACATAGAGGAGAAAAGAAATAGAGTTCCATACAAAAATATATAGACCTCAAGTGTCACAATATAGTTATTTGTGTCACAGAACAGTTTTGCTGATCTTGTCTACTTTCCATAGAGTCTCTTGTGTTTCATTCACTGCAGAAATGCATGGTAATGTATGAGCTATGTGAAAATAACATCACAAGGATATGTTATCCAAATTTTACCTCCAAAGGCTACTAGTATTTACTAAATATTCCTTTTCTTGCACCTGCTTGCCTAGCACCTGTTTTTTGCCTTTTGCCTTAGCTTCTCTGCCTTTAGTTTCTAAGCAGACTCAGTTCCTAGTGTTTCGGCGAAGTCAACAGTATATAGGTGGTTTTTGCTTAATCTAGGCATAGCTCGGTGAATTGCAGTTTATTACCTGAGACTTTGGTTTTTCTTCTCTTTTTCTGTCTTCTCTCTCTTTGCTACCAGAATATGTGGCTTTATTTTTAGGCCTGGTTTATCTAGAAATCCCAGTTTTGAATTGTTTAGCTCATCATTGACTCAGAAACACTTACCTCAGGTCAACCAGGAAGGCTGACTTCTTCACTGTGAAAAGTCTTCTGAGAAGGAAATAACAGAACCTTCTTTGGCACCCATTCCAAAATTTGGACAATCACTGTCAGCCACTTGTCTGAAAGTATTCTCTTCATAGAGTTTTAGTAGAGATGGAAAATCACAGAGCAAGGTCTTTCATATAATAATCTAGTATCTATCAGACTACCAACATCACGCCTGAGGCTCCCCATTTCCATACTGAATGATTACACCCTACTTCAACTCTGCTAAAAACTTGTGTTTAAAAAGATAATACATAATTTTGTTTCTCTTTAGTACGTTTTATATTTCTTGTAACATATGAAGCATCTCAAGTGTAAGTTTATTATTAGTAATAGCCAAATTTGAGTATAATATTAGGAGTCTTCCTAACAATTTAGTCTTAAACTTCTCTTTTGTAAATATTCATTTAGAATGGTTTTATTCTTACAGTTAAAACAATTGTTCATGGAACAAAAGCACATTTGTAAAAATTCTCTCTCTTATCTCTAATCCTCCTCACCAAATTCTCATTGAAGAACCAAAATTATCAGTTTTTATATGTTCTTTCAGAGATAATCCAAGAGTATATAACAGATAGTTGTACAAAATTCTTTCTTTTTCTTCCTTGTCCTTCTTGGCACAGTGTTAATATTTGCCCTTTTTCACTTAAAATGTCTAAGGGATCATTCCATATAAGAATATAAAGGCCTACTTTTTTCCTTCTAATGGTCATATAATACTGCATTTTATGGATATATCATATTTGATTAACTCAGCCCCCTACTTATACATACTCAGATTTTTCTCAACTTTTTGCTACTACCAAGTATAAGAAAATGTATATTTCTGTTCATTAGTCTTTGCATACTTACACAGAATCTGTTTGATAAATTCCTAAACATGGAATTTTGAGGTCAAAAGATGAATGCCTTATAAATGTTTATAGATATTGTCAAATTGCACTCCATAGAGGTTGTCCAGATTTACATTTCCTAACCAGCAATATGTGAAATTTGTTTCTCCTCACCCTTATTAAACACATTGTATTAAACTTTGTATTCATTTTCTTAAAAGAGCTCTTAAAATGTTGCTTCTACATATTCAAATGAGAGCCCTTTGTTACCCATAAATCTTTTATTTCCATCTTTTTACTTCTTCAAGTATACATAGGGACCATTGCCATTCAAAACTTTGGTGACTGCTTAACCCAGAAATCTTTTAATATAAATCTGCCGTAGCAGCATTAATCATATTTTAGTCAACAGGGGTGTTGTAAATAAGTGACAATATGTTATAGTGATTTTGTATGATTTCCCTCCTATATTCCTGCTTATATATGTTAGAATCACAGAAGAGAGAGGCATTTTAGTGCAATTACAAAAAGCAAGGAGGCCTGTGGGGCCAAATAGCCTGGATTCAACCCTTCTTTATACTACCAATGAGCTGTGTGTCTTTGGATAATTTATTTCAAATCTCAGTTTCCTCAGATGTAAAATAGGCATAATTATAGTATCTACCTAGTTGAATAAAAACAGAACTTAGAACATAACAGATGCTAAATGTGTGGTGGTGATAGTGATGGTGAGTCAGTACTACATCTTGAAAGATGATCTTTTGAGAACTGTATTTGTTCATCAACAGATAGCTACATATTCTTAAAACCGTATTTTGTAGCTTGTAGATGCTTAAAAATGCATATCCCTACTTTCTCTAATCAATTAGTCAGTGCAGTAATAAATGCTTTTCGATGCCATCAGAGTTGCTTTGGATTCTCCTTCAGTAACATTACTAATATGACTGTTAAGACCATCTTTGAGCTATATTGTTTTTTTTTCCTTCAGTGCATTATGATAAACGCTTGATATTAACCCAGAACTAATGAAAGTATTTCAACTTCATGAGTTCTTATGTGTTTATTTTTGGAACCCTGGAATCATTTCAATAAAAGCTTCTAATGTTCTAAAGTGAAAATATTGTTTTTAAAATGCGCAGATCTGATTAGATGATATCATATCTGTGACTTTAATATCTGGCAGTATCAGTTTTGTATAATCTAAACAGGAACTAAAGTAAAATAGAGTTAGGGATATGAGTTTTTGTAGCAAGGGAATAGATTTCTGGCTAAGAACATTATGGTCTGTTGAGCTTCCTTGGCACATTCCTGTTATGGCTTTGGAGATCATGTTCATGCAGACCAGGGGAGAGAGGTGGGCTAGCTCGCCAAGAGGAGAAAAGAGCCATCCTCTCTTTAGCAGAGCCTCTTTTTTGGTTTCAAGCATTGCATAATGGGTCAGTATGTTGAGAGTTGCACCTGACCTTTGGGTAATTGAAATTACACATATGCCATACAAAACCTAGTGGCTTGGTCCTTATCAGATCCATACATGATACTCAGAAAAGTAGAAAATTAATGACCATTTAGCAGTTAGAACTATAGCACCATTCATCCCCAACTTCTGGGAATGTCCTGTGAGAACAGATTAAAAGAGGCCCTTTTTGTGTGATTTCAAAATGGTACCTGTGCTCTAGGATGTTAATATATCTCCTTTTGGTTTGCTTCTCATATGTACAGTGAGCCTCTGGTATGGAAAAGTCCACTTAGGAAGGTATTTTCACTGTTGTTTTTCATATGCATTTTAGAAAGGATAAAGAGTTTGAGATCAAGTACCCAATTAAAGAGTAGATGGGAAGTGAGAGTGAAGCATTAAATTATTGATAAGTGGCTTCCAAAGGAGGGTGTGTTTTGTTTTGTCTCCTCAAAGAAAGAAGCAGAGGAACTAGCATAGGAGAAAATAGATTTAAGTTAAAAAAAGACCTCACAGCAGAGGAGCTGAATAGACAGTTCTCTAAAGAAGAAATTCAAATGGCCAACAGACACATGAAAGGATGCTCCACATCGCTTGTCATCAGAGAAATGAAAATTAAAACCACAATGAGATATCATCTCACACCAGTGAGGATGGCTACCATCCAAAAGACAAACAACAACAAATGTTGGTGAGGTTGTGGAGAAAGGGGAACCCTCCTACACTGCTGGTGGGAATGTAAATTGGTTCAACCATTGTGGAAAGCACTATGGAGGTTCCTCAAAATGCTCAAAATAGAAATACCATTTGACCCAGGAATTCCACTTCTAGGAATTTACCCCAAGAATGCAGCACTCCAGTTTGAAAAAGACAGATGTACCCCTATGTTTATCGCTGCACTATTTATAATAGCTAAGATATGGAAGCAACCTAAATGTCCATCAGTAGATGAATGGATAAAGAAGATGTGGTACATATACACAATGGAATATTACTCAGCTATAAGAAAAAAACAGATCTTTCCATTTGCAACAACATGGATGGAGCTAGAGGGTATTATGCTCAGTGAAATAAGCCAGGCAGAGGAAGACAAGTACCAAATGATTTCACTCATATGTGGAGTATAAGAACAAAGGAAAACTGAAGGAACAAAACAGCAGCAGAATCACAGAACCCAAGAGTGGACTAACAGTTACCAAAGGGAAAGGGACTGGGGAGGACCTGTGGGAAAGGAGTGATAAGGGTGGGAAAAAAGAAAGGGGGCCTTACGATTAGCATGTATAGTGGGGTGGGGGCACGGGGAGGGCTGTGCAACACAGAGAAGACAAGTAATGATTTTACAGCATCTTGCTACGTTGATGGACAGTGACTGTGAAGGGGTATGTGGGGGGGACTTGGTGAAGGGGGGAGCCTAGTAAACATAATGTCCTTCATGTAATTGTTGATTAATGATACCAAAATATAAAATAAATAAAAAATAAAAAAGAATATGAGATCAAGACAAAAAAAAAAGGCACAGAGAAAAATACAATGTGAGCAGGTGATGTCCACCAAAAGAATATACAAGAATTACCAGAGTGGCCTTATTCCTAATAACCCCAAAATGGAAACCACCCAAATATCTACGGTGAGGAGAATGGGTATAGCTCCGCAGGGAAGGCTGCTGGATAAAAATTAAAATAATAAAATAAGACTAAATTAAAAAAAAAAAAGACCTCACAAAGTATATAGATCTAAGCAAAGTTAGTAGAATTATTGAAATCTAGGAAAGATTGCTAATTAAAGGAATAAAATTTCTCTATCTAAACATCTTAAAACAGGCAAACACCTTGCCAATTTAGCAATGATCAGAAAGGCAATATATATAGACTCTTAGAACTGTTTACCAATTGCAGGTGAAGCCACTGTACTTAATAGTGTTACATTTAGTGTAGGGATATGAGTTTGTATGTATACATACATACAGTGATATATTATGTCAGCACAGCCTACAGTTTTTATGCTGATGTTTACTGCTGTGTGATTTCTTTGACCTGAAGCTACCTTGGATATAGTATATTCTTAATAAATAATTAAGTCAATGAACTAATGAAAAGTGCCCGTCCTTCTACCTTAATTTATAATTTTTACAAATACTCTTACTAATCAACACAAGAGGTACAAATCTGAAAGTTGTAAACTACAACTTTTGTCTTGTTATTCTAAATGGAAGAAAATTAATGGAAGAATGAATTTCTTCTCTTATCCCTAATCTAATAAATATATACTACTTCCTCTGTAAAATAAGGGATTTCAGAGACAATGAAGATTTTCATGAAATCTGATTTGACTAGGTTTTAGTTGGAGTCAGGAAAGTTTCGTGAAGGAATGTGAGTGTGTATCAGCAAATATTACATGTTGTCAGTCTTCCTCTTTCTTCATTCACTTATTCCAAGCATGATTACTGAGCGTTAACTAGTTTCCAGATATTGACATCAGTTTTAGGATTTATACTATGGATTTCCAAGGAAAAGGCAGAAGGAATCCTTATATAGACTGGGTGTCCCCCACCCTGCCTTTTTACATTTTCTGTTTCTCTTGGAAAAATTGGAACTCAGATGCATGTACAGATAATCCTTTACTTAATATATAGTTCAAGTTAACAATTTTTTAACTTTATGATGGTGCAAAAGTGATACAGATTCAGTAGAAACCGTACTTTGAATTTTGGTATTTTCCTGGGCCAGCAATACTCTCCTGATGCTGGGCTGTGGCGGTGAGCCGCAGCTCCCAGTCATCCAGGCACTCGTGAGGGGGAAAAGCTGATACACCCATCCTGGGCCCATGCAACCATTCTGCTTCTCACTTTCAGTGTACTATTCAATAAATTAGGTGAGATATTCAATACTTTATCATAAAATAGGCTTTGTGTTAGATGATCTTGCCCAACTGTACGCTAATGTAAGTGTTCTGAGCACATTTAAGATAGGCTCAGCTAAGGATGTAGAGAAAAAGGAACCCTCCTATAGTGTTGGTTGGAATGTAAATTGTTTCAACCATTGTGGAAAGCAATATGGAAGTTCCTCAAAAAACTGAAAATAGAAATACCATTTGACCCAGTAATTTCACTCCTAGCAATTTGCCCAAGGACAACAAGATACCTTATTCAAAAAAACATGTGCACCCCTATGTTTATCACAGCACTATTTACAATAGCCAAGATACGGAAGCAACCTAAGCATCCATCAATGGATGAATGGATAAAGAAGAAGTGGTACATATACACAATGGAATACTATTCAGCCATAAAAAGAAAGTAAATCCTACCATTTGCAACAACATAGATGGATCTAGAGGGTATTATGCTCAGTGAAAGAAGCCAGGCAGAGAAAGACAAATACCAAATGACTTCACTTACTTGTGGAGTATAACAACAAAGCAAAGCTGAAGGAATAAAATAGCAGCAGACTCACAGACTCTGAGAAGGGACTAGTGGTTACTGAAGGGGAGGGGTTGGGGAGAGAGGGAAAAGGGGATTAGGGGGCATTGTAATTCACAATCACAATATAGGTACATCACGGGGAAGGCAATATAGCACGGAGAAGACAAGTAATGACTCCATAGCATCTTGCTACACTGATAGACAGTGACTGCAATGGGAGGGCAGGGTGAGGACTTGATAATACAGGTGAATGTTGAAACCACAGTGTTGTTTATGTGAAACTATCTTAAGATTGTATATCAATGATATTTTAATAAAAAATTTAAAATTTATAAAATTTTTAAAAGATAGGCTTGGCTAAACTATGATGTTTTATTGATTAGGTTTATTAAATGCGTTTTCAATGTAATGTTTTTTTTTCAACTTACTATGGGTTTATCAGGATGTAACTCCATCATAAATCAAGGAAAAGCTTTATCTTTAAAAATGCAAAGAGTTTCTCATAGATTTTGTTCAGGGCTGTTTAATTTCAACCTTCAATTCACTATAATGGTTTCTCTTTCCATAATATATGTGTATTCCTCATATTGAGGCCCTGCATACTGGTCTGTTTATTCCGGTCTTTTTCTTGATTTCTCATCTTTTATTGTTTTGGCTTACCCTTCATCATCTGGCTGCCTGCTTAGAGCCAAGCTTAGAGCCAAGCAAACTGTGTTTCTGCTCTCCTTTCAACAGCAGGTATTTTAGGCATTATAATTTTAAGTGAGAATGGTGTTTCTGTTTTTCTTTCTACTTTTTAAAGATTTCTTTTTGTACTTTGATCCATTTTATTTGACTAATTGCCACAGTACTCTTTTCAAGGTGACAAGGTCAATAAGTATTAATGTTAGGCAGAGTTTATATTTTGAAAATTCAGAAGGACCGCTTTCTCAGTGAAGTGTAGACTCTGCAGTGGCCACTGGCAAGCTAACATATTGGACCCAACTTTCAATTCCTGCTGGGTGACAATATAAAGGCATCAATGGATATAGTTCCCTTTCATTATGCTTAAAATAAGTACATACATACGTATCAGCAGGTTTCACCCATGTATTATAGAGGAGATTTTAATATGAATTGTTTCCAGAACAGTTGGCCACAAAATGCAGGTCTCACTACTGAGCCAGAGCATCTCAACAAACACAGTTTTGCTCAGTGTTAGAATCAATTTTGGGAAGAAAATTTAAGAGACCAGAGAATGTGGTTCTAAAAGAAATTATTTTCTGCTTTTTCTATTGACGAAGTGACTAAAATCACAAAGCTTTCTAACTTAAAGTGAATTAGAAGTTAGTGAAATAAACCTTAAAGAGAGGTATGCATTTTCCTTCTTAAAATGAAGTTATTTCAGAGTAAATTTGATTATATAATATCTGTATACAGAAAAGTTGTGCTGGTATTCCAAAGTTTTGTGCTAGCCTTTTGTCAACAGTAGTGTTCTCAGTAAGTACAGGCAGGGCCTTCATTATAGAGTAGGAAGCGAGGGAGGGTATCAAGGGGTGGAAGCAAGCAGTGTGCTGTCTCCTTATAATGATCTAGGTGGCCATCCTCCTGAATGGTCAAAATTGCAGTAGAAATATGTTAGAAGGCATTTGTTCTAAAACAAGGACAAAATGTAATAGAGATCCTGTCCTCATGTCCCCTGAAGCAAGGTCTTTGAATGGTTATGAGCTCTGGATCCTCCCAGTAGGCCTGTTGGAGCACATTTTTTAATAGCAACATATTTCAAATGGGGAAACCAAGGGCTGCAGAAGCCAAGTGAATTGCATGAGATCTCAGAGTGATCAGTGGCATGAGTCTTTGTAAATTTTGTCTTCTGATCCTTAATCAAACGAGTACTTTTGGTTATCTAAGTCAAGCAATCTTTTTTATAGACACAGGACATCTTTGTTTTTGGACTTAGTAAAAGAAAAAAAAAGTGGGGGATGGAGGACTATTACTGCAAAGGTACTGCGTTAGAAAGGATACTTTGTCCTAAACTCTTGGGTGTGGTGTGAATAGTGATAGACTAGAAGGAATTTTAGTTCTGAAATCTAGGAGATGACAAAGAAATGAAACTGGTGTTTTCCACAAGTATAGATAGGATAAGATCTATAGCAATAAACAGACGGTTGCTCCTCTGTTCCAGAGATAATAAAAGCTAACAAAATTAAAGGTGGAGGGAGGAAGGCCCGTTTATTTTCTATGAGTAGTTTTCCTGTGGCAGTCTGTCGGGAAGCCCTTTTCCTTCCTCCTCTCCTATTGACCGAAGTGCGGATGCCTGTAGGCGTCGGATGGCAAGGGCAGCAGAGACAGAAGGCTTGCAAGGAGCAGAAGCAGCACATGGCAGCAGCCACGTGTGCAGGACAGGCAGAGATGAAGAGGAAGGACAGAAATAAGTATATGCGAAAGAATGACATGTTTTATCACTGTAGAAAAAAAATCTGTATCTTTCTGACCTCAGAGAGGAGAAGAAAGCGCAAAGGAAGATGGATAAAGGCAATATGGTGAAACTATTAGGCTAGGGGGTGGCTAGAGAAGGATTACCGTTCCTCATGAAAAGAAATGGGTAGTTGGAATTAAACTCACATTCTATACCAGTCAGTAATTGGAATATTTACCTTAACTGTTTGATTCACTGTTTGTTAATTACAAGCAAACCCCCTTTTGATAAAAGAACCAATTTGAGGAACATACTGACTGGCCTAAACAGAAAAGCTAGATATTGTATCATCCTAATGATTAGCTAAGTCTCAGGTTCTTACCCATGGCTGGATTTGTTCACATCCCTACATCCCTGGCAGAAGACAGGTGAAAACTCGTGATTAACATTTCAAAGGCATGGAAATTGAACACCAAATAAAGACACTGCCCTATTCTTTCCCCTGTACAAATTTTCCCTGAATCCTTTTTCTCCTTTGCTGCAGCAAAAATGGTTGCTAAGTCCAAATACAAGGACATTTGCCATAGAAATTTGAAAACCTTTGCTATTGTTATATAAAGTGTGTTGGCTTCACACGTGGCTACTAGTGGTAGTAAAAATAATAGTAAAGATTGAGTGTTTTCTGCATGCCACACACTGGGATTAGCAGTTTGCCCACGTGATCTTGTCCCATCTTCACCTGTCTTATAAGGTAGCTGTTATTATCCGTACTGTAGAAATGAGACTTAGTCACGTGAAATGCTTTGCCCGGCCTCAGACTCAGTCTCTTTGACCCAAAGTCACTGCCCCGCACTCCAGCACATACAGCCTCTTCTGCCCGGTTGCTGAAGTGTGGGGGCTCTCAGATGAACACAGTCCACCGCTCCAGGACAAGTGCTGATGGTCCCCACTTCCAGTCACTAATAAATCCTGTTTCCCTTAGGTTGTCTTTCTGTAACCTTGACCTTTCCAGAGTCAGGCTTCCCCTGCTCAGCTTTAGAGGCATATCAGCATCCCATTCTTGTTCATAACTAGTCTCTAAGGCACTGTTAAATTCCATGACTGAAAGGTCCTCGGCATTTAGGGAGGGGAGAAGATGAATTAGGAGTTATTGCGCAGGCATAGAAAGGACAATGGAGAGAGTTGTGTCCGAATGGTGTAACTGATCCTCGTTGTTATCCTCGGTGTGCCCAGGGCTTTGTTGGCCTTCCTTGGGTAACATCAGTATTTTCTATCTTTTGTCTCTTTCCACTCTATTCAAGTGCTCTAGGCTTAGCAAACAGATTATGGCTATCTGATTGCCCCAAGCTCTCTTACACCTCTGTTCCTGCACAGATCCATGCCTTATGTTATGCACCGAGTACTGTTTCTCTCTGTATCTGCCTAGCCAACTGCTGCTCGTCCTTCATGACTGCTCCGGGGGCCCCGATCCTGGGAGTCTTCTGTTTGTCCTCCTCGGGTCCTGCAGCACTTCGAATGCACATCTTTCATAACTCTCATCGCATTTGCATCTCTTTGTCTGTTTATGTGTGTATCTCCAGAACCAGCCTCTGGACTCCTCACAGTTTGGGGAGATGTCCTATTCATCACTGTAGCTTCACTGTCTAGCCGAGAGCCAGACATATAGTTAGCATTAATATAGTTGGAGTTAACATTTATTAAATTAGTTAATCATGTAAACTTAATGACTTAAACTTGGGGTCCACGGGAGGAATCTCCATGGATGAATTCAGATTTCTTAGAGAAAAATTATTCGATATTTACAAAGAGGGAAATCTCAGCAGATCCCATTAAAATATCATAGATTGCTATGATAAGGACATTGGCCCAACTCCTGAAGAGAAATATGCTTTTTAGGCATCCTTACTAAATAGTATGTTAGAAGGCTGACATTTAATATGGGGAAATGTGCTTTCAAAGGAAATTTCACCTAAATAGTGGTGGCTTAAAGAGTCATTTAAGGTACAAATTACTTTTGTGCAGTAGTGTTCTATACATGTCAAATTGTTTAGGTTTATGTCTCACCCACCCTGGATAGCAATCTGTAATCGTTTCTGTATTATTTCTGTAAGCCTCTGAAAGTTTCAGACTGATCTTGAAGGGAATAAGGAAGATGATGCAGAGCAGAAACACAAAAGAAAATAAAAACAAAACAATAGCAGGAGTGGTAGTGTCGCACAGCAGGAAGAGCAGAACTTTTAGGTTCAGTTAAAAGCTGCTCTGCTGCTCACTGGCCCCCGGAAACCTTCTCTGTGCCATCATTATTATTAATAATAGCTATTATATCATTTGATGAAGAAGAAAAATATCCGTACGGAAGCCTAGCTCCCAACCAGGTGATTTCCATCCCAGCATTTAAACAGGCACCAAAACCAGTCTCACTCTGATGGCCCTCGTAACTCACAGCTTGAATTGGTCCTTGATTGTTTGAAATTGTAACAGTAGAAATATCAGTTTCCCCAGGTCTCCTGTGTACTTGTCTAATCTTTCTGATTGGTCAAAGGGAATTGCTGCTTTGTAAAATATTTCATGGGAGGCAGGATGGGGATCAGCATCCGAGGGAGCCCAGCATGCCCCAGATCATGTCCAGGAGGCAGGATGGGGATTGGCGTCTGAGGGAGCGGAGCATACCCCAGATCACGTCCAGGAGGCAGAACGGGGATCAGGATCTGAGGGAGCGGAGCACACCCCAGATCACGTCCAGGAGGCAGGATGGGGATCAGGATCTGAGAGAGCGGAGCACACCCCAGATCACGTCCAGGAGGCAGGACAGGGATCAGGATCTGAGGGAGCGGAGCACGCCCCAGATCACGTCCAGGAGGCAGGACGGGGATCAGCGTCTGAGGGAGTGGAGCACGCCCCAGATCACGTCCAGGAGGCAGGACGGGGATCGGCGTCTGAGGGAGCGGAGCACGCCCCAGATCACGTCCAGGAGGCAGGAAGGGGATCGGCGTCTGAGGGAGCGGAGCACGCCCCAGATCACGTCCAGGAGGCAGGAAGGGGATCGGCGTCTGAGGGAGCGGAGCATGCCCCAGATCACGTCCAGGAGGCAGGATGGGGATCGGCGTCTGAGGGAGCGGAGCACGCCCCAGATCACGTCCAGGAGGCAGGACGGGGATCAGGATCTGAGGGAGCGGGGCACGCCCCAGATCATGTCCAGGAGGCAGGACGGGAATCAGCGTCTGAGGGAGCGGAGCACGCCCCAGATCACGTCCAGGAGGCAGGATGGGGATGAGTATCTGAGAGAGCAGAGCACACCCCAGATCACGTCCAGGAGGCAGGACGGGGATCAGGATCTGAGGGAGCGGAGCATGCCCCAGATCACATCCAGGAGGCAGGACGAGGATCAGTGTCTGAGGGAGCGGGGCACGCCCCAGATCATGTCCAGGAGGCAGGACGGGAATCAGCGTCTGAGGGAGCGGAGCACGCCCCAGATCACATCCAGGAGGCAGGACGGGGATCAGCGTCTGAGGGAGCGGGGCACGCCCCAGATCACGTCCAGGAGGCAGGATGGGGATCGGCATCTGAGGGAGCAGAGCATGGCCCAGATCACGTCCAGGAGGTGGATGGGGATCGGCGTCTGAGGGAGCGGAGCACGCCCCAGATCACGTCCAGGAGGCAGGACGGGGATGAGTATCTGAGAGAGCAGAGCACGCCCTAGATCACGTCCAGGAGGCTGGAGAGGGATCAGGATCTGAGGGAGCGAAGCATCAGGATCTGAGGGAGCAGAGCATGGCCCAGATCACGTCCAGGAGGTGGATGGGGATCAGCGTCTGAGGGAGCGGAGCACGCCCCAGATCACGTCCAGGAGGCAGGACGGGGATCAGCGTCTGAGGGAGCGGAGCACACCCCAGATCACGTCCAGGGTTTCAACAGAGGGGTTTTTTGGCAGCAGGTTTAGAATCTTGTGTGAAATGAATTCAGTGCTTTTTGTGTCACTCCAGGTGAGGTCACATTATCAAGAGGGAAGATTTTCATATACCAGAGTTACAGGAACCAAGGGACTCAGTTTAAACCTGTTTGGGGTTTTGTTTTCTGTTTTTTTTTAATATGCTACTTAATGTTCAGGAGGATACGCATGGGGTGAATACAAGACCTTCACAAGCCTTGGCTGCCCCCAAGGCTCCTCACGTGGGCTCAGAAATTAACAGCAGTTGCTTGATGAAGCAGAAAGTTGCTGGACGGAGGCAGAAAACCAAGTGGCCAGGAACTCGTCCTGGGGAGACAAGACCACTCATGAGCCGAGACTCCCACTTAACTTCCCTGATAAAACATAAATTCAAAGATATAATTCTTAAAATTTTAAGACAGTGACCAGAAACACTGGTCCCCAAATGCACAGGGCTCTGTATGGCTGTAGTGGTTGTGTGCCTGTGAAACTAGCCCTGGAAATAGATACTAGTATTTGAATTTCACAGATGAGGAAACATCAGTTATCAGAAAGAGTTTCAGGATTTTTGTTTTCTTTGTGGCATATTTGTCCACTTTAATTACTAAAACATACTATGCCTATTATAGGCAACTTGGCTTGTTCTAAATTTTGTTAAGACTTTAAATACTGAATTTTGTAAATTCCTACTTTCTCCTGGGTACCTTTCCTCAGGGCCAAGGAGAAATTATGATTCCTGTGAACTACCCTTTCCCTAAAGGTTTGCACAGTGGCGTACAACAGTGCAACACATTTTCCTGGCCAGTGCAAACATGCTTTATTTCTGGAGTGCCAGTGTTTAAGAGACTGCAGTCTTGGTATAATTTTGCTGGTAAAAATCCATTCTCCCTGAGTCAGCATGGTTAGTAGTCACACATGCCCATGTTATGGTGTCTCCACTTCGCTTTCCAAAGATTATCTTCCTCTGGTGCCATTGTGAATGGAAGGTCAAACTCTTCATTTTTCCTGCACCTCAGCCTTCAAATCTAAATTACCGTTTCCCTTCTCTAGTGGATCATCAGCACCTAGAATACATAATTTGGACACTATCACATTACATAATGTTCCATTGCAGCAGAAACTGCTTGGTTTTGAACTCAGTGGGGAGAAAAAAAAAGGAAGAGTCCAGAAATAATTGACCATTCACCATATTTAGAACACTGCTCTCTCGTGCTAACACTGCTAGCCTAGGTTTGTTATTCCCTGTTCACTTTTATGTAATCTAAAGATGAATCAAATGAGTCACCTTCAAAAGGAATGGATGATATGGAAACTATTTAGGTCCCAGCAGAGTATTTTAAAGGAAAACTTTGTCCTTTCCAACAAGTTCCATAGAATCCTTGGAACTGAACAGGAGCAAATTGGTTTCAAGTTAATAAGTAAAAGTGAAACACTTGCTGTGGGTATAATGACTGTCATTCCTAAGGGCTGCTAGGCTATGCCATTTTTCAATGTCTTTCTGGAAAGCATAATTTATGTGGGCTTCCACTGAGCAGCCGTTGCTGGCTTGCCTAGTCCCTGCATTCCTCATGATTTGGGGCACTGCTGGGGGAGCTGACGTGCTGAGCTGCTTGGCTGTCTCAGCCTCCTGGTCAGCTCTCATTCAAAACAACATCAGGGGAAAATGACAGCATCCCTTTGGGGATCTCAGCTAGATTTCATGTAGTGTTTGTATTCATTGGAGAGCACTTCCTTGCACTTACAGCATACTTTGTTCTATGTAACAATATGTTTATTAGTGTCTGATTTTATTATCACCACATTTGAAGGGCCCTATTCACTCCCCTGCAGAGCAGTAATGTCCTTTCCCCGAAATTGTTTGGCACCAAAGAACTGGTTCACTTGGACCCTCTGTATCCAGACTGACGGTTTGTCACAATTACCTACAGGCAGGCAGCAGGTGTTTTGTCGATGGGGATTTCATCACCTTTTTATGTGATTACATCACCCTTTTAAATCACCACTTAATTTATAGCTCAGTTTTTATTGATCCAAGTGCCATGAGTGAATGATTTTCTTGATGACCAGTTAAATGTTTGGGAGGCAGGTTAACTTTCAACTCACTCTCTTTTGGAGAGAATGTTGCTTCAACTAAAAATGATGATGCTCTTGTCTACATATTTATCTCACAAATGAGAGTCCTTGGCATTGAATGATGTTCATGTTGAATATTTCCATCAAGATTTTGAGACTTGGTTGTCTAAAAAGTCTAGACAGAGGTTGGATAGTATTTTCTAATAATACATATTTCAGGCTTGTGAGCCATACAGTCTCTGTCACAACTCAATTCTGCCACTGTCCTACAAAAACTGCCATAGGCAATATGTAAACTAATGGACAAGGTTGAGTTCCAATAAAACTGTATTTACTAAAACAGGCAGTGGACCAGATTTGGCCAATAGCCCTTATATTGGTTGCTAATCTCTGGACTTAGGACCAGAAGAGAGGTGTGTTTGTGGAAACTGTGTTTGGGAAATAGGCTAAACTACCTAGTATTCCAAACTATAAGGCAAATGCAAGTTTGGAAAACTATTTATTTAAAACAATTTTTATTCTAGGTGCTAGTAATGCAGTGCTGAATGAGACCAAGACTGTCCCTATCCTTGTGCAGTCTGCATTCTATTTGTTTGTGAACATACCTGAGTTGAGAGAGTGCCACATGCAATGAATAAAATCACAGGGTAAAGTACATGGCCGGATGTGGGAGGAAGTACAGCTCTAAATAGAACCAGCCTGGAAACCCTTCTGAGAAAATGACATTTGAGCTCTGGACATTCGAGACTTAAATGATAAGAAGGATCCAGTCTTAGGAAAGTTTAGGGAAAGAGCATTCTGTGCAGAGGCATTCATGAAAGTCAGGGCCTTATGAAAAGAATTCACTTGGTGTGTTTGAAGAACCGGAAAACATCAGTGTGGTGCAGAGGGAAAAGGGCTGTTTGTCTCGACAGTTTTAAGTGAGTTAAGGAACCCACCTTATGTTTCACAATCATCCTTTGTTTTAGTTTTGTGTATTCTCTTGGGAAGGCAAACTCACAGTTATCTACAGTCAAGTGCTTGATGCTAAAATAGAATTTTCACAACTTCTAATCCGTAGTTATTTAACTAGAAGCAAGGTGATGCTTCAGTCGATACATAGTTAAATCACTGACCATATTTAAAGAAATGATGAGACCAGGACTTCAGATGTCAGACTTGCAGTGTTAAGAAAGCCATACATCAGATTCCTAGGTCTCATCACTTGAATGGTATAGAGGATTTCACTACAGTCGGCCATCTTTGATTGCTAAATTGGGTAAAATAGCTTGATGATTAGTAGTTTCAGTATGGATGCCTAGATGTCCCAGTCTCACCAGCTGATGGGAGACTGAACACTGGAAAAAATCTCAGCCTACCCTTAAAGAAGCAACTCAGTTTGCTTTCCAGAAAATATCGCATCTGGTCCTACATTATACAGTAATTTTATGAAGCTTTGGAAATAAAATTATTTCAAATCCATTGTTATTTGGAGTTGTGAAAATACTTATCCAAGGAGAACTGCTTGAATCTAAATAAAACACCTTGAGCTAATTTGACTCAGAATCAAGTTCTTTTCCTCAATTAAGTTCTACTTGAGGAAATGGTGCTAACAGAATTAAGGCCAGCTCAGGGAAGTTAATTAGAGGGTGTTGACTTGAAAGATAAGTTAGTTTTCTAGGCAGTGGTGTTTGATAACAATATTTCACATGAATGCCAAAGAATTCTGTGTTCTGTTAAGAGTAACAGAAGAGACAAAACACCAGGAGCAGTAACCTATTACAATTTCATATAGTTGAGGGAGAAGTCAGTCTGAATTAATGAAAGAGTATATCATGGATTTTTAAAAAATAAAATTGCATTCAAATACATGCAATAATTAGATCAAGGAGTGTGTGCATGTGTGTTGTATATCTCCATCCTGATAAATGATCTTAGAGAATATATAAGCCTGACTTATTACTACCATTTTAGCTGATTGAAATATTTCTTCCATATTACTTGTAGCAGACTTAAAATTATTTTATTTTTATAAGCAAAGAAAATAGGCTCAGCAAGACTGGTTTGATAAATTAATTTGCTTCATACACCCATTCTTATGGATACTATAAAGGCACATATTAGCCTTGATTCTGCTACCAATTCTAAATTAATACTTCATTGAAGCTTGAAGTCTAAATGCAGCATCTCTGCTAACATAATATAGGATTTCTGAAAGTTAATTGGTCAGGGGAATGAAAGTAAGAAATTATACTTTGTAACATGGGATATATTTTTTTCTACCTTGTCTTAGCACAAGATATTACAGGGATTTAGAAAAAACTTTTTTATGAAATTCAAATCAGGATTAATATATCCACCTTTTCCTCATGTCTCATATGTGTAACTGGAATAATACCACACACTAGGGAGCAGGAAAGAAAATGATTTAACAATAAAATTGTATTCAGTGGTTCCAATTACTTTTTTTTCCTTTTTCTAAGAGGATATAATGTATTCCTTTAAGCATCCTGAATCTCTTCCCTGGGAGTTGGCAGCAGCAACTGTTACAAAGGGAACATTTTTGAAATACGGTTCTTCATCACCTCTAGCACCGTACCCATCAGAGTTTCCATTTTCTAGGGCGCATTCAACTTCATTCAGCTGATAACAGTGAAATAATGCTACTTTAGGTATCTATGGAAGTTTTACTGAATATCCTCAAATGCTTAGCAAATATTTAAAACATTTCATTTATTCTCACAACTGGGAATCACACATTGAAGAATATGTCCTGGTTTGGGAAGTTTAATATAATAAAAAAGACATACATTTTGACCTGACGTGGAAGTAGAATAAACTGAGAATTTTGCTAAGTGATTTGAAACTTCTTATTGAACAGTTTAGGAGAAATCTTTTTCCACTAAACTGTAAGGTCATGTAACTTACTCTTGTGGCTAAAGCTGATGATAAAGGTCACATTTTTTGATTTCCAAATGTCAGCATGCAGGTCTCAGAAAGTTGATGAAGCAAGCCACAGGTCTCACTGCAAATGAACAGGACCAGAACACTTTAGCTTCTTTGAAATCTTAGCAGAGTTTTCATGGGTGAATGTCAATATCTGTTCCTCCATTTCGTGAGAAGTCCTGTGGTTTAGAATACCAACATCTCCACAATTCACTTTATTTTATGCTTTGGTAATAGTGAAAAAAAAATAATGGAATTATT
Source organism: Manis javanica (assembly GCF_040802235.1). NCBI lineage: Eukaryota > Metazoa > Chordata > Mammalia > Pholidota > Manidae > Manis > Manis javanica. Next base: position 23,395,036 of record NC_133163.1, on the reverse strand, counting down.
CACATTTTATATTTGATTATTTCATAAATAGTAGAACTATCACATGAATAGGTAAAATTATTCTGTCTCAATTTTTGCCTTTGTTCAGGATCACATATGAAATTATTTTTCTGCCAGATAGCTTTCTACTTCTCTCAGCCTTGAAATGAGAAATTCTTTGAAATATATGTCTTAGAAAGTTATTTCCAACTCAAAGGATACTTAGCTTTGTCTCCTGGATAAAAAATCATGATCAAATTTTCCAGCTGAATATAACTGTACCTGGCAGTTAACGATGGCTACTTCAAGGAGTCCATACAAGATGCTGACACAAGCAACTGCTCTGTGTTGTTTTTGCCATGAATAGATGATGCTTCCAGATTCCAGGTGTTACTCCTTAGCCCATGTTTTATTTTACAAGAAGACAGTCATTCATGCAAAAGAGCTGTAATTACACAGCATTCAGGTATTTCATAATTAAACTAACAGCTGATTATAAGTGGCCACATGACATGAAATTTGCAACTAGGCTAAGCAGGAATGAGACTATAGTACAGCCTTTGTTCCCCTCCTGCTATTTGCTTTGGACAAGTCCACAGATCTGTGCCTTGATGTACAGCCATCGGCAGTACCAACCTACTTCTCAGGAAGGACAAAGAGGAGAGCAGGAGGATTAATGAATGCATGGAAGCTCCTAGATCAAAGGCAGGCACTACTCTAAGCAAAGGATGTCTCCTTGGATCTCCCCCAACCCCGCCACCAACTTTTGAAAACTAATGGATCTCAGCTGTGATTTAAATAATAAGATATCAAAAACTGGGCTCAGAAAAAACTGAGTATTCTTATCAGTTTCCCCATGAGTCTGTGATTTAGTCCTGTAGAGGACTCATCTTGTTATGTAGAACTTTGAAAAGGTCCCCATGTATTACCTGGGAAGCATTTGTTGTGTTGAAGCTGTGCCAGGCACTGTATAAGACATGAGTTGTAGAGTCATCTCTAGGTCCTGTCCACATGGAATTTACAATCTAGTTTCATACATGAAACAGCTCCCTGGGGAAGGGTTTAAAATATTGCTCCTGAATATTGGTAACCAAGGGGTTGAAATGGAGCCCTGTCAGACTTGTGCCCCCCGACCCCACCCCCTTGCTGCGGGAGTGCTGCTCAAGCTAGAAAGGGCTGTGTCTCTGCTTGGTTCTCTGCAGTTCTCCTATTTCTCTTGCTTCATAACTAAAATGGTTTATTTTCATGCTTTAGCAAATTCTGTCATTAGTACACTCTAACTTGTTCAATGCTCCTGGTAATCTGATTTTTCATTTCTGCCAAAGACCTCATGCCTTTTGAGTGACCTCTTCCTTCAGGAAGTCTTGGAGCTCCAGTCTTGCTAGCCCATAAATGTCAGGAAGCCTCTAAGATTTCTAGTCTTGCAAAGTTTGTAGAATATTGATTTCCATGGTCTCCTATTGTTTCTAGGGGTTCCTAGTATGTCTGTCTACCCTTGAGGCATGGCAGCATGGACATTCCTTGGACTGAACATTTGGTTTTATTCCCTTACATCACTTAAGAAATTTAAGTAATTCTTTCACATGCTGCTTTTTCTTAGAGTACTTTAATAAGAAAAGCATCGAAGTAACTTGGTCAAGAGATGGAATCTTGGACCAGAAAAACTTAGAGACCTACTTGGAGAGAGCATTTGAAAAAGACTGAAAGATTTTCACTTATGGTAGAAGAAAGCTGTTTCAGGTGGTTAGCATTATAGCAAGTGTCCTTCAAAATCTGAAAAAAAAGAAAATCCAAACATGTAAAGACCTAGTGTGTTCAAGGCACTGAGTTAACAATTTATGTTCGTTTTCAAATTTAGTCCTCTCAACAATCCTGCCAAGGAGGTATTCCTACTATTATTCCTATTTGAGATGAGGAAACAAATGTATTTAATAATATTCATCCAATATTTTGAGTATCCATATTTCTAAGTGCCGATAACGTGGCTCTGAACAAGACAGCTTATATTTCAGAGAAGAGAGACAGGCAATCAGCAGATCAACAAATAAACAGCATAATTTTCCCAGGGCAATACGTCATAAGGAACGTAAGACTGCCTCCTTCCTCTGCGGTTCCTGGTGCTTATCATGCGCTTGTTCTGTGCAGACCTGGCACCTCCTTGTGAAGCAGCAGCTGAGACATGGGTGCTCGTCCTGGCCGACAAAAAGCCCCAGGCAATAAAGACTGAGAACAACGATTGAATTAATTTGAAGGTGGCGGGTCAGGATGGTTCTGCGGTGCAGTTTAAGACTGAGAGGCATACAGCAATCAGTAAACTGGTGACAGCCTACTGTGGAGGCCAGGGTTTGACAGTGAGGCAGATCAGACTCCGATTTGATGGGCAGCCAGTCAGGAAAGCAGACACACCTGCACAGCGGGAAGTGGAGGGTGAAGGTACATTGATGTGTGCCAGCCACAGACAGGAGGGTCTGCTAAAAAGGGAACCTGCTGTTTTACTCTAGAACTTTGTTCCTCCAGACCAAGAAGACATTCGCCATTAGAAAACCGCAGTTTGGTTCCACCACCTCCTGACTACTACAGCACAGTTTTCCTGGTTCTTTCATTTTCCCCTTCCCCGTTCCTTTCTTATACATAAAGTAACTGTGTATGTGCACAAGCATATTTTTTAATGAAATGGCCAATGGTATGTTTCGATCAACATCAAATGGAGGTGGGATGGGGAAAATACTGGTTCTGTGAAAATACCGCCTTTCTCCATTGGTGGCATGCTCATCCAGCTCTTTGTATTCCAGTTACGTTACTTTGCTCTCACTGTTTAAAAACAAAAAATAACATAAAAATCCTTGCATACCTTATTCAATCGGAGAATTTTAATTTTTTTCATTTATCAATGGAAAACCAAGGTCAATTTTTGACCTTTTTTTTGTATGTAGCTGTTACATGTAAGTAGGGATAAATTACTCTCAAAGAAATGATTCCTAGATAGTTTTCTCTTCAAGTCAAGTATCGTGTTGTTTAAATAAATTTCTTGTTTAAAATGAAGAAAAGAAAGAAAGAAAGAGGAAGAAAAAAGGCTAGGTAATGGTATCCTGTGTGCGTGGGAATAGGAGATTGGTCAGGATGGCCTCCCGGCTGGGGCTATGGGACTGAGACCTGAACAAAGAATGGAAGGCCGCTTTATGGGGACCCGGGGAGAAGCACTTCAGGCAGAGGTTTGTGTCAGTGTGAAGGTGGAAACAGTAGATATGTTTGCAAGACCCAGAGAAAGCATATGTAGTTGGAGAGTGAAGAAGGGTTGGGGCGTGGTAGCAAAAGGCAAGGGCCAGGCTGGGTCTTGCAAGTCAATGCAAGGAGTCTGGATTTTATTCTACGAGCAATAGGAAGCTTTGAGAAGTTTCAAGAATATGAGTGATATTACTCAGTTTACATTCCAGTGCTCCCTCAAGAAGTGGAGTAGTTTGTTCAAGGGAAGACAGGCACAAAGAGGAAAGAGGGAGGAGGTTAAATTGTTTACCTGGAACTCAGACCCAGGTCCCTCTGCCTGCAAAGCCCTTCCCAGCTGTACTGTTTTACTTGATCATCAGTGTTAAGAGAGTCGAAAGAAAGAATGTAGATAATGTAAGAGAAGAAAACCATGAAAGACAAAGATTCCATTATTTTAGGGAAATTGAACAGGACACTTAGTGTCAACCCCTCCTGTTCTGGGGGTCAGCTCGCCTTTGAGTGATGGGCCTGTGTGTCCCTTGCAGTGTTGATCCTCACCCCTAGTGACCAGGTCATGGTGAGGAGGCTCATATCTAAACATCCCACTGAAAAGGACAAACCTTTGTTTATAAGTCCTCTGGGGCATGTTGATAGCGGTCGGCTGAAGCTCTGTTGCTGGGTTTTTTCATCCTTCTTTCTGTCTAGCCCCTCTCCCACCCGCCAGCACATACTCGGTGCAGAGAGCAGCAAGCTTCAGAAGGTTAAGGAGCGCGTTGTACATTAAACAATTTACCCTGTCCTGCTAAATCCAGAACCAATTACAGCATGTGACAGGGAAAAAATCATGAGAGAGAGGAAGGGTAGGTAGGGAAAGGGAATGCTCCTTAAGAATTTTTTGCATTGGGGGCTCCTCTCCCCTTCCCTCCTTCTACCCCACCCCCAGTTCATCTGTGAAGCTTGAATTCTTATACGGGCTATCTGCCTCCAGACGCCCCAGCCTTAATCACGTTCTCTGTGTTGTGTATCACTCCTAAATCTATCTACTTATGTCAGTTGTTTACCAGTTCCCTTAGGCTGTCTGTTCTTTATCATATTACTGATCAGTCAATCCTGGGCATCTCAGGCTGGAGGAGAGAGCGAGGCCTGGAAAAGGAAAGCAGGAGTAGAGAATAGCAGGGGACCATCAGTTAAGATGGTTCCAAAAATAGCTCAGCCAGGCTGATTATAGCTCTGCTTGCAGCCGCCCCGTATGGGATTTACGCACTTTGCTAAGATTCTCTGCGGAAATGTATTCCACCAGCTGCTCCTGCAGTTAGTGGTAGCTGGTGGCAGAGGCAGTGGGCTGGCCACACCTTCGGATAAGGAATTAGAAGCAATAGTTTTGGGGCACGACACGCTTCCTCACGGAGCAATAAGGTTTGTCAGAGCCTATTAGAACTCCCCAGGCGTAAGGCACCTGTGCTCTTCTATAGACTATGATCTGGGCACTTGGCATCCAGTTTTTTTTCCCCCAAATCTTTTAATGAGGTGGAGGGATGTGTGATGAGAAATGATAGTATTTCCCACCCATTGCATGTCTATCTGTTGCTTTGCTGTTGTTGATATGGTTTATTGTATACATAGAGCTTTTTCTCTATTGGACCTTCTATTGGGGGATTCAACCATACAGTCTTTCAACCTTAAAATAAAGCTTTGATCATATCCAGGACCTTCGTTAACCATGCTACCTCTACGCTCGAGTCAACAATGTAGTAAAAATAAGTGCAACTTTTATAAAGGTTCCTGCCCCTGAAATATGCTAAGCCTGTGACATGTAGAAAATGTAGTGTTTCTCACTTTGATCTTATCTAGCAATATGATCCCTTCTCAGAATGAGATTATCTTGCACAGGCTCCCTCCAGCCACTCTCCATCTAATTCCATTTTTTTCTTTTTGCATCCAGATTCTCCCCTGAAGTAGAGTGCCCTGTAATTTGCCACATTTATAGTCTTGCTCTGACACACAGCATATACTGAACAAATTTTTAAGAGCTCTTGTAAAACTTGTCTACTTTATCCACAGCCCACATTGTATATTGAAAAAGTTAAAGCATTTAAATTTTCCAGACCAGGAATTCTTAGGAAACAGACAAGTAACCAAATCAAAGGAAAAAAGGAAAGAGAATGCTACTCATTCTCTTCTGTGTCATGATGTGTTGGGGAGGGGAGAGAAAAACAACTTTCTCTTTGCAGATTCCAGCTACTGATGCTGCCCTGAGTAAATACTATTGCTTGAAAGGGTTTCTTCTACTTCTTGATAGGCTATTCAGTGAGGTATAAGATGTGAAGAGCAATTTTATTGCCTAAGTGAGGGTTGGCTAAAATGTGGTTTCCTCTGCTCCGTGCTCAGGACATCCAATTCATAGGTCAGGTTGGTAGTAAGAATCTGCATTTTAATAAGCATGCTCAGTAATCCTGATGTAGGATGTCTGGGACCACAACCTGAGAAATCCTAGTCTAAATTTTATTAGAGCTTTTTCTCAACTGAGTGCTATAATTTAGAATCGTTAAGAGGAGAGAAAATTGAGGTAAAATTAAATGGCATCATCATCATCCTTGACTCCCATGAAAGTTTAAAGCTCTCCAGTATTAGTATATTTCATGAGACCTATTTTGTATTGTTTCATTTTGTCTTAATTTATTACACAATTGCTGCCTTTTTATGTATAATCCATGGTCAGGGAGGGGTGAATGGAACAATTTACATCAGTTGAAAGACTGAGCATTGCTGAATAGCAGGGAGAAAATAGGCTATGGCGGACAAGGTTTGGGTTGAAGTCCTACAGTGTGTCAGGGGCAGCTACTTCTTTGTAGCAACCCAGATAAGATCTTCATTTCCTTCCTTTATTGGTCAGAAAGCTGTAGGGAACCTTAGAGCGCCCTTGAGGTGTACCCAGCTGCACCCTCCCCTGAAGTCTGTCTGGATGCTGTGAAGTCAGTGTTCAAGTTCACTTAAGCTACATCGCCACCTACTGTCCAGCCCCCCATCCCTAAGAAACTTGTTTGGGGTTAGGTGGACATGAGGTATGAGAGGCTGCACCTGGAATGCAAAGAGAGGCTGAATGCACATCCGCAGACCCCTACGTAGGATGCTTGATTTGCAGTGGTTTATTCAGAATAGACAATTTCTGTCCTTATTCTTAAGGTCTCCCTTTTTTTTTCAATCCAGATGCAAATTACCTTTGGGTTAGAAATAGCAGCCAACTTCTGATTAAAATGAACACAAACCTCTCTCCACCTCTTGTCTAAGGCCCTCTTTGTTGGCTTTAAAGTTTTATTGATTTAGGGATTTAATGTAACTCCAGCTGTGAATAATGGCCATTTTGGGCCTTTTGAATGATCTTGGCAGTTGTCAAACTAATTTATGGAAGGAAATCCAAAAAATACTTTGCTCTACTCCTTTGTTTCTTAATTTTGCTGGGTTTTTTTTTCCTACTTGTGAATATTTCCTACTTAAGTTGGGTAGGAAATACCGAAAGCAACTTTCTCTGATTCCATTGGCAAGAACAAGTGTCCTTTGGGCAACACCTACTTGTCGGCCCCTTGCTCCTGTCCCCGGCATCTCTACAACTGGAGGTACAAGTCATCCTATGGGTTCCTCTGCACTCATACTTTGACCGTTGACCTTCTCTGAGTTTTTCTCCTTTTAATCTTGTATTTCAATACATTAGTTTTCTGAGCTTCCATCTTTAGTGAAGACCCACTTTTGCATATTATGTCACAGGATAGTATTCCAGAAAACAGTTATTTGCACAGATGTAAAATCTTGCTTTTATAATTTTTAGACTTTGGCTAGGCAACTTCTTTTCATACTGATTTCTTGGAACCTAGGTTGGAATATCTGTATTAGAAGCCCAGGGAAGGATAGACTTTTCATTGAGTGATATTAGTGATAGGATAATTTTAGTATAGATTAGATACCATGAAATAGATTAAATATTTGATATTTGATAGAGTGATTACCAAAAAGAGCAAAACTAGGTCTAGCACAACACTTTCTTTTTTTCCCCCTCTTTACCTCTACTCTCTAGGGTATATAATATATAATGGAGGTTTTATAAACAAGAATGAAATCTTTAACTCTCTTAACTTTGTTCCTCTAGCAAATTTTCTCCCATTAAAAAAAAGTCATTAAAGTATCTCTCCATTTTAACAGTTCTCCATAAAGGCTATTTTAAACCATGCTATACTTTTAGATCATGAGGAGATTAACATAAAAAAATAGGCTAATAGCCTCACTTAAAAATATTACTTCATTCTGGTAACGTGATTTCTTTGTTGTCTAGGAGAATGTGGATGCATTGATATTCCTGATAACTATATTCATGTCATGGAATAAATATCATACCTGCTAAATCATCATATTAGTAATAGCTACATTTATTAAGCACTTGCTGTCTGCCAGGCCTTACTGTTGCATGCATTATTTTATTAGTTCCCAGAATAACTCAGGGAGGTCAGTGCTAGTCTTTCCATTTTGCAGATGAGGAGATTGAGACACAGAGAGATTGACTTGGCCAGTGGAACACATTCAGTAAATGTCAGAAAATGAATTTGAATCTAGGGTCAGTCCGCTTCCAAAGTTCGTCTTCTTAAAGGGGTGGTGCATGTTCATTCAGTGCTAAGGCACTCTTTAATTCAGAATTTTATTTCTGCTCATTTTTGAGTGTTGTTGATTCTTCTCTCCTTAGAAGTTTGTGTAACCAAAAAGCCCTGTTCCAAGGTTTCAGTCCTGATTTATGGCTTTTTGTTCTTTGTTTGGGGAGGATAGAGGGCCTATAAATTCCAGAGTGAGCAAGATGGGTGGGTCATGGTCCAGGGAAAGGGCTGCTTTCCTGCTCAGTAACCTCTTCATGTTTCCAGTTGTGGGCTGTGGGTCTCTGGTCAGTGCAGGGCATTTGCCTTTTCCTGCAGGAAGGGGACTGCCTGCTCATTTTGTGCATTTCTGCCCAACTGCTCCTGTGCAGTCATAGCATGATTCAGTAAGACCGAGCTCTCTGGGGCTAGAAATATCCCAAGTTACAAGGGAGCCTGCATTTCCCACTTCGTAGACACAGTCATGTGGCAGCCCTTCTTACAGTTCAGGGCCTGGACACCACAGAGCTTATTATCTCTAAGAATTGAATTGACCTGTGCATAGTTCCTCTCTTTCTAGAAAGAGTTATCACAGTTCCCAAACCTTTATCCTGGCACTGGCATAGAGGAGCTGTGTTCTTGAAAACCTAACCTAGTTGTTCCCAGTCCTGACTTATGAAAAACACGTGGAACGTTTCCAGGGAGAAAAAAAGATGCTTAGGATCCAGAAATGTTATTTTTCCTAAATGTCTCCAGGAGGCTTTGACAATCAGTCTGTGTCAGGGTCACACTTTCATTGAATTCCAGTAGATTTTCCAGGAGGATAGTAGAGGAAAAGTTTGTCTTGGCTGGAGGGTTAAAGTTTAAATACTCTCTCTACATTTGGACTCCTAGGTACATTCCAATTTTGGGAACAGCTCCTTTTAAGTGGGTGTTTCCATGTAATGTGCTGTTCATTTGAGTTTCTGGCCAAGGGTTACCCATGAACAGGCAGCCGGATCTACACTGGGAAAGGCCTTGGAGAAGTAGCTGTGGAGGGGGGAGGAAGTGGATTTATTCAAAAGATAGGAAGCTCATAGGCTTGCTGTGCTCCATCCCCTTCAGCAGCTTTGTTCATTTAATGGCTGTTTGATGAACATGGTGGGTATGTCAGAAAGTAGTTGGTGCTAGAGATTCGAGGGTTAGTAGAGATCATCTCTTCCCTCATGTCACTTACTGGTTAGTGTAGACAGATGCTAAAATAACATACTGGGGCAAAGTTAAAAACTAAATGTCATAAAGGGAAATTTCACTATGCAGAGGTGTGTGACCAGAAGACCTGCTCTAGTCTGGGATGGCTGTAGAGTGCCATGGAAGGCTTTCCTGAGCAAGTGGCATCTGAGCTGATCTTAGAATGATGGGTAGGAGTTAGCAAGGCTTAGAGAGAGGGGCATGCAAAGGACGGTAAAGAACTTAAAGGGAATACAGCTGAGGCAGTGAGGGCTGAGAGGAGGGGCTAGTCGGAGATGCAGGCGTACTCAGTCCTGAGAAGCATTTGGATCTTTATCTTGAAAGCAGTTGAGCTGTGCACTTTCACCTTGTTCAAGCCAAGTCCTCAGCCTTCTTCTCACCTTTTCTGCTTTTTAGTTGTCCATGCCGGTCAGCTGAGCCTTTCTTAGTGATCTGTGGCACCATCTGGAGTGAAGGAGGTGCCGACAGGCAGTGGGTGCAGGCCTCATGATGGGCTCTACACCCACTCAGGACTGGCTCTGCAGACAACTCTTGGAATAAGCAAAGGGCTGCAAGTAGAAGGTGTTTTCTCTGCAAGCTGAGCACGTTGCCTCGCCCACTCTCATGCTCACCACCCTCCCTGCCCACCTTTTGTTTCTTCCCTCCACGCTGTCCAAGGTGGGCTGACTAGCCTTGTCCCTCTGGCCACTAATTTGCCTAGCTAAAGCAAGTAGGATTGCTTGTCTTAGGATGTTGGAGGTTGCCACTGGAATGAAGAAAGACCACCACATCTGCATGCATAGACACTGCCCAGCCAGCTCCTGCTTCTTTCTGAAATGTGGAGACTCTCTAAGTGTTTTTGTGCATCACTGCGCCAATAGGGAAAACTTGTATAAAGACTAATTGTTTTTATGCTTCCTTTATAGAACATGAATACATTTGAGTTTGTGTTATTATTCTGGAACACTAATGCAAGGCCTGGGAATATCAGCTTTACAGGCTTGTTTTTCTATTCTTAGAATAGGTTTAAAACAGAGAGCAAAATGCCTACCTATAGTGCCTTCTTTGGCGACAGTTGTTTCAAAATATCTTTTTCCTAAGAGAGGTCTGAATTCAAAGAAGTAAGAGGGAATGGATAGTAAGGGCTTATCATACAGATGGTTTTATGGCCATCACTGTCATTGCCATTATTGAACAGACATTTATTAAATGCCAAATCTCATTTAGTGTTGCTGCAAGGTCTCTGGTATAAAAAGTATTACAAACTCATAGTCTTTATCCTGGGGAAATTTCTGATGTATCAGACAGCCTTGATTTATAAACATTTGAAAAGGGCATAAAGGTAACAAGAACTAAAACAAGAAATTGTGAGAGATTGGATTAAGGCCATTTATATTATTTTTTAAGTTAAAGGTCTGAATAAATCGGGGAAGCTGTTGTATTAGTCAGGATGGGTTAAGCCGTGCGATGGTAACAAGTTCCATCCCTCAGTAGCTTAGTAGAGTTTCTCACTCCATATTCCCTGTCTATCATAGAGTGGCAGGGTGCTCTGCTGTGTGTCATCGTTATTTAGGGACCTAGGACTATGGGTGCTTCACCATCTGGAGTATTACTGGCCACATTGGAAGGAGGAAGGAAATATGGGGAATCATGACTGGCCTTGAAATGTTTCTGCCCAGAAGTGACACTTTGATTCTGACTACATTCCTTTAGCCTGGGAAAGTCTCATGGTGGTATGTCACTCGAAGGGAGCAGGGAAGTGCATCTCCTGCAGAGGGAGAACCAGACTGTGGGTGAAAGAGTGAGAGACTTCTGGCCAACGTTAATAGTTACTCCAGCCACAGTAATTGATCAGTGTACAATCAAATGATAACAATACTACTTATCAGTAATGGAAATTCTACATACCAAATGCTTTGTTAAACAATTTACATACATTATTGCTTTCAATTCCTTAGTAACCTATGAGGTGTGTTCTTTTATTATCTCTATTTTGCACATGATAAAATAAAAACCGGGAGTCTTTAAGTAACCTGCCTAAGGTCACACAGCTAGTATTTAGCAGAGCTGTGATTCAAACCTACTTTCTCCTAATTTAAGAATCTGAGTACTTCTCCAACATTCCAATTATGTACCTGAAGTCTATTGACTTATTATGCATTGATCTAGAAAGAGCAGGTTAGAGTGATTTCTGACTTGGTCACTTAGCATTGCTAAGAACTGTCTCTGCTTTGCTAAAAATCATCTCTGGCTTTGTTGGTCTTTAGGATCAAATAGGTTATTTTCCTTTTCTTAAAGAAAAAAAGCCTTTTGTTTTCCTGATTGGTAAGATCATTCTTTCCCTCTCACGAGTTCCTAGAGCTCCTCGAGAATTGACTTTTCAGGCTCATTTATGTCTTTGTGGTGCCATCTTAGATTACTAGGACTTGGGACAGCTCATGGTCAAGCCCACTAACATACTGTTAGGACACGCTTGTGGTGGAAGGCTTCTTTAAGAAACCCTAAACAATTTTTCAAATTCACTTATAAAATTATGTTTCCCTAAATAACTTGTTTCAGTTGTTTTCTGCTCTTTCATTTGTGAACTAACTCTCTCCCTTTTGTTTTAGAACATTTTATTAGTTCATTATTTTTTTCCTTGTATCTCCAGTACTTGGCAAAATGCCTGGCATATATGGCTAGCATAAATATATCTTAAAAGTGAAAGACTAAGTCAATGAACTTGTGGATTTTCCTATTCAGATTCAAGGTTCTTCTTCAACTATTCTCCCCTAATTGTCTTTTTCACCAGTGTTTTGAAAAATGATAGTATACTGGCTACTCTATGTCTTAATTACTCCATTGCTTACTAGATATATGATTTCAACAAGTTTGGTAGTCTGTTTTCTCATGTGTAAAATGGGGATAGTGATAGATCCTACCTCTTAGGCTTGAGGGAGTATTAAATAATTTCATGCTGCAAAGTACTTAGACTATATTGCCTGACACAAAGGAAGGGTAACATTCTCTTTATCCTTTGCCTTGGGAATCAGAATTCTCTTTCAGATTTCACTTTTCAGGTTATGCTGCACTGTATCCAAAATTTCACATGCCTCCTATAAGAATTCTTCCCAGCAAGTTTAGTGCGTTATTACCATAGAGTTGTTTATTCCCTTTAATCTGATCATTTATACTGTGTACAGGTTATTGTCTGGAGAATGATATTTTGGTAAGACATTCATTCTTTTTGGTTGAAGTATTTGTTACAGAGACACAATGGGACTTGATTATTTTAACTCCATTCGTAGCAACATATTTATTCATTGATTTATTCATTTATTCATTCAACAAATATTTATTAAGAAACATAATTATAGAGACTTTCAGAGCTAGAAAGAATCTTAAAATCTTTTAGGAGAAACCTACCCTCCTCTCTGCACATTGAATACTAGCATGTAAAAAGATTAGTGATAAGACTTGGCCTCTTTAATGTCAAAGTTGACTTCTTGAAAGCAGCAAGTGAAGAACATTTTATATTCTACCTTTTCTTGCATATCCCATAAAGAAGGGAAACACTCCCAGGAAATCAGGCTTTCTTGTAGGTTTCTTTAAAACTAATTGGAACATTTTGAATCAAATATGAAGAAGAGTCATTCATATATCACCTGAAGAGCCTGGATTTTAAGTCTAATTTGGCAGATCCCAAGTCTGTATTGACCTAAGGAGAATCTAGGGTATTTTTCCCTGAGTACTACAGCCTGGAAGTCTCATGGTGGGAAACCTGAATGTATTTGCAGAGCTTGAGTGCTGCAGAAAAGATGCCAAGAGACCTGGTGTATCAGTCCCCCTGTGGCTGCCGGGCAAATTACCAAAGCATATTATTTACTATTATTACACACCAATGCATGCTTGATGCTTCCACAGTTCGGAAGTCTAAAGTCTAAAGTCTGGTGCTGACAAAGCTGTGCTCCCCCCAGAGGCTCCAGGGGAGTTTCCATTCCTTGTCCTTTCTAGCTCCTGTTGGCCACCAGCATTATTTGGCTTGTGGCTGCATTATGGGAGTCTCTGCCTCCATCCTCACACAGCCTTCTCCACTGGGCTCATGTGTGTCTCTTTATGTTTAACATGTAAGGATACATGTGATTGCATTTCGAGCCTGCCTTGCTAATCCAGGCATGCACCTCCTCTTAAGATGCTTAAGTTAATCACATTTTTTTGTCATGTAAGGTAGTATTTTCTCTATTGCCATGTAAGGTAATGTTCACAGGTTGTGGGTATCCAGCTGTGGGCATAGCTTTGTGGAGGCTGCCCTTCAATCTACTCTATCTGGGTTCAAGTCCTTGTTCTTTGAGCAACTCTCCACTCTTGGACAAGTTATCACAGCTGTCTAGAATTCAGGTTTCTTATCTGTAGAATGAGAATGACAATGCCCAGTTCAGAGTTATGATGAGGAACAAAATGGGTGAAATATCTATAAAGTTACCTGCCTCAGTTCTTAGCATATTTATTTGCCATTATTCCAGGCCCTTAAAGGGTAGAACATATTTGTGAACTACTTTACTTTAAAGAAAAAGCTAAGAATGACCTATATTTGGTCAAGAATTTGTTAAAGATTTAAAATTTTGTTGAGAAATATTATTGAGCAACCACAAAATGGTTTTATATTTAGTTCACCATTCTACATAGAACAGGCACAAAATGTTTTTCTATTCAGATAACCATTACATGTTGGCCATGGGTCATTGATAATAAGTTCTTTCTGTCTGATTTTGCCTCTTCCTATGCACTAGCATGTTTTGTAACTTATTACTATGTGATGTTAGATTTTTAAATAATAATGAGTGATAGAGTATCAAACCAGTGACATCTTGGTATCACAGGCCGTGAAAATATCTGTTGCAACAATCTTCCTTGGCTAAATGAAAATAAGAAGGGCAGTATAGAATTTATCATCTCCATTTTATACAATTTTTGTTTGATGTATTTAAAGATTCATATTCCAGGCTCTTTCTTAGTTGAACTGTAATTTTATATCTAGAAGTGAAAACACTCATCAAAAAACTGTTACTACAAATATACTATCTATGTTTTGTGGTAATACAGGGTGTTGATTTTATTGAATTGTTTGTGATTTGGAATAGCCCTGTCTCTGAATTAGCAGACAACTGAAGAAATGTTGCCAACATTCACAGATATGAATAGCATAATTAAAGTCAAGGCGTTTTTCAAAATTCAACCTTTTGATGCATCCATTATAAATTCTTCTTTTTCGTGATTTTATTCTTGCAGAGTCACACGTTTTCTATATCCTTTCTTTTACCTACTCATATTTTTGCCTCCACTGGCTTCTATCTTTCTGCTTATAGAAAGAACATTGACCTTGAATATGCATTATATTCCATTCAGTGAACTATAGTAAAATTGATGTGTATGTGACAATTAGAATAACAGGAGGCAAAATAATGGGCCATGTTGCTGTCTAGCTATCTTCCAGTTCAGCATCCCATGGACTTACATACTTCTGAATATTAGCTCCTAAATTTGAAATCTCATGCTCTAAGGATGAATTCTGTCACTACCCTGTCTCCTTTCTTCTCTTTCTAAAGGCAAAAAAATATTATTTCATATCTTCTGTTTTTCAGGGTTGTTAAGAGAAAAGTAACAAAGATATTAAGCATAAGTGTTCCAGGAGAGTATATGCACATTGTGTGTGTGTGTGTGTGTGTGTGTGTGTTTGTATGCATTCATGTAAGTAACTGAGATTTGTTTTTATTCAACCAACCCTTTAGAGGCCTTCCAAGTTTCCAGGTAAGTGTATTTCTTTAAGACATGATGGCTTTCTTTCACACAGCCATTTCACATCTTCCAAGAAATGACTACAAGAACATCTGCTTCAGTCTCGTAAACATCCTATCTGCTCATCATTTCCATTCTTTTTACAGCCCCCCCTCCCAAATCACATCCAAGATAGCAAAAAACGAAGCTAATATGATTTTACATGCCAGTTGTGTCCTCTCTATGAATGTTTTCCATATTTGAAATGGCTGGGGAATTATCTTGCCTCTACCCACAGCAATTTAGAATGAGAGGAATCAGATAAGGGTCGTTTCCTCCATCTCTTGGGATTTCAAAAGCTCTGTTTTTTTTTTTATACCTGATCAGGTCTGCCAGTTGCAAAGCTATACAATGTAGTGGAGAAGTGCATACGGTTAATTATGACAATTACAATCAGTTCTTTACAATCTTTGCTGCTGTTATGGGATTTAAGTACCATAATGTATGTCAAAAGGACGAAATAATGTTTTTGTGTTTTCTGCTTACAGCTGCTTTTATGACTGGGTTTTGCTCATAAACAGGTGGTTATAGCTGCAGTTCTTCCATTAATTCATTTATCTTACCTGTCTCCTAACCTGGGTTCCCTGATGTGTCATTAAACACAAGTGTTGAGATTCTCAACAACCCTGAGAGTATCTCAGGTCCTGGACAGAGTTCCTTGATCATGTTACAGTGAAAATGAAACCACTTACAGTCAGTGGAAATAGATATAATGAGTTTAGTTAATTCTCAGATGCCCTTACTACTCTCAGGCTTCCTGGCCTTCCTTCCCAGTCTCTCCTTCACCTTCTCTCCACTATTCTCTGTCCTTTTAATGCCTACTTTTTCAACTTTGCCTCAGTGAAATACTGTGCCTCCTTTTTTCTCACCTTTCTGGTCTCAAGTTCATAGCACGTTGTGAGGACTGTTGCATGTCGAAATGAACTTAGGTGCTATTGATACATGGTTACTTCAGTTTTGATGTTGCAAGTTGAATCTGCACAATGCTCATGTTGGAGGGCAACTGAAAACCGGTAAGATAACCTTTTTCTTCCAGCATACCTTCCTACTCTGCAGCTCTCACCTCTGCCTGGAAGGTAGGTATGAAGTCCATGGCAATGAAACTGTATATGAGAGCCTTCCCTCCCTTGAGTGTATCAAACAGCACATTTCCAGTTAATGACCATCTGGTAAGGCTGACAGCCTTTAGTCCTCCTAATTCTCAACTGTCTGAAAAAATGTGCCCAACCTGCCATGGCTTATGACTGAATTATAAACCATGAAGCATAATAAAGTCATTAACTTTCAACATGTCAGATTTGACTTGAACTGCATCTTGCCTAGAATTTGATGCCTTTCCTCAGGACTTAGGAGAGCCAAGCCTGTGTACTGTTCAGAAAGCACTTTGTCATTTCTCAGAGAACCATTAGCTATGTGTGGCTGGACATAAGCCTCAGCAGGTCTGGGATAAGATGAATGTCTAGCGAAGTAGAGAGCGTGGAGGAGCAGGTATGAGGTTCACTAGGGGAAAGCAAAGCAATGTTTTCCTAGGAAAAGAGAACAGGATGATATTCTACTTTGGGTATGCGTGTTCATCCTGTAAATAACAATTCACTTTGCAGTGGAGAAATTTTAGGTAGAAGTGTGTGCTTTACAATTCTGATTATCCTTTCTTCTTTTGTTCCCCATTATCAAAAATAATCATATTCTATAAATGTCAGTGGAATATGGTTAGAGTGAATCTACATTTTTGGAGAACCAGGTGTCAGTGCTATCAAATTTCTATGTATAGGCACATTTCTATACACTTTTTCAAAGAAAGAAAGGTCACTAATCATCCTACTTGTAAGACTGGCACAGAATTTAGGAAAGAACTACCGCAGACTGTCTTTTTATATGGGAAAGGAAATCTGGCTCTCAGGATATTTGGGGTATTGCAGTGAGTAAGGTGTATTCATAGAATTCCACCCCCATCCTCTCTGGCTAAGAACTGATTTGCTTAGACTTTGAAGAGGAAGGACATCTAAAGGGTGACCCAGTACTCATCCTACTGCAATATGAAGGTGTCATACTGAGTATGGAGGGGAACATGGGGGTTTTGTACTTATTACTGGTTGACTATGTTCATATTCTCACCTCTTCTTGCCCCCAGATTCCTATCTAGTGAATAGACTTAAGATGGGATGGTGTTGAGGGAACTTCTCCTGTCTGAAGATTAGGTTAATGTTGAGTGCTGTTTGTTATGGCGTGGATGGATGGTTGAAAGAGGGTCATCAAGGAAGCTTATTTTGCCACATAGATTTTCTAAATCTCTGAAGGCTGAGGTTCCGTTGCTGGATAGTCTTGGAAAGAAAGGAAAGCAAGCCCTCTGGTGGTCGGCACGCAGAAATGCACCTACTAAGCCTCAGAGGTTACAAACCATGCTACCAAATAGAGAAGGAAATGTCAACGTTAGTTGAGCTTGAGCAGATTTCAGAATCATTTATTTATTCCAGATTACAAATAAGGTTATTGATGGGTCTGTCACTCCCAACCATTTTCAAAGGGAAGAAGAGAGAAGAGCCTGTAAGGTATTAGGGATCATCCTCCGAAATTGTTCAACCAGTATAATAAACCCCTGCTATGGGCCTACTAGGGCACTAATAAATCAAGTAGTCAGTTACTTTGTAGGTGAGAGTACAGTCAAACTGAGAAGGCAGGTATTACAAATAATTATTTAGCAACAGTGAGTAGGTCATTAGTTTCTGTTAGCAAAAGGAGATTAGAGAATGGAGACCCCCTTCTCGCTAAATTGAGTAGCTCAGAGGAGTCCTTGGAGGTGGTAAAGTTAAGCCAGGCCTTAAAGGAATCTTAAGATTAGAATAAATGAGCAAAATGGAAGTGCACATTCCCATTATAAGGACCAAGGGAGCACGTGTGGGTTTGTTTTTGAAGTCAGTAGCAAGCTAGAGTGAAGAGTTAGTGGTAAATAATGATAAACAGAGATATCTTGGAAAATTAATAAGCAGTGAATTAGATAAATATTTAAAATAGTTCTGCTGGGGGTCAAGTTTATTCTCCATTCTTGTCCCCACCACAACAAAGAATTGAAAGGCAGAGACACAGTAGCAAAGCAGAGTGTAAGTTTTATTTGAATGCGCTCCAAGGGAGCAGTGGGCCAGAGTCAAGGTAGACAGAGGCGAGAAAGGGAAGCTCAGTGACCTCCTGCTCGGCCATTGGGCAAATCCCTTGCCAACTCCTGAAGCCAAGGTCACCTGACATCCAGTGTCCGCTTGAACCTTCACGGCGTGGTGGGAACTAAGTCCCTACCACCCCAGGTTTTGGGGGAGCTTCAGAGCACTGGATGGAGTGAGATTATGTTCTGAGAACTTGCCAAACGCAAAGAAAGGAGATTTTCAGGCCAGCCACTAAAGAGCGCAGTCATAGAGCTACAGTCCTATCCAGGTCACCCGGCAATAGGAACTTGCAAGCTCAATCAGACCTCTCAGTAGCCTCTCCCTGCTTACCTGGAATAGTACAGAGAGAGGGACACAATCGAAGAAGGGGAAGTATGGGCAACCTCGGAGAGGAGGTGTTCTTAAGGGTTTAGGGTCTGAGGTTTTATAGAGCTTTTTGGGTAGGAGTCAGCATAAGGCACGATGTATAGAGGTGATTCATAATTCCTTTGAAGTTTTGTCTTAAGAACAGAGTTATTTAGGTGACTCTGTTGGTCTGGATCCTGGCATTGCTTGTCCACATAGATTTATTTTCACTTCAGAGATCTGTCTCCTGCCCTGGTTACAAAGTTACTTAATTAAGCAGCTGAAAGAAGTAGAAGAACTGCCATAGGATAAGTTAAAGAATAAGCTGGGCTCTTTTTTGCAGGCTAAGTAGATTTTACAATAGTGTGATCTAATTGGTACAACGAAGACATGGGCTGTGCTCAGATACTTTTCTTTATCTGGGGAATATCCAGACATCCCAGGTCACCTGGCCTTTGAAATTCCAACTAATTAACTCATTCACTCTGTGAGTCCTTTCCGGCCTTCTGGTTTTATCTGGTTTAGTCTTTGAGTCCCTTTTAGGGGGCTCCACTGGATTTATTCTCCCTCCACCTGCTCCTATCTTGTCTTTCTGCCTAACAGTTCAATATAAATTGAATCAAGGGGGCATTTTCATTACTCAGTATGAAACTAGCATCTGGACTTAAGGGAGGTGGGCTGGGTTCAAATCCCATATGTGGCACTTCTGTGACTCCTTAGGCAAGTTACTTCGCTTCCCTGTAACCATTTCTCCCCAATTTGTTCGAGTGGAATAAGAATAAAATGTATGTTTAGACTCAGAGACACACAAACATTGTCTACATCCAAGATGTAGAAGTTGAGTACAGGGAGGTCTGAGTAGTCTCAGCTGCCTCTCACTCTGGTGGTGCGTTTCCAGCTGCTCCGTGTGCACAGGTAGAAAAGCTGAAGGACCTTCGGCAGAGATACCATGGAGACTTACAAATCAGATGGTGATTGGATCAGGTGGCACGCAAGGGCCCTCCAACCTAGAGATTCGGTGATTCTAAAACATCCATCATGACCCACAGAAACCTATCTGATAGTAATGACACCAGTTTACGTTTTATGTTAAAAAAAATGTTTAAATTTGGTTCTAAATGTTCTGTTCTCTATAAAAAATGCCATCACTTTAATTAATGCATCTTATAATTGGAACAACTATCTCAAGCTGTTCCCCTCCAGCTCATCAAAGGAAGGAGTAGAATTGGGGGCACAAGAGCGTGGAGAGAGGCGGAGGGTCTAGAGGCAATGTCAGCTCTGCAAAGGTGCTGTAAGAAAACTGAACAAAGATACCAGAGTGTGAAAGGGGGCAGAAGCTTTGGAAAACATAGGACTTTAAGTGAAATTCACCCCGATTCTAATTATTTGAGAAGTGAATGGTGGGGAAAAAATATTGACAGCAAAGGCTTGGGGGGAAACAGGCACACTAATGCCCTGTACGAAGCACTGCACTCTGATGTGCCACATGTGGAGAAGGGAGGTCGAACTTGGAGTTCAGAAAGGTTTAAAAGGCAACATGAAATCACTTCCCTTTAATTAACTCAAACGATGCATGGCAGGTTATGTTAACATGCCTGCAGCTGAGGCAGAGGTGTAGACCACTGCTGAGACCTGAGAGAGATGGGCTTCTGGGACACCAGAGCAGGAAGGGCCTAGAAACCTGGAGATTAATTTTACCGACAAAAGAACAAGTTTAGCACATTACAGAACTCACCAGCAGTTATACAGTCTCTTGGTGACAAAGCCTGGATAAGACCTCATGTCTTCACCAGTTTTGTAATCTCTCCAGCACTCTGTATGAGGGAGTCTGTAGTGATTTCAAGTTGGCCCTAGAGGGTCAAGCTAACCACAGTACCTTTGTATACAGATTAAGATCTGGTGTAGTCTTTCAATGAAACATTAAAAAAAAAAAGGTAAAAATTAGAAACATAGCTACCTCTATGTATTTTCATCAAGCTTTTCTTTTAAAAATTGCTTTACAGTATTATCATTAATACCAGTGGCTTTTACCATGCAACTGTTTTAATTAAAATGTCATATATTTTTTACAAATAAAGTGATTAAAATTTCTGGTTATTTGGCCCTGTTGGAGATGGAGCTGGGAAATCATCAGAATTGCAGGCAGATCAGGCTCGCTATCATTTAGATCACGTGACTGAAATACCACCACTGCTAAAATTGCAGCTTCAGATTTTTCAGGGGTGAATGAACCTTTTATAACAAAGGAAGCTATGCATTAAAGTTACAAAGTCACAGAAATACTCCAGGAAAGAAGAATAGGAGGAAATAAAGAAAACTAACATTCTTCCCCTATTTATTTCAAGAAAATCATGTTATGAATAATTTCTAGAAGAGTTATTTTGCTTTACAATTTAACCATTCTTGAAGGCTTTGTATTTATTCTCTCTTTGAACTGAGATGTTTAGAACTAGACAGATAACCTTTTTAGAAAACCTGTTGTTTCCCTGACGATTGGGAGAAATAGGAAGTAGGAAATCCTTTGGAAGCTGTTAGGGATTGGGGCAGTAGTAAATGGTGCCAACTGAGTTCATTATTAATTGTGATACACACCGAGCGAAGATGAATGGAGGTATGTCTTCTGTTCAACGGTGTACTGGTAAATGCTTAACATTTGGGGGAGAGGAAGCTGGTTTTTAGTATTTGTAGATTTCTGTGGTTTAAATACTCCCAACTTGGTCAAATTCAAGCTACCAGTGTGATGTCTCTGAGTTCTCAGTTGGGCCGAGATCCACACAGTTGGCCCTTGCAAGCCAGTACAGTCTTTAGACCCCAGTTGGTGAGTCCATCACTCCTCAAGGCCATGTTACAGAATGGGGCTTCAATCTCAAAGCTTAGTGGGCTTATTAATACTACACTTCAGAATCAAGCAAATTTAAGCCATAATTCCTTCTTTGGGGGCTTGTATTTTGGACGATTTCAAGAAGAAGTAAAGCAGAAAGTGTGCTTGGCATCAATGAGAGTCTTCTCCTAAGCTCTACCAGCCTGGGTCAAATTGGAGAGAGAGGCCAGGAGTGTTACTTGTATAGAAGATCTTTACAAATGGAAGGAAACAGTGAAAATGAAGAACAAATGTGACCCCTCAGCAGAATTGGAATTCAGAATGTTTCTTAGAAAAACCTTTACAGGATCAATGTGAACAAGAAGGTTGGAGGCAGAACTTTTAAGTCCCTATCATTTTGGTTGAAAGATATTCATGGCAAAGTCATCCTTGAGAGTAGGAAATGGCAAGAGTTTTGGTTATTTGGAAAAAAATAGGAATTTGGGGGTGGCATTTTAAAAATAGATGCAGGAATATACTGTAATGCCTTTCTTGATTTTGTAAGAAGATACAGAATAGTTTCCTATTTAGAACACTGAAATTAAATTATTTTTCCAGCTGGATGCATCTGAAAGGAACAGGGTAGACATAGAAACTTTGCTCAGACAACTTTATTGCCTCAGAGCAGATGATAAGACTATTCTAGTGAATGTCTGCAATGGTATCTGGCAAAAGCAGAGTATTTGATTATCTTCCTTCCTTCTACCTGATGTCCAAGAGTCCCTGCACCCAGATTCGTACCTGTTTGCTCACACATCCATCACTGTTAATATGCCAATACTCTGAGAGAGTAAGCCTGAAACTGACTTCATGATTCAGTTTCTTCCTGGCGGAGGATGTTTTATTATTCTTGCTGCCATTGCATTGTTATTTAACATGTTACTGTTTTACAATCACCAATGGTTATAAATTAACTTACTATTACAGCAGCTCTGGCCTAAATGGCAACATGGATAGCTTTGTTTTGAGTGTAGAAATTCCAGTTATAAGCCAAGTGTCTGAAAGCACTTCCGTTACTACCATGATGCTAGAAGAGAAACCCTCAGCTCTGTAAGAACCCACCTTCTCATTCTGTTGCCTATGACACTGGGTAGGCCTGAATCTCACGTCCGTATGTGTCTGCACTTGCTTCCTTTTGGCATAATATCTGCTCTGTTGCGATGATGAAGACCCCAGACTCTGAAGTCAAATGGAAGTGGATTTTAGTCTGGGCTCTGCCATTGAACAGACAAGTCAGCTAATCCATCTGTACCTGAGCTTTCTCAGATATTAAATGGGAATGCTAACACATCTACCTCACAGGCAGGGCTCTGGTGAAGAATAAATGGCATAGCACATCCAACACATTTTATATAGGACCAAGTATGTAGTAATTTATCAACTTTTCTTGGCAATTATAACATTCATTTTTTAAAAAATTATAATATCATAAAATACATATAACTACATTTGACGCATAGCTACTAGGAGCCCATGTTTGAAGACTGACTCTCTAAAATTTTGAAATATTGTGTTTCCCAAGGAAACTCCTTAATGAAGTAAGTAATGAAACTTTCTAGCCCAGAACTTCTCAGGTTCATATCTGTTTTTCTTTGTCACTAAGTTGACTTCTGCCCTTCCCTCTCATCTCCCTAGATCCAAGGCCCTTCATTTATTCTCATTCTTACCCATGTAAAAGTCTGATCTGGGAAAACCATATAATAAACTGTTTCAGAATAAAGAACACTATTAATATTCTTAGGCATTGCAACAGAGATACAGTGTAAGAGTATGATTTCAGCATTTAGGCTGAGGATAAGAGGGAGGGGTATTTGGCAGCAGGTTCTTTTTGATGCCTCTGAATTCATGGTCATATTTATAACTACTCTGCAGTCCATATGGCAGCCTTTAATTATACCTGTTGGAATAATCCACTTAGCTAAGGTCAAGCATCCTCTGATTACATTTCTGTTGCCACTTCCTAGTTGTCATATATCCTTGGCAGCTGTCATCAGCCAAATTCAGTCTTTCTACTTTTTAGTGGCATTCATCCTGTCCCCGGTTTCTATAACACATGCTTCAACCTTGTCAAACATGCTTTGCTTCAACGGAGTTAGTCATTTTGTGGCTCTTATCTTGGTATGCTAATACCCACATTCTATGATAGGTAGTCTCTACATGTGACTTCAGCTCCCTCTCCTAGCTTTACTTTTTCTTTATTTCACAAAATTCCATGCAGCCTATCAATTAATCAGCAAAAACATCTGCTAGCTTCCCCCCAGAATGGGCCACATTTCAATGGGTGGTGGATTCAGTCCAATTCAATCTAACAGTTATGTTTGGAATGTCAACAATAAATAAATTAAGACTTTTTGAGCACTTACAATGTGACAGTCTTATAGTTCTTTGCTTGCTTATTTGATTATATATATTAGCTCATCGAATCCCCTCAACAATCCTGTGAGATATGCCATCTTCTTGATCTTTTCCAATGAGGTCATTGAGACTTAGAGAGGTTAAATATTCTGTTCAAGGTCTACAACCAGTAAGTGGCAGAGCCATGAATTAAACTAAAAGTTTTCTGGCTTAGAAGTCCCTGCTTTTCCCTAAACTAGGTTTTTACTAAGCACTTGGTTATATAGAATGAAAAATATGAAAGAAATATTACATATTTCTGAAGACAGCTCCTTGTCTTCACAGTTTATAGTTTCTCAGGATAGAGTGATCTTTATGTTTTCCAGCTGCTGATTCAAAGTTGTGCAGAGACAAATGCTTATGACATTACTATTTTGGTAAAGATAAGTCAAACAAGCAATACAAAAACCTACCTGAAGGAAATTATCTTTCAAAGATTTGTTAATCTCTTCTGATAGTAGCACAGTGAGATATAGGAAAACATCTGAAGTTTTTCAGCTTTACTATTAGAGTAAAAACTATAACTCCAATTCCTGTTGTGTGTGTCATACCTGGGTCTCTCTGAATATGTCCGTGAGCCATCTTTTATTGCTAGAAATTGAGATCATGAAAAGGTATGGTTTTAGCACAGAAAAAAAGAAAGCCAGTTTCTACCAAATTGTAAGATCCTAGACACAGTGAATATTGCTTTCAAAAAAACATTCGAATAAAGTATGCAGGTACTTTTTTTCAGATTTAGCAACAATTTAGTTTTAGTTCGGAGTATTGCTCCACTGGAGATTCACTCACTATTATATATCTTCCCAGAAAACAGAGATTTTTCTTATAGTCCTTCAATGGAGAGCCTGTTACTGAAATGCCACAGGACTTTACAGTCACAGGATTTTATCTGTAATCTTTCTATGGCACAGGTCCAAAGATTTGTCCTGTGAAAAGGGAAGAGTCCAGAGATTCTGTTTCTAGACATGATTCAATCACTAAGTAGCTATATGACCTTGGTCAAGCTTTATAACTTTCTCTGAGTCTTACTTCCTCAGTGCTACCAGGAGAGGCTCAGACTATGTGGACCCTGATGTCCCTTTTCAGTTCCACCCATGTTGCTCTGCACAGCCCTGACCCATTGCCTATAATGGCTGAATAAAACACTCTGCCTACACTCTACCTACCCATATTCCTTACGTGGTTTTTAGGTTTTTCACAGTGGTAAGCTAACCTTTTCATTATAGAGTTGAACTTACCCACCATTTTAGTTCAGCACGTTTTTCCATACACTGATAACAGGTTTGAGAGCATGAATAAACGTGGATGTTCTTTATGATATCAACCTCAAGAACGTAGAGGATATATTCAAAATACAACTTTCCTAAAATAAGCAACCATTTATGACATAGCTGTAAGGAACTACCCACCAGTTCATCTAAATCCTTCTCAAATCTCTAATGAATTCATAATGCATATTTGAGAAGTTGAGAACTTGAAATATCAATTATTTTATAAACCCTTTATCAGCCAGCAACAAGGAAAGGTCATTGATGCCTGCTCACTCCTGGTTGTATCTCTAACCGTCTTGAAAGCTATCTTCTCTCAGGTTTTTACAGAGGATGAAGTTCAGTACAGTAACAAGACTGATAATGTACCGTCAACTTTTTTAAGGCCTTTCAATATTTATTCCATCCTGTTGAATATCTTATGGATAAATAATATCTCTAAAGATGATACATAACTCTCAATTGTGCTGCATTTCTTTTTCAGCTGCATGGCTGCATATGTTATGCAGTAAGACATGTTTCCATGTTACACGTTAAGTATAAAACTGTGTTGACAAGACTTATGCTCCTGTACAGGATTATGAAAATGTGAATTGGTTTTTTTCAAAGGAATAGGTGAGGCATATTTGCTGTCTTTGTCAGGACTTGTCTCCCTTTTTAGACTTCTGAATATATGTATCACCTCTTTTTAACATTGGCATTAGAGGATGATATTTAGGATGAGCCAAAAGAAAAGAAAAAAAAAAAGAACTGCATAAAACAGCACTGAAGGAATTATTCTGGCAGTTTTAGGGCTAAAACTCACAATCCATTAGAAGCCTCGAAGCTATAGTGCCTTAAATGAGGCTCTATAAAGATTAGAATTTTTAGGAATTTGACTTATTCATGCTTCATAATTACTTTAAGGAAATCCAAGCTCTCTGCAATTAGAAATGTGTAATTCAAAACTCATTGAGACTGTGTGTGTGTGTGTGTGTGTGTAGTTAATAGCCACAAGAAAAGCAACTACTATGTGCAAAATATCTTGGGAGAGATGGATATGTACTGAAATAATTCTGCCAGTATGAAGAGGAAAGGAATAATTATTTGGATTATTGGAAGAGGACGGTCATATGTATATGAATGGGGAAGCACTATTCCCAATAGATAAAATATCTTAAGCATCAGAAGTAGGAATATTCAGTGTGAATGTGGGAAGAGTGACAGCAGCAGGAGGTGCATTAAAGATGGTGGGGGAAAGAAACCAGAGACATGTCGATGTATAGTAGGTAGAAAGGGCAGAAAGGTAGATGGAGGGTGGGAGGGGGAAACTGTAGTGGAAGTTATTGAATGCCCAAAGAGAATCAAACTCAAGTAATAACACTTGTCCAAGATTCCGAATTAGTTTCTCCCACTCAGCCTTTTTTCTTGGATAGTTTGGGCTTCTGTGGGTGGGGCAGAATGCTGTAAAAAAGAAGGTAAGCTTGTGAGGGAAGGTTTCTGCAAAAAAAACGGAACATTAGCTTGCCAGTGGACTTGCTTTGGTGGTAGGGAGTCTATACCAATGGGCAGCCTCCCTCTGCATAAGGCGGAGAGGGAATCCTACCTGCAGAGGGCTGCCACAGGCCAGGGGTGCTGGAGGTGTGCGCTGAGACTCTGGGAGAGCAGGCGTCAATGACAGGTGACCTCTGACTGTGCTTGACATCTTTCTCGGGGATTAGACCTTAGTTATAGTCTTCAACCTGTCATGCAGACCTGGAGCCACAACTCAGGAATATTTCTCTTAGCTGAGAGTTTTGGAAACGGAGAGTGTGCAGGCAGGGGGAATAAGTAGTAGGGAATGTGTGCATGTGTGGATTTTCAGCCTCGTGGATTATGTTGGAATCATACTCTACCTTCCCTAGAGTCCCTCCCCTTCTGAAGTGAGAGGCAGAGTTGAAGGTTGTCTAGGGAGGAGGAATTACAACGTTCCCCTTTATTAGGACATTTACATCAATCTTGAGATGAACAGGACTTCAGCGAAGCTAATTAACAAAGGATACAATCACTTCATTTGGGGTTTATAAATTCTTCAACTACTTAGAAATTCTACTCTCATGCACCCTGACATTTAATCTTTGTACTTCAGATCTGGTTCTATACACAATCAAGTTCTTGATTGACTCAGGTCTCTGGAGGACTTTTTTTTGTTAACTTCTGATTGAACCTTTATTCTCCTCCACATGACTCTTGCGCCAGCACATTTGAAGTGTTTGTTCCCAGGGGAAAGTTAAAGTCAAATATGTAAGCTCATTTTCTCTCTATTAAGAAAAGTCTTTAGAGTTTGGGATTCCAAGTATTCAGTGTTTCATGCCTATGGTGCCCTTTTAGAAATTTGTATGTTTCCCTACATTTTTCATAGGCATGGGTGATCCGGAGGATCAAATATGGCTTATGGATGTCTGGAATAAAGAGTAGAAAAACCAAAAAAGATGATAATAATTAAGCCACCTGTTCCTCCCATCCATGACATGGTTCTCTACATTTTCCATTCTGATGAAACATCTGGAGTCCACAGGTTAACTGCAGCTATGAAGAGCAAGACCCATGCGGGTGAGTTCTCATGGCCAGGCTGAGGTTGGAAACAGAAAGAATAAAATGGGATACTTCTCACTAGAGCCATAGTCTCTCCAGTCCCCACCCCATGCTCTTTAGATCACTTCTCTGTCTTTAATTTGTTGATACAATTATTAGTACTTCCCCTGCAACAAAATCCTGAGCTTACTTAGGGACCGTGATCTTGCCATATACACATGTCATTTCCCAAAGTACAAGGATAGCTTAAACATCCAACCACTGTTCAGTAAATACGTGTTTACAGTTGGATTCTCTTGGGAAGGATTATAGAATGCCTTCCTGGTCTTCGTGCTTTGGTCTGTATACAGCATGGGAGTAAAGCAGACACAGGGTCTTGGTGGACACGCTTCCTTCTCTCCCTCCGGCCCCCTACCATCATCAGTTAAGTCCTCATTTGTCATCTTTTCTCTAAGGATCTTGAGTCTCTGAGGAGCAGTAACTACTGAAAATCACATACCAATATTAAGATCCCCAAACTGAGAACTTGCTGGTAGGAAGGAATGTGTGTGCTTAATTCCTTTCTCTAATTGGATGCTCAGGAGTAATATGCAATTACTAGCCCTGAGATGAAAAATCTCAGGGCCAAAATAATATTATTATTAGAACATTTAACATTTATTAAGTATTTTATGTGCAGATTATTACTCTGAGTATTTTACATGCATTGTCACATTTAATTCTCATTAAAACTATTCATTTTAGCTACTTTGTAGGTATTACCATCATCTCCATTAGGTACATTAAGGATGGGGCTTAAAGAGATCAAGTAACTTGCCATCATCACCTTTCTCTTAAATGACAAAGTTAGGATTCAAATTCATGCTTATCTTCTACCCTATATTGCCTCTATTTTCTATGAAAACATATAACCTAACCCTAGGAAAAGGTAATCTCCCATGTACTGACTGCTGTATATTTGATAGTTGAGGCAAATAGATATTCTTCTAATCACATGTTTCCAGTATTCTCTCAGGATAAATTTCAGAGGTTGAATCTTCTGTCCACCAACTGCACACTAATCTAGAACTGTTCTTTGGGTTATGAGAGTTATGGGGCATGTCTTTTCATAAAAGAAGTGGAACTGGGTCATAACATTACCACCATTAGCTTTTCCTGAATTGGTGGTGTGAATGACATTGTTCTAGGTGCTTATTACATGTGTGCATCATGTATATTATCAGGTATTGTCAATAGTTCCACTTACTTGCATAAAAGTCCCTATAAAGCTAAAGCAGACTGGAGAGTTATATTAACTGCAAGTACAGAAGGAAATCACAACAGAAAATACAAGTTGTATTGCATGGAATATAACTTTCACAAGTTATATTATAGGCTATGTGATATAGAATAACAGAAGTATAGGCTTTGTTATTGGGAGTATTAATTTTTCATAAGTCTAACAGAGTTGTATGCTAGGAATTTTGGTATCTTTATACTCTTCCTATTAATCATCTGTAATATCAATAAACATTGATGAATATTTAAGCATTAGAATTTTTGGTCTTAATGAAACTTTTAAATATTCAATTTTTTTTCTTGGAATCATGGTAAGTCTTAGGAAATAAACTGATACCATGCCTTCATAAAGTTTGCTGTGAATTGTTTTGACAACATAACATGAGCATCAAAGTAATACAAACTCAGCAAGAAGACAGTGATTTATCCACTCCTTTC
The DNA here is from genome assembly GCF_040802235.1 of Manis javanica. Taxonomy (NCBI): domain Eukaryota; kingdom Metazoa; phylum Chordata; class Mammalia; order Pholidota; family Manidae; genus Manis; species Manis javanica. Next base: position 23,365,926 of record NC_133163.1, on the reverse strand, counting down.
TCAGAACCCTGTAACATGCCCCTTTCTTACTTAAGTTGTAAGTGAAGTGCATGATCCTGTGATGTCATAGAGAAACACTCTGGGTGTTTACTACCTAAAGGAATCTTCTGTGTGTGTGTAGTCTTAAATAACCACTCTGTGAATTAATTAAGTTCTGTTTCAGACATGAACTTATAACCTGTCATTAGTAAGACCAAGTTTCATGTTATTCCAATGAATAACCAGTGTGTCGTTCAGATTTCCTATTAATTCAGCTGGCTTCTCAACTCCTTATTTCTTCTAGGCACTAGACTTATTTTTCAATCTGTAAAGCAAGTATAGGGTAGGTGTAATTATTCATTTATTTAACAAATGATTTTTGATCGGCACTATTTTAGGCATTAAAGATACAATAGTGAAGAAGACAGAGAAGTCTTTGTTTCCAGGCAAACTAGAGTTTGCATTCAAGTTGAAACAGTAAACAAGCTAAAGTCACTAAATCAAGTAGTTTAAGATAGTGATGAATAGTATAAGAAAATAAATCAGAGCAACATGGTACTGGTATGGGGCAAGCATGCTATTTTTTATTGGCTCCTCAGGGAAACCTCTCCAGTTGGTGACACTGAATTTAGATGTGAATGAGAAGTAACCAGACATGAGAATATCAATAACAAGATTTTCAAAGCCAAGAGCACACCTAAGTATGAACAAGCTGGGCATATTTGTAGCACAGATTGACCAGAGAATTTTTGAGAATGGATATTTTTAGACAGAAGATTTATTAGTGATGATAGTTCTGTAAATACCCACATAGCTTTAGGGGAGCAATGGATTTAGCTTAAGATAAATAAAATGTTCTGCGCCAGCAGTGTGTCTCTAGGGGATTTTTTAGGATTGTAGAACTTGGATAAATGGCATATTAGTTCAGTAGGCATGCTAATGAAGTTTTGTTGCCTGGTTTATTATATGTTTAATCTGTGTTTATGTAATGTGCCTTTTATGCCTTACACACTATACAGAATGGCCACTTGTTCAGTACTTCATTCAACAACTGTTTACCAATGTCCTACTGTGCCAAGTGGAATTTTAGGTTCTAAGAATGTGAAGATGATTTAGACCCCACTGTTGCAACAACATATTCAAAAATTGAAGTGACACAGGGTTCTGGGTATATTTACTGGGAAATAGGTTTTCTCAATTTAAAAATATGAAAAATAGCAAAAACAACTTCAGAAGAGAATGGGGTTAATCAATATATGTGGCCACAGCTGATGTGTAGGAAATTAGAACAAATTTTGCAGATCTAAAAAGCCTTTTGACATCTACTTATAAAACTGGATTTGAGTCTTTCGCATCTCTGTTATGGTAGAGAAATTTATACATTTAAATTAAGAAATGATCACTGTTCTTGCTCCTCTTTGGATGATGGTACATCTGTGATTTGCATTTAGGGCCCCAAAGCTCAGCTCAGCTACTGCCCATGTGCAGGTCTCTGAACCTGTAAAAACCACAGTATCCCCACGGGTCTTCCAGTAAGGCTAGAAGATGTTTTCCTGTCTGACAGGGAAATTAACTGATCTCCTGAATTTATATAAACTAATTTTAGCTTAAAATACGCTGTGCACTCATAATAGCGAAAAAAAAAAAAATTACCCCCCCCAAAAAAATATAAAATATATATATAAACATAAGTATTTCCTGTGAATATTTTATCTTTGAACTTGGTTAAGTAATTTAATTATTATCATAAATAAAATGGAGACCAGTCCTTAACTAGATGCCTCTAGCTTCTTTTAGGAAGGAGCTCTTATTTGCTAACAGGAAGACTCTAAATACATTTAGTTAGCAAGTTGGGATAGATGCCAGTCAATAATTAGGATAGGTTTTTATACTGTATCCCACCTATATGCCATTTTATAATTTCATTCATTATAATTTAAGAAGAATAACATGACTAGACTGGTAAAGGATCTGCGCTTTTGCATCAAATAGCCTAGATTATTGTCTTAGCTCAAACAATCCCTAGCCATGTCATCTTCAGTCAATCTTCAACTTAGGAATCTATGTTTTTTTACCTGTAAACTGGATATGATAAAACATGCACTGAAGATTGCTATCAGGATTATATGAGATAGTGTATACTCAAAATTTAGTATAGAAACTGACATCTAGTAGGCAGTCAGTGAAATTAAATCATCATCATTGTCATAAATCATTAACCTGCCCTATTTGTGCTTTCTCTGATCTTAATTACATGGAAAATTTAAAATACTCTGTTCCCTACGAGTATTTGACATTTGGTGAGAATAAGTTGGCAACAGTTCCGTACATGACACCATTTAATGTCTCAACTGAAACTGTGAGCTATGAGGAAAGTCAGGAAGGGTAGTGGTTCCCCATTCATGAACAACTATTCTTAACTCACAATCAACCAATTGATTACAATTGATCCACTGCCTGTGCTATCATAGTGACATTTGGAATATATTATATTATAATTTTTCTTAATATGGTGTTTAAAATTCAGCAGGCAGATAATGTAATATTGACATAATTGTATAAAATAATGATTGATAGTGAAGTTGTAAAAATAATAAGGTTCATTGTGTTTTAAAGTCACAAAACTTTGAAAAGGGCAAGAGATAAGAATACTGATGAATAAAATGTGACAACTTGACACTGGCTATGCATATAGAAATTAACCAAAGAATCTATTAAACTAGTCATTCTTAAATAGTGCAGCCTAAAGAAATGTAAATATGGCTAATTTAAATTTAAATGTCTTTAAAATTTAAATACCAAACTATCTATTGGAAGAAAACTAGATTTATACTGTATGACTTAATCAAAATCATGTCATGTTTCATACTGTCATTTTCAGGACACTAGTTCTAGTTTAAAATATATTAAAGTGGATACTTCTAAAATTAGATTCTTTTGAAATTAAAAAGGGGCTGTGTTTTTTCAGGGACTATTGTATCTGTAGTCCCTTTATAATGATACAGATAACATAGTCAATAGATGGAGGTTTTGTTTTATGACTAAAACTAGCATTTACTCGGTCAATGAGAGATGCCAATTAGAGTAGCACTACTTACGTAGTGGGGAAATTTCAGAGCCCCTGAACTAGAAGGTTGGTATTATATTATCAGATATGTTACAGTTGTTGCTTCCATAATGACTCTTGCTCTTTAATGAGAGTGTATATGGTCAGAATCAGGGGAGAGAAAAAGTCAAATGGAAACTCAATTGATCACCAGACTTACAGCCAAATTACCAAAAGATTGGAGCTAATTAGGATTGTTTTCAAAATGAGTAATGACATTCAGAGCCTCTTTGGTTATACAGATATTTAATTTGCAAATGTCCCAAGAATTCAATAGTCTGTGCTGGCTTTAAAGTTGAGACAGCAAATTGTTCTCGTGTGTCCAGCAGGCATAGCTCTAAGGGGAAGGTGCTCTGGGGAAAGAAAAGAAAAAAAGAACATTTTTCATCATCACACTGAAAGTCATTGCACTGAGAAAATGCCAGAAATGCTAAAATAATTTTGTGTTGATTATACTAAATTAGAACAGTGATAGCTATAATCATTTGATCCCTGAGGCATTAATGGAAATTTAGCATTATTTTGTGGAGAATATGTATCATTACACTTGAGTTTAGGAATAATTATTAGTAAGTCTGATTAAATCTGGAAGCAGTGACACAAGCTATCTTTAACCCACTAATGACCCGGCCATTTTGTAAGTTTATGATGAATGAACACAGTTTAGCATTTTTAGTACTTGGTGGGGAAAATGAGAAGTCTGCATTCATTTTCTTGATTAGACTGCAAAGTTGTACAGAGAAGCTCATACGGAATGCTACTTAATGAAATAGTATTCTTGCTGATTGATTAATCTGTCATAGATTCCAGAACCCACAGGACTGGTTATCTTTATAGAATCAAATACATTATTAAACAACATTCTAGAGACCATAGATTCCTAGATGCAGGAGTACAAAATAGAAAATACTACCATTTTTGTGTATATTGCCCTTTTCAAATATTTTCACATGTGTTTTATGGTTTTATTACCATAGTACCTGTTGGAGTGAGATAGACTTTTTACCACTTGTTTTATGAGTAGGACAACCAAAGCACAGTACAGTTTGGGTATTTGCTGTCAGTCCCACAGATTGTCACAAACTCCTGCACTGGAACCCTAATGTCCTTACCTTGCCCCAAGTGTAGTATGTTTTTTGGCCTCTACAGAAAACTGTTATATAATTACAGACAAATTATTTGTTATCATTATCTTGAATTCTTTTCTTTAAAAAGAAAAAATATATTCTGTATTCATTGACCATATTAGAGATTCTTACTGATCAAATGGGTCATAGTCCTGATTTAATTTTTAGTGCGGGACAAAACTGTTTCTAAACTCCTCAGGCAATTTAGGACAAGTTCTGATAACAGCATAACATCTGACATTCAGCACTAGCTTGGTAAAATTTAGTTCCTTTTCTTCTAATTCCCATTCCTATGCTGTGACTGTCTGTGATGGTTAAGAAGGGTGTTAACAGAGTCTCAGTTTATTTAAAAACTTTGTGGAGGGGCCTACGTGATCTTATCCTTAAAACTGTTCACAGGTGACTACACAATAACTAGGCAAAAAATGTGTGAAAGAACTGCCAAACCCTGTTTTAAAATGCATGGCTGGAGGGAGTTAGTACTTTGTTTCCATAAAAGCCACAGAGTTTCTACAGGAAACACAGCTTTGCAAATGAATAGCATGTCCATTTTCCATTAGCATCAAAACGACACTGTTGAATAGCTTGAATCTAGGGCACTAAGAGTCCGAGATTTAAAGTTACAGGTCCTGCTTGGCACAAAACAGATCAGGGCTTTGAGGAAGATGAATGGAGAAATTAATCATTGTAATACAGCAAAATACATGGTGAGAAGAATATGCATAAGAGGGGATTGGAGTGCCCAGTTTAGAGGAAAATAAACTCTCCTGGGTGTAGGTGGGAGGAAGGGAACCCGTGAAAGGACACTTGAACACCAAACTAAACAAAGCCAGAAACCTTGGAATTATTCCTGGCTTTTCCTCTCCCTTGCCCTGCACATGTCCAGTCAATTAGCAAATGATTGCTAGTTTTACCTCTGATTATTTCCTCTGCACCATGTCCTTCTTTTCACACACCACTGACTGCATGGAGTTCTCATCGTCTCTATTTAAAATAGCCTGTTTGGTATTCCACAACTTACAGACTTGCCACCCTCAAAACCATCATCCAGACTATTCAAAAACCTTAAATCTTGGGGCATCTCCCCTGTGAGGAACGCGGTCACTGGTGGACTCAGTAAGTGGACACAGAGACAAAGAGAACAGCGGAGTGAGGCTTTGATGTCTTGCAAGATCGGGTGTCTGGTGAGCAGGCACACTCAGGGGGTTACAACAAGCAGTTTATTCCTTAGCCTGTGAGTCCCTCCTCCCCCAATTCCTCATTGCCTGTGTACTACAGGGTTCACATTCTTTCCAGGATGTTGCCTGAGCAAGTTATATCTATATTAGGCTTTCTTTACATTTGTCTTGATTTTATCGGTTGGTTCAAAAGTTCTTTTTCCCTGAGCCCATTGTTTCTCAGTTTCCTCCTCCCTCCCAGCCTGAGCAACTCCCTTGGCACATGGCTTTTTGTCGATATGGTAATTCCTCTGGGAATAAATCACATTTAGTTTTATGCAATTTCTAACACCCCCCTTACTTGAAACCCTTCCAAGTATTCCCTGCTGCTGATAGGATGATGTCTAAGCCATGATTCTCTGTAGCCTGGCCTCCCCCTACCTCTGCAGCCTCCCCTCTTGATGGTGTTTATGCTGTGGAATTATTTGTTGTTTCAAGAACATTATGCTCCATTTCATGCATTCATGCTTTTTCCTCTTTTTGTAATGCCTTTTCATATCCTTCTTCAATAGGATGAATTTTATACATCATTCAGTGTCCCTCCTCCAATGTAATGTTGCAGTTTACTGTCATCTCAAATCTCTACCAGATCAGGTGCACTTGTTTTTAAAGCACCTGTGCATGCTGTATCTCATTCATCCTTTATTTCCCATTAAATACAATGCTTTGCATGTAAGTTACTCAAGAAATGTTCGTTGAACTGATCATAATGTTGCGAGGCAACTGCGCCTGAGGAGGTCTCTCCCTGTGCACTAGGTGAAACCCCACCAGACAGGGGAGGGCTCCTGACTCTGATCAGGAAAGAATTATTAATCAGGTTGAACAAGTGCCAACAAGAAAGGAATTCATTAAAGCGAAAGTAGAAGCAAATGTCAGCAGCCATACCGTCAGTAGAGAGCAAGGAAGAGCCGAGGGAGAAAAGGGAAGCGCACTGAACTCCAGATCCTTTGGCAGCTCTTAAAGCCAGGGTCACTTGGTATAGAGGGTCCACTTGATCTGCATGATGTGGAAACTATATCTGTGCCACCCCATAATTTGGGGGAGCCACGGAACATTCGATGGAGTGAGATTATGTTCTGAGAACTTCCCTACTGGTCGGAAATAAAACAGGGAGACCGAAAAGGATTGTGTTAAGACTAGAAAGCTGAATGAAAGCAGTGACAACGAAACCACCAGAGGTGGAGGTCAGCAAGTGCTTATCTTTATCATGAAAAAGAGCTCAGAGATGACTTCAGTAGGCTTATGCCGCAAGAAAGTTTATGTGGTAAGACAGTACACACTCACACAGGAGTGTGGGCACCTCAGAAGGCACTCTGAAGGCTTTGGAGTTTGGAGTATTATAGGGCCTTTTGGGTAGAGGTCGGCATAAGGTATAATGTATACCGGTGATTAATAATTCCTTTGAAGTTTTGTCTTTGTAAGAACAGAGTTATTTAGGGGACTGGGTTGATCCAGATATCAGCATTCTTTACCCATGTGGGTGGGTTCATTTACACTCTGGAGGTCTGTCTCTCATCCTGGTTACAAAGCTACTTAATTGATCAAGGGGCTGGAGCAAGAGGAAGAATAGCATACAGATTAAGTTAAAGAATCAGCTGGGCCCTTTTTTTACAAGCTATGTAGATTTTACAATGGCATGACCCTTGTCCCAGTTCCTTGTTTTGTCTCAGTAAGAACACCACGGATGGAAAATAGGTAGTTACTAGGACAACAAGCATAGGAATGACAAGAAGGTATGAAATCAAATGGCATAATATATTAGTTTGCTGTTGCTCAGTAACAAATTACTGTAAATTTAGGGGCTTAAAACAACATCTGTTTATTATCTTACAGTTTCTGTAGGTCACAAGTGTAGATGGGCTTGCCTAGGTTTTCTGCCCATGGTCTCTGCTTGGTTTTCGGGCTGATATCAAGGTGTTCAATGGGCTGAATTCTCATCTAGAGGTTGACAAAGTAGTATCTGTTTCAAAGATCCCTTGAGTTGTTGGCAGAATTTATTCCTTGTGGTCCTAGAATTCATGGTAACTAGCTTCTTCAAAGCCAGCAGTGGAGAGAGAGTCTCTTCTTCAAGTCTCTGCCTTCAAGGAAGGTTTAGACCCTTTTTAAAGAGCTAGCCTGGATTGTTGCTGGGCAGCTGCATCTGACAGGGGTCTCTCCCTTTTTGCCTGGTGAAATCCCATCCTAGACAGGGGAGGGTTCTTGACTCTGAATGAGAAAGAATTCTCTAGCAGGTTGGACAAGTGTAAGTATGGCAGGAATTCATTAAAGTGAGAGTAGAAACGAATGGCAGCTGCTTTGCAAACAGCTGAGAACAGGAAAGCGCAGAGGGTTAGGATAGATTCCCTTCCTAGCTCCTAAAGTTAGGGTCTCCTGGTATCCACTGTTTGCTAAGATCTGCACAGCATGGGGACTAGCCCCTAGCACCCCAAGATTTGGGGGAGCCATGGAGCATGGGATGAAGTGAGATTATGTTCTGAGAACATCCCAAAGCAGGGAGATTTTTGGGCAGGTTCCTGCAGCTGCAGGTCTGGGTCACCTGGGTGATGGGAACTTGCTGGCCCAAGTCTGAGCTCTCAGGAGCCTCTCACTATTTACCAGGAGTAAAGCAGGGACTGAGTGAAGACTTGGAAATAAAATGAAATAGCAAAGAAGCAAAGACAATTACCACTGGAAAAGTGCAGAGAGACAAAACGAATTAGGTTGAGTGGTGAGAAAGTTTTATTTTAAATTACGCAGTTAAAGAGAGGAAAAGTGCTGGCATCCTCAGAGAAGAGAGGCGCGCTGAAAGGCTGGGGGTTCCGTCTTTTAAGTGTGGATAAAGTGAAGGTTCCTGTAGCCAGGATTCTCACCTGGCCCTGGTTGACTATCTCACTACACACGTCTGGGCATTACGTGGTTATTGACTCTCTCTATATAAAGAACTCTGCCCAGTGCTCTGGGCGACACGGTGGCATGGCTGCAAGGCTGCAGGAGAGCAAGCAGAGACTGGAGTGGTGGCAGCACCGAGTACAGAGGCCCAGAGGACGGCTGTGCGGGAAGAGAGGCCCAGAGGCAGAGACTAGCTTGCTGCGTGCAGACTCGCTCTGAGTGAACAGGATTCTAATGACTGACCTGCTACCTGGAAATAAAGTTGCGTATAACCCCAAGAACGTTCTACTGTCATTTCTTTGGTCACGTTGAATCTGTAGTGAACTTGTCTGGAGCTGAAACATTGGCAAGACATAAGCATTTTCAGGAATGTGACAAAGAGCCAGGGGATACAGACTTGCAAAGTAGTCTCAAAATGCTTATCTCTGGTGAGAGACATTTTGTCTCTTCTCTTCTTTAATCAGTCTTCTAAGTGATTCTGCAAAATTATCTTAACACAAGAAATTAGTTGGTTACTCTCCAGGATTATTAGCTTCCCTCTGGGACCATGTTAATCAAGACTGCCCACCCTGCCCCCAAGGTGGGTTGAGTTATTGTCTGTTTGCTAAAGAATATGTCAGGAATCTTCCTAATGTCTTGCCAGTGGGTTTCAGCCCCAGACAAGTTCACTATGGATTCAATGTGACCAAAGAAATGACAGTAGAACGTTCTTGGGGTGAAACGATTTATACCCAACTTTATTTCAATGGTGCCAGGTCAGTCACTAGAATCCTGTCCACTCAGAATCCCAACCACTCAGAGCCAGTCTGCATGCCGCAAGCCGTTCTCTGCCTCTGGGCCTCTCTGCCCCCGCAGACATCTCAGTCTCTGTCCTCGGCACTGCCACCACTCAGGTCTCTGCTCTACATGCAGCCCTACAGCCGTGCCACCATGTCACCCAGAGCACTGGGTGGGGCTCTTTATGTAGAGTCAATAACCACGTATTGCCCACACATGTGTAGTGAGCTAGCCAACCAGGGCCAGGTGGGAATCCAGGCCGCAGGAACCTTCACATAACACACCTTATTTCTGGGTTTTTTAAATGGAATCTTAGCTTTAAGATGAAATCCTTCCTGCTCTTACTATACTGTTTGTATCTCGGCTTTTTTGGAGAATTAATTGCGGTCCTTGATCTGTGAAATCCTTTGGCCTTTGCCGCATACTCTAACATGGCCATGGGAGTGATGTCCTATCACTGCTGCCGAATCATGCTGTCTACAAGCAAGTCCAGGTTCTATCTACATCCAGGGAAGGAGGTTATTCAAAAACATATATACCAAGGGGGAAAAATCTTAGGGTATATCTCAGAATTCTGCCCATCACACGCTAGTTTAGAATGAACAATAGATTTATATGGGCAAGAGGGGGATCATGAGGCTTAAAGGAAAGGTAAAAACTTAGGAAGTACCTTACGTGGCCTTCTACGAAACGTATACAGTGTATCACGTAGGGAGTCATAAGAGGTAAGAAAAGTTATAGTTGAGATAGTTCTCTTAGTACTAGAAATAAGAAAGACTTGGAAAATTGGATAAGGAAGAAACTCTAAACAAGAAAAATAAGTAGGAAATACTGAGGTGGCAGATGGAAAGTGGAGAAGGATTAAGACTTGACAGGACTTGATTGCCGATGGATCGAGTGGAATATTTGAAGTCAAGGTTTCTAACTAGGGCTGCTGGGTAGACAAAGATGCAGTTGGTTTTGAATGTTCCTGAATGACACCAAGATGGGAACTGTTTGTGGTTTAGATAGTGATCAGTCTCTTGCTTTTGTTCTAATTCTTGCCTTCTCTCTTACTTGCCTTGTCTTGTTCCAGAAAAGATCTAGAATGGCTAACCAGTGAAGTTCTGCTACATTTATACCAGTTTGCAAAGACTTGGCATAATGCCTTTATTTTAATTTTTTTAGTGTTTTATTTTTAAATGGCTGGTGAACTAGACAGAATTATATTTTCTAAAGTTATCTGAATCCATGAGGTTGGCGGCAGTTAATTTAAAAGGACAGTGACCCAGCTTTCAGTTCTGAATTCGGATTTGGATCTACTATCTGACAACTGAGACTATTTTAAATCTAGGCCATTTGTGTGTAAAACAGAATTAAATAAGGAAACGAATGCGCAGTGTTGACATGTAGGCCAGCAAAAGTACCTTCTGTTTTGTTTTTTCTCTCCACATCCTCTAAGTAAACTCTGAACATCTTTTGTGATTAGTACATTAATGTTTCTGAAAATATCTCATTTATCTTAATGTGACCAAATGATCATCTCTTCTCTTCATAAATAATCACATGATGTAAAATTTTCATACCTACCTGTTTGGGTGTTTTGTCTCCGAAGTATTTGTCATTTTTGTGTCTTGCAAAAACTCCTTTGATTAATGTAAGTCTTTAGTTTAGAGCTTTGAATTTTTGCCTGAGGTGCTGCTTTATTGGTTTTAAAATCTGTGATATTGCTGGGGGGAACATTGTGTATTTTCCTCCGATCTTGTCCCTGCTACAACAAAGAAGGGCAGAGACACAGTAGTGAAGCAGAGGAAAAGTTTTATTTAAAGCTACTTAAAGAGAGAAAATGTGCAGATGACCTCAGGGAGGAGAGGCACCCTGAAAGGTTTAAGCTTTATTTAAAGAAAGCAAGTGCACACTTGGACAAAGGGGAGTGTGAGCTACTTCATAGAAGAGGTGCGCTGAAAGGTTGAGATAAATTTTTAAGGATATGCACTTAGAAAGTGCAGGCGATCTCAGAGAGAGGAAAGCACTGAAAGGTTTAGGGTCTGGGCTTTTATAGGCGGTTGAGCATTTTCAGGAGGCGACAAAGGGCCAGGTGTGCACCTGCCAAATGGTCTCAGAATGTTCATCTTTGATAAGACAGTGCTTCTTTTTTTTTCACTTAACACAAGAAATATAGTGCTTTGATTTCTTTCCAGAATATCAGCTTCTGCCCGGAAGCATATCAATCAAGACTGTCTGCCCTGCCTCCAAGGTGGGCTGAGCCACTGTCTGTTTGATTAAAATGCAGTGTTAGCTTTAAGATAAAATTCTTCCTAAATAAGCTGGGCTTTTGAGCAGGCTAAAGTAAATCTTACAATGGTATGTTCTAATTGACACAGTGAACACATAGGCTATGCTGAGATACTTTTCTTTATCTGGGGGGCATTCAACATGCTAGGCGAAGTTGCTCCTGGCCTTCTGAGCTTTCTATTTTTAACTGGTTAACTCTTGGAGTCCCTTCTAGTGGGTTTTACTGGCCTGATTCTCTTTCCACCCTGCTCATATCTATTTTCCTGCCTATCAATGTCATTTAATTCAGTAAAATTGGTGTGGCATGAGTTATGTATGCCTTTTGAATACTTGGTATCATGGAGGTATCAGAGTGTATAAGAATCACCTGAACAGAAGAAGGAATTGTGGAAAGTGGAGGTCCAGTCTTCCTCTCTTAGAAATACTGGTTTGGGTTTACGGATATACAGTCTTGTTAGTCCAGTGATATGCTCCCCTACTTACCTTGTCATCCTTTCTCATTGTTAGTTAGGTCTTAAAAAGAAAAACTGTTTCTTCTACTCTGTAATACTTTTGACTCACGTGTGGTTTTCCACACCAAACAGTTCTCCCATTCTTGGTGGACTCTGGGTGTCCTACCATGTAACTCGGTTCTGATCCTAACTGCCTGGAGTTAAGGCAGACCCCACAGGTTAAGGGCTCACTCCCACAACCTGCCCCCGACTTCACAGGCAGTTGAAAGTCTCAAGTTGCCTTCTGTACATCTGACCAGCTGGCTATAAATCAGGGGTTCCCACAATCTCCTCCTCAGTTTTGATCATTTGCTATAGTGGCTCACAGAACTCAGCAGGGAAACATTTACATTTGCTGGTTGATGATAAAGGATTCAGATGAAAAGCCATGTGCAGAGGTGCACAGAGCAGGCAGAGGGAGGAAGCACAGGAATTCCATACCCTGTCCAGGCGGGCGACCCTCCCAGTACCTTGCTGTGTATTCATCAACCTAGAAGCTCCCTACCCCAGTGGTTAGGGTTTTCATGGAGGTTCTGTTACTGAGCCACACTTGATTAAATCATTTGCCATTGGTGTTTGATTCAACCCTACCTTCTTGCCCTCCTCAGTGCTCTGGGGTTGGGCCTGAAAATTCTAACCCTTCAATCACCTGGTAGGTTCCCCTGGTAACCAGCCCCCATCCTCCAGGAGTCACCTCATTAGCATAAACTCAGATATGGTTGAAAGGGGTTTTCATGAGTAACAGAAGATACTCCTCTCATCTTATCACTCAGGCAATGGTAAGAGTTTTAGAAGCTCTGTGCTAGGAAGCTGGCACAAAGATCAAATATATATTTCTTATTATATATAGTATCGACTGTTCTGTTGGTATTATATGTTCTATATATTCAGTATCTGTTCTTTATGTTAAACTAAAATCTACATCTACAAAAGCTACTTCCATTTACTTCTAATCTGTTGACTGTCTCACCCAAGTTACATGTCACAGGGTTCCACTAAATCTGTCTTTTTATAAGTTAAATTATTATGTTTCTTTTAATCAAATTATCACACATTGATACATAAAAATATTCCTGCTAAGCTTATAATGAAAATAATAATGCCAAAAAATGTTGATCTAACCCCTCTCCACTCAAAGCAGAGATATCACTTTCAACTATCTTCATTGTTTCTTCTGTTTTGCTTCCATATTCCTAATTTACATGGTGACACTGCTATTTTTTGTTTTGGTTTATTTACCAAAAACTTTAGACTTTTTTAATGTTCTAAATATCTTCAGTTTTATCTTTCAGTCTTTCTGTTGAATAAATCTCTAAAAATATAAATATATGCATTTTTATTTTCTAAGAGTTTTGTGTTTCATTATTCTTTTTAATAGCATTCAGTTTCTGGTTTTTAATAGGTGTGCATTATCTCTGTTAACATATTAAGAATGGTTCTTTTAAAATTATTTTTCTCTTGCCTGCACTGTCTCCTTTCTATTCCTTTTTTTGTTTTTTTTCCCTATTTATCTCAGTCTTTGGCTTTCATGTACCTGTTTTGGAGGCTATCTTACAGTGTCTAGTGAATTGTGGTAGTTTGTTCTCATCTAATAGTAAAAACTCTAATAAGCTAATTAGAAGCTGTATAATTATGGGCTGTTTGTTGTTTTTGTTTTTGTTTTTTAATCAGTTGGTGAAATTCACTAGAGCTAGGTAGGAAACTAGCCTCTTTGTCAGGAGATTACCCCTCCAAAATATCTTTATCTGTAGATCTTTTCTCTCAGGTTTCTTCTAGCAATTCCCATTCTTACATCTAAGTCAGTTTCTCTGTGTGTTTGTGTTTTGTGCACGTGGGTGGGTGGGCAGTGTTCTGAGTACTGAGGAGAAAAGGAACTTAGGGTGGGTGGATTGGTCTTGGGTCAGTGTGTAAATTTCCATATAATCCTTGAGTTTTTATTATGACTTCACATCCCTGGAAGGGCTTGAGCCTGAGTCCCCACATCCAGAGCTCACCTCAGGTTCTCTGAGTGTACTTACTTGCCACAGTGGAGAGTGTTTCTGTGGGTCTGTCTGATCTGTGTATAGGCTTCCAACCAACCCTTCTTATCTTCAGCCCTACTCCTCATCCTTTATTTCAGAGATGTGTGATGCCTCCAATTCCTGTATCTCTCTAGATTTCTACAGCAAAAATAACCTTGTTTACTACTGCCTTCTTCCTCTGCTGCCACTTGACTTTCAACTTATGTTATCCCTCCTCATCATGATGTCCCTCAGGAACCAAATACCTTCCACTTGCCACCGCTCTCCTCCTTCCACACCTCCCTGCCCCCCACCCCGCTTCCCTGCCTCACATGACCACCAGTCCTCGGTGCCATCTACCTTATCTGGTCCCATTTCCTCATCTTTACCTTCCCCTAAAATCCCATCCACTTTTGAGTCTCAGCTGCGCAGTTGACATAATACCTACCTTGAACCTGGAGGGGACCCTCATTCTGTCTTTCCCATTTGCTCCGTGCCACTGCTCATGTCCATGCCTTAAACTCCAGCTATCCATTTGCTGTCAGGGGGCCTGTTCTGACACTGATTTTGACCTGGGTCAATCCCAGGGTTCTGAGTCAGGAGTCTGGGTTTGATGGAGGAGAAATGCCAGAAGGCACAGGAGGGTGGTGACTGCAAGAAGAGTCACTTTGTGCAGCAACTACATGCCTGATAATCTGTCCCACCAGAATGCCAAGGCCAAGAGTGAAAATCCACAGATGGACAGCAGAGACTTGAGCACTGGGGTAGGGAGACTTAGTCAGGCAGGAAATGCCTGAGCCTGTTGAATGTAGTGGGAGGAGCTTTGAAGAGGTTAGGGGAATCCCTGGGCATCTATTGAGAACAGAATATAAGAGTTGAGATGCTAAACTAGCTTGGATAACACTGTTTTGCGGAAGAGTTTAAGTCAGAAGTTGATTGAGATTTGTTATTGCTGACAAACTTTAAGAGGTTTTAAAACTGGCAAAAGAGCTAGGCCTGAGCTAAGTTAAAAGACAGCATGACCAGCTGGGACAGGAAGACAGCAGACTTGCTAATTAGTCTGGAGGAAGCCAATTGCCCACATTTTTATGGACTGCTAATTGCTAAAGTAGCAGCTTGGTCTGAAGACAAAAATAACAATATTATAATTTCTTGAATATAGTATAAAGTGACCTCTGGGATATTGGCTATATCAGCTTTAAAAATATTCTATAGTTCTTAAAGTGTACCCTGCTTTGAATAATGATATACTTTGGAAGTAAGCTATTTTTTTTTTGATAGACTGTAAGACAAAAATTATAGAATATATGTGACTCTAGGATGGGCATTTGTGTGAAGGATTTTAAAGATACCAGTTCTCCATTTGAATACCATTTTTCAGCCCATTTTAAAACATTTCCCAATAAAAGAGGTAAGCAAATAATTTTGAAATGTCCTTTATTCTAAATACTGTGAGATTTTTCCTAAAAACACTCTCTTTCCATCCAGGTATGCTTATGAAAAGAAAATGCACTTAAATAATTTACCTCTGATTTTTGCAATATTGTAGGCATTCAGTAAGTATTTGTAGAAAGGAAGAATAAATGACCAAGTGAACATGTGCATAAAGCTTTGTGTGCATTACAATGATAGAATTTCACGTTGTAAAGAATAATAAAGAATAGTCTTTTTCCATTATTTTATAGATAAGGAAACTGAGGCAGAGATGTTAACTGGAGAGGCTTCTCTGGGGTCTCACAACTGGTTAGTGGTAGACCTGGACAGAACCCATTTCTATGTCAATCAGTCCAGTACTATTTTTATTCCAAGCTAATTTTCATTCAAATTAAGAAAAGAATGCATTACTTCTACTGGGCTGATTATGACCCAAATCACATTAAATCAGCAAAGCCTGGTTTTGTTAAAGTCTCAACTGCCAAATGACATCTTTTACAACAAAAACAAAGCCCAGGTAATTGGTGTATTTGGTTTTATTAAGGAGTGAAGTTTTCAAAGGCAAGAGGGTAAAAAATTTGGAAGCCTGGTGCCATGAACAGGATTTGAAAATGTGAATGTCAGACTCGATATAAAGGAGGTGAGCAGATCTGAAGAGCTGTCGCTGCATAAAGAAAAAACAGATTTCCTCTTCCAGTGAGTCAATAGAAATGCATGTATCTGCAGATTTATTCCTCTCTTGCATTGGCAGCTGAAATCCCCTATTAGATTGACAGCATATTTAGATATTGTATAGTAATTATATATGGCAGAACAAATGTGATGAAGATGGAGGTAAATACAAGAACATTTAGACTCAGTAATACCATTAATGGCTCAGATACCAGGTAACATTTCTTCATCTGGTAGGATTTATTAAGTGACTGTGAATTGTTTGCCTTCTTAATTAAAGGGTTGGTTGCATTACCAAAGGGTTGTTAATAATAATAATGGTGAAATCACTTGTCAAATGTGTGACTCTGCTTAAGTTATTAATTATTCTGAGGCTAGCATTTCTCATTTGTACAGACAGGTTTACAATGGCACATGCCACAGGGGGTGGTTGTGAGGATTAAATGAGAGCATGCATGTAAGATTTTGTATAGTGCATGCCACATAAAAAGCAATCGATAAATGTTAGCTATGATTACTGTTGTCAGCCACTCCGGGGAAGCTGTATTTAAGAAACCATGCTTTCATTGCTGGTGCACTGAAACTGTAAATCAGTGTTTTCCCACTGGTTTACTATACACTTTGTGTGTATTTCTACCTCAAGATCCTCCCCACTGCAATATAGTTGAAAGATCTCTCTTCACTGGAATTCAGAACATTTGGTTCAAATGCAAAGTTCAAAGTACAGTTTGTGCTACCTATTCTGGAACTCCCTGAAAAGTGAGATTCATTCATTCAGTTACTTTCTGGCTAAGTACCTTTATATCTCTTAACTTGTATTAAGTCATTTAATGGTCTCTAGAAAAGAGGTGATCACACCCACTCCACTGGGATGCTATCAGGATCAGATAAAGGCATAGAGTGAAAGTGCGCATTTGCCAGCTGTTTGGTGCTGAATGAGTATTGGTCATTGATATTTTCTGAAGGTTCACATTAAATTTCTTTTTGTAGATCCCAGTATAAAAGCAACCTTTTCTCAGAAGCAGATGTCAGCTCACCTTCCTCTGCATCTGCATTCTGCATTCCATTTCTGCTCTTCCTTGGTGCTCAAAGGATGTCCTTCCTTGTAGAACAGTAAATTTATGTTTCATTCCTGTTGTTACAAGAAAGCAGAAGAAAGCTTCCATATCTAATTGTCCTCATTGTCCCCCCTAGTGCATAATACAGTATCTTACTTATAGTAAGTGCTCAACAAATATTTGATTAATGAATATACAAGCTTTTATGAACCCATATGCCATACTAAGTTCTGTGAGTTATGTAGAAGTGGTTTATTAAAGCAAATAAAAATGTAATTACAATTTTATGTCTTTCACAAGATCAAATTTGAAATTAATTAGAAATTGACTCATACTTTATACACTCATCCTATTATTCAATAAACAAACATATGCTGAGGATGTTCCTGGTGCCAGGGTCTGTGGTGGGTACTAGGAATTCAACAAAAATAAATAAAGTTCTACCCTACAGAGCTTGCAGCTTATATATAGTAAATAACAGTAAGGAAATAATATGAAACTTGTTTTGGCAGACTAAATATTTAGACCCTTCTTTGTTAAAGAAAGCTCAATAAGAATCTTAACTACTTTTTCTATCCATTATTAATTCCAACAATTTGGCCACTGTCCATTAGCAAGATTAACTATGGAGATTAGGTCAGGCAAATCATTTTTCTGTTTTTTTTTTTTAAAGAAAACAAAACTCCCATAGTTGCTGAGTAAAATTTGCTTTGAATTATTTTTCATAATTACAAGTAATTAGGCATGTCCTATTCATTTAAAAATAAATACACAGATGTACATTGATCTTGATGGATATTGAAAACCATAGCTATATTACTTAAACTTAACTTTTATTCACTTATTAAATAGTACAGAGGGTACAAGTAACCTTCAGAGATAATTTCCACATAATAAGACAAAATTATTTAATGAAATTCCTGGGCATATATTTTAATTGAAGAATCATAAGCAATTCTACACTGACATGGAGCCAGCCAATATGATTCAAAATGGATTTCTCAGTTGTCTGGTATTATTTGAATTAAAAAATGTACTTATTTAAATTATACAAACCAAGACTAGTTTATTAATTATTATTGCCTCCAAAGCAGCAGAAGCCACTGGAAGGTCACATTTAAAAATGAATGAATCTTCTTAAAATAGAGCTTAACTCTCCATGCTGCGTTCTCGCCCCTCAACCTGCCCACCACTCACCTGGCCTGCTTGTGGACTTCTGCTTTCTTATGTCTGTGGGGGCTTATGATCAAAGCAAATGAGGCTTTAGTGCTTATATACTTGTTTCCCACATAAACTGAAGAAATGCATGGGTGGTAAGCACCCAAACTGGTATCAGTCAGGGTCCTGGTGGGAAAACTGGTGGCACACTCTCATGTAACGTGATGAGAGCTGACATATTTTCAGACGTGGGCAGGACAAGTCTGAAGTCAGGGAAGCCAATAAGGTATCACAAACACCCATTTAGCTGTTACCATTGATAGGCCTGGAGGGGGAAGGGGAGGGATCCCAACAGGATTTGCAAACTTCAGTAGAGAAATGCAAATGCCACCAACCTGCAGCCTGGGTAGGAGGAAACCAGGGATAGTCCTGCCTCAGTTCTCACTTTCCCCACTCCTCAGCCTCCTGCCAGTGCCTCTCATTGATGTAGCACAGAGAGATGAGCTTTCCAGAGAGGAGGGTAAGGAGGAGAATGAATCCAAACGGCCAGACCGACTATCAAGTGTGCCCTTTATGTAATAAGGGGCATATGTGCATCATTATGTATATGGCACATGTGCTCACAAGCAGAAATCTCTCTCTCCTTTCAAGAAAGTTTATGGACATTATTTAATATTCATAATAGCCTTCTGAGATGAACATTTTTATCCTAATGTGATAAAACAAAAATATATTATTGTACATGTGTTCACAGGTACCTTCCTTATTCCAGCTTATCAGCCCAATTCCTCCTCTTTTCATTCTTTTTAAAGAAGAGGGTTTCTTTCCTACTAGAAGAGAGTCTAAGTTAATTTAATTTCTGTGAGTGAGGGAGTGAGTAAGTGGGAAGGAACGCGAAGCACATAGGCTGGGAACAGAAAAGGAGTTTCTCAGCAGTGCCGACAGCTAAGGCACCACATTATGACAGTAAGAGTAAGGGAAAGTGAGGGGGGAGAACAGAAGGCAAAATACTGACCATCTAGACTGTGCATCAGATTGCTTTTAATACCCTTCACAAAACCTGAGTGAAGAACGTAATTACTTTTAGCAATCCTACTGGCTATTGGGCTGCACTTTTGAATGAGTTGCTGCTCAGAGACTGAACCACGTGCTTTCTGCATTTTTTAGGGTTACACCCATTTCATGTGTATTTAAACTGGGAATTAAAGAGGCTTAAGTGTCGTACCTAACATCACATACTCAGAAAGTCCAGAGTTGTTACTCCAGCCCAGGCTTGTTGATTACAGATCCATTTGTCTCAATTCAACTTTGGCTGAATTTACCTTTGCTGAATTTGTTGAGGGATACAGTTTTCAGGGAGGATTTCTTTTAATATGTGGCAAGTACACGGTACACCCCTTAACAGTTGGAGAGGTTAGTCCTTTATATGCTCTGTGTAAAGAGGCTAGATTAGTGATGGTCAAGTGTCACTGAGTATTCAGATGAATAGTTCCATGATTAAATCTTGCTTCCTTTATCTTTTGTGTAATGTCAATTCGTCCTTTAAAATAAGAACTGGACTTATTTTTTATTCAGCCTGTTTAGTCGTGACATTGTTATTTTGACAATGTTGTTCTAATGATTTCTAATTGCTCTTAAAGCCCTGTTTGAATCCTAGTACAAATCTTTGCGTTATATGTCACCTGTGACACACCTCTACTTTCTCTCATTGACTGCCTTTCATAATCAGAAAGCATTCATTAATCATATATTTCTGTATATTTAAAAAAAATAGTAAATTGAGTTTTGTTCCTGGGATATGAAAGACAGATTAAAGGAAACTTTGGTGTAGGAAATACCAACAGCAGAATATCTTGTGGATATGTGACCTGTCAATTTTTTTCACACTCCTGCCTCCTTTAGCTCCTAATAAGCCTTCTAGTCCCCTGATTGAAGCCAAAATCACAGATCTTTCCACCACTGCTCAACTTTCTTTTTAATTCTGTTGGGATTACTATATGTTCTGTTTACATTTCTTGTTAAGACTATCTACCTATGTAACTTGATTTTGTGATACTCTATTATTTTACTCAATATTCAAGATTAAAAAAAATTGGGGTACATGGTGGCAGAAATGACTACAGATACCCTGTATCATCCTAAAGCAGAAACAAATTTATGTATTTCCTTGAATTGAAGATAATTCATTTGCCCTATTGTAGTTAGGAAAGTGTTTAGGGGAACAGACTTTAAAGCCAAATAGACTGTATTTGATTTCTAGCTCACTAACTAGCTCTGTGATCATGGATGTATCACTGAAACTCTCTGGACCTCAGTTTCCTCATCTGTATAAAAGGAACAATGATAGTACCAATTTCTTAGAGTTGTTATGAGGATTAATAAATAGTTTTGAGGAGGGTAACTGACACATAGCAAACATTCAATGAATGTTGGCTGTTATAATTATTTACCCCTGACCTAACATGATGATGTAAACTTAATACTATTTTCAAGTAAGATTTATTTTCAGTTAAGCTTTTAGTTATGATTTACCTGGCACAGTGAAGCTACTTTGGACTTTCATGTCAGGCAGACCTAGTTCAAATTTCAGCTCTTCCACTTACTAGCTATGTGACTTTGGTCAAGTTACTTGATTTTTATTAGCACCAATTTTGTTATTCATAAAATAGTATGGTTATATCACTATTTATCCACATATAGATATCTTAGAGGGTTGACATATGGCATAAAGTGAAATTTGGCATATGTAAATTATACAAATAGAAAATGCATATGTGAAAAGTACATAGCCAGGTTTTGACTCAGAGAAAACATTCATTAAATGTGGCTATTATTTTTAGAAGAAATTAGCAGTAACATTATCAGTAATAAGAAAAAGCAACCCAAAAAAATGGTAAGGGAGAAAGTTTCATGTTCTGAAAAAGGAGTGTTGATTAAAAAGTCTTAGATTATAATCTGAAAATGAGGCTAAATTCAAGGTATTTTGAAATAATTTCACCTGCCAAATTGCATACAATGCATAATGATTGCTTTAGTCTCCCATTTAAATTAATTGTTGAATCAATGACACCTGCTTTGACCACTCTACATGTGGCTAAACACCAGTTGTGTCTCCAAATTGCTGTGATGTCACAAGTAGTTAAATAGAGCATCATGTTCTAAAGAGCATTATTGTGCCTCTTGCTTAATTCTAGTTCAAAAGCAGAGTCTTGACAACTTAGCTAGTTTGATTTTATTATTAAGGCACATAAGATGTATCTCAGGTTTTCTGAAAATTGAATTTAGATTTCTAAGTTATTTTAGGTAGGATAAACATTATATGAACAACCCCCAAATTTCAGCAATGCTCCCAAAAGCAGTTCTGTTTCAGTATTAGTTTTGCTCACTCACAGGTAGTCCAAGCAGTTAGAATCAGAGGAAGGGAAGTGAGGTTCTGTTGCATACAGTCACACAGGACCCAAGCAGACAGAGCCTCTGTCGTCTTCTGCTTAGGGCTTCCAGAATGGTTCCAGGTGTCAAAATTCAAGAGGCAGAGCTATACCTGGAAGCGGCCAACACCACTTTTGAAAGGGAGCTGGGAAATGTAGTCTCTTACTGATCACAATTACAACTACAATATACTATTGCTCAGTTGAACAACTCAGTCCTCTGGAAGGGGGTGCAAATACAGGTGGACAGTAAATGATCTCTGCCATACTGTTATTACAGTTAGTTAGAGCATAGAGTTATTCCCACTTTTCTCTATCCTCTCCCTTAATTCCTATTAAAGAAATAGTTAAATCAAAAGAAAGAAAAGCACTGAATTGCATGTGCTTATTTAGAATAAGAACTTAATTCATCTTATTGTGCCTCTGGTGTCTGTTTCAGAGCTTAGCATATATTAGATGTTCAATAAGTATTCCTTGAGTTATCAAATGAATACCCACTCCCTACCTTCTTCTCTCATCCTTCTTTTCTTTCTCCTTTTTTTTAATCCCTTCCCTTGTATCTCCCTTTCTTTTGTTTTGATCCCAAACACTTTCAGAGGCTTTATTTTCTGCTAGGCACTGTGATGAGTGATGATGAGTTAAAGACAAATTTAACTCCTTTGGGAAAAGGCATAACAAGAATAAAGAAAAAAACGTTACTGTAAAGTATCAGTAAACATTTCAAAATTGTTGGTTTTATGAAAATGTTGAACACTCTTAAAGAGGACTAAAGACTCCTATTGAATTTGTTGTCAGGCAGCTGCATCTGGGGAGGCCTCTCCCTGTGCACTAGGTGAAACCTCAACCCAGGCAGGTGAGGGTTCTTGACTCTGATTAAGAAAGAATTCCTGACAAGGTCTGATGAGTGTAGGTGAGGAAGGAATTCATTAAAGCAAAAGTAGTTGCAAGTGGCAGCAGCCATGCAGGTAGCGGAGAGCAAGGAAGAACACAGGGAGGAAAGGGAAGCTCATTGAACTCCTGCTCAGTGTAGGACAAATTCCCTGCTAACCCCTGAGGCCAGGGTCACCTGCTGTCCAGGGTCTGCTTGAATCTTCACAGTGTGGGAACTAAGCCCCTACCATCCCAGGATTTGTGGGAGTTGCAAAGCATTGGATGGAGTGAGAGTATGTTCTGAGAACTTCCCAAAGCAAAGAAAGGAGATTTTCAGGCAGGCTTCTAAAGAGTATGATCGTGATTGTACAGCTGCAGTCCTGTCCGGGTCACCCAGGTGACAGGAACTTGCAAGCCCAAATCAGAGATCTCAGTAGCCCTTCCCTACTTGTCTGAAGGAGGACAGAGACAGAGTAAAGGCTTGTGCCTAAGTCTAGAAAATTGAATGAAATAGCAAAGTAACAAAGGTGTTTACCACTGGAAGAGTGCAGAGACAAAACACTGCACTTTGAGCAATGAGAGGGCTTTATTTAAGGCAAAGTACACACTTGAAGAAAGGAGAGTGTGGGCAACCTCAGAGAGGAGGCACACTTAAGGATTCAGGGTTTGCGGTTTTATAGGTCCTTTTGGGTAGGGGTCACCATAAGGCATGATGTATACAAGTGATTGATTTGAAGTTCTGTCTTAAGAACAGGGTTATTTACGTGACTGTTGATCTGGATCTCAGCATTCTTTTTCCACATAGGTTCATTTACAGTTCAGAAGTTTATCTCTTGTCCTGGTTACAAACTTACCTAATTGATTAAGGGGCTGTAAGAAGAGGAAGAACAGCATATAGATAAAGTTAAGAATAAGCTGGGTGTTTTTCACAGGCTAAGTAGGTTTTACAGTGGCAGACCCCTAGTCACATTTCCCTGCTCTATCTCAAGTTCATCTGTCAAACATGGATATGCCACTGTAGAAGTTTACACTTAGCTCCATACCAGTGCTAGTGACACTCAGGCCTTAGCAGGATGCTGCCCTTGGGGCCCAGCCTGTGGGGTCATGCATAGGTGAGCTTCGTTGTGAATTGTAATATAACCTGAGATCCAAATCACAATAAACTGGGCACTCTAGTGGTGGGGATTGTCTAGTTTTGTTTTGTTTTTCAGAGTTTAAGGATCTTTCCTAGAAGGTTCTTGATGACTTTATTTAATTTAAGTGCAACCCGACTTTCTGATGGTGATGGTGATAATGGCACCAGATATTTAATCAGCACTTGCAACTATGGGCTTGACACTGAGCAGTTGCATCATAAAAACTGTTTTCTTTTGACCCTCACATCAGCACTATTAAATGAGTATCATTGTACATATTTAGAGATCGAGGAAATTATGTCCAGACAGATTAAGTAAATTATCTGAAGTCACACATCTTAGAAAGGAGTAGAGCTAGAATTCAAATACAGGTTTTGTCAGACCTCAGAACCACTCCATCTGATGATCATTTACTTAAGCCATTAAGGGGCAGTTTATTGTATTGTCACTTTTTAGAAAGAGAGATTTACCTTATAGTAACTTTCTCAAAGTGTAGAATGATGCTTGATTAAAACACAAATATGTGGACAGCTGCTTTTTTTTGCCCAGGCTATTTTTGAATGTGCTATAGGAATTCCAGGAACCTTTTAAATCCTGGGTGTTGTATTATTATGAAAATTAAGTCCATAGATTGTATCAGATTTTCAAGGCCTGTGACCTCAAGAAGGTTAAATACCATTGTGTTTATTATGCAGTCTCTCTTCCCAAACATGCAAAGACATGCTTTTTTGATTGAAGCCACTTTTCTAGTTCCAAATTTGTAATAAGGAAGAGAAGCACCCCCACTCCTTCTGTGGGTTTTCACAGAAATTACATAGACTCATATAATGTGATAAATGTTTTTTAAAAGCAAGTTTACAGCTAACTCTTGGCCTCTATGGATCATGGAAAGAAAAAAGGGTAGCCTCTAACAAAGAGGAAAGATTTACAACTTTCAGCTGATTCCAGCTCATGGGAGGAGGAAATGGTGTGGGTGGGACGGCAGGATTGTTTCATATCTACATGTCCTGAGGGGACTGGGAGCAGGTCCTCACTAGGGTGGCTGGGAGCTCTGCCCAGGGTCTCAGGCTCCTGCAATGCCTGGGATCAAACTGGTCCCAGGCTCCTGGTGCCTCTGGCTTCCTGCGAGGTGTGACCTCTGGGCCCTTTCCGTTCACAGGGCCAGCTTGGTAGGTCATGGCTCTTCTATCTTGGTCTTCAGGAGCAGACAGACAAGGACAAGTAGCCAATAGTCTTTGAAAAAGATTCTTCTTAAAGCCACTTACGAACTGACGTTCCTGAAATAGCATTTATGCCTAAATTCCAACTACTACATTATAGTCATCATTCAGCTTTCTCTGTAAGGCCCTTTGGCTTTGAATAAGGAACAAAGGCATCATGGCTCAGCACCAAATAGCAGATACAGGGGAGACCAGGTCCCAAATAGAGGATTTTCTGGGGATCCCTAGCAGTCAAAAGAATCTGTTCTGTTTCTAAGTAGACAGTTATTGAACTCTGAATGTCTAGCATTACTTTTGAGGATAAGATGGTGAAATATGTACATTAACTAATATAAGACATAATTCCTGCCCTTCAGAAACTTATAATTGATCAGTATAGTTGGTAACAACCTGGGAACAATACAAGACAGTTTGTTAGCAAATGGTAAATAGTATTTTGATTTAGTACAATTCAAAGTAACACATTCTTGGAGCAGTATTTTTCTTATTTCCAGGAAAAGTGAATTTTCCTGTTCTTTGAAGGCATGGAGAAGTTCTAAGTAATGTGTGAGTTTTTCTATTTTTCACTTCCTCCCCAACCCACATCTGATTTTCTTCATATGATCCCTTATTGGAATCCACAAAGTTTTTCAAGGTTATTCTCATGCATACTTTGTGAAAAAAATTAAATCTTTGTGAATCAGATTTTAAAAATATTTTGCAATGTAACTATGCAACAAGGCATAAGAAATCACCTAGTAGAATCACTGGTACAAAAACAAGATTCCTGTGGAATCCTGCAGTTTAAGTTTAGTGGGGAGAGGAGTCACACACATACACACACGATTTGGAGCCAGAAAAACAATGTTCAAGTGGGTGTCTGCTTATTTCCACTTGTATACCTTGAATGAGTCACTTAGTTTCTCAACATGTAATTTCTCATCTGTAAGACCAAGGAAATATCTGATTTTTTAAGGCAATTGGTTATGTCTGATGGAATCACACTTACAAAAATACCTTAAAAACTAACTGTATGATGAAATTGTTAGTTTTTATTATCTGAATCATAAACATATAGAGATGCAGAAGGACTAGATTTTTTTTCATTTTTAGAATCTGATTTTTGCATAACCAATTTAATTTTTGTGATGTTTAATCTGACAAGCAAAAGATCTTACTCAAAGGGAAAGGATAAATAAAATTAACTTTTAGTGAATTCTTTGAAATTCCATTATCCATCTCTTCAATGGGAAAATGTCTGAATGTGTTTTCCTTCATGGGACGTTCTGTAAATGTCCATTGAGCTGCTGAGAGCAGTTTGTTTTCAGAGAAGCATTGTGCTTGGTGTGTGATTTGAATCTGGGATCATGATCTTATTTCCTTTCTACTCTATTTTAGTTGCATCCTGGCTCCTGATGTGGTCTGTGGTTAGCTAACTCTTTGATGGTCTGGGAATGGCTGTTCCTTCACTTCTGATTATTTTCCCAATATTTTGCTGTTACAGGGCAGGATTGCCATGGTGTTCTAAAATGAGATGTTCATTCATTCACTCATCACACATTTGACGCTTGCACCTGATATGAGCTGGTACTCTGAGTACTGAGCATGGTGGAATCACTGATATGGGAAACAAATCCCTGACCTCAAGGAACCTGCAATAGAATAGGGAGATGACACACATATGCACCCCAAATATAGGGGGTTGAGTGAAGTCCCCTTCAAAAATGATGTCCTCCAGAGCCCACGAATGCACATTTATTTAGAATATGGATCCCTGCATGTGTAATTAGATTAAAGATTTTGAGATAAGATCATCCTGAATTATCCAGGGCCCTAAACCCAGCAAAAAAATGTCCTTCTGTGCGAAGAAGAGGGGAAGACATAGAGACACATGGAGGCCACATGGAGACAGAGGCAGGACTGAATGATGCGGCCGCAGGGAGCACTGACCGACTCAGGAGCTGCAAGGACTGCAGTGTCCCCTAGAGCCTTCACAGGGAGTGTGGCCCTGCTGACATCTTCAGTTCATCTTGACGTCTTGATGGCTGGCTTCCAGGATTGTGAGAGAATGCATTTCTGTTGTTTTAATCCCCCAAATTTGTGGTGATTTCTTATGGAAGCCCTAGGAATCTATATAGTAAGGAACAGGAGAATCTATGCAATACAGAATATAAACAGGAGGAGCAAAATTCTATGGAAGTTTAGCATAAAAATTCACTTACTAGAAGTATGATCTTTACAACCAACCAGAAGCATCAAATTATGAAAATATTGCCTGGTGTGCATCAGTTATATTTATAATAATAAACTTGCAAATTACAAGCTAAGCATAAATTATTTCCTATAATTTTAGTTTTATGCCAACATCCTATGTTACAGTTTAATCTTGAATTGCCATTTCATGAAATAAATGCCAATTTCTCATGGAAATATGAGTGTTTTTCAAACAGGGTAAGTATAGCTCCCTGCCCACATCAAGCTGCAACATAACTAAAATCACAAACAGGAATGAGTTCTGTGTTTTCATAGTTTCTTCTTAGCTTATGAGGCAATAAATGCTATTAAGTTGACATCGTTTACATGGACACAGGTCTAGAACTATTGACCCTTACAGTAGGGGAGGCCCCATCCTGTAGATCCCACCAATGATATTACAGAGGCTCAGGAAGTTTTCATGAAGTGATATGTAGTCTCACAGGCTGAAAAGCCAAAATTGTTTTTAGGTACCTACAATTTTAGTCTCATGGGTTAGGGGGGTTTTGTAGCAAAATGAGTTGTTTGTTAATGCTGGCTATAGAATTTGAATGATATGTCAATTAATCAATAAAGCCATCTATTCCAAATCTCCCCGTAGTATTCAGATAGCTGAAAGGAAGGTATTCATGTTAATGAGTAATACAGGTGATTTTTAAGTACCATAGAAACTTGAATTATACACATTTATGTTTATTAGTTTTGTCTGGCTTAGTTGATGGTGACCCCACATGGTAACTGGGTGAAATAAGATTTTTGGGCCTTGATGATACAGGGAAGTGATGCTTTCTGGGAGGACACCATGTCTGCATAAATATGAATGTGTTGGCACTAATGGTGACTTCTGGGTTGTGCCAGGTCAATGTTTTCTATGTATTTACTCCTTCATTCTTCATAATAATTAGGAAGCAGGTATATGATTATTGTCCATATTTATTTCACTACAGAGTTAACAGCAGTGTAGAGCAGTTAAGTACTTTGTCCACACTCATACTCTAGAAATGGGCAGAGGCAGGATTTGAACCCTGGCAGGATGACTCTAGAATCTGTAGTCTCAATCACCGTGGCTGGGAAGGATAATCTGCTAGGGGTCACTGAGTATCTGGATGTCTACAGAGATGTTAGGAGTTCACTGCAAATCCATGGAATGAGAAATGAAAATTCCATGCTTGCTTGTCTTGAAATCGAGGTACTGTATGGCATGGGTTAACCGAATATTCAGGCAGAATGAGAGATTCATCACATTTACCACAAATGAACACAGATGGACACTCTTCAAACAGAGATTCATATTGAATTTTAATGGTGCTCTTCTGCAGAACACATTTGCAAAAATGGATCATAGCATATTCATATTTCCCTTTAGCTTGCCAAATGTGAGATGATTAAGAAACCTGCTTGTACTTTAAATATTCTTACCATATATACATGCATATTTCCAATGTATGTGTCTGCAATAAATATTTGTTGAGTGAATATAAATGTATATACACAAACATACATGAAGCAACATAGACTCACATTTAATTTGAACAAATATTTATTGCATAACCACTGAAAATAAACTCGGGCTGAAGATTGATGCCAGTGCACAGAATTCTGTTCCCCAAGAGCTTTTCGAGGAAAGGTGAGACATGCTGATGGTTATTTTGTCAGTGGTTCTCCGGGTGTGGTCTCTGGCTCAGCAGTATTGGCCTCACTTGGCTATTTGTTAGAAATGTACATTTTTTTTCACCATGGACCTTCTGAATCAGTGCTGTGGATGGGGGTTCGGCAATTTATGTTTCTAAAAGTCCGCCATGGCACTCTGATGCAGGCTAAAAGTGTCAGAATCACTGGGGTCCAGGAAAGCTTTAGGAGCATTTGAACAGTCTTGGAGGACAAGTAGCTTTTGGCTGACAGCAATGGGTAAGAAGGGGAACACAATCAGAGAGAAGAGCATGAGTCAAAAATAGCTTGTTCGGGTCGGAAGGTAGGCTGCTTATGGCTGAAAACCTAGACTGAGGTCAGGCAGTGGGAGGACGTGAGTGACATGCATGTGCATTTAGATACTATTCTAAAAGCAATGGGGATTCATTGAAGGTTTCTGAGTGGGAGCAGAAGTGTGATCAAAGCCACTTTCCATTTTTATTTTTGGACCCAGTGAATGTAATTCAGCAGATGTACTGAGCTAATAGAACTTCACAGTCTTAAATCAATCATTTCTCCCCATTAAGAACACTTAAATGTTAAGAATTATTTAGACATAGTGGTTGGAGTCATGATACATTTCTTGACTACTCTGACACATTCAACTTAATTTCAGTAGCTCAAGCCCACATCTCCAGTATGTGTGCGTGCATGTGCGCCTGCACGCATGTGTGTGCACGCTCTCACACGTGCACTGTTTTCTTATAGGGAAGCTGTCACACAGCTGCCTTTGAATTCAGCTGGGCTTTAGGAAGCTGCATAAAGACAAAGAAAAATGTTGCCGCCTGCTTGTGCTTTCTTTGTTATTTGGTAATCACATGAATGACTGTGCTCTGAAGTGGTGCAGGTGGTCTCTTCTGATACTAATTCCAGCATCTCAATCAGTTCAGCGTCATAAGAGAATTCTCTGGAAAAGAAACAATTCTGTCCCTGTCCCTGATTGCTTATATTTGTCCAGTATTGTGGGCACCTGCTTGGCCACCCACCTTCCTTTTCTCCATTATCCGCTTGCGTCATCTTTCTCCTTCCCTGGGTCAGCCTGCATATTTCAATCCATCCACACCCAGGATGAGTTCATTCATACACTGGCTTTCTCTTTGCAGTCCCGGTTGAATAACTGGCATAACTGATCCTCTGCTTTGCAAGAATGGGTAGATGAATTGGTTTACTACTTTCAAAAGAAAATCTTCCCCCTTTTTTTTTTAATTGCATCAATCTTTAAGCCCATCTTTAGTTCAGCCAGCTCATTCTCCCTCTATTGACTAATTTCTCTGTATCTGTCACGATCCGTGCAGGGTCTGCTGCTGAGTGAGGGAGGTGAAAACCCACTGATAAAAGAGTTGTGATTCATAGTTTTCAAATGGGAGAGGGATTGAGTCATGGAGTCCAGAAGTACTGATTATCATTTACCTCATCTGCTGAAAGGTCCTTTTAGACCCCAATGGAACGATTCTATCTATCCTCCCCACATTTCTGATGAAATTGCAGGATTTAATGACAAGATTGTTTAGTCTTATTGGGCACATCTCATCTAACACCCTAGGATCTTTGCTACACAAATTTGCTTTTCTCCATTTTGGATTTTCTGAGGACGCGAATTTACTTAGTCCAGGACTTTAAAAGCCTTTTGTCCATTCCAGTTTTAAGTCATCCAGTTACTAGATTTCTTTTCTATCCTTTGAGGAGCCTTTTAGAATACAGCTGATTTCATGTCACTAGTAATCTCATTGATAATTAATTTGAAATGATCTAAGATCTCAACAGAACATGTGGTGTGATGACTATAGATATGAAACATATTTTTGTTTCACCTCAATAAGCCTCTCTCTTCCCACCTAGTAAAATAATAATAATGATAATAATAACATCAGAATCAGCTAAATGTGGTGATTAATTATAATATTTTATAATTATAATAATTTAAGCAAATCCATTACCTTACATGTTCTCTAATGTATGCAGCTCAACATCTTTGCCCAGGGTTCTATGTTGGATGCTCTGAAGTTAATAAGGGTAAATCAGTTATGATTACTACCTTCCAGAGGTTGAGGATTGAGAGAGATATATAAAGGTGATCCTTGAACAATTTAAGGGTTAGGGATGCTGACCCCTGGGTGGTGGAAAATCCATGTATAATAACTTTTGATTTCACTACAACTTAACTGATACTTAGTTTTGGCTGTAAACCTTAACAATAACATAAACAGTCAATTAACACATATTTTGTGTGTTATATGTATTATATGCTGTATTATTAAAATAAACTGGAGAAAAGAAGTGCTTTTTCAAATTGCCATAAATCTCCCCCAAATTTTCCAATATATTTATTGAAAATAATCCATGTGTAAGTAGACCTGTGAAGTTCAAACCTGTATTGTTGAAGGGTCAATGGCTTATGTAAAATCTGCAGAAGCCACCTAGAGAAAACACAAAGATGAGGATACTAATAAATAGTGAAGAGGAGAAGGGGTATTCTAGGCAGAGTAAAAGGCATAGAATGGAAGACTATGTGGAGAGTTTTGTGAGTACTACATAGTTCAGAGGCACTGGAGACTGAGAGGTGGTAATTTTTGGAAAGGTGGACTGGGGAAGGAAAGGTGATGTGGGATTTAATTTGGTAAGCATGAGGAGCCAGTATGGTTTTGAGCAGAATCTGGTAAACTATGGCCCACAGACCAAATCCAGCCATCTCTCTTTTTTTATAAATAAAGGTTTATTTGAACATGGCCATTCTTATTCATTTGTATATTAATTGTCTGTGGCTGCTTTCATGCTACAATGGCAGAATTGAATAGTTGTGGCAGAGACTGGCCACAGAGCTGAAAATATTTGTCATCTGGCCTTTTACATAAATGTTTCCAACCCCCTGGTACACTTCTGTAAATTGTAACGTTCTTTTGTGCCAGGATGAGCAACCCATAATTATAACGGGCAACTAATGTTCCTAGAGCAGCATTTTGCACATAGAGGCTCAAATCTTTGAATGAATGAGTGAATGAGTGAATATGTATCTGTTAAGATATCGTGGTAACAGTGGGAGATATTGTTTGTTTGTTTGTCTGTTTTTTTTGGACCAAAGACCGACGCCAGAGTAGTCAGAGAACCATGTTCCTTCTGAACCACATTCTATTTTTCTGGGAAGAGTTATCTGAAAACATCTGAGTAAGTTAGTTACTAGAAGTGATTTGCAGAGGATGAAGTCACAGTAATAGGAAAGGTTACTTCAGAGAAATGTTGGATAAAGTGCATAGTGAGAGGCAGAATGGGGCGCCTGGTGTGACCCCTCACCATCATCGTTGATGTCTCCCATGCCTCACAGTAAGCCTGACCCTCAATCATGCCGTCGCCCTCACATCAGAGCCAGACCCTAACTCTAACTGTAACACTGTCCACACCGTACACCTTACCCCAATCCCACAGTAATAGGAAAGGCTGCTTCAGAGAAATGTTGGATAAAGTGCATAGTGAGAGGAAGAATGGGGTACCCTGGGAATGAGAGAATCTTGACAGACTTTGGCCATGATGCTTCTCAGACATTAAGGGCGGGCCTACCTTTGTTTGCATTAACTTCCCACCTTCTCCGCCCCAGCCAGTACTCAGTTCTCAAACGTAACACATTTCTCACCAATAATACACTCAGAGCTCCCTTCCTTGCATCTATCAATTACTTACCAACTGCAGATGGAGGTGGAGGGAGGAGGACTTAATCAGTGCAGTGTTGTCTCACATACACAGATGCCTTGTTTGGTTTTGTGTTATCAACTTCCTTGGCCCTCAATGGAGGGCATGTAGTTTATTAGTTCATACTTAGTGATCTCTTAAAAATAATTTCTGCACAGTTAACTCAAAGTTTATGGCATTTAGCTTACATCATATAGCCTTGTCAGTTTTCACTGAGAGGAAATATGCTGTGTCTTTCTATTATACAGCAGGGAGACCCAGAGGCTCCAGGTGCAGCCTTGGGCCTCCCTAACTTGCATGAGGGATGATAATGGGCCCCTGCCCTCCTTTTCTCTCTCCTGCATTCCCTGCCTCCCTTACGTCTTTTTAATAAATATAGTACTTATACCTGGAATAACCATGAGATCTCTTAACTGGGCTAGCATGACACAATAAAAAGGTGTTGCCATATTTATTAAGTACTTAGAAATCAAACTTATAGAGAACTTCCAAGCTAATTGGTATCCTTGTTTAGAACTGGTGACTCTGTTGAGAGAATTCAGTGACAGTTTAGTTATCTATAGAAGTATATTTAAAAACATAGCCTTTATTTTAGGCAGGGTCTTTGAAGAACGATTCCCCAAGGGAACCCGTAGCTACTTCAAGGCAAGGAGAATCCCCAGGGACAGGGCTGATGTGAATGGTATTGGACTTTTTACTACATTTTATCTTTAAGAAGAAGGAAAAAGGAAAGGTGACAGAAACTGTTCACATTAAGCTGAGACGCATGAACGTCTTCAAGCAGGGCTGACCAAAGCAGTTAGGTTTCATGTGTGTGTGTGTGTGTGTGTGTGTGTGTACACGCACACATGCGAAGACACAGAGGATAAATTATGCCGTAGGTTATATTCTGTGGGTTCATAGTTTCTTCCTCTTTCGTTCTCTCTGTATTCCATCACTAGTAACTTTCTAACACATTGCTCTCTTTGTGCTGCAATTTTTGTAAGCAAGCGGTCTGAACTGGAAAGAACTGGAATAATTGCTAATCATATAAAAACTTCATTGCTTTGTCCTGTTTGTCAGTCATGGAGTTTCAAGAGGACATCTTGGTCTAATATACGTATTCTCAGCCAGAATACTGAGAAGAGTGGTGGGGTATTGCACAGTGTTTGGAAATTATTTCTTTTTAAAATTAGGATAGGTTCACACAGCACTTTTGCTCCTGAATTCCAGCTTGCCTCTGCAGTGCGAGAGAGAGAGGGGGAAGAGCCATCTGGCCAGGCCAGCACCTGACTTGGTCTGAGTGAGCGTCATCTACCCCCTGCAGACCAGAGAAGGAGAGTGAGGCCTTTTCATCCAGGAAGCACAGTTACAGAAGTCAGTGGGATGAAGTGACTTGGAGATGCAGGGACATGGAAACAGTTGCCCCTTTGCAGCAAGTTTACTCTTTGCTTTGGGAAACCAAGAAGGAGAAAATGAGCAGAGGGAAGCACAGCGGAGTAGCAGAAGGAAAAAAGAGATCAGGATACTTCAGGAGGGTTTGTGCTCCCTGAGAAACTGAGAAACAGAGCAGAGCCTGTCACATATGTTGGGGGCCTGCCTGGTCATAACCTCTGCCCCAAGTATGAAAATTGGTTCCTTCTTATGCTCTAGATTGTTTCACCTGGGAAGATTGCACTCGCCTCTGTGTCACATTTATCAGGTAGGAAACATGACATCTATCCCACGGGTAAGTGGTTGAAATTCATTAGGATCTGTTGGCTTGCTTGTGTGGGCTGAGGGGATAATCAGTGCCTACTAGCCCTGACCACTATTTTTCTTACTGGACTTCGCAGTCTTTTTGGCATTTGCTGCACAGGAATTGGGAGACTGAAGCATTATTACATTTTATAGATCCCTGTCATTTTAAGGTATTATATAGTCTTTACAGAATTGATGTTGCATTCACATGAGAAAAAAGAGGAAATTTCAGCTGATGCATACCATTTTGCATGGCATATAAATGCATACTGCTCAGTATAATCATTCTTGTGAACCTAAAGTAAAAAAACTCTAAAATGTTTCTATAAAATTATCAATTACCTATTTTTTTATTTTGAAAAGAAAATACATCAAGTACTTTTCTGCCTTAAATTTCCTTTTTCACTTTTAAAGAAGTGTTATCTGTCCTTTGAATAAAACAATGTAGGACTGTTGTCTATAATTCTCTTGCGTTTGGACCTATCTTTTCCTCTCCTTGGTCTTTAAGGAGGGATGAGAAGCCAACCTAAAAACAGTTTCTTCAATAATTGTCATTATCCATTTTCACTTGATTCCCTGCAACTTAATTGGCAAAGTACTTTTTGTCTTCCTCCATCTAAAAAACTACAATAACTGATATGAACATTTTAAAATACTTAGCCTGTGCCAGCTTCTATTCTTGGTTCTCTAAATGTTCTCATATTTCTTTTGTATCATCACAACTCTAGGAGTGAGTCTCTTATTATTCACACTTTGCAGATGTGAAAACCAAGGCTTAAAGCAGGTACTTAGCTTGTGGTTGAGATCTTAGGAGCCAGATTGTCAGGGTTTGAAGCCTATGGAAATTTGGCCTCCTGGGGCCTTTGCCTGCTTCTGTGTCCAATGGGCTTGTGAGCTTCAGCCCTATCTTCTATTTCGGGTTTTTGTTTTCTTTCTCATGAAGATGTGTATTTTCCTTTGAACACAGCATGCATTTTCCTTTTTTAGTAACTGTCATTTCCATATACTTAGTACTATGTTGAAGCCTCTGAACATGAACTTAAAATATGACTTTGTCTGGAAATCCTTTATTCTTTCTTATTCTGCAGGGTTTCCAGAAAGGCTGGGACACAAATAAAAACATGTGATATCATTAAGAGCTACATAAATCTGTAAAAAAAGAAAAAAACCCAATAATATTAATGCATTATGTTTCTCTTCTTTACATATCTATATTTCTATTCTTTATGGATACTCTTTACTGTAAAGAAAATTTCCTGAGACATAAGAATAAAAATACCATGTCCTCAAGTTTGGATTGGCACAGGGAGAGAGGAGAAAGGTTGAGAAATGGAAGGATGAGAATCTACTGTTGACATTATGATAAGTGAATGAAGTGCACTATTTATTGGGGGCCTGTTCTTGCTAGGTACTCTCCATATATTATCTCATTATTCTTCAAAACAGCTCTGCCCAGAAGGTTCGATAAGCCCCATTTTATAGATGCACAAGTCCAAGGAGATCGAGTGACTTGCGCAAGGTCACTGAGCTGCTGTGGGCTGGGTGGGAATTTCCAGTCAGGTCAAGTTTAAAGCCCTAGTTCTTCCCCCTTATATGGTCACATTGTCTCCTGTAATTAATAATCCTTCTCTTCTCTCACCCACCTCTCAGAATCACCCAAAAAGGAATGACTTAAAAATGTTCATTTCTATTTGTTAACAATACCTTTTAAAATAATTTCTCCCTCAGTTTATGCCCCATCTCGAGCCCTTGTAAACCTTCCAGGGAAGGATTTGTATCTGGGTTTCTCTGTATTTTCTGAACCATCTTTCTCTGTGAACCTAACCTGGAGATTTCCTTGACCACTTCAATTCTCTTTTGTTCTTTTTCTCTTTGCCATGGAAGTTGTTCCTAACTCATCTGCTTTCCCTTTGTATTTCCATTTAACTATTTTATATAATCTGTGTATTATCATTCCAACTGCACTGTTTTAGTATTTTTAACAGTGAACCTATGAATTTTGCATTTTTTTCCCCAGGAACTGATGCTGTAGTTTAAGACATGAAAGTCTAACTGTGAGATCTGGGTAAAATGTAATAATTTTGAGGGTTAATGAAATGAACCTCTACCAGAGTTATTGTTAACTGTAGTTTATTCTGTTGTTATTTTTATATTTAGTGATGAATTGTTGATAGTCCCCCATCCCCTTCAGCCTCACACTTCAAACTAGAGACAGGTGTGGGACCCTGGGAACTCCTGGTCACCCACCCATCTTGTTGCAGCCCTGGGTCTAAGGTGAACAAGGTGGTGGGGAAAAATTCTGCTCTCCCTCCCTAGGCTCGAGTTGCTTTTAGCCACCCTCCACTGTCCCGGTGTGCCTCATAACCGCCAGTTAATCTCTGGTTCCTCATCAACGATAAAAGCCTAGGATAAGAATTTCCTTTCCCTAGTTTGTTACTTCATCTTTTTCTATTCCCTTCTGCCTCTTGCCCTCAGATATGCAGAATGGAGGTGAAACGGAGGACTAGGCCGGCAATCCATCTTACTCGGAGCCAATTGGAGCATTGTCTCTTCTATGAAGGGGCTAGAAATCAGGACTGAGAATTTGATTCTGACATCAAGGGCCAGGTGTCAGTAGTGATCCGTCCTGTAGTGTGTTAAACAGTCTCTGGCATCCGCTCAATTATTTCTGCAAGACTGAAGTATTCTGATCAAAACAGACAAGCCAGGCAAAGGGATTTGCAAAAGAATTGTTTTCTGACTCACAGGCATGCTAAGCAGGGGTACCCCGCGCGACTCCCCTCACTCGAGCTCCCTCTGCTGCCAACAGAGACAGGCTTCGTTTTGTGGGGCCCGGTTATTCCCCGCAGGGAATAGTTTATTTGACATTAAGATCTTATTTCCAGTTTGTGTTTTAACCTGGAATGTGTTTGTTCCTTTCCTTTGTATTCATTTGTTTTATATGTTCATTTAACTTCAAATTATTTGTGATACAGTGATAAGTTACGATATGTAGTCTGTGAAGTTGGTTAAAAACGCAGTATTTTAAAATGCCATTTAGTGTTTTCTCAGAGGGATTTAAAGTAATAGGAATTGAAGAAAGAGAAAGAGCAGGAGAGGAATGGGAAATTGTAATTCTAAAACAAGTCAAAATTAGTGCCTAATTCTAAAACATTCTTTCTTAATCAGACTACATGGACAAAGACTTCCAAATTCTTTAATGGTTTCCCATTGACTACAAGGTGAAATTTGATTTTTGCCTGATGAACAAGGCCCTTCACCATCTAACCCTTGCCTCCCTGAGTCTAGAGTCAACCCTGCAAGTGCCCACCTGGAATTTTATGCTCCAGAGACACAAACAGTTACAACTTGCTGAATGTCACGGTGTTTCTTAGAGCTGTGACCTTCGGTGTGTTCCTTCCATCTGGAACATGAGCCCCGCCACTTATCCTCCTGTTAACTCTTGCTGGTTCATGCTTCAAGTCTCAGCTCACATGTCACTCCCTGTGTGAAGGGCAGCCCAATTTCCCTACTGCGAACATCTCAGGATGCGCAGGACAGTCACCACCAGTAACCCTCCAGCCTAAC
Source organism: Manis javanica (assembly GCF_040802235.1). Classification (NCBI taxonomy): domain Eukaryota; kingdom Metazoa; phylum Chordata; class Mammalia; order Pholidota; family Manidae; genus Manis; species Manis javanica. The sequence goes on along the minus strand of NC_133163.1, from coordinate 23,328,223 downwards.
ATATTAATAGTGCCCAGGATATTATGGGAATAAACCAGGTAGAAATTCATGGCAGCTGAGTTTACAAGCTTCTTTCCAACTCTCAGGAGGCCATTTTTATGTGAATGATTTTCTCACAGTTCCAACCTACCATCTGTAAATTCAAAGTACCGTTGCTCCTTATTTCTTGCTTTGTGACTTTTGTCCTTGAAATCACAAGTACTATTTTCTTTTTCTTAGTCTTTTGCATTGTTCTGTTACTTTTGTCTTTTGCATTGTTCTTTTACTTCCCCCATCCCTGCATCCTCTTCCATCAGTAACCACATACCGATGATGTTTCCCTAAGCTGGTTTTCATAATTTGTTCCTATTTGCCCCAACATGACCCCGACCCAGGTCCTCTTGTGTCTTTCATCATTACTGTAATAGTCTTCCAACTGATTTCCCTGACGCTGTTATTTTCCTCTTTCAATATCATCTTGCACAACCACCTGATTAATTTCTCTAAACCACTCATCTTCATCTGAAGTCACCCCTCACCTTCTCTCAAATACCCCATGCATATTCTTGCCTCCGTACCTTTGCCCAGGCCTCCAGATGGATGGTCCTAGTTCCTCTCCACCTACACAAAGATTGCATATCCTTAGGACTGGGTCATGATCATTTATATTCTTTTTATTCTTCCTCTTTCCTATTTACATTTCCTCTCCTGTTGGCCCTAAGTCACATGTTCTCCTGTATTTCTACATCATTATTCTATTTATACGTATTTTATCATTCCGATTGGATAGTTTTATTTTTTCAAATGAGAACCTATGAATTTTCCATTTTCTTCCTCAGTGCCTAATTATCATAGCTTATTGAATAAAAGTCTAAAAGATCTGGGTAAAATGAATCATTGACGAGTTAATCTGATTTTATAGACTGATTTTATAAACCAATAAAAATGACATAATGTATCACTCTTCTTACAGAGCATATTAATATTCTTCCCATTTGAATGATAATCCATAATAGAAAGTTTATAGAAAGTACATGAAGGTAATGAAACTAAAGTGGATGGAATTTATGTGAATGTTGCATTCAAAATCAGTATGTTAGGGGATTTCTACAATTGATACTTAAGTCAACATAAGCTAAAAAAAGCAACAAAAGCAAGATTTGGAATAGAAAATTGTAAATTTTAAGGACAATGGGAAATATGGGATAGTTTATGTTCTATAAAGGTAATGGTTAGATAAAACAAAAAATAATTGTATTTCTTATACTACTGGTAGAGAAGCAAGTTATAAAAATCAGTGTATTGGTCATCAATTTGACTAATTTGTTAACTTGATCATTGTACAAATCTAGTTGCCATTAGCAGATAATAGGTAGTAACCATTCAGCAGGCATCTCTCTGATAGCTTGTATAGTTATTACTTCAGTGCCTCAAACTCAAATTCATTGAAGACTAATTTACAGTCTGACTCCAGTTAAATATTCCAGTTTTATTTTCCAACATTTCTCCTCTCCCTGGGTCCTGTACACCAGCCAAACTGGATGCCATCCACCTACCTACCCATCATCTGTCTATAAAAAAAGTTCTTTCAAACACCTAAGGAAAACTATCATATCTTCCCCTTGCCTTCTCTCTTCATGTTACTAAGCACACTCAGATCACAGTCATTCCTGGTTTTCTTACTCCTGGCCATTCCTTTTCTATTTTTTATATGCTCAGGTTCTTTTTCAAATATAATGAAGTAAATTGTTCTTGCCACAGGAGAGAGTCCATGCCATGTTGTGGACTTTTACTTCCATCATGAATGTGGCAGAAAAAAACCTGGGGACCATTGCCTGACTGCTTGGACTCACAGCCATGCTCCCCCTCTTTCTGCAGTGTGGCTTCAGACAAGTTACATACCCTCTGCAATTACGTTTTCTCCTCTGTGAGTGCGGGTATCAGTGGTAGCTACCAGCTAGGCCTGGGAAGAGGATTGCATCCTTGGCCAACAGCGAGTCCCCTTGTGACTGTCTCCTACTATCATTATAACCTGGCTTTTGGTGCTATCTTACCCACCAAATCACGACTCTTTGTTGTCACTTCTGGGCCTTTAAACCTGCAGCTTTCCCCCCATATCATTCTTCTCCAGGATAATCTCAGGGCTGGCTCCATTTAATCTTTTAGTAGCCCACATATCATTCCTCAGAGATATTGTCTCTCAATGACTGCTGTTTCAAATACTCTCTTCTTGGCCTGTCATTCTCCATCCTTGTGCTGTTTCATTGTCTTCACTGATCTTATCACTACCTGACATTGTCTTCTTCATTCATCTGCTTAATTATTAGCTCTTTTTCTCTACTGGAATGCAAGAGACATGAGGCCAGAGATATCCTTTGTCTTATATAACATGATATTCATAGCACCTAGAATCATGCCTGGCACACGGTAAACACACAGAAAACTTAGTTGAATAAAAGTTTGGGTCTGTTAAAACTTTGAGATTCTTTTCAAATGATTTTTTTCGATATAGAGCCCCTCCATCCCATATCAGTGTAATGAATATTTAAAACCGAAACCCAAAACCTGTACTGATCCTTATTTCTCACTTTCTGTCCAGAGTTCTGGCAGTCCCATGTTGTTTTGAATTTGATGCTGGACTTTATACTAACTATGACCATTTTATGGCAATGATAACATTATGCATGCACTGAGGGTTTACTATATGTGAGACACTCATGAATCTATGTATTATCTCACTTAGTACTTAAAACAACCCTATGAGGTAAATACCATTTTATTTCCATTTTAAAATGAGAAAACTAAGGCACAAGGAGGGTTAGTAACTTTTCAAAATTACACACCAGAGAAGTCATAGATTTGTGACTGGAACTCAAATAGCCTGATCTCATAGGCTGCATAACTCACCAGTGTTATAAACAACCTTCTTCTTGGTATCATTTGCATATTTGATGTATATTTCATCTCTATCTCTATTCAGGTTGAGATAAGTTTCTCAAGCCAATATTAAGCCTTTGTGATACTCCAGAATCTTTCATCCTGCTTAATACTGAGCCACCAACGGAAACATTGTGGTCATGCTATCAGCCAGTTCAGTATCCATAGGCTGAACACATAGTAGAGTTGATGTGAGGAAGTTAGTAAATGCTTAATAAAAGCCAGGGTACAGTATATGGCATTTCTCTTAAACACTAACTAGTATTTTTGGCCTAAATATAGTTTTATCAAACCTACTTTGCTATGCTTGAAAGCATAGTCTTTTTTACATTTTCACATTTCCTCTTATTTCCTAGAGGATTTGTAGCAACTTGGTACAGTAACAATACTAAAATAGTGGCCTAATGTAAGTAAGATTAAAAAGTCCAGGTCTAGAGAAAATAAATAAGAGTAAAACACAGGACTCTGGGATGGTGGATTATTGGAAAGAGATATAAATATTCCGACCTTAAGGAACCACATCCAGTTGCCTTGGTTGAACCTCTAATTTGTATTTTTTTAAAGCTTCCTGATAGTCAATTTGAAACATGGGAACATGATCAGTTCTTATTGTCAGTGAGGAAAATCCATAGCAGTTATTCAAGGAAAATCTATCCCAGTTATACACAAATTTCCTATTACATTTCTTGATAATGTACTTCTACGTGGGCCTTTTTGTAAGATGTGTTCAGTGATAGGATGGACAGCATCCCCCACAGCACGCCTGCCATGAGCTGCTGGGTTTCGCATGACTGCTTCTTCACTGTCCCTTGGTAAAAGCTGAGAACGTGGCACTAAAGCATGATTCAAGGAAGGTAAATCTGGAAGGGATGCAAAACCCTCCATCATGTGGTCAAAGGACAGATAGAGCTTAGAGGATGATTTATTCTTCTAATAGTCCTCCATTTATATTTATCTTACCTGGAATTTTGAACAAATTTGGGTAGCAGAGCTCATAATAGAATTCTCTGGGGTGTATGTAAAGTGTTCTGAGTGGTTTACTGTTGGATTCACATATTTTAGGAAGTAGATGGACAGATTGAGAGGATGAAAGCTTTTTCTGGAAATTAAAGACCTAACCAATTATCATTTTTTAATTAAAGGTCTGTTTCCATACCTACATATGAGAAATAAACTAATTCTACCTATTTTCCCTACTGTTTAAGGATTCATCCCTTTTCCTTTGTTCTTTCTTTCAACAAATATTTATTGAGCACCTACTATGCCTTAGACATCTGGGTTGTAGCAGTGAATAAAACAGGTATGGTCCCTCCCCAAACAGAGTGTACATTCTAGTGGGAAAGGCACTTGTTAAACAAGATACTAATTAATTTTTTAGTCTCAATTTTCATGAGTTCTACTGAAGACAAGTACAGGGTGAAAAGTAAGCATATACATGGGAGATGGACTTACCATGTAACTAGCTGTCTGGTTTGAATACAGTGTCCCTACATTTTGGAAGCTATTGCCTTAAAGATACTAACAGCCTTCTAGTCACAAATGGCCTGTTACAATCTTTACCAACTTTCCTGTTCAGCAGCATGGCATACAATGATGACTTTCCAAATTTGTTTCTCTATAGCAGCTTGTATATTTTGTTTGAAAAAAATAGAACTTATTTTGAGTCCATAAATAGAAGACAGATAAAATCTGAACTGCTCTTGTTTAGGGTTGGTTTATGGGGAAGGAGGACCTCTGGCTCCTGGGCTTTCCACACACTTGGCGATTCCAGGGTTACCTCTTCATAACCCATGAGGCACTGGTTTGAACACCACTGTTCTCGAAGTCTCAGCACCATCTACATTTCCTTATTTATTGGCTCCCTGCTAGGCCCCCGGCAGTACTGATACTGCCCAGTCCCAGTACTGCTCCTGGTTCTGTGCTGGATTATACTGACCAAAGTTACAAACTCTGGAATCTTCTTTGGATTTGTGTGATCCAGTCTGGGCCTTCCTTGCTTGCTGTGGTTTCCTACCAATGGTCACCACATACACTCCACTTCCTACTCACGTTTCTTACCACCACCCACTTATTAGCTCAGCTGCTATCTGGGCATGGATTGGTCAAGGAGGTTAGAAAGGAAAGCACCTGTATCCCTCAACTCATTCAATATGTGTGGAGCTCCAAATATATGCTAAGCATTGTTCAAGGAGCTTGGGGTGTAACCATGAATAAAAATAACAAAATACCTCAAATCTCTGCCCTCTTGGAGCTTACGTTCCAGTTGGGGGCACAGGCAATAAACAAATCCATAAGAAAAGACTATATGACTGATGCCTCAGACAGATAGGGCATGTCGGGGTGGTGAGGGTGAAGGTTAAATATCTCGAAGAACGATGTCAAACACCTCACTGAGAAGGTAACATTTGAATAAAGGCAGGAAAGAGTGAGGGATGCAGCTGTCTGAGAGAAGAGCATTCAAAACAGAGGGAGTGACAGGTGTAATAGTACTTAGCCAGGTTCTTGGCGTATTTGAGAAACAGCAAAGGGGCCAGTGTGGCTAAGGCAAAGTAAGAAATGAGGTCAGAAATACTGCAGAGAACCAGATCATGAATGATATTATAGGCCATTGCTGGGACTTTGGTTTCTACCCCCAGGGAGGGCTGTGTAGAAGTGATGTGATCTGACTTTCACTTTAAAAGGGTCACCTTGACTGCCGTATGGAAAACAGAATGAAGAGGGGGAGCACAGGTGCAGGGATATTTGGAAGTGATTGTCACAAAACAGAGGGGAAAAGAAGAGTGTGAAAGGGGGTGGTGTGCTCAGGCAGGTTGCTCTCTGCATCCCATTTGAAAGGGCGAACGGTGGGACCTGGCAGATAGGTGTCCACAGAGATGAAAAGAAATAGAAAATCAGAATTATCTGAGCTGGTGAACAGCTGATGACTGATGATTTAATTGATGGAAAAGGAAATACTGAGAAGGTCCAAGAACAGGCTGGGAAAGATGACCCTGCCAATTCTCTTTCTATTGACAATGGGTTGTGAAAGTATAAACTGAAGATGTCAGAATGAAGACAGAGGGAAAAGTCAAGGATAGAATTTTCGATTTGAGAGTTTTAGATCTGGAATTCTGTATGGTTTATATAATACTGTTATTTAATGTATTTTAAAACCATGTAAATGATTAAGTTACCTTTCCCTCCCCCTATCTTTCTCAAAATCTTAATTCCTGTAGAAGAGAAAAAAAGTATGACTTTAAATGAGTTAAAGAGGTAATATCCATTTTTCCACTTAGTGCCACTTACTGGATGTATATCATGTTATGAGAAATAGTCTCAGTACAAACATGAATGAAACAAAATTCTTACTGTTAAGAAGCCCACAGTGTAATGGAAATTGTATAGAAATAAAGAAACCACATTCTCATTGAAGAATTAATTGAATCAAAGAGTTTCCCCTACCCCCATGTGTGTCTTGAGGGAGGAGGAGTTGACAGGCAACAGTTGGGAGTGGGGAGTGGGGGGCAGGGTTATGGGCAGAAGCAACATCAGGTGACGGGGTACGGAGGGTGGGCGGCGTGAGTGTGTGCGCGACACCACATGGCCTATTTAGTATTGAAAACAGGGATGCACAGAACTCAGGGTTGTGTCTCAGGAGCCGAGGTATATTATCTAGTGTAGAAAACAGCTCAAACTTTTTAATAACCTTCAAGATTTATTTTATTTCACTTATTGTGCAAACCATGACAGTTTTGACAGTGAAAAAATGGGCTAAATAATTACACCAGAACAGGTATAATTTAGCATTGTGCAGGCAAACTCAGACATTTGGTAGCTGTGATGATATTCCTGCACAAAGTGGTCATGAATGTACTTATTGATGAGGCAAACTGGGTTCCTTGATAAGAAACAAAAATCTTAAAAAAAATAAGCCAACATAGTTGATACAGAGTCTTGGAAGAAGGGATAACTGCTTTTAGGTGGGAGACAAGGCAAACTTTTCTGAGGTGGAACCTTTCGAGCTGAGACCTGAATGACAAGGAGCCAGCGGAGATAAGATCCGTGGCGGGAGGGCTCCGGAGAGAGGCAAGCAGCAAAAGTCCTTTTGTAAGTGGCAGGAAGTTAGCCTAGCCTGTTCTGGTTGGAATATGAAAAATCAGGGGAGCTTGAAGGACGTGAGGCCTGAGACATAGGGTCTAGTTCATGTCCATTCAGGTGGGCACAGTGAGGAATTTGGATTTTACTCTAAGTGTCTCATGTATTAGTTTGCTAGAGCTGCTGTAACAAAGCACCACAGACTCGGAGGCTTTTGCAACAGAAATTTACTGTCTCTTGGTTCTGGAGGCTAGAGGTCTGAGATTGAGGGTGTTAGCAGGGTTGGTTTCCTCCAAGGACCGTGAGGGAAGGGTCTGTTCCGGGCCTCTCTCCTTGGCGTGTCCATGATTGCCCTTACCAGTTTCTTCACATTGTCTTCCCCCCTTAATGTGTCTTTGTCCAAATCTCCTCTTCGTATAAGGGTGTTAGTTATACTGGGTTAATGTCCTCCGTAATGACCTAATTTTAACTTAATTATGCCTTTGAAGATACTGTCTCCAAATATGATCAGATTCTGAGGCAGCGAGGGTCAGGGCTTCCACATAGGAATTTTTGGAGGGACATAATTCAGCCCATAACGCCTCATAAAGTGTGGAGAGAACTGTGGGAATGTTTGATTTGCCAAATAAAAGGTATTTAAACTCAATTTTAAAGGGAAGAAGGATAAAAACAGTTATATCTTCTTTTCCGGTTAGCAGGGAGGTTATGGTGTTAGAAAAGCTTTCATAGAAGATTATAATAGCCTTATGTAGAGAGGTGTATTAAGAATTCTTAAAGGAAGATACTGTTCATGTCTCAAGTGTCTAGACATCAAGAGTTTGTACATAACAAACTTGCAATCTTGAACTGTTTTCAAAAAGAGGTATATAAGAGCTTCTGCTGGTCCTGAGATCTGGAGTGGTAGGCGCTAGGAATGGCCAAAGGTGACTGTCCTTTGTTCATGGGTGCTCAACAAAACAGAAGGAATGACGTGTTATTTACAGAGGCACACATAGGAAAGGTTACTGGCTCATCCATATTCTAGGTACTGGAGCGTGAAAGCACAGACTTAACAGCATTAACCGTACTTAGTGGGGAAATTTGATAAGAGAATTTCCCCAGTGCCCATTACAAAGTTGGTCTAGAAGCAAGGTTTAAAACAGATGTCTTAAAAAAGATATTTTAAACTAGCTGAATATTTTCTAGATATATGATTCTACAACAACAACAAAAAAACAAAAACAAAAAATAAAACACACATGGATGAGAAAGAACAAAAGCAGAACTTTTTCTAGCCTTACTTTTTCAGAAGAACCTTGAAAGCTAAAATCTAGTCATTTCATAGTAAAGTGAGTGTGAGGCAAATAGCTATTCCAGAAAAAACATAATGGGAGGTGGAAGAACAGAACAGAGATCTTGGATGGAAGTAACCATGACACTTGGAGTTTAATAAAAGAAACACTAACATATATGCCTTGGACTTCAAAGTGTTGAAAGTAAGGTTAGGGAAAAGAAAGAATACCATGACTACACACTATAAAATGAAGTACTGATCACACAAGTGCCATTGAATTGTTCCTACCTTCAGAACTGAGCTGATTCGTATTCCTTCTCTTGATTCCTGTTTAAATGTCCTTTTGATATTCTAAATATCCTGAGTTTCTGCTCAAAAACTCAACTGGTTTTGCTTTATTTACATTTGCCCTTTTGAATGCAATGTTTTGAGTTTCCTCTTTAGTACCCAAGACTCCTTTGCCAAGAGCACATCTCCAATTTTTTTTGTCTTGGCCCTGCCTTCCATGCCATCCATAGGCCATTTCATGTTTGGTCTTTGTGTCCTGGGGTCCAGGTCACATGGAGTTGTAGACTTCCCACTTGCCTAGACGTGGAATCTAGATAAAGCAGAAGGGAGCGCTCTAGAATCTGACATCCAACAGCATGGTGGTGAATAACCTCACTGGAAAAGATGATGTGACTGGAGAACTCATGGTGAAAAAGACTCTAGGAGGAGGAAGGAAGGAGGGACATATAAAGTGGACAGAAGCAGAAGAGAAGCATGTAGCTGCTCAATTAAGTTCAGAAAAGCTAGGAATCCAAATGAGCTGAGTTTTGAGAAAAGTGAATTAAAAAGCCATTTAGACATAGATTTTGAACAATAAAGAATAGTATATTTTAGGTTAAATAAATAGTTCGGAAAAGATGATATGATGCTAACAGGTGATAGAATAGAAGGGTGAATCTCCAGTTAGAAAAAAAAAGAATTATATCAAGAAGTTGCAAACAGCTTTCATGGAATGAGAGGCTTTGGGATAAACTCTGTTGGAGGTTTGGGGAGGAATAAAGGGGAAGCTTGTAGACCGGGGGTAGTGTGTTAAGACCATGAAGGCATAATGAAAGAGCTGATCTTTGAGAAAGGGTTAGATATATGTGAAGGAATCATGAGAATCAAGGTGGAAGCTAGGTTGGGAGTATGTCCTTTTCCTCTTGTCACTGAAGCAGTCTTCAACTAAACTTTCTCACTAGGTGTAAGATACAACTCTCAAAGGCACCTGTACCTAAGTTCCTATATCCAGTCTGGGGGACACATCTAGTTCATAGACTATTTGCAAAGGCTAAGTGATTAACAGGCCCAGTCTTAGTCTGATGATGGAACTGGGTTTTCCTGGTTCTGACAGTCACTGGCATCCAATGCTTCATAGTCTCAGGGCTGTCTCATAGATAGAGATCTGCAGAGATGTGGACAATTTTAGCTTTAGAGGGAAAAAGATCACTCTAAACACTGAGAACATTAATACACCAATTTCCATCAAGGGAAAGCATGTAATTCCAAATAGAGTTTGACAGACTTTTATTACATTAAAATAAAGTGGTCTTTCTCAGTATCTGTTATAGGAGAGATGCTTGTTCACATCAATAGAACAGACAGACTACTAGTTTTCCGTTATTGGAACATTCTCCATTTAAACATCTGTCCTATGAGGAGTTGAAATACGTGGCCTCTAAATTTCCATCCAGTGCTAATATTCATGATTCTGTGCACTCCTGATAATTAGGCAACTTCCTGGAAGCAGGGTTACATTTTTCAATTTAGAACAAAGTAGACATTTGGGAATATAATTGTTGAAATACTCCACCAAAATGCTAACTTATCTCATGGAGATCATATGTCAGTTTACCTTAATATTGGTTGGCATTTATTTTCAATATTTATTTCCCAAGGAAAGAGACATTGGTGTTATCAATTAGTGAAAAAGAACTGAACTTTAAGTTTAAAAATATGTTTTAGAACATCAAATGGGCATTTAAACTGAGGTGGGACAAAACAATCCATGTGGATTGTGCTTGATGGAAATCATAAATGGCAAAAAACCTTTATCTTCTGTTCTCAGCATAATAAACTGATGCTTTAGAGTTTATTGCTTTTAAATCTTACTTGATTTTCATGTGGGGTTTTTCTAATATATGTTTTATAGATGTGCAAACAATGTTGGAGAGGTTAAGTGACTTGCTCAAAGACATATATGTGAAAACATTTTGAACATCTATGTGGGAAAAGAAAACTTAATACTATTCTGCTCATTAGAGTCTCCCTAAAAATCTATCCTTGTCATCAATTGATATACGTTACATAATTTTAATTTAGGGCTTTCAAAATCAACTCTATTAATAATAATGATAGTAATAGCTAATTGTGTTAAGCGCTTATTGTATTTTAGCCACAATATACTAAGCACTCCATATCCATCATCTGATTTACTCACTTGGAATGCATACCACTCTGAAAATGACAGTGTACAGTTATAATTATTTGCAGCATAGCATTCAACACTGAAATGATGAAATACAGAAGTAGAGATTTTTTGGTATCAGCATAGGCTAGGCCCCTCTATAACAAACAACCACCAAGTCCTGTGGCTTAAAAAACAGAATTTATTTCTCATACTACATGTCTATCTCTGGTGTGCTGGAGCCCTGTCCCATGTCATCCTTACATGTCTCCGTGTTAGTAGGGCCGTCACCAACCAGAATATGGCTGACTACCATGGTAGAGGAAAGGGAGGGGTGAATCAATTATTTGTTTCAAATTCTTCTTCCCAGAAGTGATGCTAGTTCCTTTGATCAAAGCAAGTCACACCTATACCAAACATCAAGGAAATGGGGAGTGCAGATTTACCATGTGCCTGGAAGTACTGGGATATTTGGTTGTACGCACTAATATCTGCCTCAGCTAGGTAGTGTGGTAACAAGACAGGTACCACTTAGCATTTCTAGAATTACTGTTTTCACAAGAAATAGGTATTTACCTTTTCCTTCTGTAGAATGTCTTTGTTCCTTTAGTGACTGCATTGAGTGCCCACTCCACAGGAAACTGTCAAGCATAACAGAGTGTCAGGACACATGGGAAAAAATAGGATCTTGCTCAGTTATTCTCAGTCTGAAACCACAGTTTTAATTCAAAAGGGCATAAATTTGATTTTGCTTATTCAGTCATTTATTCATTCAATCTGTCATTTGTTCAACAAGTAAATATTGAACACTGTGGTTTTTTTCTGACAACAACCAGTTCTCCAATTCTCTGACATCCAATCATTCTGTTCAGTCCTGGTAATACCTGGAATTAGCACAGACCTCACAAGTCAAAAGCTCAGTTCCACAGACAGCCCCCAACTTAAGACACTAGCTGCGAATGGAGAGCCCAGGCTATCCACTCTTTGGCCTGGTCAACTTCAAGTTGGAGGTTCCTATGACCCCCAAGTTTCAATAATTCGCTGGAATGACAGAACTGGAACAAGTGCTTTGCTTCTGACTTGCAGATTATTTTCAAGGCTTCACCTCAGGAAAAGTCAAATGCAAGAGATGTAGAGGGCAAGGTTTGGGAGAGGGAGGGTACATCACCCCCCCCCCAATACATTGATGTGTTCATCCGCTTGGAAGCTCCTTAAACCCCGTCATTTAAGGGTATTATTGAGGCTTCAGTATGTCAGCATGATTGATGAAATTATTGGTCATTGGCAGCTGAACTCTCTCTCTGTCCCCTGCCCCCAACCTGGAGGTTAGGGGTGGCACTGAGAGTTCTAACCTTCTTATCAAATCCTATTTCTGGTGACCTGTCCCATCCGGAAGCTCTCTAGGCCCTCCTCCGCCATGAGTCATCTCATTAGCATACACTAAGCAGTAAATTCTGGGGGTTTTAGGTGCTCTGTGCCAGTAACCTGGGAAAAAGACCACATATTTATTTTTGTTATACTACAAACACCCCATGTCCAGCTCACTGCCTGGCACTGGGGATGCGGTGATGAATGGAATAGACAGTCCCTGCCCTCAGGGAACTTCAAGTTAAGCATACACATTGAAGGGGAGCTCAGCCTAGAGAAGTCAGTGAAAGTTAAAACTTAGAAACAAAACATCACCTCTACTGTTATGAGCACTTATCTCCACACATGAATAACATCAAGGAATAAACTGGAAGCAGGGGCCAGGTGTGTGTGTGTGTGTGTGGGATGGAAATGACACCTGGAGAAGTTAACACTGGTTAACACTGACTTTCTGATGATCTAAATAACTATTAATATATTCTTATGTCTTTGATGTGGTCTAAGTTTGGCACATTTTTCTTATCAAAGCACAGGGTAGGATGCTGGCTATAATCCCCCAGGATATAATCTAGGTTATACAGTTTATGGAGAATAATAGCACAGCCACGAATACACACATGGATTAATGAATACCTGGATTGATGATTTCTTGAGCAAATATATAAACTAATTAACTATTAAGTGTAAACCATATATATAGAACCATATTTTATAGTTCACCTTTCTTTCTTTGAATTTTGAATTTAGGAGATTTGCAGTATGAATTCTTATGGAAATCCTACAATTTCCTTTAAGAACTGCAAAAAAAAAAAAAAAAAATCCATGAGTAGACCTGTCAGAGATGCTCATGTCATCTTACTTTTGTTCTAGTTCCTCTCATCCTCCTGACTTCTCCACATTTCTAAAGAAGAAGTGACTTAGTTTTGCTGAAGTTGTAACCTTGATGGTTTTACTGAAATCGGCCTACTCACAAAAAGTTTTGTTTTCCGTTATGAACACAACATGTAAGAACTTGGAGATTTTCTTTTTAGCCAACAAGGAAGAACACAGCTAGAATATCTCATTGCCCTCAAAAGGTGTAGAACATAAGCCCTTCCCTTTTACAAAGACAGTCAAAGTCTTGATCAAGGAGGGTCCATTTTGGGCCAAACTTGTGAGTAAAAGAAGATGCTCCAATCTGTGCATCAAACGTTTTGACCTTCACATAATGTAATTAGGTATATTATATATTTACCTCAAAATCTTACTTGGTGACCTGCTTGAATGATTACTATAGTTTCTAAGGTATTGTCTCCATTTTTCAGAGTAAGGTCACAAAACAGGAAAAAGTATTGTGCATCACAGTAGGTAAATTTGCCTATGTTTGTTAGATCAAGGTCATTGATGTTTTAGGCCTTCACCCAATTTAGATGCAGCTGGTATAAGGGGCATTGAATATGCTATCATATCATTCAGGTGGTTTGTAGTAACATTAATAATGATGTCTTTTACATGAATGGGATTTTTGCAGACATTGTCACACACAGCTGCCCTTTCCTGTGGGTTTTCACTCAGGGGCATGCTCATCTTGTGGGCAGTGAAAAGGGGAGATGATCCTTAAAAGTGAGCTCTTTGTGGAATTTGACCCAATATGGGTTGAGGTCTCTCTTGCAGGTGTGACTGTGTAATTTTTAAAAATTGCATAAATTGAATGCATAGGCTTATAACTAAAATAGCATAAGAGTTTGAATCTAGTTAACTTCACTCTATGGAAAGTTAAAGTCAGTGAAAATCCAGAAAGAGAAATATAAGAGGTTATTTTTCTTATAATGAATTTATTGAAGAGTCTCAGTTCTTTAAGAGGAATAAATATGTCATGGTTTTCTTTTTTTTTTCCTCCAATAATCTCTTTCAACCATACTACGTTAATTATCCATTTTACTTCCTTAACTATATCTTGAACAAGCTCCGCAATTTCTTGTGTGTTTCATTTATTAAAACAGTCCAGTGCAGTTTAAAAATTCCCTCTACTGTCTGTTTTAAAGCCTGACTAAACTTGTGACTAAACTTGTGGTTCCTGGAGGAAGGCTCCTCAGTCTTAGGGTTGCATCTGCTCTGTTCACTGTTGATGGGGTGATTTCTACCTAGGTGGTAGGCACCTTCCCAGGGCACAGAGGGCAGGTTTGTCTTGCCCCTCTTCCTCTGAAGACCCATCAGAGGGAGCAGCCTGGTTGATCCTGTGCCCTACCACCAGCCCATCAGCACCTTCTCATGGCTGGGCACACCTGCTTGCCTGCCCTGGTGACTGCCAAGGGCATCTTTCTCTTCCTCTTGGCTCCACACCATCACAGTAGAACCATAGGCACTAATGAGGGGCTCCCTGGGGCTCCCAGAGTCTATGAGGCCCTGGGATGGGGCTGCTTTATCCTTTATCCCTCAGCTCTATTGGCACAGGCTATGATGGGTGGCTGGAACCTTCCAAAATTTCTAGACTAGAAATAAGCATGAGTCATTATGTTGTCATATCCCTCCATATTCCAGGGGATAAATGCCACACTCTTTAAGAAGTCCCTTTTTATGGGGGCAGTGGAATTGTCTTGCAGGTTCATTAGCCCAGCAAACAAGATGGTCAGGGAGTAGGATGGAGGTGCTCCCCCATAATGGATCATAAGTAAAGATAACCACTGCTTCTTACTAAAGCCTTGTGTTAATTGGGGAAGGGAAGAAGAAAAATCTCTTCCTGAAATCTTCATTTTCCATGAAAATCCAGTTCCCTTCCACCAGTCCCCAGCGTAGTGGTTGGTGGTGGTTGGGTAGATTGTCTCACCTTCTAGTAAGCCCTGGCTGTGAGAGGTGTCTGTCTCTAATTTATGGCCATTCAGTGGTGGTTCTCTGTGGGTCTTAGCATAGTCCTTAAATCAGAAAATTTTTCACTTAACTATCCTGCTAAATACTTTGTTGCTGTACATCTTTCACTGCTCCCAGACTAGCTACAGGGGGAACATACACAGAGGTGTAATACATGTTTATATTTCCTCTTCTTAATGTCTAATGTGACAGTCTGTTTTCTGAAGAGATGTTTTTAAGGCTTAAATACTTTAGATACACCAAAGGTATCAGCATAACAATGAAAAGGGATGTTGACAAATGGCATTCTGATCTTTCAAGACCTGTGACTGATTTCAGTTGTTTCACCTTTTAATGGCATCCTACAGAGACCAAAATTTCACCAAGAGGGAAAGACTTTAATGTGCTAGTTTGCGTATACTGAACGGTTTCTTACAGATGAGTCTTTAGTGAATTCCCCTGCTCCCAGACAAGAGAAGGGGCTTGAGGAATTAGGGAAAAGCCAAGAGGTGGGAGAACATTCACGATCTTTGGTGGAGTTCTTGCTTTGCCATATTTTCCAACTTAAGTTATTTGATTGGTGAATGCAGCTGCTGGAGCTTATGTTCACTGAACGTGTCTTATATACCAGATACTCTGCTGAGGGCTTTATAAGCTTTGTGTTGCTTGATTCTCATGGCAGCCTCACATGGAGCACCCTGTTAGAATAGAAACATTACTATCATCTTCCTGTCAGGTTGCCACTGATTCACTAACTGGCTCCTTTTGTCTTCATAAACCCCTTGGTGATCTAATTGTCCCACATTTCTGCAAGGATATCCTAATGTAATATTTTCAAGTGCCTTATTGAAATCTTTAATATGTGTTGGTATGATTGTTAACAATTATTATGGGCTTAATATGTGCCAGTTTTTATGTTTTAAGTAATTTGTGTGCAAACCTTAAATAACCCCGCAAAATCATGTAAGTAAATATTATCAGCTCCATTTCAAAACAATGAAGAAGAGAGGGTTAAAGGACATTCTCCAGCTCACACACAGAGAACATAGACACAGGATTTGAGCCTGCCCCATCTGACTCCAGAGCCCAAGGATTTAACCCCTGCTTTGCCAGCTTCCTGTTGTGTATTGTCACAATAGAAAGCATAGGTCGGGTGAACCCAAACTGTGCTCAACGCTTGTTGATTCATCTTTTTAATAATAACAAACCATCCCGTGGAAGACTGTTCTAAACTTTTTAGCCCATTAATTTTGTTAAATTTCCAAAAGAAATAGTAAAACCAGAAAATATGCCATCCTATGGAATCTAAAGATTTGAATCTAAAAATTTTTCAGACTGGGGAACAAAATTCAATTTTTATAGTGCCTACAAGTGAAATAACACTTGTTAGATTAGATGCTGCTGATATGCAATCCAAAAGTGAATGCCTAGGTTCCAAAAGCTTCAACTAAAGTGAGTCTCAGAAATAAGGGGTTTCTTGTAAGCTCGGGAGTTAATAAAAATCTTGCAGGGAGGAGATTCCTGGGAACAAGGTGTTGCTCTGTGTGAGGTACCAGCCTAACACTGACAGTATTCGTGATGTAGAAGATGCCATGAACTAGTTCAAACTCTGTTGCCTTAACTTTCAGTGAATGCTGTTAGATATTTTCAAGTATCTTTAGTTTTAAAACAGATGCTAGTGAGATCCAAGAAATTCCTTGCAAAAGTTTTTCAGTAAGCTTGGTTTCAATAAGCATGTATTTTTTGTAATTTAATGAAACTAAAAATAATAAATTATACAGCAAATTACTTGCAGTCTAATATTCAAGGGTGAGTTGTGTGTGTGAATGTGTGAGCATATGTGTGTATGTGTAACTTTTTATATTCACTTCCATGCTGACTTCTGGAAAAAATTACATTATTTTCTTTCAATCTCTGGTGAACTGAAGCCACATCCTTTTGTGGGTTTTTCAACTCTTGCTACCTTCAGGGTTCTGCAATGCTTCTGGTGTCCAGTTTGAGATAGATTTGATTCACTGCAGAGACCCAGCCTCTTTCCTATCAGGTGAACATAACTGTCTGGCTGACTTGGCATATTTCAGGATTAAGGCACATATTTCAGATTTGTCTTATTCACTTACTGCAGAGAAGCGGGAGCTCTCTGTTTAAAAAGCTGCAAAGCTGAGCCTGTGTATTAGCAAAGAGGAGCCCTTGACAATGCTTCATCTTTTTAATTCGACTAACAATCATCAGTGAACAAGAAAACTGGGCATTTTTAACTTCCTATTATCAGTAGATGGAAAGGTTAAGTGTGTTTATAATCAGCTGCCTCACTTGTGTGTGTTGGCAATGTCTTAGTCATTTCTATATCTCTTAGGCTATTATTTATTTACCTATTTATTTTTATTATAATAGAGTTGATATACAATGTAGTGTTGGTTTCATATGTACAACATAGTGATTCAATAATTGTATACATTAGTACATGCTTCTCACAATAGGTGTAGTTATCCCATTATCATACCAAGATATTACAATATTATGGTTAAATTCTCTATGTTGTACTTCCTGTTTCTAACTTATTTTATAATTTCCAGTTTGTACCTACTTATCCCCTTCATCTATTTCACCTATCCCCATGCCCTATTCCCTATGGTAACCAATAGTCTGTTGTCTATATTTGTGGGTTTCTTTCTTTTTTTCTTATTAGTTTTCAGATATAAGTGAAATCATATGGTATTTGTCTTTCTCTTCCTGTTTTATTTCACTTGGCATGATACGCTCCAGGTCCATCCATGTTGTCTCAAATGGCAAGATTTCCTTTTTTATGGCTGAGTAGTATTCCATTGTGTATATGTACCACATCTTCTTTATCCATCCATCTATCAATGGACTCTTGGGTTGCTTCTATATCTTTGCTATTGTAACTAATGCTGCAGTGAACATAGATATACATATATCTTTTTGAATTAGTGATTTTGTTTTCTTCAAGTAAATTCCCAGAAGTGGAATTGCTGGGTTATATGGTATTCCTATTTTTAGATTTTTGGGAAACCTCCATATTGTTTTCCACAGTGGCTGGACCAATTTACATTCCCATTAACAGGTAGGAGGGATCCCTTTTCTCCATATCCTCACCAACAAAAGGGAAGACGTTCCTGTCTTTTGGATAGTGCCTATTCTGAATGGTGTGAGGTGATACCTCATTGTGATTTTGATTTTATTTCCCTGATGATTACTGATGTTGAGCATCTTTCATGTGCCTATTGACCATCTGTGTGTCTTCTTTGGAAAAATGTTTAGGTCCTCTACCCATTTTTTTACTTGGATTATTTTTTTGTGTGTGTTGAGATGTATGAATTCTTTATATATTTGGGATATTAGCCTCTTATTATATATATCATTTGCAAATATATTCTCCCATATGGTAGGTTGCCTTTTTGTTTTGTTGAGGTTTCCTTTGTCATGTAGAAAAGCTTTTTTGCTTGATGTAGTCCACTTGTTTATTTTTACTTTTGTTTTCCTTGTTCAGGGAGATGTATACAGAAAGAAATTTCTCATGTTGATGTTCATGAGATTATTGCCTATGTTTTCTTCTAAGAATTTTGTGGTTTCCTGTCTTACATTTAGGTCTTTAATCTATTTAGAGTTCACTTTTGTGTATGGTGTAAGACAGTGATCTAGTTTCATTCTCTTACATGTAGCTTTCTGGTTTTCCCAACACCATTTTTAGGTGGTGTTTTAAATGAGAAAGATTCCAACAAACTGAAATAACATCTCTAGAGGTTGCAAAAGTGTGTCTAGAAATCAATTGTTAAGCTACTGATAGAGATTAAAAGCAGGAAATCTATTAAAGGAGGTCAGTTTCTATAGTGGCTTCTAGTAAAAGAGAATGTGTGTCCAGAGATGCATTTGAGCTGGTGGGAACATTTATCATGTACTTCCTGTATGCACAGTACTGTATGAAGGAAAGAAAACTCATATTTTGCCCTCTAGATACTTCCTTGCCAGAGGATGATTCAAAAACCCATATCCATACAGATAAATGATTTGCATACTTGCAATACTGGAAAAATAAAATGATGTGAAAAATTAGTTGTTAAATGTGGTGGTTCAGCTCTTTTATGTTCTGGACTATTACTTTTGCCAAGCCAACCCATATAAACACAAGTCACCCCCTTACTTGTTGGAAAGGAACATGCTGGTAATAGTTGAGGAAAAGCCTAGGTGCCAGTCCTGAGAGGTGACCTTCGATTGACATTCCATATTCAGAAATCCTCATTCGAAGGGGCTGTATCAATTAGATACTCACGGCTTCCATCCTGAACCTTCTCTATATGCTGAGTGCAAGGTTGGTCCTCAGATAAGCCCACCAAGGAGAGCGGTGTACCCCCCTTTTCCAGCACAGACCCCTTCATTTATTAGCTTTGTGGCCTGAAGAAGTGATATACACCCCATACAACTCAGTTTCTTCATCCCTGAGAAGGTTGTAATAATGTCACTAGCTGTTAGGGGCATTAATGACATAATTACATTATGCAAAACTCATCGAAGTGTTCTGTTCACCTGGGGAGTGTTCAATAAATTTTAAAGTTATAATATTACAACTGTTACAGTTTTCTCATAGCTGAGGAAACTCAGTCTCAGAGGGTTAAGTGGCTTTCCCAAGATCACAGTTAGTAAGTGAAAAGGCAGGAGTTTGAACCTGGCTCTTTCTGCGTCTAGGTCAAGTGCTTGTTCTCATATGTATAATTTGAATGCATTGCAAACACATTTTCCAAGTTCTGACTGTGCAAGTACTCTGTTGGGTGCTAATCAACAAGCAAGACTGAGCCCACATTCCAACTGCCTCTAGAACTGCTTCTGTTCTTCTAGAACATGCAGTCTCTGACATTCAAGGCCAGGATGACCAAGTCCCTACTATGCTCCAGGCCATTTTATAACATGGAGAGTGAGGCTGCCTGGGGCCAAAAGTGTGGGGAAGAGTTTCCTAAGTGCAGAAAGGGCTGTGTGGCTCTTCTGCCATTTGAGAGCGGTGCCAGTAGGCACAGCAGCAGAGAGGAGCACAGGGGAGGGCAAGGTGAGCACAGCTAAAGGCACTGGCAGCTTCCACAGATGCTCTGCTACACAGCCCCACGTCACTTAGTGGGTGCTAAGAGTTTGGGCTCTTGTGCAGAATCTCTGGGTTTGTATCTTACCTCAGCTGCTTATAAATTGTCTGATCTTGTGTGGGCTACTTATGTCTGTGTCTCAGTTTCCTTATCTGCAAGATTAAGATCACAGTAGTGCTGGTTTTGTGGAAACTTCATAGCCAGGATTGCTTAGCACACAGAAAGTATTCAGCTAATGTTAGTAACGTCAGTGAATGTCCAGTGGAGTGTCATCTCACTTACTCCTCACGTCATGCCTGGGGAATAGACATGATTATCTCCACTGAACAGATGAAGGACCAAGTTTGCACAGCTAATAAGAACCCCAAATAGGACTTGAACATAAACCATCTAACTCTCCAACCTGTGCATTCTGCCTTGTGCTGAACTGTCTCCTGAGGAGCTTAAAGAGTCTGGACTCACTATATAGGAAGAAAAAATGTGAATTCAGGCAATCTCTAGCTGTGCAGCCTGAGGAAGTGACATATACTCTATTAATCTCACTTTTTTCATCTCTGAAAGGGGCATAATAATGTCACAAGCTGTTGGGAGGGTTAGTGACATCATTATATTAGGTAAAACTCATTGAAGTGTTTGTTTACCTGGAGAGTGTTCAATAAATGTTAAAATTATAATTGTTACAACTGTTATAGTTCTCCTATGCAGCTGAGGAAACTCAGGCTCAGACGGTTAGTAGCTTTCCCAAGAACACAGTAAGCAGAAAAACAGGCTCTAGGTCCAAAAGATCTTATTCAAGATTTTAAGTGCTCCAACAGGAAAATAGAGCCCAAGGGCCTTGGAGCATGAAAGGGGAGCAGTGAGTAGCTGAATATCTACTCTGGAGAGAGATTGGGAACAGGATTAAAGAAATGGGCATCTGAGGTTTAGGTTAGATGGTGTGAAGTATGTGGTTTTAGATTGAGACGGACGTGGAATAGAATTATAGCTCAGCTCACATCCCTGGCTTTGCCACCTGTGTGACCTGGGCCACAATTGCTAAATGCATTGCTTAATATCTCTGAACCTTAGTATCTAGAATGAAAATAAGAGATTATAACATCTGACTTCTGTAGAAATTAGTCACTGAGTGATGCTTGATAGGTATAGCACCATGCACGCCAGGGCCAGTTTCTATTCCCTGTCCCATGGATGACAGAGAGAAATGGGCCTTCATTTGATGGAGAAAAACTGTCTAGATGGTGGGAACATCACAAGTGCAAAAGAAGAAGTCACAGGGGTGTTTGGAAAATTGAAAATAGCACAAACCTATGTAAGTGTAAGTCACAGTTATACACAGTTTATGTTTAGAGATGAGGTGTGAGATGAGAATGAAAGGAGGTGCATTTCATTCACTGACTGTTCTTCCAAAAAAGGTTTCATACCTACAGGATCCACTGATGAGTTTTGAGTGGGGAAATAACAAGACAAGCACTGTGTTTAAGGGAGAATTAATGTATCTTCTGCATCTAGGGTGGATTCGTATGGAGACACTGGGCGTGAGCAGGAACAGAGAAGGAGCTGAAAATAATGAGATCTGTTGGAATAATGTAGTCAAAGTTAAAGCAGTGGTCCTGATAATAAAAAGAAAACAAAATAGAGCAATATGGTCATATCAGTTAGCTATTGCTGGGAGGAGAGAACCTTTAGGACAATATATCTTTATGATTCTGAAGTTCTCCTAAAGCCTTTCTAAAGAACAATCACATCTTTAAGAATTTTTCCAATGAAAACACATTTGTTTTGACTGGAGAAATGACACAATATACTTATAGGGAAGCTCATCTTTGAAAATAAACTCAAATGAAGAAGCAAGTGACAAAATTTAAAATAAGTATAGGAGGGTGAGAGAAAGAGCTCAAAGCATGACCACGCTGGGACAGGACAGTTTCAGTGGACAGGCCACCCTTTGTGGGTCTGTCCCTGTGCGGAGTAACATCTGATAGTGGAGCTAGCTAATTCCGGCCATTGCAATAGCCAAGTACCTGGAAACACTTTCTAATTAACACAACTGACTACATTTCCTCCTATAGGGATCTTAAGAGTATACGTTGTTTTCCAAAATAGAAATTGTTGCTCCGATGCAAGAAACTTAGAAACTGAATTTCACTCTGATGGTTCTGAGTTTGAAACCCCATTTCTTTGGACTCTGGGAGTACAACTCTATGTACTCTTGAAGCATTTCTTGGCCATTAGCTGCAAGGTCAGCATACATGGGAAGAGATGAATATTGGTGGGAGACTATCACCTCAACACCCAGTGCTTCAAACATTTGTTTGGCATAAGCTTTCACCCACTGAGTCTTTTCCGTACATAAGGAAAAATAACAAACATCTATGCGATTCCCCAATACTAGCTATACACCACAGAGCACAAAAGCTCGGAGAGGGTTTCTCCGAGTGCATTTTCTCCAGTGAGATGATTTATTTAGCAGCACCCCAGATTCTGCTGTGGACTCATTTATTCTAGCAGTGGGATTGATTTGAGATCCCAGCAGAGGGCTTAAGCATGGGGTTTTTTATTGTACCTCATGCAACATTTCATTAACAACACCATTTAAGCAAAAGACTGGGTAATCCATCAGCATGTCTATTTATTTGGCTTTGGTTGCATTTTTGTTTGTGCAACTTAATACTCGTGACTAGATTAAATACTATATTAGCAGCAGGTGTTCCGGAGAGTTTGCATATGGTTGTATGTGTCTGGCCTTGAGTGACTGACTTACCACTGGCAAACAGAAGCCTTACCCTGTCTATCATCAGGGAGATCCATGGTGGCAGAGCTTGAGAGATGCCAGATTTCTCTCTGGTTATATTGTGATTCTTTCCTCCCTCCTGACCATTCTACCAAGAGATGCTGAGTTTTCTCTTTGGTGTAGACAAACTTAAGCGTGGGAGGAGCTCGTCTGACAGCCGAAGCTGCCCTGGCCCACCTGTGTGTGCTTTCTGCTCACGGGGTAGGTCGCCGTCAAGGGCACCTTAGCTGACGCTCCTGGTACTTTGCCCACCCATGCTCCCCAGAATTTCTCGAGGTCACCTGTGGGTAGTTTGCAAACTGCTGGCTGCCTTCGTTTCCCTGAGGGGTTCTCTGGCCATGGGAGTCTGCCTGGCTATGCTCAAGACAGGCCAAAAGTGCCAGGAAGGTGGACTGAATTGGTTGGTATATGAGGGCTGGAATTTGTAGATAAATAAAACCCTGACTTCCTCGCCCCTTGGAGATGATCCTAAGGGGTGTTCCACATGCTCTCTAGGAGGTTGCCTGCTGAGACCAAATCCCAGTGGTCCACAGCAATAATCTGGCTATTAGTCGGGGTTCCTCTCTTCCCTCTCTCACTGCCCCATGTCCTCACGCAGCTTCCCGGGAATCCCCCCCCCCACATAAACTACCTACACCCAAATCCTTATCTCAGGGTCTGCATTTAGAAGGGAACCCCAGATGAAGACAAACAGATTTTAGATCAGGACTGCCTTGTAGCAAATTCTGACCCTATTACTTACAGTTTTTAATTTAAGGAAATGATTGGACATCTTGTTACTTCAATTTCCTTATCTTGGCAGAAAGGTAGTATAACAAAAACTGATGTTTTTGTGAGGCTTTAACTGAAGTCATATATAGTGAGTGCTTAGCACAATGTCTGCCACATTGTAAGTTTTCGGTAAATGTTAACTTTCATTATTATTACTAATAATGTCATCTACTTCAAATCATCTCTAAAGAAATGGCATGAACAGCTGTGGACAACTACAGGATATAGCAATTCTGGAGGCTTTCTTACACCTGTGTCAGCTCTGGGAGCTGAGAGTTCAAGTTCCTGCTAGCCTAACAGTTACAGGCCTGTATCAGTGGAGCAGGTGTGTGGACTTTTAAAAGGCTGTAGGCTGGTGAGGAGAAGAGCCATCATATTTCCCCTGCTGAAGTGAATAGTCTGGTGTGGACACTGAGCATGAATATCATGAGTTACAAGCGAAATGGTTTAACACTGAAATCCATGTTCCTGGCACACTGTGATGACAGATATATGGCTTTCTTGAGTTATGCTAAACTTTTGAAAGATTCTGTTAGTAGCAGTGCCCCTGCCTAAGTGTAACATGGTACGTTAAGAAGGAATATTCTAACAAGCTTTTGTGGAATGCCCTAGTATGTCCCAGGCATTCTGTTAGATACTCAGTGACTGAAACAATATATGATGCCGTCCTTGGTTTGAAGCCTGCTGGTTGAAACAGACATGTCAGCAGATAAATTACAGCTGAGTGCTGTACTGGGAAGGACGTGTTCACTTAGGCTAAGGCAGGGAAGAAGGCGGGGAGTTTTTATATACTTTAATTCGTACTGGAGGTAGCTTTGCAAATGAGGGGTCTGAAGCTCAAAAAATCGCATGTAAATTAACTGAGGTTTTGGGCTACTAAGTGGAGTGCCAGCATTTGTACCAAATCCTTCCTTCCCCAAGGCTCTTCCTGCCATGTCAGGCTGTAGTGACGGTGGGTGGAAACACACAGTGAGCTGTACTTCGGGGTTTTTCTGCCCCGTCACAAGGAATCCAAGCAGTTCTCTCAGTATATAGTCATGGAGCTCCTGGATGTGTGGCACTTAGAATTTCTTTTTGTTTGTTGCACAGGCAGTAATATGAAACTGGAATAATTCACACATCTATAGTTTGAGTGGAAAGAGGAAAAAGGGATGAGGCATCTGGCCTATTTAAAATAGCAATAAAAGGAAAATTTTGTTTCCCTAAGCAAGATTAAGAGCATAATATTAAGGAATTGTGATCAGAAATAATATACACAGAGTTAGTTATCCTTTTGCCCTCTCATTGATTCACAACTTGAAATTTATCTTTTTTTTTCTTTAGGTGACCTCCACTGTAACATAGAATTAATCAACCCTTGTTGTTTATCAGATTATTTGGATACAGAACTAATGAGGTTATCATTCAAAAAGGTCAGGGAAGTGGGGTTGTAAAGCAGGATTTGGGGAGCAGGCTGCCTGGTGGGGGTAATGATGTAAAGAATCAGTAGCATCTGGTTTTTAAATATAAATTAGCGCTTTCGAGAAATAAGGGATGGTCTCTGCCCTTAGAAGATTAAAAAAAGGCAAAAAAATAAGAAAAAAGAAAAACAAGGATATAACCAATTTACATGCAATAATCATAGGACTTTGTGATATTAGATAAAAATAATTCAATATTAGATAATGGGTGAGGTTAATCAGAGAGGAGGTGAGGACATGAAGCCAGCATTTTTTGGATACTTGCTGAATGCCTCTGTGCTGCAGATATTAATAGACTGGTCAGTGAATATTCAATACATATTTTACAGACAGGGATATTGAGAATCAGGTATTTAGTGCTAAGTGCCTTACCTTAAGGGGGAGAATTGGAACTAGAACCCAGGTTCAGTGTTCAGCTGTGACAACTCTCCCCTCCACTGTACACCACCTGGTTTAGGTGGAAATACCCCAAAGGAGCTGGTGTTGGGTTACAGTTCCAAGGAGGAGAGGAATGTCATGTTGCAATTAGGTGGCGGGAGGTTATCTCAAGAACACTGCAGTTCACGAGCAAATTCTTGGGAGCAGGAGGAGACTGTGATCCAGGAAGCCAAGGGAACCATTTGCTACAAGGAAGAGTGAGCTGGAGCCTTGGGTAGCAACGGGAGGCGTCAGGTGGCACTGGCTGGGGGGCTAACAGTCGCATATGGCTCAGGGTGAATTCAGTGATCATCTTCGAACTCCTGTTGTTCTAAGTCATGTGCTAGAGAACACAAATGAGCAAAGCAAGCCTCTAGCCTAAATAGATGGCAGTTTTGTGACTTAGATTTTATCCCAGGACCTGTTGAAAGTGGTCTGATTTTTGTGTTTGATCTATGAATCTCAAAGCATGAGGTAGAGTAATGGTGTCATGGAAGTAGTGGAGATGGACTCAGAGTCTGATTGCAAGGGGTAAGCTGTTTCAAGGTCCCTGGCTGATGCAGCTTCTGCAAAAAGAATGCTATGATAATACAGATGGAAGGCTGCCAGGAAGTGGAGAAGGGTCTTAAGGGCAGGAAAGAGTAGTGAACACATTTGTGAAATGTGGCTGGGCAGTGGTGTTTGGATTTAGCAATTGAAGCATGACCAAGATAGGCAAGCACTAAGCAAATGCTACTAATTCTTAACCTTGAGCTGTATCTTCCCAGTAATTAAGAGAATGGAGGAGTATTTTTTGATATAATTCCTTTCAGCCTTGTATATTTTTATTGTTGAATGAGGTAGTAACCAGTATAAGAAGGAGTTTAGGGAATCAATTAAAAACCCCGGGCACTTTCCATGTACTAGTTATAATTCTTGAAATTCTTGGATTATAAAATATGAGATACCAACTCACTCTGTAGCAATTCAAAACCTAGTTCTGGTGCAGGTAAGACAGGCCAGTAGCAGTTCCAGTGTTTGCAATATGCGACATGAAATAGTTATGATTTGATTTACCTGTTCCTCCTCTCGTGTGGGCATCCGAAGATGCCCATTGCATATCTCTGTTACAGTAAGTTTACCTTTGTACTGAAATTGTGAGGTTACTTTTCTGTCTCTGTCAGTAAACTGTGTGTTCCCTTTGTGCACGATCTCAATTCCTTTTCAACTTCTTGGCACTTAGAAAAGAATGTGGCTCATAGTTCAAGGTCAGTAAGCATTCAAATGAAGGAATATCTGAAGTGGTAGACTCTTCCTTTATAGTTACTGTTGTGGCTTATAAAATAGGTACAAATATAATCCAAGATGACATAGCTGTTTGGTAATTCCCTATAAATTTGCTGGTAGTAGAATATGCTGAAAAGACTCAACAGACTTCTTTATTTAACTCTGTGGGTGATGGACCGTCAGTCATTTGATAGTGTTTGAGCATCTATTTTATATAGCAGGCAATATGCTTAGCATTAGAGATTGTCTTCAACTGTTTTAAAACACTGTTGATATGGAAACATATTTGTTGAAACATACTGAAACCTGTGGGATATGGTAATGTCATTTTCTGCTCTCAAAGCAAGAGTCACTTGTTTTCTGAGCTGACTTCAGTTGGGTTTTGTAAATCAAGTGTGATCTGAGAACAGAACACAGGAGGGCACCAGAGAACAAGAAACAAAACAAAACCCTTGAATGGCTGGCTCTGGAATAGGGACCTTGCTAAATTTATCATCTCTCTGTAGTCACTTTCTATCTCAGGCATATGATTGTGCATGACTGAGAAGAGGACATGTATGAAGAGAACCAGAGAGTGGCCCTGTACACATGTTGCTCTAAAACATTTTAAGGTTCCCCATTGGCCCATCCAGAGGAGGAGAAGCCCCCAGGTAGATACACAAAGCGCAGCAGCTCCAGCTCTTGCCCGGATGCCTTTACTCGGCCCGTTAACACACAGCACAGGCCTGGTGGTGCAGATCCAAGGGTGCTCTTTAAGAAGAGACAGGCAGTGGGTTTGAACACGGGCCAACTTCTGCATACTTCCCTGTGCCCAAGCACATGGCTCCCAGACACATGGGGAACGTGAGTCAGTCACTGTAGCTTTAAGACCACAGTGCTTTACCAGTTTCCGGCACTGAACTATGGTTAGAATTTGAAAATCACCAACCCTGGCTTCCATATCATTAGGCATAACTCATGATGTCACTGGAAGGGTGTGGCAGCTTGAAGGTGACAGGATTAATGAAAGCCCAGTTCTTTTGACTCAAAGAGTTGTGGACATATGTATGTGAATATATACACCCCTGTCTGCTCCATCTTTCTCTGGGATACTAGGCCCCCAATTCCCACTATCTGCTAGTCATTCCCACATGTATGGCCCACGAGCATCTCAAACTCAGGATGTTCAAAATAGATCTTACCAGTGTTTCTTTCAAATCCAACTCTCCCTTTCTTTGTTTCATCTAAAATAAGTAGCAAGACCAAGTTAAACAGGCTGGAAATCTGGAAGTAATCCTCAGCTTTGTGCCTCACAACCCCCTAACCCTGCTGTCAAAATGCTCACCAACCTGTCTCTTCTATGTGTACCTTTTTTGTATTTCTCTCTCCTGTAGAGTATTTTAAATTCAGGATTATCTGTCTCTTTCCTAAATTCAACAGTGTTCATGTAGTGTTGTTCTAGCCTTCATCTAATCCACCCATCTCTTTTTTAAAAATTTGTCTCTCCAAAGGTTGTCCACTGTTAACAGAATAACGTCCAACTCCATAGCATTGTACACAATCTGTCATATTTTCTACCTTAGCTCTTACTTCACAACTCACAATCTCTGTCCTCCCCAGTGCACACAAACACCAACACCCTCCCCACATTGTCTGTTTTCCAGCAGTTAATCATATTTACCTGTAGTAAACTTTGCTGGATGGGGATGGGATTCCTATCAAACTAGACCAGCAGCTGGAAAGCTACAACCTGCAGACTGAATATTACCCATGATCTCTTCTCATAAATAAACTTCTATTGGCAAACATAGATCATTGGTTGCCGAAAGGGCATGAAGAAGGGATTACAAAGTGGCGCGAGGAAACTTTTGGGGATGATGGATATGGCCCTTATCTTGATTGTGGTGATGATTTCATCGGTGCTACTCATATATTAAAACATAACCAAATTGTACATCCTATATATGTGTGGTTTATTATTATATGTCATTATACCACAATTTAAAAGGGAACATTATGGATAAACATTCAGTATCAGGCATTCCGATAGTCTCAGCCTCAGCCTGAGAAGTTACTTGTCTCTTGATAGTGGGGTCACTGGAGTGATTTCCCAGATTGAAGCTCCTATTCTGTTACAGTTGTAACTTATCCCCATTTACAGATCCATTCCATAGATTTTTTTGGGTTCCTATATGTGCTCAGGCAGTATATTGATTGTGTGTATATACCCTTCCCTTGCTGTAGGTGATCCTTGGCTGTTGAACATGCTTCTTCCCGAAGTATTTCATCCCTTTTTAAAATGCAGGGGCTCATCTGGTAGAATATCCCTTTATACCAGCAGAGAAACGGGGCTGCTCAGTTTCCTTGTTTGGGTAAATTATCCTTTGGAATTGCACACCATGTAATTTAGCCTCTCAAATTCATCTTCTCCTTTGTAAGATTTAACAATAACAGGATGTTTTTAGTTAGGTTGGAAAACTATAATTAAAAAGAAAAAGAAATGCAGGAAAAAATTAGAACTCAAAGGAGGTTTTATGAAAATATGACAGACTTCAGAATGGAAGACATCCCTGGGAAATTCTCCATCTTGTAGGGCCTTGTAAATGACACTGGCTTCACACAGTGGCCTTGAGGTTGAGTACAGTGTGATAGCAATTTTTAAGCTGCTTAAGACAACCCACCGCTCATGGCTGAGCAACGTTCCCTTGAGAGGAGAATTTGCTGGGGTTTTTCCAAGCCCAACTGCTTAAAATTCAAATGACCCAATGCTAGCTTTGCTTATTTCTTGGGAAGTTTCCTTAGCCACATACCAGCAGGATTAGGATGCTTAAAGGAATATGTTTTTAACATTGGTGAAAAGAGGAGACTGAAGAAATTCTATTACTATAGAGACATGTAGACAAGCAATTATTGTTGACTTGAAGGTAGATTATTGTAATTGCCATTTTATGAGTTGTTAATTATTCACTTATCAGTCCACATGGAATGAAACATGGAAAGGGCAGACAGAGAGGGCAGCCTGTGCTGGACACATTCCCTGTGTTATCCCACGTATCTCAGCATAGCCGCTGGATAAAGCTGTTGTTCTTACCAGTTACAACTCAGAGACTGAGGCTGAGAGATACACAGGTGTTGATTCAAGGTCACACAGCTCGTGTATGCTGGGCAGGAATTTTAAGCTAAGTCTGGCCAGCTCTAAATCTTCTTTCTCGTACCCCACTGCTCACTACTTACTGTGAGGCATTTGATATCACTGAGCTGCTTCCTTCCCCTGCCGTTCAGCGTGCTGGTTTCAGCATCATCCCGCTGGGCCACATGAGAGATTATGGAACGGTATTGCAATTGTGGTGGGCCATTATCTCTGCAAGCTCTCCTGACATCATCGGTATACCTGGAAGGGTGGATAATCCTGGGTGGATATGGAGAAAATCTCAGCCTTTCTTTATTTAACATTAGTTTCCCACCCCCCCCCCCACCCCCCTTGCATGTGTTTTTTGCATGGACTTTGTGGAGTTTTAGGAGTTGAGTTTATTTTGGTTTAACAGTAAAGAATTTGGTTCTTGAGGACATTTTCTCCTATGTGTTCCTGGGGATTCTGGTTCCTGTCTCATTCTCTGTGAGACATAAGCTGCATTTCTTTGGCTGGGGAAGGCAGTTGGGAGCTGGTCTCTCTGCCTCCAGCCTCACTCTCTAACCTCCTAGGCTTTACACTTGAAGGGCCAGAGTGGTTTTTCTAAAATGATAATCTGATCATGTCATTCCCTGTAGCACGTGGGAAATCACTTTGATACTCCAAGTACACTCAGACAAGCTGCTCTAGAGGTCACAGAACAGAAGGATTTATGGGCCAAATTAAGATGTATAATTATGGGGTTCATTAATGAGCACAGCAAAAAGCAAGGGGAAAGAGATCAGGGGGATGACCACACTCAGGATAGTGTGCAGCCAGGATGGAAAGACTATTCTATCTGAACCCTTGGTTGTACACTGGTTGTATTTTGTTCTCTCTCTGCCACTTCAGCCTTTGCTGCCAATGGGGTGGTTACAAGGACCAGAGTTGAGGCTAAGAAAGGGGATACAGCATCTGGGAGGCATCTGAGGCCATTACATTCTTGCCCAACTAAAGAAACACAAGGGCAGATAGATCTGGCCACAGCTATAGGTTGCCAGTTAGCCTGATGACAAGACATGTGCTTTGTGTGTCTCAGGCAAAGAAAATATGGGGCCAAATGGGGCCAGAATGGGCATTGCTAATTGAATTGGCCAATTTAGGGATGAAAGCTGTCAGTCAGACGTGGTCTGAGCTTTATGAATATTTAAGGTTTACTGTGTACGTCCATCCCTTTCTATGGGTAAGCACCTTTCTGTTTATTTCATCTTTTTTCACCTTTGCTTGAAATACAAATGCTCCCTTTATTTTCTATGTGTTTAATAGTTCTCAAAGATTACCCATTTGCTCTCTAAACTTAACACAGCCTATGAGTTTTATTCATCCTGTTTATTTTTGTTATCTATAGCAAAATTGAATAATCTTAAATCATATAGCAAACACACATTGCAGTCTATTTGAGATATTTCAAGAGTTCTTTTTGGTCTAGAAGATAAATATTTAGTTTTATTTTATTTTGTTTATTATTGGTTATAGGCCCTTAAATTTTGCTCCTGGCTACTCCTTTAGATTCTCCTCCTAGCTCTCATAAAAATGTCCTCCATTTTCCTACCGCATAGAACCACTCACCATTCCCTGAACTTGCCAGCCTCTCTCAAGTTTGCAGATAGTGTATAACATTCTTCCATCTCTAGTCTACCTGGAGCACTAGTTCCTGCTCATCCTTTGTGAAGCATAAGCTTTGCTTTCTCTAAGCAGCCTTACCTGAATATCACTATCTTCTTAACCCCAAAAAGACCAAAAAGCACACACATGTACACAAACAGCTTTTCCTTCTTTGTTCCTGAAGTATACTGAGAAGAGTACATGCTCGTATTAGAGCCCTTAAAACATTGCATTGCATTTTTCCCATAACTGCATTCTCCATTAGACTCTAAGTAGCTTTGATTCAAAGGTCTTAATACAGTTCTCCTTTTATCCCAGCTGCTGACCAGAGCCTATCATGTGTGTCATACATGTACACATGTATATACATTCACATACACAACATGTACATGCATCCATCCACATACATGCCATATACAATACCTATGATCTGTTTATAGTCATGGATAAGTTATATCTATAAATACTAGCAGTGTTTGTTGAGTTACTGACTTAATGAATATTTAATAACAAATAGATTAATGTTATTGTGCAACCTTTGGGTGACTATTCATTGTTAGAGTGAGGAGGATTTTTTACACTTATCATTTCAAATTTCAGTCTTTTGGGGACTTTCTTTTCCCTCATGTTTTTCCTTTGAACTATTTATAATTTATTCCAATTACTTGATTTTTTTAAAAAAAATCACTGAAGTATGTTTATATAAATGAGCTATAACAAATAGCAGTCATCTTTTGGGCACCTACTGGGTGCCAAGCTGTATATTAGAACTTGTCCTTCTGTTAGGGGTTGAGTTTGTCCTCTTCAGTTCTTGTCACTGCTGCAACAAGGAATCAAAAGGCAGAGACACAGTAGCAAAGCTGAGCGAAAGTTTTATTTGATTCACTCCAAGGGAGGAGCAGCCAGAGTCAATGTAGACAAAGGCCTTGAGCTGTTAGGCAGGAAGCTTTCATATTGCATTCTGGTTGGAAGGCATCTCTTGGATTGACTGGGTGCAGTTATTTGATTGACAGGTCCTTCTATGTGGTCCTCCCCCTCAGTGAGCACATCCTTTCCCCAGGCTGCGGTGTGCTTCGGGCAGTTCTTAGTTCTGTTCTGTTGCACCCCTGTTGGGATCTGGTTGGGGAGGAAGTTATCTCCCTGCAAAACCTTGGTTGTCTTCACAGGGACCCCCTACCTGGGCAGAGTGTGGGCGCCATTTTCTTTGAACCTTATCTTCCCTTTTCTGGCTGCTCATGTCTATCTTTCTACTAACACTTGCACTGATTCCAAGGGTGCTGGGTCACATCACAACACAGCATGAATGGCAGCGAGGACTGTGAGTCAACTGGAGCTAATATGTAACTTCAAATAGGAAAATTAGATGCAGTAAGCACAGAAACACATTTTCTTTCTATTTCCATGTTAGAGCATGTTGGTTGATTCACTGTTTGAATTTCAATGTCCATAAGCTGCATTTCCATACATTCATATAAATGTATGCTGAGTAACTACCATGTCTGTCTAGGCTTTAGACTAGAACCTGAAAAAGACAGGTTTTGTAAACTTATGATCACATGGGGTTCATAGCCAGCACCACCTCAAAAATCAAAGAGAAATATAAAGATTATTGAGACCAGGGTGACCAGCTTGAATCCAGCTGGAGAACCCTTGAGTTCCCACCAGCAATATTCAGGTCCCAGTCAGTGTAAGCTCACTGAATAATCAGATAGCTCCATATCAAATGTCCCCTCCCCCAGCAGAAAGCCCACAGGGATTTCCTCACCCATCACACTCCTTGGGATTCCCTGCTGCCTCACACCACCCCATTCTTACCCAACCTGAGCATCAGTTCAAAGAATCATCTCTGGTTGCTTTCCCCAGACCTCTATACGTGCTCATGCAGAAACAGCATTGGTCACAATGTCTGGCCCTGCCCACCACTTACATATTCATGATCTGTCCAGAAGGCAGTTTAATATAAGAGTGAATACATGACACTGAAATAATCTTGCTTTGGATCTACATCCGAGCTGTTTGCCCTTGGCCAAGACAATTTTACATCCCTGCTTCTTACTTTCATCATCTATAAAATGGGATTACAATACTTACTTCACAGTATTGTGAAAATTGAATACTGGGCCCCAGTATGAAGTACAGCAATTATCTCCTACCCCATTATCCCCCACCAGTCTCATAGCCCTTCACCCTAGAACCCCTGGGCCATCTCTGGGACTGTCTAATTAACCTCTGAAGTTGACAAGATCCTATTTTAGTGCTTTGCATTCTAAAAGCCCCACCATTTGCTATGGGGGTGTGGAAAGGAAGCATCCTTTAAAATCTAGAGCTTGCTTCTGGGTCAGAGAGGAGAGAAAACTGTGAGGGTGCATTCTAACCTCATTGGACCAATGCTGGGTTGGAAGTAAAAGGTCATCTGAGTGGGCCGTGCAGTGAGGAGCCGTGGTAGTGTGAGTAGCCCTGGAGCATGTGCATGGGTTTGCCCAAGAAGGGTCATCCCAGCGGGACGTGGGCCACAGAGTTCCTTCCTTCAAGCGTGGAATGACCATATACCCTTCAGAGCTCTCCCAAGTTCCTCCTAATTCCTCTCCTCAGAACAGCCTTTCCACCTCCCTCACCAACTAGTTTATCACCAGCCCTGAAGAGTCTTGTCACTGACTCAGCCCAGTCTTCCTGTGACCTTCAGCAGCCCTGCCCCTGACTCTGAACTCTCCAGTCTTCACACTGAACCTCTATCCCAGCCACGGGGCCACAGTGAGTGATTCAGGCCTGAAGAATCTCAGTTACCCATATGCCAGCTGTGAAAGGTTTAGAAAACAGGAATAATAAGTTCACTGAATTATGCATTTGAAATGACTTTTTTTTTCAAGTGGGCTTTGTACCTAAAACCAAAATATATCTACCAAATATATCAGAATGTGGTGGGGTTGGGGGGCATTCCCAGTAGTGCATAAAGAAACAAAATATGATATCTTGGAAGGATTTAACATCACCTCTTTGTCAAATACTTGTTGATAAAGATATACTATAAAAAACAAATCACAAATAGCTCTATTTTGATCTCTAAACAATATTAGTTTTCGAGCCTCTGATAGTGATTTCAAGTGCTAATGTCAGGCAGCTGCCTCTGGGGAGGCCTCTCCCTGCGCACCAGGTAAAGCACTAGGAAGAAACCTCAACCTGGATGGGCAGGGTTCTTGATTCTGGGCAAAAAAGAATTCTCAGCAGGTCAGATGAGTGTAGGTAAGAAAGCAATTCATTTAAGCCGGAGCAGCAGGGAATGCAGCTCCCTTGCAGGCAGCAGAGAACAGGAAAGTGAAGGGGGAAAGAGGGAAAGTTCTCGGCCCAGGGCAGATTCCCATTGCCAACTCCTGAAGCCAGGGTCACCTGGCGTCCTGTGTCCGCTTGGGTCTGCACAGCATGGAGACCAGCCCCTACTACTCCAGGATTTGGGGGAGCCACAGAGCACAGGATGGAGAGAGATTATGTTCTGAGAACTTACCAAAGAAAATAGGTTTTCAGGCAGGCTACTAAGAGCAGATCGCACAGCTGCAGTTTTGTCCGGGTCACCAGGCAACAGAAACATGCAGGTCAAAGCTGAGCTCTTATCAGCCCGTTCCTACTTATCAGAGGGAGACAAAGTAAAGACTTGAAAACAAAATGAAATAGCAAAGAGACAAACCACAATACTTTCAGCAGTGAGAAACCTTTATTTGAAAGTATGCACTTAAAGAAGGAAAAGTGCAGGTGTCCTCAGAGAGGAGACACACTGGAAGGTTGGAGATTCTGTTTTTAAAGGCTTTCAAGAATGGGGCAAGGGGAAGATGGGGGTTGTTGGGTGTAGGCTTGGCTTGTGGTCTCAAGATGCTTATCTCTGGTGAGACACCATGTCTTCTCTCCTCTACTATCAGCCCTCCAGCTGATTCTGCTAAATAAACCCAACAGCAGGGCTTTATTGATCCTGTTCTTCTCCAAGATAGAGGTTACCCTCAAGCAGTGGGGACATAGCAGTTAAGACTGCCTCCCCTGCCTTGAGGTAGGCTGTTAGGTTATTGTCTGATTACCAGAGAATATGTAGCAATTTTAGTTCTCAATTCTCTGCTTTTTAAAATGGAATCTTAGCCTTAAGATGGGGTCCCTCCTGTTCTTACTATATGGTTTATATCTCAGCATTTTTCATCACAGGCAGGAAGAGTTCATCATGACGCTTGTCCCATGTCCCTGCCCTGCCTCACTAATATATTGCCTAATAAAGATATTAGGCTCATGGAAAAGTTGAGGTATATTGATAAACCACTGCTTTTGGAGTCACTGAGATACGGGTTTGAACCTGGTTTCTGCCGTTTGTAACCTAAATGGCCTTATTAATATTGCTTAACCTCTCTGAGCCTCAGTTTTTTTTTTTTACCTGTAAAATAGGACAAGGGATCAAAACTTTATACATATTAGATAACTCTGTCTGTGAGAGTTAAGTGGGATCTAGAACAGTGTGCTCTAGTGAATGGGTCGTGTATGGTAAGCGACCTATACACGGAAGTCTTTTGGTCTTTCTTCCTGTTCTTTGCTTCAACCAACAGCATGGAAATGGAAGAAGGGAGGGAGGGAACGAGGAAGGGAGAGAGGAAGGAAGAGGTGGAGGCAGAAAGGGAGAAGACACTTTCATGAAAACCATCCCGTTGCTTGTAGATGTCACGTTCCAGGTTCCTGTTATTTTAAGGATGTCTCCCATGATACGCTACTGTTCAAATTTCAGTTTGCTGTGAGCTTCTGCTTTAGGCTTTGAATGTGGGTCTCATAATCATGTGCACGGAGGAGAAAGATATTTACACCATCACTACCACTGGTAGCATCCCCTGAGCATGTACTAGGTCCTAGTTCATATTATCTTGACTAATCCTCAGAAAACCTTGTGAAGTTGTTGTTATTGTTGTTTTCTAGTATATGATGAAAAAAAAAGTGAATTTAAGGAACTGGTGGGCAGGGTGTCAATGTAGTAATATTTGATTTAGGCTCTGAGATTTCACAAGGTTAAAGTGCTAAGATGAGCAGCTGCAGATTGGTGCTGTTGGCATATGACATGTGCTATGAGAGGTGAGATTATGAAAATGTATCCTGGGCCCAGATCCAAGGCCTTTGTATGCCTTTATTGTCCCTGGACGTTTAGTGGCCTTTGGGGATGTTAAGTAGGAACTGACATGAAGAAATTTCTGTTGAAGAATAGTAACTCTGACCACAGTGTGAAAGGTTGACATGGAGACTAAGAACATAACTTTGGCAATACCTAGAGTGAGAGTGGAGGAGCTAGAGGTGGTGCAGTGGGGGTGGGATCTGGTGGAGAGAAGAGATTGTGGCAGTACCTAGGAGGGGAACTGGGCAGTCAGGTTTCATTTTCCCCTTAACTGTTTTAGGAGGGGAACTGGAGAAAGGAGAGTCCGCTTTGCCAGCTTAATGGTTTGAAGAACTTCAGTGGATGGTGATGACCTTATAAGAGATTCTGGGAGAAAAGGGGTTGGAAAAATAAGACATACCTAGGAGAGAACTTGGAAAAGAAATGGAAAATAGACTTAAAAGTCTGGAGTCCTGGAATCTGAATTCTGAACATTATCCACAGTTGCTTATCAAGTTTAAAATGTAAGAACCACTAGCCCAGATAACTCTTTAACAGCTCTGAAACATCTGAATGTTAAAATGACAGGACTCTTCCAGCATATTAGTGGCATCCCCCTGGGTGACATGTGCAACTTGTCATCCTATACAGATCACAAACAGAGGAGTTTATTTTATAAAAGTGGAAAAACCCAGATAATTTTCAAAATACATGCTACTAAACACTTCTATTTGTTCTGTGTTCTGGCAGCATCTTAAAGATAAAAATCTTAAGAGTTTTGTTGTTCCAGAAGAGATATTTGCCTCTGAGCAATTTGACAAATATTGAGATTTCTCTTAATCTGTTTTTGATCCTGCCATTTTCTGTATACTTCTCTCTCTTCCATTTTATTTTGCCTTCTTTTTCTCCTTTGCCATTGTCTTTTATCCACCCAAAGATGAAAGGCATGCCCATCATATACACTGATTCATTTTTTTAATTTATTTTTTTATTGTAGAGCATGTATGGAATATTTCACTGTGAAGATTAATCTTTTCATCTCTTATGCATCCCTGGTTCATCCCTTCACTAATAGAGGCTGTGTGGTGTAACAGTTACGGGGGAAATGAAACCTGGCTGCCCAGATTCAAATCTCAGCAGTGATTACTTATGTGACCTTGGAAAATGGACCAACCTTTTTCGGTCTCAGTTTGCTCATATGCAAAGTGAGAATATCATTAGGTCCTATGTATCAGTCAGCTTGGCTCAGTTATACTGTAGTAACAAATGAGTCTCTGCAAGCTTAGTGACTTTTAAGAACAGAACTTTATTTTCCACTCACATTAATGTCCATTGTGGTTCTGCTGCAGCTCTACTTCATGTTTCTTTCTTCTGAACCCTGGCTGAAGAAACAGCCCCAATCTGTCATATCTGGGATTTGTGGCATAGGGAAAAGAGAGCTGGCAGAGCCATCTGATGACTCTTCTGCTTACAGTTCTTTGGCTATGAAGCAAGCTACATGAAATGCCTGACATAATGGGACAGGAAATAGACT
Source organism: Manis javanica (assembly GCF_040802235.1). Classification (NCBI taxonomy): domain Eukaryota; kingdom Metazoa; phylum Chordata; class Mammalia; order Pholidota; family Manidae; genus Manis; species Manis javanica. The sequence goes on along the minus strand of NC_133163.1, from coordinate 23,290,146 downwards.
TCTCCAGAATGGGTGGGCCTATAGGAAAAGGCTGACAGGAAGGGGCAGCCAATATTGTCAATAAATAATGCAATTAACCATGACAACCTTATAGGATTGATGTATTAATATCAGTAAAACCTCAGAATGGTATCTAGTGACTGGTGTCTGGTAAGTAAAATACACATATTAGCCATTATTAATAAAGTCTAATGCAAGTATAAGGAGAAAAGAAATTTATTTGTTCGTTCTTCAACTTTGAGAATCCACTGTGCATACCAAGGACAGTACTATTTAGAGCTCAGAAGGAGCAGAAATGAAGGTTTGGTGTCTACCTTACAGGATATATGTAGTTCTGCATTAAAAATGTGAAGAGGAAGGGATAGTTAATGACTAAGATTCCCAAATACACTAAGTACCTCACCAGCAGGGAACCCAGTGCACACCTCCTCCCACACAATTGGCTTTTATTAGTTCAACTCTCCCTTTAGACTATCAACTCCTTGATTATAGTGAGTGTGTCATTTTCATCTTTGCATCCCAGAAACTTCCATGATTCCTTTGTAGTAGGTATTGAACTTTTCAATTAAACTCATCTTCCTTTATACAGCCTGGAAGGGGGCTGATTTCACCCTCCTCAGTAGGAACAGTTTCCTTTACTTTATGCCCTCAGCTTAATCAGGAATTCAGGATAAAGCATTAACAATCTGAAATTCACCTCCATGCCGTACCCACTGAAGAAAGGTGTAAAGACAGAAATTAGTTGTGTTTGCCAAGGTAGCCCATTCACATTCCTCACCCAAGGCCACAGTAGCTGCATTAAAGAGCCAGTCACATTCTAGTCTTCAGAGGAGACAAACACATTTGAATTAAAATTCTCTTATGCTATTTTTGTTGATCCTCTGCTTTTAATTTTTTCATCTATGTGCTTGTCTTGCAAGTTTTATTTTAGTGGGTACCATAAAGAGATGATATTTCTAGTGAGATGGAGACCTATAATTTCTCATGTTTCCAAACCTACGTACATATTATTTTAGGAGGGAGAAGGCTCATCATCTTAGTGAACTAGGACCAGAATAGAGTGATCATTCTGCTAATCCAGGTTTCTGGCTCCTCCAGTTGCACAAGCCAGATGCTAAGAGGATAAGAGGGTCCATCCAGGTAATAGGAATGTTCAGTGTGACAACTGCTTCTATCCATAGCAGGTGACCAGCTAATGCTGTCAATTTCATAAGCCAATAGACCTTTTAATTAACATCCCAAGGAGTTAGACTGGAGATACCATCCCTTTTCCATTTATTCAGGTAGATTTAGGACTTTCCACTGTGGGAGGGAGATGCTACAGACACAGGGATGGATATGAAATTGCCTTTCATAGACTCTTTGTTTTGTGATATTTTTAAAACCCAGGGTTTATATCTTTATATTTAAAATAAAGTCCCCCAAATGGGATATGGTAATAATCTAGAAACATAGAATCTGAAGGCACTTTGAGTATGGAGATCAGCTCTCTTAGCTTCTGTCCTGAATAGAGCTAAGCTACTCAAGAATGAGAGTGATCTCACCTGCTCAAAAGCCCTTCATGGACCCCATGGGTCCCCGTGGTGGAGGGCCTGGTGATTGCCCTCAGAGACCTATGCCGCTTCCTCTCAACCTTGAGAGTTTGAATGTATTTGGAAACTTCCACCATAGCCCCTTAGTCTGTCCTTAATGGTGATAGCAGACCACTGTTCCCTATCTTCTTTGGACTCATTGACTTCAGGCAACTAGAGGGTAATGGGAAGAGCATTTACCTGTGGAGTCAGAAAACCTGGATTCTTGATATAATTTCACAATTTAATAGCCTTAAGACCTTGGGAAAGTCACCTACCCTTTCTGGATCTCATCAAAGGCAACTGAGATGCTCTGTACCTCACAAGGTTGTTGTAACATTTGAGTACATACAAATGTTGTAACGTTTGAAATGACCAAGTGCTTTATTAGTGTCTTCTTAGTCTGAGTTCCCTTGAGAGCAGAGCCTGAGACAAGGGCTTAGGTTGGGTGGTTTATATGGGAGGGGTCTTCAAAATGGGAGTGAAGGAACAGAGATACTGAGCAGTGAAGGAAGAAACACCAGTGCGTGTGTCCATTGCCAAGCTTCTGCTGTGAGACATGTGGACGTGGGGGAGAGGGTGGGGTAATGAATGCCACCAAGAACTGTCTGCTCAAGCACAGGAGGTTGGGACATTTATCCGTCAGCTCCATCCCTCCCATTGTTTGGCAGTTTCCCCATCACTCCCTCCCTCCCTCCCTCCCTCCCCAACTGCTTGGTTGCTCTTGCGTACAGACAAGGAAGGCACTCTGACTTCAGAGAAGGCCCAGGAGCCGGCCCTGCTTGAGGTGGGCCTCTCAGACTGTGTTTGAGCTTACAGAAACTGTCAACTGCTGCCGTGGCTGAAATCAGAGGTTGGTGAGGGGACCTGATGCGGGTCAACAAGAATGATGCAAGTCCCCACAAATAGGATATATTTACCCTCCACTTTCATTTCCAGTATAAACTTGTAACTTCTTTTGGCTTTATTAATAGGTTTTATATGTTAGGATTTGACCATAGTCCTGCAGAATAAACAGAAATAGAAGCAACAAAATCAGGTCCTACTTCTCATCAACCCCCTTAATTAGACCTTCTGCTTCATATTGAGCAGTGTTCTCCCATTTTCACCATCTCCTTTACCTGGTCTCACCTTATGCCCTCTCAGATCTCTAGATTGAGACAGCCCAGGGCTGCTGCGAGGATGAAGCTGTGGGGACAAATGCAACTGAGTGGGGTGATTTTGTGGGCAGACTGATGGGGGCTGAGCCCCTGATTGTGGAGCTTTGCTCCCCCTCTTCATTGGTAAAGTGGGGGAAACTGTCAGCTTCATGTTACAGCACTAGGTAAGATCATGTATGCAGAACAACGGGTACCCTCATCCTCTTATCAGTTTGTCAGCTCTATTTTTTTCTTTTTTGCTCGGAAAAAACATACTGAAGACAAAAAAGTAGCGTATTTTGTTTATATCTGCTCCCTGGTGTCTTAATCAGCTCCTAATTTGCTCAACTGCCAAAATGCAATGTGCAAGTATCTTCCCCCCTTCCTTTTCTTCCTCCACCCTGAATAAATTTACTCCATTATTTATTTTTCATTCAGTTCTAGGTATTCACTTCTTAATTCAATTGTATGTATTTAATACAATACTGAATACCTTCTTGAATTGGTCCAGTTCACTCTATTGCTAAAATACAGTTTGCACCTCTCTTCTGCTCCCCTTCCATGTGTTCTCCTTCCCTCAACCTATTCATTAATTTGTTATCTAATTCATTCAATTCTGTTCATTCACTTATTAGGTTTTTTCCCCCCAGAATTTTGGGCATCTTGGTATAACATACTCTGCTTAGTTGCTGGGGATTACAGAAGGAGCAGATTTTCCCTCAAAGTGCATAGAAATGGAGGCAATGGATAAAATACAAACACACACACACACACAAAAGTGCAATACAAAAGACAGTGTGATAGTTTACGAAATAGAAGTGCAGCTGGGTTGCTGGAAAGGTGCCCACTTCCAGATGGAAGAGTCAGAGGGGTTAAGAAGGGGTGGATGAAGGAAGAGAAGTTTCGAGAGTATATACAAGAAGACTGGCGAGGAAGACTCTATTATGCCTTCTCTACTTCCTATTTAAAGCAAAATATTAAGTATTAGGATTAATTAAGTAGACCTTTCAATTCATAGTTGGACAGTTTTTTAGTCTGTTTTATTACAGAAGGATCACTTCACAAGGAAACAAAATTAAATTGGAAATTTATTAAGAAGATATTAGAGGAGCAGGTTCTGGTTAAAATCTCTTTAGCTCAATCTCTGCCAGCTTCAAAACCTGTGTCTTTAATGTTAAACAATAAGATCACACAGTCAGGAAAACCCTAAGGCACAATAATACCTTCAATCATCGAAGGAAGACCAATTTATATTAATTGTATCATGACAATGGTGGAAAAGTACTAGTAGATTTTACAAAGTATTTTTTTAAACAAGAGTAGAATCAATATCCACAAAAGCATCTTTGTGCTCATCCCTGAACAAATTGCCCTCATCTCTTGAAAAGTGGCTTCATGGAGAGAGATTATTGCAAAAAATCTTGAGACTGTCCTTAGCTCATCGCTCCTAAGCAGTGCTGAAAATTGATGACTTAAGGCAGATTTGGCAGTAAATTGGGGCAAGATTCTTTCTCATCTCTTGTGGAATCACTTGTTTCTTTGGAGATACATCTTGCCCTGGATTCACTGTATTTCAAAATTGAGGTGCTTTATTCTCCTAGCCGAGCTAAACAGGTCCATTTTACCCTGTGATTACAATTTAAAGATCCTATTGAATGGGCTGCCGGGGTTTGCTTTGTAATATTAAGGGTACTCCTTGTTCCAGTCCCAAGGGCTAGAGCACATAATTGAAACCAAATAAATAAATAAATAAATAAATAAAGGGAGTGAAGGATGGAGTGAAGAGAGGGAGGGAAGAGAAAAATCAAAACCACAGGGACCCAATAACCTTGTCTCATCAGTAGGCAGTGGTGGCCCAAGGTGCAAATTAACACAGGACTAAGAGAATCATGCAAGCGGTGAGCTTTGATCACACTTCTCAGTGGTAGGAAGCTGCCAGGGGATGGTACTGTGACTGATGTTAGGTAGGAAAGATGCAAATAGCAGAAGGAAATCCCCATGGCTAATAGTACCAATCATGTCTTACATTTTCTGGAATCTTCCCTTTCTTAGATGAGGATGAGGATGCCTCCATCCACCCACATTCTCAGACCAGACCTAAGAGTCACCACTGCTTCCTCTTTCCCTCTCCCTTTCCGAATCTACCTTCCAAACCAATCTCAAGACCCCACTGAAGTACATCCAAATTCCCACCACTTCCATTTCTGTTTGCTGTCTCCTTAATCCAAGTCACTTTCATTTCCTACCTTTAACAACTTCCCAGAAGTCCTCTTAGTTTCCATTATGACCTTTTTTTGGTCCAGTGCATCCACAGCAACAAGAATGGTTTTTTAAAACTGAAATCATATGATCTCCTTCCTTAAAAGCTCCCAGTGGAATCCTGTTGGGTTTGGAGTATCTTGAGGCTCTGTACCGTGTTGCTGCAACCTCTCGTGATCTGGCCTCTGCCTGTCCCTCCACCTTCTCCCCTGCCACACTCTCTCCACTGGGCTCAAGCTCCAGCCATAAAGGACTTCTTTTTGTTCCCCCGATGTGCCCAGGCTCCTTCTGGGCTTCTGCTCCTGCTGTTCCCATTGCCTCAGATACTTTCATGCTTGGCTTCTTCTTACAGGTACCTCCCCAGAGAAGCCTTCTCTGACTATCTCATTTAGTAACTCTCCATCCAACCAGGTGCTTAAGGCAAGAATAGAGAAGTCACCTCAGAGAGGCCGTTCTGCAGCATTCTGTATAGTAGCCAATCGTCTGTCCCCACTCCCACCCCAATTACTTCTTATCATATTACCTTGTTTCATTTTCTTCATAGACATCAATCTTATCTGAGATTATCTCATTTCCTTCCTCCCTCCCTGCCCCCCTTCCTTTCCTTCTTTCTTTTTTCCATCTCTTTTACCCACTTTACCCACCTACCCTCACCCATCCCATGGGTCCTGTGTTCTTTAATCTGAGCAGTGGCCTTCATCCTCCCCCACCCCAAATAATGTAAGTTCTTTAAGGGAAGGACCTCTGCCTTGTTTACCTCCTCATGCCAGAATGGTTCCTGGTTCTATGCTGATGCTCAGTTAGCATTTGTTAACTATGTGAATAGTCTCCAGGATACCTGCCAGAGGTCAGTGAGAGCTCTCTGATAGCCGACTAGAGAATGAGCCATAGGAAAGGGGTGGGCAGCCACAGTTGGACATGTTGTATATGGCAGGCTCAGTGGTACATTTACATGTTAAGACTGATAAATATTGGTGGTGTTCTTGGTGGGTTTTAACCAGAAGCAGGGTCCCCAGGGAGGTGGCTATGCTCTGGGTGAATAACTGGGTCATTTGTCTTTCTCACGAGCTCACTGGGGGACTACTTAATAGAAAGCTTCCTCTGCTCTTCACCTCTGTTGTAGGAAGTCTGATAGGTCTTCTGGAGATTTGGGAACTCCAGTGGGAACAAACTGATATATTTGAGGCATTCCACCAAACTGGCTCTCTAAGTAAATATGATTTAACTGTTTTTGAAAGAAAATGAATGCTTTTGAAAAAAATTAATTTATAAAAACAAAACAAAACACCTCTTGCTTATTGGGTTGTCAACCCAAAGAAAACAACCAGAACTTGAAATATTTTTGGACAGAGAATAAAATGCTTCTTTCCTATTTCTCCCTCACCTTCTTTATTCTTTAGTCCCATTCTTTTCCCCTCTCACTCCAGCTTTTACTTGTCTAATCTATTTTTTGGGGAGGAGACTGATAACTGTATGGTGCTATAGGCTTAGTGCAATGTTTGTCAGAGCTCAGCTAGCCTCATCTAAGGTACTGGTGGGAATGAAGGTAAGTTTTCTCTTTTTATATGTTTCTGGTGTTCTTTAAATCTCACACAATCATTTTGAGTATTTATTTGCCATGTCATTTAGATGTATAATCACATGCCTTTCACCATACCTTTCTAAGGAACTTAATGTCATATTTTTCTGTGTGCCATAGGAATATTGATTCATGTGACATACAGCTCCATAGGGAAATCAAGTTATTGTTCCTTTTTCTTCTTGCACAAATAGAAAGTGGTTCAGGTAAAGCAAAGTGGTTATGGCACAGGTATTGCCCCCTTAGTCCCTGCCCCCCACACCAAGCAAAGTAAGTTTCCAAATGGTATGCTCCCACTTTTGGAGAGAGCACTTTGTGGCAGATGGAAGGAATTTCTACTCCCTGTGTATGAGCAAAACCATCTGGTTTAGTTGGTTGGGTCACATTGACAAACTCATGGATATTGGGGGTATCTCATAGGGATATCTTGTTGGTTATATTGCTCCTGGGGGAAATGACAAATTTAAGTGATATGAACAGTGTGCTAACAAACAAACAAACAAACAAAAACAACTAAGTAGGTCCAAAATAATTAAAGCCAAAGTCCATCTTGTGAGGTGTGTGTTTTTATAGTGATGCTCAAATACAGATTTTTCCCACCCATTCTCATTCCTTATCTGCTAATAGCTGAGTGTCATCTTCCTCCAAGCAATCAGCAAAAATGATTTCTCTCTTGAGTACTTTTCTCCTAAGTTTTCATTTGATTTTATACTAGTTCCATTTTCTTGAAGAAATAGGCCTTCCACACGATTACTGTAGAACAGGTCAGAAAACAATTTAGTCTGTGTCCTTCCTCCATGAACCTCATTCTCTATTCCCTGTTCATCGGGGAATTAGATGGTCTTCTGTGAAACAAGCCTTAACTAAAGGAAATGATGTTAAATGAATTTGCAGTGAGACTAGATTGAGTGGGCATTTGGGTCTATTGTCCAAAGGATTCATTGAAGGATCTCTGTTCTACGATAATAACAATAAACTATTCCACACTCCACTTCTCTAGATTTCTGCATCCCAGAAATCTTCAACTGTGATTTTTGCTTCTTTATTCCAGTCATGGGTATCATTACCTGGGAAATTCAGCTACAGGGTACCAGATAATTTATTAGTTTTCTGCATTTGGATCAAGCAATAGTGATCTAAGCAGCCTGAAGGGCATGAAAGAATTTTTTTTTGTGACCAGTATTTGCTACTTAAACTATAGAAGAAGGAAACTTGCATCTAATCCATGCATCTGATGTAGACCTAATTGCAGATCATAATTCTAGCTTCTAAAAAGAAAGGACAACGGCTTTGAGGGTTTTGTGTGTGTATGTGTGTGTGTGCATATATTTGTGTTTTTTTTCAAGTTCCCACTAGTTCTGTTTTAAATTCCAACCTAAAAAAAGTTTCTCCCTATCTGGACCATCTTTTACTTACAGAGAAGAACTTCCTGCATTTATTGTTTTATTGCTACTCCTTCGCTGTCTGTTTGAATCTGCCAGGGAAATCCTCCCTGAACTAGATACTCCTGCTTTGAAATAGTAACAGTTTGTATGTTTTAACTTTCAGCTTGTTTGCCTTTTGCATCACTGATCAATCCAATTTTATTCCTAGGCTACAGATTAGATTTGTTCTTCCCCTGTATTCACCTACATTTCCAGCTGAGTTTAACGATCGCTTTTTCTCAAGTAGGATGAATTGACCTTTGGCTTGATTAAAGATAAATGCCATTGACTCTCCACTTTTGGAGGTGGAGACTTTTTCCAAAGCTCACTGAGATTTCTTTGTTTTCATTCTTGAACATTAGTACTGAATAAGACTCATTTCCCACCTTTTAATGGGATGGGCAAATATTTTTTTCCCCTACTGTTAATGAGCATATTTTGGGTTGGAGATACCAAATAAACAACCAAGCAGTAGGGCCTGAGAGGTTTCAGTTATTTATTTATTTTTCACATTTTTGGTCATGGACCATCACAAACTAAAGAGCCAAAGGGGCAGTTAAATATTTAGGTTTGAATATAACTGCTATGGACAATTCAAGGACACCAGAGATCTGAAGTCCTTGCAAAGGGTTTAAAACACTGCTCTGGGGGAAAGCTTGCTTTACATCTCTGTGGCTGGTGTAGCACTGATATAGCAGCATCCTAAAACTGACTGTGTTTGTGTAATTGTTTCTCCCTCTTACTTGTTCCCAATAATAAAAATTAAGTAATGTGTAAAAATTGCTTTAAGAACACATGCCACTTATCAGAGATGTTTAAATAGGCTTTATTTGTGACAGTTCTGTCTCCATAACCAATACTCCACATCTTTCTTTACTTTCTTCTTTGAAGCATTTGCACGTAGAAAAAAAGAGGATAAAAACATTAAAAAGACAAAGGCAGATTTGTTTCTTCTGAGAACATCTGTTCTTGCTCCAAAGTACCCTAATGATGTGGCCCGTGTTCTCTCAATGCCCACACAGTTTGCTCTTATAAAGGCAACTGTTACATCAATCAATAGATCTGAATTTAGTGAGATATCTAGTGAGTAGAAATGTTAGAGAAATCCTGCTACAATGTATACCTTTCAGATAATATCAAAGACAAGTATACTCACAAAGAGAGGCTGAGATTGAATATAAAATGACTTATTAAAGAATTATTTTTCCCTAAAATATATTGATCTCATGGCATCTTACCCAACTGTGGGCACATTTGGTCTGCTCTGTTTTTTCATTTAATTCTTAGGATTCTTGTGAATTTGGGTTGCACTTGTGATGTGGATACATTCTGAAAAAATTTAAATACAAATTACCCACTGCATGCATTGGAATTAGAAAAAACCTTTCCAATTTGAATGTGTTTATTTTTCAAGAAGAAACTTCCTCCAAACTTCAACTACTATTAAAACTCTTAGAGCTAACGATTAATAGGAATACTAATTATTCACAATCGCAGGATATGATTTAAAGTTAGCCAGCTCAAAAGATGTATACCCAAAGAATGTTTTTTATTTTCTTCCCTAAATAGTGTCTTATACCTTCAAAAGAAACAAATGCCCATGTAGATATCACTTATTCAACATGCACTCATTAAAGCACCTACTAGGGACCTGGCCCTATGCTTTGATATGTCGGGGCCATGTGTATGATCTTCTGAAATATTTCAGATGCACAATATCTACAGGGATATATTGGCTAATTACATATTTTATTTTTTTTCCAAGTTAGTTCCAGAAATAGGGCTTTCCATATATTGACTGACTAGTCCAGGAAGATTTCAGCAGCATTTTTCTGTGTGGGTTCAGCTATCCAAGTAGGGGAAGCAAACTTGATCTAACTTCTCTAGTTCTATTCAATCTTCTTGGTCTTTTGAATTTATATCTCAGTTCAGTGGTGAGTGAAACATTACATTTCCCCCCCATTACTAACCAAGTTGTTTCAGTGCCTCAGTGTTCACCTCGCCAGGTTTTGCCCCTAAGTGCCATAATCCTTGTTGAACCTGGTTCCTCCTAGAGTGCACTTGAACATCATCTTGAGCATCTTAAGCATGGATTTAAATTTTTTTAGGTCTTTGGATCTTTTTGGATCCAGGGCCTCTCACATTCCCTTCAGGAGCATTATTTACAATGAGATTTAGACTTTGAAAATTATTATTATTGTGATCTCACAGTTATGATGTCTGTGGTCATTGAATTCTTATAGGACCAGGGGTTAATGGAAATACCAAGTTATCAATATTACAGAGCTCTTTTCTCATCCAATCGGTTGATATTCTCCAAAAGCCAGACTGGTGTATTATGCCCAAAAGACCAAATGATTCTAAAAAAAAGGTATGATGAATTTTCTCCATATTCAAGACGTTCAACTGAAGTCTGACAGTTGGAAACAGCTGGCTCCTGTTTCCTGTAAATATTCACTTACTGCCATTACCATTTAAAAACCTGGTGCCTATAGATAAAAGAGGGCACTTATTTCTTTCTCTACTTTGTCATCTGTTGTATTTGAATGGAGGCTTTTGCACTGAGGAACTGTTATGGAGGATCCTGTTGGATCAGTGGAACTAGGATGGGCTTTGGAGGCATATGATTCTTTGAAGGCTACTGGGTTCTGTGCACCAGTGTGGCTTTGAGAATTCTGATGCCATGAACACTACTTTGGAAACTGATCCTAACTTTGGCGCTTACCACCATCTTTAGGCAAAGGACCTGAGACCCTCTATGCGGGGCAGAAGCTCAATGACAATGAATGGCACACCGTTCGGGTGGTGCGGAGAGGAAAAAGCCTTAAGTTAACCGTGGACGATGATGTGGCTGAGGGTAAGTATAGCTACACATAGTGAAATTCATCTCACTTTGCTCTCGTAGTCCTCTTGGTCATTCAGTGAGCAAAGGGCTTTTTTGAAAAACTCCTATTTTGCTTAACAGAAGTCACATAACATGTACTCTCTTGACAAGTTCAGGTAAGGCTAAGGTTTTCCTCTGTATTTTCATAGTGCCTTTTCATTACTCTCTTATAGAACTTACCCACCACTGTCATATATTGATGGGTCTCTGTCTCCTTAAGCATAGAGTATGTGTCTGGAGAATAGGTGTAGAGTTCTGTAGATCCTTCTACTCTTCAGTTATTCAAAAATCACTTACCAATCATCCTCCCAAATGCCAGTTTATTCCCTCAATGAATGAGTCACTCTCTAGTAGAGGGAGATGGATAAACCTGAAATTCAGAGCATTATAGTTAAAAATAAGTGCCTAGATCAATGCATAATACTTAGAAGGTGCTGAATAATTATATATTTGTTTAATCATTATTAATTGAGTATCTACTGTATATCAAGCACTGTTTGGAAGGCTGAGAATATTGTGGTGAGCAAATAGGCAAGTCTTTGGCCTGGCAGAATTTACACTCTAGGAGGTCAGTGTGTAAATGAATGAGTCATATGTAGATAAATGAACATTCAAAGCCTCCCACAAGCAACAAGTATTTCTTGAGAGTTTGTTATTTATCACCAGTGTACTGGGGATTGTAGAAGAAGAAAGGAAGCACAAGAGATTGCCTGTTAAATATTGAATAAATCTAGTAGATTAGAGAGGCCTTGGGTATTTGAAAATAAGACAAAGAATATGTAATGAGATACTAATGTGGGTGGGTGTGATTGTAATTGTCATTCAGAAGAGAAAGTTATCAGTGTTGTCCGGAGAAAGCAGCAGTGGTTTGAGAAGATAGATCTTTAGCCAAGATTTGATGGTAATTTAATGAGGTCTGGGGTAGAAAAGAGAGGGCATCTTTAAGTGCTGGTTAGATGCTGCACCCAAATAAGTCTACGCTCTCGAGCATCCCAGAGCAGCAGTGCAGGTGTGTGAGGTAGAATTCTTGTCCGTATGGGAAACGAAAACTTGGGGCACTGTGTAGAACGGTGTTGTCAAGAGACCTGGGCCCTGCAGGATGGTTCTCTGCAGGATGTTGGGGAGGTCACTTTCATTCTCCATCTTTGTCAAATGAAGTCAGTGGCCTAAGCTATCTCTACAGTTTCTTCTGTGAATAAGTCAATCAAGTTAGAGTCAGGCACTGTGGGGTTTAATACAGGCCTTGTTACTGAAGTGTTTTATACTTTTGGATTAGTTACACTAAACCTCTTTTTCCTCATTGCCTCATTTTTAAACTTGAAATGCTATTTTTGTTAAGGCCAGTGTGAAGTTTCTGCCATTTGAGTCCTATAATTTCATATTTAATTTTATAAATTTAATGACCCTGAGCTTCTATACTTCTGTAGTCAGTAATTACAGTGAGCCATGTATGTGTGGAAGTAATGATTTATCTGTATGTGTGTATAAATAGATCAAGAAAGTTTATGCATAGAGGAGGAGCAGAAAGCATATATCCAGTGCCCAGTTGACATTAGATGCTCTTTTATAAGCTTCTTAAATCTTCTATAATTCTCTATTGCCTTTTTACATAAGAGGGTCATGAAACTTAGAGCTCTGCTATAAAACTTCAAATTCATGTCTGTGTGATATCCCCAAACCAAACTGTTTTCTGGACATCACAATCCATTATAAGAAAATAATTTGTTGTATGATATAGGGAAAATGCAATGGAATGGATCAGAGTGAGGTGGGGAGTACATTTCAGTGGGTAGATTATAACACCCACCTTCCTCTCCCCAAGAAATGAAGTCACACAGAACCACAACTTATTCCAAACACCCCAGTTGTATGTATATAGACATAGCTTAGTAGTGGGAGGTAAGTTTACTGTTCTGCATGCCTGAAGGATAACAGATTTATGTGAGGGATGTAAGGCAAGAAAGGCAAAAATGCTTGCATGGTTTAGAACCCCCAGCCACCATGAATTAATTATTCAAGATATCCCCGTGAGCTGTTACTGCAGACAGGAGCCTGCAGAAGCGCACTGATGTGTTGCACATCCCTTGTGAGCTCTGCGCTGCATGCACCCAGTTAAGCCTAGTGTGATGCTGTTCACAGCATGTTTTGAATAGCAGCCACTAGATGGTGGCCTCACCCCAATCTCTCTGGCCAGTGAGTCCATTTTATTTTCATAGATTATATGCCCTGAAAGCTATAGTCATAAAGAACTGTGAATTCCACTAATATGTACTGCCTTTCATGGCCATTATTCTTTTATAGAAATTTTAGAATAAAGGTAATTATAAGGTCTGCTTTTTCTTCCCACTAGTAATTAAAAAGCAGGGCTAAACCATGGAATGCCCAAGTCATTCAGTAATTTGATATTTGAAATTAATGAAGCTCTTTCATTTTCAGCTTTACCCTCTACTTTGTTGCTGATGGAAAGAAAGAAAAAAAACAGCCAGAAGGATAAAAAAATCTGGGGGAAGAAAAGAGCTAGTTTACTTATGAACTACAACCTTGGATTGCTTCTTACAGTGATAATGGGTTTAGGAATTTTAATTTTAGCTCACAGAAGTCATAAAATCAGGCAATGAAACTAAAATACCACACAGACCTCAGGTTATTAAGTAGCGTCTTATTGGCTTATTTAGTAATCCTTTTCATGCTGTTTAAGGTCCCCCAGGGTGTCAAATCTTCAGCTAGTTTGTAGAAATGATGCAAAGAATAGGTCAGACTCATAAGAAAGCAGAAGCAAGGAAAGAAATATTCCTCAGCCTGGTGGTTTTCATTTATTGTAACATAATATATTCCTGGGAAAGGATCAAGGTCAGTTGGTAGCTAACAAGGATTGATTGATTGATTGAACTGGACTTCTGTTATCAAGAATAAATTAAAATAATCCTTCACTTGGGTTATGTCCCTTAGAACTGGGACCTAATGCTGCATGAACCACACCCACTCCACCCAGAGCTTCTTACTGTACAAAAAGTCACCCCGGTTTTGACTACTCAGGTCTGTAGTGGCTTCTTCCTCTCTCTCCCTCACCCTGCATAGCACATACAGTGCCGAGCTGTTAAAAAGTCATTTTCTGAGGAAATCTTGTTCCTCCCATTGGTAAAGAGCATGATGAGATAGATTTAGGAGATGTGAGGTTAAACAAAATGAAGTGGATTTCTTTTTTGCAAGATTTATTAGGAGCCTTTAATACTCTAATATACATTACCAATCATCAATGATTACATTTGCAGTATTTGTCAAAGTTATTTGGCTCCAGACCTTTATTTTTAATTTTTAAAATATCTTGTAGCATATCCTTTTGAAAAATGTGGATATTGTGGAAAAAAGAGTGTGGGGGTGGTGGAGCTGGAGGACTATGGGTAACATGTGCATCCTTCACTAAGACTTTATAAGCCTTTGTTTTTAAAATTTTTCTCCCCAGGTCTGGAAGCCAGGGGAGGTTAAGTTGCCTTCTCTAAGTTTTCCCATTATTTCTTTGCTAAGCTCTTAGTGTTAGCCAAGAACTTCATGCACCGAAACAGTAATGATCCAAATTCTGACTCCAAAGTAAATGTTTCAGTGCAACCCCCTTCTCCATGCATGAGGGATGTTCGCTGAGCTCACGGCCCTCAGCTAAACACTATGGGACATACGGAAGAGACAAGAAGTGGTCCCAGGGCTGCATTCTAGTAAAAGACAGAGAAAACAATAAGTGAAATAACAAGATAATGATCAACACATTTCAGACAAAGGAAAAAACTGAATGCTGCATAATTAGTGATAGCCAACAGGGGAGCAGTAGGCCTCATTCTAAGTACGTTATATGTATCAATATATTGCATCCTGATAACTTCATACCTAGTTCACATCTGAGAAACTGAGGCACAGAAAAGTTATGTAACCCAGGCAATCCAGCCTCAGAGCCTACATGCTTGTCCACTATGTTAATGCCTCATGGGGGCTTACAGCTTGAGCTTGGCCATGATTTTCCATAGGTTTAAGTTCTCCACTAACTTCATCATACCTGAGGGCTGGTCTGTAAACTGCTTGCTGGCCACCAGTGAAATATGGAAGTGAATGTCTGCATAGAAGCTCAGGCAATGTGGCTCTTCTAGGGAAGGTGCTGGATATAGTACCCATGAATTCGATGGCATGACATTGTGGTGCTGGGAAGGACTGTGACCTCATCACAGAAACATATGTGTGGAAATTTTACTGGTTAAATTCTACCTGCAGCTCTTCTTGGATGATAATACAAGGACTGGGTCCAACTTTTTCTCTACCAGGATAGATAGTATACAAGATGAGGTATGGGCTTTGGAATTAAACATACCTGGGTTCAGTTTGGAGGCCTACCATTTATCACCTGTATGGAAGTTTGGTCAGATTGCTTACCCTCTCTCAACTAAGTGTCCTCACCTCTAAAGCAAGGTAATGATACCTGTCTACAGTTTTATTTTGAAGATGACATTTCGTGGTGTTTATGAAGTGCCCAGCACAGTACCTGGCATATAGTGGATGTTCAGAAGTCTTGGTTTTTTTGTTGTTGTCTTACTTCTGAGTTACTCCTCTCGCCTCTGGAATTTGAAAGGAACTGCTGTGAAGTATGCATATATTCTGCCCTTTAATGGAAAGGAGTTTTAGTCTACAGACAGCCTTCTGAGATGAGTGCAAAGGTTCCCCATTCCTGATAGTGACTGAGTGATACAGATTTTTTAAAAGTATTTGTTTGCTTTGCTTAGCCCAGGTTTCAGACTTTAAGCAATCTGGATAATGCTTTCTTCAGGTGCAATCCAAAAAAACTCCTTTCTTGGGAACTTCCATCCACAACCAAGTGAGTTCCTTTAGCACATGGTGAAGCTGATTTCTTTTCTCATTTGGCCCTACGTCACCTTTTCCTCTCCCCCACAACTTCTGGTTGAAGCTCCCTGAGTCATCCTGAATCTTAAATCAATTCGTGTCCCTGGGCTAAGCTCTCAAATTCTATTGTTGGTTTCCCTTCTCTTACTTACCCAAGCCCTTTTACAGTCTCATTTCTATCTCAGTCCACATTATACATGATTTTCTTGCTTTATGAGATTATTTTCTAGTGAGCAGGATTTTCTAAGCCCTCAATTCTGGAGGCCAATTTATCCGTACTTTCTCTAGAAGCTCCCCATTGACTCAAAAGTTGCTTTTCAGATTCTTTTTGGAACCCTGATCTTTACTAGGGATTACCCCATTATCATATCTCAGTTTTTATCACTAATCTTTTTTTTTTTTTTTGTAAAATAAGAATTAGCATGACTCCCCGTGTCACCGGAGTTTGGTTCCTATGTCCCCGTTGAGACTGGCTATGGTTTCCCTCTCCCCATCATACTCCAGCCCCAGCCCTGGTATGAACAACTGTAGCTAAATTGGTAATTGTCTATTTATTTCAGTCACTTTATTGTTTCAGAGCATGTGAATTTAGGTTATGCTACTTTGCATTTTTACTATCAGCCCAATTTTCAACACTAAGTAATTTTATACAGTAATTCTTTCTCCTAGTTATTGTTAGAAGATTTATGTTGCATTTTGAATTTTGTTCTGTTACTATTTTATATTTAACCAAAATCATTATTTTATTTTTGCTTATATTAAGGGAATGATTTGTCACTATCTGTCAAAACACCACATAAAAGCTCATAAAACATAAAGCTGTATTTTGTACTTATGAAAGTTTCTTTAAATTAGGTCTGAGTATACTCCCAAAGCAATGAAATTAATATTGAGCATCTGAGGATGAGATCGATTGACTCTCCCAGGCAGTGAAGTTTAAGGGACCCAAGAAATTGTTGTCCCCTCCCCTGATATTTTTGCCACCTGAGTTTTACACCCATAGAGGAAAACAAGTGCAAGGCTGGTGGAAATAAAAAATATCACTTTTATTAGTGATGACATCGATATTGAAATGTGTGGTTTTCATATAATGAGCTTCAGAATTGGGCAGGATTTCTTACTGGAGCCCTGCAACTCACTGGGGTATGCATCTCCGCTGAAGCAAGGCTTGCACCCAGCACACCATGCCATGGGGTAAACGGGGTTTCTTAAAGGCAGCTTAATTCCCTAAAGAGGAAAAGGAGGTACCAGGGGCTGAGCTATGCAAAGACAGTTTCTCCTCACAGATTATCTTTAGTCTTTTAGATTATGTCACCCTTTTCCCTCTAAATTCCATTGTAGTTTTCCCTTCTCTTATCCAGACCCTTCTTTCAGTCTCTTTTATCCCAATCAACACCATACGTAAAGGAGGGAGTAGAGAAATGCCAGGAGTGTCTTGCTAATGGAGTTTCTTCAAAGTGGAAGGTGACAGCATAGAGGACAGGAAGAGGGATTCCCCTCCCCTTCCCTCTACCACTGGGGCAGGAGGACACGATTTCTTAAATCTTAATATGATATCTATATAAATGTTGAGGGAGCCACCTTCTAATCTGGCCATACTCATGCTGTTTTCTCTGACTTTGTTATTAAAAGTTTCAGTCTCTTTGTACTTATTTCAAGCCTTCCTCATTACCCCAGCCCTAGCCACTCACTACCTCTGGGGAAACCAGGTAATCCAAGGTCTAATAGTTTATGTGTATCAGCTCTAGATCCTTAGCTGCAAATGTCAGACAGCCAACCCCAGTACTTTAAGCACAAAAGGGAAGCTGTTGCCACATAGTTTTTAAAAGTCCAGATTTGGCTGACTAGATCAGACCTTCAGAGGGTGTCATTCTCTCCATGTGGTGGTGGCCTTCCGGGCCGAGTGTCTCCTCGGGCAGGTTAATCCCTCCAATTATTACATGGCCTCCAGCAGCTTTGGGTTTTCTGTTTACTCCTTCAGCAAGCCTTGTTTGCAAAGAGCACCTCTTTCATAAGTTTTCCAGCAAAAGTGCTGGAGCTGAGTATTACCAGACAAATGTGGGCTGCTGCTAATCCGGTGTTTCTAAGGGGGCCCCGGGCCAGCCACATAACATCACTCTGGAACATGTTAGAAATCCATGTTCTCGGGCCACATCCCAGGCTTTTGAACCAGAAACTCTGGAGTGGGGCACAGTGAGCTGTGTTTCAACAAGCCCTCCAGGTGATTCAGATGCACGCTACCGCTGAAGACCGCTTTGTTAGTTCATAGAGCATATTCTGTGGCTAGGGGGATAAAATATGCTCAGTGGTCCAGCACAGTGAGCTTGATTACTTCAAGAGCTGGAATGGGGTCAGCCTCATCCAGCCCAGATGGTTTAAAGGTGAATGGTGAACGGCGAAAGCTTCCCAAAGGAAACCTAGGTGGTAGTATCAGAAAAAGCAACAGCTACCGGTCAGATAAAATTAACACATGTTCCACAATAGCACCTTTTCCACAGGTAGTAGGTGAGAATTTTTGCACCAAGAAATATTTGGCAGTGAATGTCTAAGGCTTCTTTGTTCTATCTTTTCAAGGGTTAGAGCAATGAAGACTTTTCTTCTAACAGTATGTATTCATACTAGTTGTTTTCCTTAATGGAGAAAACCAATAGTTTTTTTTTCTTTGAATTTTCCATGATTTCATGTTTTCCTTTATATGATGCAGCACCCTGAGCAGTTGCTCAGAATTGTGTGAGCATGGGATATTGGACATATAATGGGCTGGGCTAGTCATCAGCTGCCCAGCGGAGGCCAAGTCAGGTATATATACTCTGTAGAGTATTTTGTTTTCTGGAACCAAATATTTTATGTGGAAACAAATTGGACCTAAAAGATATACTAAGGTTGCTGTGACAAACTTTAGTAACTTTTCCTATTTTTATCTCACGATTTTCTTAGGTACTATGGTGGGTGACCATACCCGCTTGGAATTCCACAATATTGAAACTGGTATCATGACTGAGAAACGTTACATCTCCGTTGTCCCCTCCAGTTTCATTGGCCACTTGCAGAGCCTCATGTTTAATGGCCTGCTCTACATTGACTTGTGCAAAAATGGTGACATTGATTACTGTGAACTGAAGGCGCGATTCGGACTGAGGAATATCATCGCTGACCCTGTCACCTTCAAGACCAAGAGCAGCTACCTGAGTCTGGCCACCCTGCAGGCCTACACCTCCATGCACCTTTTCTTCCAATTCAAGACCACCTCAGCTGATGGCTTCATTCTCTTCAACAGTGGTGATGGCAATGACTTCATTGCTGTTGAGCTAGTCAAGGGGTAAGTGGAAGAGATCACATAGTTTATACTAGATACCTTAGTCCAGGACCTACATAATATACAGACATGAAAAAAAGTATCCATTATTCTCCCCAACCTTTATTTCTGATATATACTCTCATCCTCATTGATTGAAAATATCTATGTAGTGATTAGGGCTGGAAGGGAAACAAAATCATGAGTTTATTCAAAGATCTTCTGCTAACTCAATACTATCAGGCTTTTTAGTATGAAATGTAGTCCTTTAAACCTATGGGAAAACTTATTTTTACAGAAGAGGAATATGGGGTGTGTTGCACCTATCTCTGGACCAATACTCTCTGCAGCCACTAAATTTATAGGAAGAATAAAATGATAGATATTTTCAGCACTAAGCACTACCATTAGTCCATATATGAAACTTTTATAAAGCTGTTCTTTCTTCAGGGTATTTTGTTACCATGTGTTAGAAAATAGTCAAACCGAAAGCAAAACCAGAACAAACCCCCCCAAAAACAAATCCATGATTGACTGTGAGTTTCAATGTTATCCTTGAGTGTTCTGGAGTGAACCACCTGCCCTACTTTGTGGCTCTGGATTTTTACTAGGTAGTGTTAAAAGAAGTCGACTCTGTGAGCATGGAATGAATCTGACGTCTGATAGAACAGAATCTGACTTTTCTCATCATTCTAAATTAAGCTTTAATTTTTCCTGCCTGATGCCAGTGTAGCATGGGGGTTTTATTGCCCTGATGTCAAGTGATATACATGTGGCCATTAAATCGCTTCATGGACTCTCAAGTGATTGAGTGGTTATTGTCCCTCACAGGTACATACACTATGTGTTCGACCTTGGAAATGGTCCCAATGTGATCAAAGGCAACAGTGACCGCCCCCTGAATGACAATCAGTGGCACAATGTCGTCATCACTCGAGACAACAGCAACACGCACAGCCTGAAAGTGGACACTAAGGTGGTCACTCAGGTTATCAATGGTGCCAAAAACCTGGATTTGAAAGGTAAAACTTGGAAAGAAGTTTATCCTTTCTAGAGCATTTTTTATAATTGAAAGGCTGTTTCCAGAGGCAAACTACAGGTTTGGAGTCCCATGCATTTTTGATACATCATGTATATCCTATTTTAACAACATTGAATTATACCACAAGGCAGTTTATTAATTTTTCATTAGACCCACTCCTCAAAGAATGGTTCATTTTCCCTGTGAATCTTGGGTATAAGGTGATAGATGTCAAAATGTGAAGGGGGTCATAATACAGAGGATGGGGTGTAGGCTTTGGAATCTCAGCTGAATCATTAACTGTGTGGATGACTCTGGTGAAATTTCTTAGATTTGTTCAGTTGTTGTATACTTTTTTGCAAAATGAGGATAATAATTGTTACTGCCTTTATGGGCTGCTAGGAGTTTTCAGGGAATGAGTATAAATGAATGAGTATCTATAAAACCTCTAATATTTTATTGGTAACAAGCACATAAAAAGCACTTTGTAAATGGGTATTTTGTTGAAAATATTGTTAATCTTTACTTGGTCATAAAATGGGAACAATACCTACTGCATAGAATGGATATGATAATTGAAATCTCTGAGATGATGTGTATAAATGAGTGACACATGAGAAATGTTAGTTTCTTCTTTTTACAGTGTAGAAACTCTGGCGACAGTTGTGTTTATGCCATTTCTCCTTGGCTTTATTATCACTATCTAATAAGTAGCCTAATGTGCACTGGCTTTAATTGTCATGACTTCCATACTCTTTACTCACTTGCTCTTGCTACTTGCTTTCCTTTCCAGGTGACCTCTACATGGCCGGTCTGGCCCAAGGCATGTACAGCAATCTCCCAAAGCTTGTGGCCTCCCGGGATGGCTTTCAGGGCTGTCTGGCTTCAGTGGACTTGAATGGGCGCCTGCCAGACCTCATCAATGATGCCCTCCATCGGAGTGGACAAATTGAGCGTGGCTGTGAAGGTACAACCTTTTTTCTTTTTAAGCTACATCCTTGTTGCAAGCATCAGGCCTCTTTGCTGTCTCTGCCAGTGCCCCTTCCTCAGTTTACCAGTTCTGTCATTCCTACTTGCCATCTGACATTGCATTACCATTGGTGTCCTCCTGCCACTGGCTGGGTATGTCAGGACACGTGCCATGGGCTCCAGGAATGTATGCTGGCAGATGTCTTCCCAGTGTCACACACTTGCCACTAGAGGACCTTCCTGGCATTGACATCAGACTTCTCCTGACTTGTGCCTTTGCTTCTAGTGTGGCTAAAAGGGTATCAGGGACTTCAATTTGTATTTTAATACATGGGGAGGTACAATTCAGAGACTTTTATGTGAATGTCACCATTAATCAAACATTTCTTATGTTGCTAATAGCAACTGCATTATTTAGTGCAAACCCAGCATGAGGTAGGAAAATGATGTCAAATGCCATGATGAGGGAAGGGAACTCCCACTGATTGAGTACTTACTACATACCAGGCATTGTTAGGCAGTTCCTTAGTGTGATGTCATCCAACAGTGTGGGCTTTGATATTAGAAAGACCTGGATTTAGGTCCAGGTTGTAGCTCTTTTAGGTGTGTGACATTCGGTAATTTACTGCTACATTCTCATCACCTGTAATATGGGGCAATAACACTTACCTTGGAAGGTAGTATATATAAATCTGAACTATATGTATAAAATGCCTGGTACATTATAGGTACTCAATAAACAATAGGATTATTGTTTGCAAATATCATCTCATGTGAGATGTCTTATAATATATTGCATGCTCATCAGTGCAGCACAGCAAACCATGCTCAGCCTATTTCTGTAAGTGACTCACTGTCTGTTGAGATAATAACTGAATTTTATAGGTCGTCTTGAGTCAACGGTGCTTTACAATAAAAACAATGTAGTTTTAACCAGCAGAGGGCAGCAACGAACACTTTCCAGCCTTTCCCAGGGGCTGGGTGGGCTGAAAACGTGATCCGCACCTAACTTGAAAGGCAGAGGATGTGAACCAGTCAGCAGCATCTATATGTCCTTTTGTCTGGTTGAGCTTTATTGTTCCCTGTTTGTGCAATATATTGTCTTTTCTTGCTTCACTCATTAAGTCATCACATCAAACCTGTTCGTTCACCTCCTAACTGTTCAGCTTCATTATTGCTCCTGTCCTTAGCCAGCTTGCATCTGGGTTCATGTGTCATGTTTTTGTAAAAGTTTCCCATCAGCTTCCCAGGTTGATTTGTACTACGGAAGTCATTTCCCTTTGCCTAAGTCAGTTTCCCATGTGGACCAGTAATAAGACTGATCACCCCTGCAACCGACTCCAGTTTTCCTCAAGGCTAATGCCAAGAATAGTTCTTATACTCTGTGAGGTAAATATGGTGTGTGTATATCAGGGAGCTGGAGGCTGGAGTCACCAGGCACTTAAAACAGCCACTTTGCTTTCTTCTCCTGAAAATATACAATTTCATTCAGCTCAAGAATTTGTCTCATTGGCCTGCACTTAGTTCTTCAGGGTGTTGAGATAAGGACACTCCTGAAATAGGGACAGAATTTGGGAATTGAATTGAGTATCTTTGTTTAGAAGATTGTGGAATGACAGAAATTCCACTTGTCCTGGAATTATTAATCAAATCAAGTTCAACCATAATATAAAGGCACATATTAAAAAGCATGAGGCATTCTTCAGATGTTAAATATTTTCATCATGCCATCAGTTCTTCAGACTTGAAAGCTCCAGGAATCCTCCATTTAACTCTAAAGCAGTGTTGCTTGATAGACATACAGTGTCACATGTGTAATTTAAAATTTCTCAGTAGGTACATTAAAAAGGGTATAAAGTAACAAAGTTAGTTTTAATTTTATATTTTATTTAACTTTACCCAGTATATCCAAACTATTGCCATTTCAGAATATAATTGATATGAAATTATTAATAAAACATTTTATATTCTTTTTTTCATATTAAGCTTTCTAAATTGTATTTTCTTCTCACAGCACACCTCAATTCAGATTGTATATCTTGAAAGTGCCCAATAGCTACATATGTTTATGGCTACTGTATTGGAAAGATGGTTCTCTAGAATTCAGTATTTGGTATGTAGGGAAACAGAGCTATTACATTGGATCCAAAGGAAGTCTACACTAACTTTTATAAAAGTGGATTGAGATGTATAGTATAATGCGGGGGGATGGACTCCACTTAAAGGAACTGTTCAAGAGGCCATGAGAGCATTAGCAAACGAAAATTGCCCATCAGATTGGGGAAAATGTTTCCTTCCCTACCTGTAGCTCTCTGTGCAGTTTGGCATGACTCACCACATGCATTACAGTAGGGCCTGACCTCCCCCTGAGTCTGAATGAATGTCCACAGTCAGGTGTTGTGACTTGATGGCTCTACCATCTCAATCTATGGCAAGTCCCATAGGCCTAATAACACTGCACTCTATTGCCATGGAGATAATTACGATGATTACCCACGGAGCATTATGACTGCCCGGCTGGATGGGAGGAAGTGGAGGTTGAGTGCTGAGGAAGAAGGCCCTTGTTTATTGTACACAAAAGACTTAGATAATTAGACAAAGGGGCCAGGAAAAATCATGACCAAAAACTGGTAAAGCATAAATTACTGTCATTGGAAGTTTCTACCATTGTGAATAAGCCCTTGTAAGAGATCCCAGGAGCTTTTTAGGGTGCTGTGGGAAAGATGGGGTAGGAAATGAAGGGAGGAACATCTTAGAGAGACTGTAAGAGAGGTCATTCTCATTCTGAATCTCTGTACGTAGTATGGAACCCTTAAGGAGGCCTTTGAGAATTAAGCAGTATGGGAGTCATAGGAAATGGAGCACATTTCTTGATTTATCATTTCTGTGCATAGAATAGTAACCAGATAGGGATGAGGAGTCATTACTAAAAACTAAGACCTGGATCTCTTGAAAATGGTAAAAGTGTTTTAGTCTCACATGCCTATGGTCCACAGGCTAGGATATAACATATGTTCTTGTCAAAATCATTGGTAATGACACTTAAAGATCCCTCAATAGTAAATGTATTACTTTCCCTGTTATATCTAATCCCAAGGAGTCCAAAATTATGTAACAAACATATTAATCTACTAGTCTTTGACTTACAGTTGTTTATAGTAAGAAAGAAAAAAAAATCTTGAGCTAGATTGTATTTGTCTCTAATATATGCAGAGTGTATCGTTTAGAAATTAAGTGCAATTTCTGGACAACCTAGCCAACATATAATGGTGACTTGCAACCTCTCAATTTGAGCTAGAATTTTTGAATAATGTCTCATTCAGTAGTCAGCTGGTAAATAATCTCTTTCTATCCTGTGGCCAGCTTTATTGCAGAAAACAAGGCCTGTCTTGGCTAGAAATGCAATTCCGCAATTGCAGATGGCAAACATCTGAAAGAAACACATGCTTCATTTCGAGACTGGCATGAATAAATGAAAAGGACACTGGTTTGGTACCTTTTACCTATGGTCATGTGGGTTTGGTGACATTTTTATAAATCAAGCAAATTGAGCTCTTTGGTTTTCCCAAATCCCCTTCACGTACATAGGCAATTCTCATGTCACATTCCTCAGTGGCATTTTTTGGAATTATGAGAAGTGCTTCCAGTCTTGCAGGCTTAACTCCTAAATGTTCAGGATGATGTGTAGGCTCTTCTGGTTGTGCACATATGTCTTTCAGTCTGGCCATGAACCACCCTTATTTCTTGGTGTTTATCCTGACTGATGGAGAATCATTTTTCTGGACCATATGCCTTGGGGTTGGCTGTGTGGAGGTGGGAAGGCTCTTATTACCCTGCTTGTGCTCTGTCCAGTCCAGTGCTTTCCTGCCCCTGCTCTGCTGACATGGCCCTGACGAGACCTGCTCCGCCCTGGTCTGTGTGTCCCCTGTCTGTGCTGTCTCTGGGAAACCTGTAGAGCATTTCAGTTGTCCGTTTGAGTGATGTTGGTTATGCCGATTGTATTCTTATTTCTGTAATGTTACCCTGGTTTACTCTACCTCTTACTAACCTCTGGTTATTGTTTTCACCTTTTCTGTTCTTTTGCTAACAAAGTTGCGTTGACCAAAGCTGACCTGCAAGGTAGAGAAGGTTCTTGTTCCCATAACCACTTTGGACCGAAAGATGCCCTTTGTAACCCTTGGTATCTTTTCTTCAGGGGCCTTCAAGCTGTCACACTTCTTGGACAGCATCCATTGAGGGGAGGGGGCTGAACCCTGTGAGGCAGAAACAGTGGCAGAAAACCCAGATCAGTGAACAAAAAATAACAACAAAGGCAAGACCTCTTGGGGACAGGAACATGATTCCACTTTGGGGGAGAAAAGAGGTTTGACAGCATATTTTGTGACTATTGTGACTAACCACATCTACATTGTGACTGATTCAGTTCTGGAGACGGTTAACTCTCCAAGTAGTTGCCATGAAGGGGTTAGCTTGTAATTCATTCACTATAGATAGAAGGCAGGGCTTGGAAAAGAAAAGAAAAGAAAAAACTCTTTCACTTGGGTTCTTAATTTACTATTTTCTGGGCCGGGGAGAACTTTTGAATGGTTGGGCCTGTGAAGGAGAATGCCATTTTCTCTAACTCACTTTAAAGAAATATTTTTAGATATTTGAGAGATATTAATGTCATTAAAACATTCTAGAGATTTATGTTTCCTACTGGGAATTTTACTCGACATTTTAATTTCCTGTTTTGTAATCTAAAGAGAAATATACTCTTGGGGACGAAGGTAATCTGTGGATTTTGTCCTGAATATTCTTTAAAATGCCTGCATATAAGATGTCATTGTCTATCTATTGCAGAGACTGGTTCTTCTACCATTCAGAGAGGCACCACTCAAAGTCTGTAATGGGCCTCTGGTTCTGTGGTGTCAGAATACTTTGACTCAGAATAACAAGTCTGGAAAGGGCATTGAAGGTGTCTATTGCCCGATAGTTAAGCCAGGGATTGAGCCTCAGCCTCTGTGAGTTTGCAACCATTGCTGCAAAATTTGTTGGAAGTGGTTAAGACAAAGGTAGCTTAAAAATTACTTTTCACCTAAAAGATCATTTGCTTCTCTATGACTGACTTGTTATATGTCATGTGGATCACCAGTACAGGTGTCTGTTCCTGGGGTGGACATCAGCTAAGAGAGGTCTCACTCTAGCCATTTTACTATAACACTTCTTTCTTCATCCCTTCTTAGCGGAATCACATATATACTGATAATATAATAACATTAATGATAAAACAGGCATCAGGTTAGTACTCTGAAGTCCAAGGTAGCTAGCTGTACACTAGCTTTCAATTTCAAAGGATGTAGAGCCCTTTCAGTAATATTGAAGGCTGTTGTTTTTAAACATTTATTCAATTGTCAGAACTGGTCTACAGCATGTCACGCTGTAAATGGTGGGGAGAGAGAAGGAGGCAGGATTCAATCCATAATAAGGGACAATCCAAGTTTGTCAAATCTCCTTATAACCAGATTTATTAGATAAAACTAGAGAACTGCATCTCCTCCTAGACTTTACCATTCTTCACAGTAGGAACTATATGGGTTTTGAATCCCCAGAACCTAACAGGCTTTCTTACATAGGGATGTCATACATAGCAACATGATTTCAAAGTTCCCATCCAAAGGAAAAATGGTTTGTAGGAAACATTCAAAGAAATAGTTCATTTCTATTGTTGTATTCCTGTTGTAAATTGTTAACCAAAGTGTAGATACAGATTTGGGGACATGACAGTTTGAAGTATATTAACTCTCCCTTTTGTAGAAGTAGTCACATCATAAGTGTGATTTCTATGTTATTACTATATTGACATAAAGTCTCTTCTGTTCTTGTGATGACTTGACAGTCTCTCTGTTTATGGCAGGCACTGTTATTCTTTGCAATTATTTTGGGTCATCTTACTCTTTCCCCACATTATGGCAAAAGACCTTCAGGAGGCAATGTCTTTACATTTTCCTGATCTTGGGTTGTGGACCACTACTCATGCTAGTTTTTTCAGCAAAATCTGTGGACACATGACACTAATCATCATTAAGAATGAAAGGCAGTACAAACATATGACAAAGAGATGAGAGAGTGAAATGCAAAGGCCAGTGGCATTCGGAAGGAAACACAGCGAGGGGCTTGAGGGAGTGGCATAGTGAGTCCTGATGAATCAGCAGCTTGAGTCCTCTTGTCATTGTGTTGAAGGGGTGGTGGTTTTTGTTATGTATTTATTTTAATTTTTCCAGTGATTTTTGTTGCTCAATTGAACAGCAACTCAGCTCTTTCAATGTATCAGGTACTCAGCTGGGCACCGAGGTTACAGGTGCGACACAGTCTGACTTCACACAGAGAAGGCTCATAATCGCAACGCAGAGGGAAAGCACTGTGGTGTGACGCGTGCTGCGTGAGCCCGGAGCAGGAGGTGGGGGGTGCTCAGGGCACCTTCTCAGGCAGGTTTAAGCTGAGTCTGAAGGACACATGTTTTAGGTGGATGAAAGGCGGAAGCACATGCAAGAGCTTGGCCAGTTTGGGACCTTATAAGAAGCTCAATTTGGCTGAAATGTGCACGTGGGGATGTGACTGCGGGTGACACTGGAGACAGGCAGTGAGACGCACTTCGTGTCTAAGGAGTTGGACTTTCCCCCGAGGGCGCTGTAAGGGAGCACAGAGACAGGTCAGATTTCCATTTTATCACAATCACTTTGACACCAGGGTGGAGGATGGATAAGGACAGGAATTGGAAGTAGAGAGCAGAATTAGGAGGGAATTTGTGTAGTGCAAGACAGGTGGAAGAGGTGTGAACCTGACGCCTGCTACTTCAGCTGCCTAAGAATGATCCCCTCCCACATGAAACCTCTGAGGAGTGAGGAGGAGACTGGGCTTCCCCTCCTGGGTGTCTCCCTCCCATCCCCACAGTAATACTCTTCTTTCATAGCGGATACCTTTTCACATTACAACAGAAGGGGTCAAGAACTTCATTGGCTGCCCTGGTTCAGGTCAGACATTACATCCCTCCGGGTAAGGAAGGGGAGTAGGGGCCCCTGTGGCTCAGGGGAGGTGTTGCATTGCTGAGAGGTGAGATCCCATGAATCTCATGTCCCTTGAATAGATGGAGAGTATCTATGGACCTTTCAGAAGTAATTTTCTAATTTTTTTTTTTGCAAGAAGGGTATTCCTGGAGAGGCAAAGAATCCCTAAAAGCTTGTCTGTATAAGAAAGTAGCTGTATAACTATAAAAGAAATACTAAGCTTGGCCTAGTGAGAGGCAAATCAATCATAAACTATGAGACATAAAACAAGTGGCTCTTTATTGGGTTAGGTGATGAATCAGAATATCCTTTCCCCACTTTCCATGATAATTCACCTTAGCAGGTTCTATTTCTGAAGTTGAATAGCCTCTTTTCTAGAAATTTAAATTGTCTCTCTGTCTAGATAGTGAGCAGGTGGGGGGGGGGCAAGGATTGATTAAATCTGGTTCTAAGTTCTGCATACCTCAAGTAAGTCAATAAATGTATTGAGTTTGAATGCCTTGAAAACCTGAAGATATTCAGTCATTTTAGATGAAAATTGGCATCAATCAACCACTTTCAGTAGGTAAAGAGAATTTTAATCCTCCAACTTTCTTCACTGTGAGGAATATAGTTCCCACTTTATTTTTTCCAAAGCTAAGGGCTGTGTCACATTCTCTACTATATTTCATGCAGTAAAATATAGCATTTGACCTAACAGAAATCAGTCCCTCAAAAGCTGCATTATGAGGAAAATAGAGTCAGAAATTAAATGGAACTTCCTGCCTCTAGTCCCTCAACATTGCATGGCAGAGGTTTCTCACAAGAGACCTGTGTAATTAGGACTTACGACCATAATGTGCATTGTTTCTGGATTCCTGACCAACTATATGCCCAACTAAAACGGGGGGACAGAACTTGATTTTCCAAAAGAACTGATGAAACCCCTTATTGAGGGTCTGCTTAGCATAGGTACATGCTAAGGATTTGGGATGTTGTGTGTCCTTCGTATGGTATAAATATTGTTATCTCCATACCATGGATGAGTTACAGGCTTTGTGTATGTTATCTCATTTAATCCTCACACCATGTGAGGTAGTAACAATTTCTATCTGCATTGTACAGATGGGGAAATTGAGGTTGAGAGAATTTAGGTGGCTAGCCCTAGGTCACATGGCTAGTAAATGATAAAGTTTGATTTTAAAGCCTTCTCCCTGCTGCACCATATGGAGGGGGTCTGGGTTTGCCTATTTCCAAAGCAGAAACAGTACACAGATGATCAGAGAGTATCTGAGAATATGTCCAGTTGGCTTTATGGTAGATGGTTTTCATAGCAATACTATTTCAATAAGTTCTCGTTAATATTTGCACAATATCCATTAAAGCAAAGTATTTTAAATTAGCTGTCTTTTTGTTGAGCCTGGCCTTTGAAACCCCTTCTCTCTCTTTCTCTCTCTTTGAAAATTCCCCTACTTCTCCAACAGACCCCAATCAGTGCTGAGAAAAGGAAGAAGAGTAGAAAATGAGACCCCAGTTTACATTTTCTCAAGCAGCATTGACCTTTGAAGAGCGTTCAAGATTTTAAACAAAAGGAATGATTGAATAATTGAACTCATGACCCAGGCATGCTCTGGAGATAGAGGTTTTGAACAAGGTTTTTATAATCCCAGCCATTCTCTTGCCATTACAAATACCCAACAGGGGTTGGCATCTCTCCTTTGCCATGGATGTGTCATGGGGGTGAATCACTTCCCTCACAAGTGTAATTATATTTGCAGGCCCTTTACCATCCAGGGCAGGCTGGTAGAGCTGGTGCCAGGATAAGGATTTGCAGGAATTTTGTAAGCTGCTTGACATCATGCAACATGTATTAACTTGACATTGGTTGTCGTGGGAGTACATTACACCTCAGGTTACAGACATGTTACAGGTCAGGTTTGATATTTTGTTATTTTTAATTTTTTTCCTAGAGTTCTGGTGTTAAATATCAGCGCTGGACTGATCAAAGACTATTGGAGATTTTGAGGGTTTCAACCAATCCCCATGCCCGTCGTGACTTTTTATAAGCAATATATGATGGGAGGGCTGGAATGATGGGGGAGAACAGGGTATTACTGAAACTGCCCCTGTATCTCCCAAAGTTGGATTTTTATTGTTAGTCTTTTTCACTCATCATCTGAACCAAGAACCTTTTGAACCCATGTTTGAGACAAGGAATCGTAAACAGCTGAACATGCCAGATAAGAGCAGTTTCACTGCCTTTCTGAATGTCAGCAAGACGTAGATCCTGCTTTCAAGACAAAGAAGTAAGACAATCTTGGGAACACAGCTTCTCTTAGGTCTTTGTACCAGTGACATTTTATGATAACATTTAGTACTCTCTTTGCTGGCTTTGCTTAATCTTCTGTAAAATGGGAACTAGAACTTTCACTTTTCAGTTGGTTCTGTATAAAGAAGGACATAAAGATTGACATATTTAAGGATCATTGCTTTCTTATTTCAAAATTAAATTGGGTTTCTGCTAATTAAAGGGAATGATCCTATGTTGTCTGTAAATGACTCTTTCCAGAAAAGCTAAGAGGACCCACAACTGTAAGTTTAGAAATACTCTGAGAGCTACAAAAGTGTCTTTGCTGCAGGGGCCAAGGCACATACACAGCCAACTGTGTAGGCTGTCCCTAATTTCATGAATATGCTCCCCGAATACCCTCGATATTTGAATTCTTCTATTTTATCAGGAGAGACTACTAATTGTTCAGAAAGCTGGGAAGAGTCTTTCACACATATTCACATATACATTCATACACATATACACAAAAACATGTATCTCTGTGTGTTTATCTTCCTTTTTCTATCCTTTCTTTCTCTTCCTTCCCACCCAATTACAGCTCACTCATTCTTCCTCTATAAAACAATGAAAAAATTTTAAATGTAGAAGTAGAAAAGCTTATGCACTTATCAGGAGTGGAAATAAAGTTGAAGGCGGAAGATGAGATCTCTGTAGACAGGTCATGACGACTCTCGGAGGCTCCTTCCTGCAGCGGCTGAGCTTCGTGTGGGCTGGGAGGCCCTTTGCTTCTACTCTAATGACATTTCCCATTCAGGTTTCATTCATAGTCTAAGCCCTTTGACAAACACCTCATGCTTGGTGATTAAAGATGATGAATATTGTGAAGCCAGTGCCTTATCACTGGGCTATCAGCTCGGCCCCTTAGGATAAATGGACATTGATAATCGGACCAGATGTATTGCCCCCAGGCTCCCCCACTCACCAGCTCACCAGTCCACCTTCCCAGTGCGGCCAAGACCAGCTGGTGCTGGTTTAGCGTTATTGGTCAATGTTTAATGAGGATGTTTGAGGCATAGGTTTGGTTAACTCCTACTTGGGCAATAACAGAAGGGAAATACACTCTTATGACACAGGGTCCCTTGCTCCAGCAGCACTTCTATCTCAAGGACCAGCCAGTAATAAGAGACCGTCTGTCAACTTTTGAATTTCTAGAGCATGAAGAGGAGTTGGCTGAATCAGTTTGCATGTACGACAAAGGTGAATTTTGACAGTAACAGGCATGAAATGACTGTCTGGGACAGTTCTTAAAGAGAAAACAACCCAAATTCAAGGAGAATGATGGGAAATTTGTGGCAGCCATCAGAGTTATCATCTGAAAAAGCAAAGAAAAAAGATACAATGTGATGCCTTCCACTGAATTAAAAACAGAGCTGGGAGTAAGAGACCAAAGGACTAGCATCCTTAATAACTTATTTAGTTCTTTCATACTATGGATAAAGTGAAGGTTCCTGTGGCCATGATTCTCACCTGGCTCTGGTTGGCTAGTTCATTACGCACGTGTGGGCAATACATGGTTATTGACTCTATATAAAGAGCCCTGCCCAGTGCTCTGGGTGACACGGTGGCATGGCAGCAAGGGTGTGGGAGAGCAGAGCAGAGGCTGGAGTGGTGGCAGCACGGAGGACAGAGGCCCAGAGGATGGCTGTGCGGGCCGAGAGGCCCAGAGGCAGAGACGCGCTTGCTACATGCAGACTCACTCTGAGTGGATGAGATTTTAGTGATTGACCTGCTACCATGGAAATAAAGTTGAGTTTAACCCTTTCACCCCAAGAATATTCTACTGTCATTTCTTTGGTCACATTGAATCCATCGTGAACTTGCCTGGGGCTGAAACCCATTGACAAGACAATTGGCGACCTCAGCAGGGTTCATTGGTGACCAAGGAAAAAGAACAGGCTGCCCTCATGGAAGGAGTGTTTCAGGGGGCTGCATCTTTGGACCAGGAGACATTTGACTGTCCCCCTGTGGACATGTGGTGCTATGAAGGTATGGAGGACTGGGGTCCACCCCAAGAGAAGGAAAATTTGTTGCTAACTTGGATGGTGTCACTATGAAGTGCTGTGGAAATATTAAAGGCCAGAGAGAAGGCACGAGAGGGAGCAGAGGCCCAAGAAGAAGCAGCACAAGAGTGCAGGCTGCCAGGTGCTGTGGGGCAGGAGAAGGAAGAGGCCCGAGCAGCACAAGAAGCAGCACGCAGGCTGCCAGGTGCCGTGGGGCAGGAGAAGGATGTAGTGGAGCCGTCAGCCCCAGAAATGGAGGAGCAGAGGTTTGATAAACAGGTGGGGGTGGGGGCCCCTCCTTCGTTGAGACCCCGTCTGATTGAAAGCTGGTGGAAAGCCAGAAGGACTCGGCAACTGTGGGTTCTTCCAGGAGAGGTGCAGCCCCCTCCTCAGGCTGTGGAGCCCTCCATGCTCTGCTTCTGCCCTCAGGCTCCAGCACAAAAGGAAACACGGTCTGCTTCTCAAAGGAAGAACTTAAAGGGCCCTGTGAAGGTCACGAGGACCCAGATGTGGGTTGGCTTGAAAAGGCAGGTGCAGAAAGGAAAGAAATTGGGTGAGTGGAGCTGTGGCAACAACTGAGACCTGAGCAGAGGTTCTGGCTGCTGAGGACGAAGCAGAAGACAGAGATAAAGCAACAAGATCAGCCTGTGTATCTACAAGACTTTTTGCTGGAGAGGCTGGAGAAGGTGGGTATTGTAAGGCCTACCGATGGTCCTTTTGGTGAACTCATTCGAGTAGAACTGGTTTGAATACACCCAGGATGACCACTTGGTGGCAATGGATCTCCTTAGGCTTGAGAGTTATTATAATTTGTTGTAATTTTTGTTATTTGTATATTGTAGCTTATGGAATTTGGTTACATTGTTCCAGCTTCCTTGCACAGGGACCATTGCATAGGATTGAGGGCACACAGATTCAGAGGCAAGAACCCTGGAGGGGTGGAGTGTGGATAAAATGAAGGTTCCCGTGGCCAGGATTTTCCAGGCCCTGGTTGGCTAGCTCACTACAAACATGTGGGCAATATATTGCTATTGACTCTATATAAAGAGCTCTGCCTAGTGCTCTGGGTGACACGGTGGCGCAGCTGCAAGGCTGCAGGAGAGTAGAGCAGAGGCTAGAGTGGTGGCAGCACCGAGGACAGAGACTCGGATACTGGGCAGGCAGAGAGGCCAAGAGGTGGAGACGGGCTTGCTGCACGCAGACTCACTCTGAGTGAACGAGATTTTAGTGTTTGACCTGCCTCCGTGGAAGTAAAGTTGGGTATAACCCTTTCACCCCAAGAATGTTTTACTGTCATTTCTTTGATCACATTGAATCCATAGTGAACTTGCCCGGGGCTGAAACCCGTTGGCAAGACACACGCATACTTCCGTTGCCTTGTCACTTCGCCTACTATACAAAGAAAAATTGTCATCTTAAAAGAATATGTGACTGTTTTAGTGAACACTGGTTTCATATCAAAAGCGAAAGTAGTTTACACCATTGCTATATAGGAGTTCCCTAAAACCTTAGTACATTTTTAAGTACTACTAATAATTTTTAAAAACTGTCTAAATATGTAGTTCCAAAGGTTTAGGTTGTCTTAGAATGTTTGGAATTTTAGGTTGAATTGCAAGGACATTTGAAATAAAATAAGGTCTTAAGAATGTCTTATGTTTATAAACATGCATTTTGATATATATTTTTAATATAATTGGACAAAGCTAGATATTCCTGTTTATATTTAATAGAATTTTGAATTGAAATGGCTTTTGAACATTATTTTGTAAAATATGCACACATCCTTACATTAAGATGTCATCTTTCTCTGGTTGTAGATTAGAGATAATCTTATTTAAGTTTTTTCTGTTAATCTAGCATCCACACTCCCCACCCACCTCTGGTTTACCCATATCCATAGAGGTTCGTGGGATCAGCTGTGGAATTAGCAAGCCTGAGTTAGAGACTCCTGAGCCACCTGTTACCTCTGATTCCTTGCAAAAAATCACCTGTTCTGTGCAGTCTACTTTCTGAAATCCTTGCCTTCCACTCGACCGATAGTCAAAAACTTACTTTGTTTTTCAAGTTCTGGATTTGTTCCATGAGAAGAACATTCCTGTTTTCTCTGATTCTTTAATACTTTTAATTAAGAAGACTTCATTGTGTGTTTACAAAGATTAACTGACTATCTGAAATGCACTTAGTAGAGTATGTGGCACATAACATGTGCTATGTTAAGTCCCCTGTTATATTTATATCCTCTGCTTTGTTCAAGATCATGATATGTCAACCACATGCAGTTAGAAGTATTGTTAAAGACTTACTCTTTTTTGCCCCCTAGGGCATTTTGCTGTTTCTCTAATTTGTCTTTTAAAAATTCTGGAGGCACTCCTATCTATGAGAAATAGATACAGATATAAAATATAGTCTGTTCAGGAAAGGCTGTGTTAAGTAGTTCGAAGTCAGAATAGGAGTTTATATTATCTAGAAAGTGGTTTAGAGTCTGGTCCAAATTCTCACTCATTCAGCACAGTTATTGCTACTGTCCTGAGCACTGGGGACACAAGAGTCCTTGTTTCAACATCTGGTGAGATGGAATGAGTCTAGTAGTTAAGTCAGGGGAAGAAACGTGGTCAATTAAATCCCTCCCCCCCAAAAAAGGTTGGTTTCAAGTAGAAAATTGCTTATATGAGATACTGGTTCTATGGGTAAATTGTTAGTTAGGAAAATCACTTGACTTTAAGTCACAAAAGAAGAACTTTCATTCTTTTTTGGCTCTTTTGTTCTTTCATTCAATAATATTTTCAGAACTCTTCCTTTATACCAAGGACTTCATCAGAAATTAGAGATATAAAGGTGAGTAACACAGATAAGACTTCTGCCATCAAGGGACTTGTATTCCAGTAGGATGACAGACATAAGAATGTAACAAGTAGCTTAGTTACAGGCCCTACAAGTATCATGAGTTAAATAAGGAGATATAATGGAGAGTGAAATGCTGATGGGGACTTCCTTAAAAAATACAAATCTGAAGAAAGCCCATTTTGAGCTGAAACCTAAAGAAAGAACGAACCAGTCATTTGAAAATCTGCAGGAAGCACATTTCAGGCTTGAGTCCGAGCATAAGAAAAGGACCTAGAAGGTGGGGATGGTCTTGAGGTATTCAGGCCGTGAGCTGGGGGTGAGTGGGGTGGGAGGAAATGAGGCTGGGGGAGGCGGGCAGGGGCCCTAGGATCTCTGCCTCAACAGGAGTTTGATCTCACGTTGACTTAAGTCATGCGAAGTTCTCCTGGTTCTCACTGAAATGGTTCTTGTTCCTACATGATTACAATGTAGTCAGTTTTTGAGGATTATCTGATTCTGTATGGCACTCACCCCTGAATGTATGTGGAACAAATCTGGTGGAATTTGGAAACAATTCCCTCTGTATCAACTTCTTACCAACTTTTGACGGATGGGACAGATTGCTCACTTTGCAGAGCACAGAGTTCTCCCTTGGCTCAGGTTGAGGAAGTATGAGACATATGCACATCAGGAGGCTGCAGTTCAGCTCAGCTCAACATTTACTGAAACACTTTCTCTGCATCTGGCACAGTACACAAGTGTAGCAAGGACATACTATGATTTCTAACAGGCAGCATTCAATCTTTTGGGGACAAATAGTCAACATTAAACAATTAGAGGGTTATGTAAGCAGAGGACAGTGTAACATGTAATCAAGTGTTAAACTGAATATATTACCACGTGTAAACCTTAATTTAATGATGCAGATAAGTGTCATGGCTGCTGTGAAGTGGGAGAATTGTTTGATGTTACTGGGAAATGTTTCATATAGGGGGGAGGCATTCAAACAGGTCCTTGGAAGATGGTTAAAATTTGGTTGGCTAGAGGGGAAGCGAAAGGCAAGGAAAAGCCTTTGTCTTCAGGATTCAGCCCACATGCCAAGAATTATTGTGTTTTCCCTAAGTTTTAGCTGTGCTGCCTTTCAAGGGAGAGCCTTGCATGTTTTCTGATTCTGATTCTTGAGTACAGTTGAATTACTAGCCTATTGTCTGGGGGGAGCTCTTCAGTCAGGGAGTCCTGTGGACTCCTCAGAAGCTTTTATGCTTTGAAAGAAGCTGTCCTGATTTGCCATTGTGAATGAAACTTGTCCTACACAATGCCCAAGTTTAAGACCCACTGCGAACATGACCGTGGACCTCCTTTCATCTCCACATGGGGGAACCACATGGCGTATCAGAGCGGCAGAAACCCCGCAGCTGTGCTGCTCCCCCGGTGTTAGTAATTGTCTTGAACTTTCTTTTGTCATATTCTCATAGTTTTGTACTAGGATTGGTGGCCAGTACTGCTTTCCACCCTCCATGAATGAATACAGAAGTCTTGCCACCCAGAAGACAAACCCTTTGCAGTCATGCATCTCTTCTGAACATGCATCCAGAGGACCCTGCCTGCTTACATTTCCATATTCTGTGCCTGTGTGAGGCTTAGCTTGGAAATCATGAAATACACCTTTATTGCAATGGATATACTTTTGCTTCATCAAGTGATTTTTTTGCATCAGATCCTGGCTAATACATTTGATGAGTCAAGGCCTCACCTCCTCGGCTGAGGCTCTCTCAGAGTTATCCTGACTATTGGGACATTTCCTCTTAGCCTAGATAACTCCAAAGATGGAGGTTTTTCTTTAATCCCAAGGTTAAGAAAGGAGATAGAAATGAAAAAGAGAAAAAGGCTAAAGAGAGGCCCCAGGCTAACCTAAAGAGAGGTTTTAATGACAATCTGTAAGGCAGACATCTCCAGACTTTTTCAATTGTTCACTCATGTCTGGAAATGATTTTGAGAGTGCCCCCAAAATAGATATACTTATTTATATATTACATACCTGTACCATTGCATTTATATACTACTTGCATGCAAAAGATACACAAAAATAGAAATAATAAAGAATGAAATTTAAAAATGAACATAATTTCAAAATATTCTCTTCCTATACCTCTGATAATTTTCCTTTGCATCCTTTAGTGTATGCGTGCTTCATTTGAATACACTCTTCCAGAAACCTGTAAAGGCAGTGCAGTGCCAGGCATGGGCTCTCAAACTTTCGGCTACATCACAATTTTTTAGAAGCTTTTGAAAATACAGATTTCTACCCCACCTCTCCCCACCTGCAACCCCCCCAACCCCTGCCAGGTTTCTAATTCAGTAGGTCTGGGGTGGGGCCCAGTAATTTACATTTCTAATAACCTCCCAGGTGATGCCTAAGAACTGTACTTTAAGAACCACTGAGGCAGTTAGAAGCTTGGATATCAGAGTTAGTTTACCTAAGTTGAACATTAGGATCCTTTAAGTACCAAATGTGTGGCCTTGGGTAAATTATTTTACCTCTGTGAGCTTAGATTTTTAAACCTGTGACATGAAGGTGATCATAATTATTACCTCTTAGTGTCCCTGGGGAGCTCAATGAACTAATGTAGGCAAAGTAGTGCCCAGTGCTTATCACCACTGAAACACCAGGCATGTCGGCTGCTATATCCTCCTCCTCTTTGTTATCATCAAACATCTTTTTAATATCGTAAAGTAGACTTTTGGGAGTTATATGCCTAAATTCATGAGAATCCTGGGCTTTTTCTGCTTTAGCATTACACATGTAGAAAGACCATTCTCCAAATGAGATTATCTTTCTAGTTGAATAGTAGAGATGAAGCTCATTTGCAAAGTCTGCCTGAAAGAGAACAGTGTGTTCAGCCCTCTCCCTTCTGTGTGTCACTGTTGCTAGTTTGTGGCTAAGTGTGTGGTTCTCTCGTCTTTTGTATATACTGAATTCTTGTTGCATGACACAGAGTGGACGTTTTTGGCCATTGTGTCTTTAGATGTTTGGGGGCATGAGGATAGTAAAGTGATTGCTTCAAGTTTGATTAATTTTTAACACTTGTTTCTCTCCTTTCTTCTTCTCTCCCTCTTCTTATGAATTACCAGGCCCAAGCACCACCTGCCAGGAAGATTCATGTGCCAACCAGGGGGTCTGCATGCAGCAGTGGGAAGGCTTCACCTGTGACTGCTCCATGACCTCCTATTCTGGAAACCAGTGCAATGATCGTGAGTACAACCCTTGCATACTTGGGATTTTTTTCAAAGGGATCAGAGGTTTGGAGAAACCATTAGGTGACATTATATAAGAGGGTGGCTCTTCTGAAAGATTTGCAAACAATTTTCTCATAAAGAAACTTGGAAAATAAAGGACTAATGTTCTTATGGGAAGAGCAAAGAGACATTTCTCAACAATACTAGGCACTCTCCTATTTACTTATTCGCTGTGTGTTTTTTTTTTTTTAAATTAGCTTACCTGTGACTGAGAAACAAACAATTCAGGCAATATTTTTATTCTAAGGAGTTTAATTTTCTGTTAATTAAATCATCTGGGTAATAATTTTGAGACTTTCTCATTTGCATTGCCTAGAATTCAGAGGCTATTTAAGGACTGTAGCTGTTTTCTCAAGAAGTCTGAGCTTAGAGAACTTCTTAGTCCTTGCCAGTGATGAAGATGTGAAGAGTTTATGATTCTTTTAAAAAACATTTGAAGCATTCTCCAGGGTCATTCAAATGCAAGGCAGATTTTCTCTTTGGCTAAACTTATTGATAGCTATTTGTTATATATAATCTCTCTGTTTATATATGCATTTCTATTTTGTGCATGTATTTATATGTACATAGCTGTGTATTTGGTTCCTACTGGAAGACAGCCCATTGTTGGTTTTGTCCACAAATGTTGCTTTAGGTGCATCAGCCCATGTGATTCTAGGAGAAGACTGAGCTCATGAAGGTGATACTAGCACAGATGGTGGGGATACTTAATTCTGTTGTGTTTCCACTTCTTCTCGTGTTATTTTTCTAGCAGGGCCCCTTTTAAAGACAAGTAAACACTTGAAACTGCTGAATACCTACTGTAAAGAGATTTGTTGAAAAGCCTTGATCTGGTGTGTTCTACTGATCTTCTGATTTTCTAAATGTAACTTTCATGGTAGGAGCATGATTTACAATCTGAACTCAGTCAGTTGGCCTCTTGATTTTATAAAAAAGACGCATGTTTTCTGAGCAAACACTAAAGCCATATTATAGTTTGCTAAGTGGAAGCAGGCACCAATTACAGTGCCATCTCTATCATGTTTATTTGGTTTTCCTGGATTCCTTATTTCTTACCTTTTTTTCCATGTGTGTGATTGTTTTCCATTTTTCTCAGTGTTTTATCTTTTTATGCTTGGTCCGGCTCTTAAGATACACTAGGATAAACAAGTGGAGAATCTGGCAGTGGAGAGGGAGAATGCTCTGATCCTAACCTACATGTAAGCCTTTGCCTCTTTCTTTGTAGCACAAAGAACACAATATCTGCAGGAAGTTTTGGCATCAGATTGCTCTTTCCTAAGGGGTATTACTGAAAGCCCTGTTTCCATAAGTATGATTTGGAGATACTGTTCCACTCTGAGACAGGCAGTCGTGTACCCACCAGAGTACCTGTGGAAGTGTGTGTTATGCTCTTCCTTTTCCCTCCAATTTGTCTGCAAATGACTCCCATGAAAGCTCTTTATCCTGAATAGTGGTGTAATGCTTCTTTGTCCTCACAACTTGATTCCGTATCATGGAAATCTACCACTCCTGGTAGAAAATGGTCAGGAAGAAACTGCACACAAAAGAGGCAGCAAGGTAAGTTACTCTCACTGTGCTAAATATGTACAATCTTTAGAAGGTGTATGTATTTTTCTCTCTGCCACCTAGGCCCAGGCATTGTTTTCTGCTAAAAGTCAATCAGGATTCTTTCCAGCTTTCTATGATTGTTTTTGGCTTTGTCCAGAGCAGATTGTGTCTCAGTCCAGAATGAGGACTGTTTTATTATCTGACATGAGCAATTTGTTGATATATAATGAAGTGCTAGAACAGATTGGGAAAGGTCAGTTTTCTTTTGTGGCAGTAGCTTCTCATCCTTCAGAGATGCTTCCAAGATATTGAGGCTTAGGGTAATGTATTTGGGAATTTATTCTATACATAATGCAGTTGATTTTTTTTCATTGTAAAAGACCTTTGAACCTAAATCATTAAAAGAATATACCTCCCTCATCTTTTGGAGAGTGGACTTTTTGGATGGCTATATGGAAATGTGAGCAAGTATATTTTAATTGCAGAATGTGAGGAATATATATATAGAATTCAGATATACAGGATGTAACTCTAAAGCTCAGATATAAACTTTTGGTGAAACCCAAACAAATATATCAAAATCTCAGGTTGCTTAAAATTGTACAGTGGATATCTCTATATCCAAGGACTGACCTTTGAAGTATTTGGGGGGAACTTCTCTTCAGAAACTAGCATCAAAGCCAGTTTGTTCCACCTAGAAAATAAGCTTCACACTCCATACATCATAGCTTAGTATTTTCTCTATCAACTTTGACCCTTAAAGTTGTAGTTTGCTCCTTCACATCACAAAAGTATTCAAAATGAAATTAACTCATATTCTATGTGCCTACCAAGAATTAGCAAATTCTTGTTAACTTAGCTTTCAAAGAAAGGATAAAGGATAAAGTAAGTGAATGGAGGAGAAAGAAGAATGAAAGAGGACTATAGAGAAAAGTAGGGATTCAGTCTTATAGGGAAGAGCATAGAAGCCATTGGTCATTGCTTTGGCAACATGCATGCCATAGGTGGCCTGCCTATGACCTGAATAACTGAAATGAGGCATGACATTGTAAATGGAGTGCCATCCTGGAAATCTGGCCTTTACTCAATTCTTAGGGACAGTATATTCTGTAGAATGTTGCGTATTTCTAAAACAACTTATATTTGTTAAAATGCTGTCATAGGGATACCTCAAGACAAATGCTGGGCATAGAAGCCACAGGGCATAAATCTGCAAAGAAGTAAAAAGGTAACCTTTTCAAACAATAGGGCTTCTCTCTCACTTACCAACTTTACCTCCCCCTGTATGGCCCTGGAAGATGACTGGTTAGCCAGAGACGGGTAAGATTCCTCAAGGGAGGAACAACCTAAGACAGGCACAGTCGCAGGGGGGCCATCAGGTGAGAAATTGGGGATCAACAGTGGTGAAGCTTAGAGCCTCACCCCCCTGTTTTGAGAGAAATCTTCTGCATCTGTGGATGTTTTATTGCCCTTGTCTAGCTTGGATTAACACATAGTCTACAGGCACACACCTGATCATCTATAATAGCTCTCTTACAACACTAAACTATGTTTTCTACCTTTATCTTGCATCTACCTACCACTTCAGCATTTTATTAAAAATAAAAAAAATAATAATAATAAAGGGAGAAATGTGGGATCCACATATAAATCAAGTATAAGAATCAAACGAATATTCATATTTGACCTGATTGTTTATAGTTCATAATGCGTGATCAAAACCGAAAGTTTCTGTGATGACTGCCCTTGTACTCTTCACCATGTAAGAACTTATTCACTATGTAAGAATTCGTTCACCATGTAAGAACTTGTTCATTATGCTTCAGAAGATTGGAGACTGACGAGAGTTAGGCTTGAGATGGATTAATGATTGTGCATTGAGCATTGACTCCCCTATACAGAATTTTATTGTTGTTAACAACCATTTGATCAATAAATATGAGAGATGCCCTCTCAAAAAAAAAAATTCATCAGTGAAAAAAAAAAATGCTGTCATAGGACCATACGATTTGGTTAAAGATTCAATCTAATGGCCAAAAGCACTTTTTGTGAGCGAATAAAAAGATTTGGATCTCTCATTTTTCCATGAGCTGTTTTTCAGGACAGCAGATTGATCTCAATTAATGTAATGAAAATATCTGCATTTATTACTGCACATCCAAGAATAGAAACTCATTTGGTAGGGAAATAGCTAGGTTTTGATATCTTCTAAAGTAAAGTGCTCAGTTCATCACACATAGGAAAGTTAATTATATCTGGGTATGCCTTGTAAGTTTTTAAAGGAATGTCTGCATTTTAAAGTCTTCCTTACTTTACTATTGGTTCTATCACTTATAACTTTTTTTTTCCTCATACCTGTTTGCCAGATCTTGTGTTTGCTTGACACTTTTGAGATACTGTGACATAGATATTGCCTCCATAAGTAGAGTTTACATTTTAAAACTGCATCTCATTTAGTATGGGTAGACCAAAATGGATGGCTTTACTTTATTCTGTCATTTTGGGTGAGAGCATGGTGGGTTGATGGAGGCAGTGGGGTGAATTTTAGGCTCACTCTTGGGAAGACAGCTGTGCAAAGCTGATAGAGTGATCGTGAGGGTGTGGTATATATGCTCTGTGATGGATTTTACCTCATGTAAGAGTGATCCCATGTGTAGAGAGCAGAAATCATCTAATTGTAAATCCAGCTATAATTGATATGCTAAATTTCTTCCTAGTTGTAAGATATGACCTTCCACCATTTCATGTAGTGGCAAAGTTGCAGGGAATGATCTGTAGGTGATTTTTTAGGGCTGTTTTGAAACTATAATGGACAACATTGTCCCAGAAGCAATTTTGAGTTCCTGTAGGGTCTAATAAGAACTATGAAAGGACACACAAGTGGTATTCTCCAAAGATAATCTTCAGTTCTGAAAAATTCCTAATAGGAGAGGGCTGACTTCTCAGAGGGTGCATACCATCTAATGCTAAGTTAATGACACAATATTGGAGCTACATATTAAGAACAACCAGAGAAATAGAACCTTATGGGAGTCTACTAGGGATATTCTTTTTGAACGTTGGGTTCTTATTGGTATTTTAAGTCAGGCTTGAGAGTCTGGACAGTTTCAGTGTTGTAGACATTACACCACCAGCAGGATCCAGAATCCCTTTTCTATATTGCGTGGCAGTGCTGTCTGCTGTTGAGTTCCTCTCTTCCTTTGCAACACCACAAACTATTCCACAAAATCTAACTCACTTGCACACACCCACACATACACAAAGGAGTTTTCATTTGGGGGGACTTTTTCAAAGTAGTTACCTTTGAGCATGTTCGAAAAACTGTTTTGATTGTATACAATTCTGGGGTCTCATTACGGCTTCTGTGCCCTGGAGAAGTGAACGTGGAACAGCCTGTGGCACATGAGTCTTTAACACACTTCACATCCCTAGATTTAGAAATCAGATGTTTATAATGGCTTTGTGGGATGAGGAGAAGGGAATAAATGTGGGTCCCCAGCCCACCCGCAGCAGCCAGCGACCTAGACTACATTGCTCATAGTACAGCGGGGTACTCCTTGGAGAAATTGCTAGGTTCGCACTCTCATGTTATGATAGATGTTCTCTGCATGCAGCAAATCAATAGCAAGCAGCTGTGGATCGTGCAGACAGCCGAGTGTGAAGCACCTTTTCAGACAGTTTTCTGCTGGAGTGACTGTTAAGCTGCACTGTGGGCTATTGATTGGCCTTTTGCTTTTTATTTATTGTGTGGGTTTATTTTTTTTTAATGTAGGTTGGCATATTGATTAAATCTGTTAAAAACACATTTCCCAATCAGGGTTCAGAAAAACACAAGCAATATGCACATGGCTTAATGTACAAACAAGGGGCCAGCTGTGTATAATAATTCTGTCTCTTGGGTCCGTATAGGTGTGCTGGTAACGTGTCAGGAGCCTATGTTGTCATTTGTATAGCAATAATGTCCAAAAGTATCAGACTGCACTATGTCCTTTTTATAAATTAGGTGTTTAGTCCCTACCTCTGTTTTCTGGCTCTGCTTATGCAGCAAATAGGACATATTTAAGAAGTTCTCTATTAAGACAGCTGTTTGCTGTATAGAACACACTATTGTCGACTCATTCATTCACTCACCAGACATTTCTCATTTGCAGATATCATAATGAATAAGACAGAGTCCTGGTTCAAAGACCTTACAGTCTCATGGGGCAGACACATATGAAGGTGCCTCAATAGAAATATGTGCAGTCTATGGTGAGGAGTCATGGTAGAGAGCGACATAACTGTCCCTGGGGTTGAGACTCCGTGCAATAGAAGCTGCTGTTATTAGGGAAGATTTTATTAACAAATGAGTCTTTAAAAATCTGATAGTACTTCCTAAGCAAATGTGGTAAAAAAGAAGGTTGGGAAGGAAAGACAGCATTCCAGGGAGCAGAGAGAAATAAGCAGCAGCTACTGTTATCCATCTGGCTTCTTCCTTCCATTCTGTGCTATATGCGTTTGTGTGGTTAAGATCAGACTGTGCTTAACATTTATGCTCTGCTTTATTTTGTTTAACACTCAGTGATATTAATGCATTTTTCAAAATATAAAAAACATTGTTAGATCCTAATCTCTTTTAGTAGGCTGCACACTATGTATGATACTCAGTTCTTTGGGAAAGAATTCCCCGTGTTGAGGCTATTGCTGGACCTAACAGGGCCCATATCTTATTGCATCGAACCACAGGAGGACATTTATCT
This sequence comes from Manis javanica, assembly GCF_040802235.1. NCBI lineage: Eukaryota > Metazoa > Chordata > Mammalia > Pholidota > Manidae > Manis > Manis javanica. Next base: position 23,245,342 of record NC_133163.1, on the reverse strand, counting down.
TGGGAATTTATTTACAATGAACTAACATTTTTAAAAAGTTGATTTGACCGACATATATAACTTACTAAATTATAAAAGATATTGTAACATAGTCATTCAGTTAACTAGCTTTAGAATTCAATCTACTTAAATGCCAATTCTAACTCCTAACACTGTGAAATTGATTTAGTCACTTAGCCTCTTGAAGCTTTAGTGCAAGCAGTATGAGAGGTACTTCATACACAGGAATGGTAATAGTTTTTATTATCACTAATAATATTTGACATCTGTCATGTTCTTATTACATTTCTCACACTCAACTAAGACCTTTAAATAAAGATGTCACCCCTTTACTCATCCCCAAGTTCAAGAAACTATACAACTATTGTCCTGATTTTAACAATTGGAAAATGGAGGTCACACAGGAAGTAGTTGAGGACTTGAACCCATGTTTATCTGGCATGAAAGCTCATATTCTTATTACATTTACTACTACTTAGTCATTATTAGAAATAATTACACTTTAACATCTATACTAATTACTAGACCAGAGTGCTTAAAATTCCAGGTGGGCAAGTCTTCATAGATAACTAAATTACATAAGAGCATAGGATTGGAAAAGAGAAGCTCTGTGTTCTTGGTTGCTAATTTTATCACATTCTGGAATTCTGAACATTTTATTTTTTAAGTTGAGATACATACAATAAAATATAAAATTTAAGTGTATACCTTGATGAATTTTTACATGTGTATATACTCATGTAACCACCCAGATCAAAATATCCAACATTCTCACTAATTTTTTTCCCTTAACCTATCTCACCCCACCTTCCACTCCATGACAACTTCCAGTCTGTTCTCTGTGTTTATGAGTCTGATTTGTTTATTCATTTGTTTGTTTGTTTTTTTAGATTTCACATATAAGTGAAATCATACAGTGTTTGTCTTTTTCTGACTTACTTTATTAGCATAATATTCTCTAGGTCCATCCATGTTGTCACAAGTGGCAAGAGTTCATTCTTTTTTATGGTGAGTAACATTCCATTGTATCTATGGACACTTAAGTTGCTTCTATATTTTGGCTGTTGTAAACAATGCTGTGATAAACATAGGAGTGCATGTATCTTTTCAAATTTGTGATATTGTTTTCTTCAGGTAAGTTCCCAGAAGTAGAATTGCTGGATCGTATGGTGTTTCTATTTTTAGTTTTTTGAGAAACTTCCGTAATGCTTTCTGTAGTAGCTGTACCAGTTCACATTCCCACCTATAGTGTGCCGGGTTCCCTTTCTTCCAAATGCTCACCAACACGTACTGTTTCTTGTCTTGTTGATATTAGCCTCTTGGACTGGTGCAAAGGGGTATCTTGTGGTTTTGATTTGCATTTCCCTGATGATTAGTGATGTTGGGTATATTTTCATGTGTCTGCTGGCCATCTGTGTGCTTGCTTTGGAAAAATGTGTATTCAGGTCTTCCACCTATTTTTTAATTGGAGCATTTGGGTTTTTTTGTGTTTGTGCTGAGTTGTATGAGTTCTTTATATATGTTGTATATTAGCACCTTATTGGATATATCATTTACAAATATATTCTCTCATTCAGTAGGTTGCCTTTTAATTTTGGTGATGGTTTCCTTTGCTGTGCAGGAACTTTTTAGTTTGATGTAGCCCCACTTGTTTATTTTTGCTTTTATTTCCCTTGCCTGGGAAGACATATGGAATTCTAAACACTTTAGGTGTTTCTGTCTTAATACTCAGATGGATCATTTAGTTAGAATGTCTTTAGATATTATAGAATTAAAATATTCCTCCATATATGCAAATACTTAAAATTTCATTCTCTGTTGATCTAGATCTTCTGATTTCCTTTTACTTTTACTTGATTGCCGTTTCGATATATGTCATATAGCGTGGTGGATAAGACCACTGATATAGAATGGATGGCCTGTGTTGGAATTTTAACTCTGTCACATAATGCTGTATTACCTGGGAAATAATTAATTCTTGTTTTTCTCTAAAGTGTGGGCCTATCTTATAAGAATATCATAAAGATAAATTGATTTCATATTTGTGAAGTTTAGGACATGGCACATAATAACTCCTATAGAACCACTGGCTACTCTTTGATGTAATCTTCAAAAAGTTAATTAAAAACATGACTCACAGAAATATAATATTCATGAAGTTAAAAACATAACTCATATAAATATAGAATCAATGTGTTCCAAATTTATTTAACTCCTTAACAAGGGAAACAACAAAATGGTAAAAGTGTAAACAACAAGATGGCAAAAGAATATTTGCAGAACTGGATATTTTAACATTATAAAGAATATTAAAATACAAACTTAGATTAAATAGAAAGCTGATGAAAGTCTCACAGGGTAAAAACCTCTTAGCCTTTGGTATTATCTATCCTACTGAACATTATATCTCTTAAACAAAAATCTAAAGGTTACTGTGTCATCTTACAGAGTAAATACCAATCTCAAACACAGGTACATTTCCTAATATAATTAAATACTTTTTGGGTGGACTTGTTTGTTTCCCTATATGACATGGCTCTTCCTTGGCCTTTGTTTTTTTTTTTTCTAAGTTTTAGATGATTTTTATTAATAGTACTATGCTCTGTGCAATTTCAAATCCCTTTGAACCTTGGATACCTCTCTCATACACCATCACCTTTTATTTTTTAACTACTTTACTCTGTGCCCCCCACTGTGCTGAATTCATTATCTGATGTTGTCATTTAAATAACCTTAGAAAGTATATACTGTTATGATCTGATTCCAGAGAAGTCAAGCGTTTTGCTCAAGGTCATAAAACTATTAGGTAGGGGGACAAGGATTCAGAGTTATTTGTCTGACTGGAAAGTCTTGGCTCTTGACTGCTATGTCTTCTGAATGCCTCAAGAAAGCTTCTCAATGAAAAGCTTCTTCATCTGAACACATAGGGATTGAGGTTCACATTAGCCACAGAGTTTTACTTCTTTTATTGTATCAGTTACACTGTGATGTCTAATATCTACATTGTTATTTGATGGGGGGAGCGTATTTTTCACTTTTTACTTTGTTCCTTTAAAAAGTAAGGACATCATTAGGATTGATCTGCTAAGGTAACAAGGTCACAAGTTCCATCAAGGTGCCATTCTGCACATTTGGTATGTGTAGGCAAGCACGGGCCGAGTCCAGAGAAGTCAGTGAGCCTAGAGGAAGAGCCTAGTACCATAGTAGGCAAGATCCAGCATGTGAGACAGAAACGAAAGAAGCATTCACAAGTGAGTAGCGTCAAAAGTAATGCCCAAAGTTCTTTCTTTGCATCTGTTTCTTATTCCTGTGCCCACAGATATTCAGTGTAGCTAATAGGATATCAGGAGACAGCTAAATCCAGGGGCTTCTAGGAGCTGGGATTTAGGCGCTGGTACTTTGGGAGCAGTTTCATAGATGGGGGCTCTAACTAGTTGCCCATGGGACTCACTCTTGCCTGTAATTTCCCTGATATCAAGAAGGGACACCTTTGTCCCCCAAATCTGCTGTACTGCTGATTTTAATACACACACAGAATTAAAGAGATTCAGTAAGAGCCTGGTCTGTTTACGGCTTTTGTTTTGCACGACCCTTCATGAAAAGGAGGTGGGACTCATAAGTTAAACATTAGTTTGACTCTTGGACCTATGTATTCAAGGAAAAGTAGTCTCCACAATTCAGGGTCCCATATCTTGTCAGGGGTCACTATAAGTTGTCAGAAATTGTAGCTTCCCTAATTTCATTTCAGCCATCTTCAGCATGCTGTATCTATAGACATTTTTACTGCTTTTATTTTAATTAAAGCCCATTTACGTCAGCTGTGCTTGGCTAGTAACTTTTTGATGGTCATGGCAATAATCCACTGAGAGACTATTGGTTCACAGAAGATAATTTTATATTACCTTGTTAGTCATATACAGGTACAATTCTAATGTATTTTTCAATATAGACTTATAATTTCCTACATTTAGTTGCATTTACATGTAAAGGCAAAAAAAGATACAAACTTCTTTTATCTTCACTATAATATAGAGCTAATAAATATACTCTTTGGTTCCCTTTATTTTTTCTCAACTTTTTTTTTCTAGGGGGGGACATACTTGGACTGAGTAAAATTTACATTCAGCAAAACGCACAGATCTTAAGGCATTATGACAAATGTCTGCAGCCATGTAACCAGTATCCTAGTTAGGATAAAAGACAGTTCTGTCTTCCCAGCGAGTTCCTTTGCACCTCCTCTAGTCACCTTGTCTTCTCAAAGGTCACTGCTTTTTGAATTTTTATCAGCATATATGAGCTTTGTCTGTTCTTGAGTATGTGTTCGTGGAATCATACAGGATGTGATCCTTTCTTTCTGTTTTCTCTAGCTCCACGCAAGGTGTTTAAGATTCACCAATGTCATTGCATTCTAGCTGCCTCACCCCCCTCCTCACTCTCAACCCCATCTCCTCAGCCAAAGGAGTCCGTCGGCTCCACTCGGGGTACCCTCACTGTTCCACGGGGTAGACATTCTCCCAAGGCAGTAAGCTGGAGCCATAAGAAGGCTCACCTTGCTTGTCTGTTCCTCTCAGGAGGAAAAGGGTCCTGCTTTACCTGATGTCCAGGGTCTTGCAAACCATTATTTCATATTTGTCCTCTTCCTCTTGGGTGTTGAACTTGACTGTAGATCATCCAATCTCTGTTAGTCCATCTAGGTTGGAAATGGATATCATCTCTTGCTTTTGACCTGTCCTCTGAGATTGGGGGAGAAGGAGGGATTCAACACATAATGTGCAGCAGTTTAAGCCACAACCTCTAGGGATAATGAAGGCTTTGCTTTCTTTAGTCCTAGAACAGCATTGGCTTTAGAGAATATTCTAGAATCAGGTTTTTTTTGGGGGGGTGGGAGTGCAGGTATCATCATTCAACTCTAGTTTTAGGCCTTCTGCTGTCAAAGAGCCTTCTGTAGTGAAGAAGCTGCACAAAGCTAGTAAAGTACCAGCAAATGTGTCTCCGTCAGGTGTTTCTTCATCTGAGTTTCTTTTATGCAGTCCCCATTGCTTTTTCCCTCCAGTCCCTCTGATGGCACTTGATTAAACTCAGTGGGTACAAGGATTGATTTGGCTCTTGCAGCTAGCCATTCTTATTTTCTTTACCTAGAATTATAGTTTGTTTTCTCACCTCGCTTTATCCTGTGGATCTTTGCCACCTGATTCCATGTCTCTTTGCCAAATGAAATTAAGAAGTGTTTTCAAACAAAAAAAAAAAATGAAGATTTCAGGGAAGTGGAAGTGTTTCTGTGCCAGGGAGTATTTTGGTCACTGACTGTCCTTATTTTGATCTTTAGACACTGGTGTGCACTTATTATTTTGATGCATATATACATACTATAAATAAACACAAATTCCCTTTGATATATTTGCAGTTGTTCTGAAAGAATCTTTTCTACCCAAATACCTTTGTTTCTGTGTCTTTTAGTCACATATGAACTTTTGGTTGCATCTCAGCCAACTGACAAGTTTTGTATGTCAGTAATTGTAAAGGTAGTGTTTTTACTTGGGCCAAAGAGAACTATCTGACTACCTGTGAAGGTAGTTAACAGAAAGCCCCTTTGCCCCATCTAAATGCTCAACATGTGGGGTAAAATTTTATCTCTGAAAATAGATTCAGGCAGGGAGACATCACCTGGGATTTATTTATCCTTAAGGATAATCTTCCTCCTCTTCCTACCTGAAATTCCCTTATGACTTCCTCCTGCTGGCCCTCAAGAGTATCACCTGATTAAAACTCCCATCAGTACCCTGGCACCAGGGGCCTTTGGAAAAGGGCCTGAAGTTAACACATACATCATCATATGTGTCTGTTGTCCCCAACTCGCAAAAAATCCTGCAAACAGAGCAAATGGAAAAGAATGTATTAAAAAAAGCAAGTGAGTTTATCCAAGGTGTTGATAGAGGTTTATTCCAATCCCTACAACACACAGCTTGTATTTCCAATGTCTAACAAATGGAAAAGAATGTATTAAAAAAAGCAAGTGAGTTTATCCAAAGTGTTGATAGAGGTTATTCCAATCCCTACAACACACAGCTTGTATTTCCAATGTCTAACTTCTTTAATTTGCATTTGGATTAATTTAGCATATTTTCCTATTACATAAACTTTAATGAACAATAAACACAGTTATAACCAAATCTCACAGCTATTTCCCAGTGTGGGGTAACATTTTGCATTGTTGTATTTGGTGTCCTAGGTAATACGTGGTTGCGGCTGTATTTCCTGAAGCTGCATCTCTTGTCACGTGGGATGTCTTGGTGGCATATTTTTCAGACGCAGAGGAGGGCAGGGAGGAGTGTTCTGTTGGAACTCTCTTGAAGCCGCAGTAGGGAAAATCACCAGGGCAACGTAGGGTGTGTTAAAAATGATTCTCCCCTCCTGCTGCCCTCGGCAGTCTTTGAGTTTCCTTGTTGGCCTCCCTGCTTTTATTTCCAAAATCTATCCTGGGTAACAGTGCCAGATTAATCTTCCAGGAACACCTTTCTTTTTTTCCATATCAGTCCTCTGCTCATGAGCCTTCAGTAGCCCTCCATGGGGTCCAAGCCCTACACTTAGTTTTCAATAAGGTATTCAGTAATCTGCTTTTAAAAACCTGTCTTCTGAACCACATTTCCTCTAATATTCTTGCCTTACTGCCCGTTAACAAGGCCAGTGTTCTCACTGTCACTAGTGTGTCCTGTGGTCATTATGCCTCCATACTGCTGCTCTGGTTCCTGCGCCGCCCCCCCGCCCAGACCCCTGCCTCCCCCAGAAAGCTTCCCTCTTTTTCACCTGGCTTTTCAAATCCTATACAGTGTTTAGGGTCCAGCCCAAGTCTCACCTGTTCCCTTGAGTTTTCCCTGACCATTTTAGTCCGTATTAATTTCTTCTCCAAAATCCCATTGTGTTTATATTTGAAATTTGAGACACCATGACTCAGCATCTCAAGAGGATTAGCATGGATTTGAGAGTAAAGGTCAATTCAAATACTGACTCCTTCCTTGACTTATGTGGCCTTTGATGATTCAATACAAAACAACCTCACAATATATACCTTTCAGAAGTCCCCGTGTGTTAACAGGATGAAGGATAACAGATGTCATCAGAGCACTAGACCTACGAAAGAGTTTTTGTAAGGTTCCAGTTTGTTAAAATCGTGCATCTTCCATTAAAAAAATCACTAGTAAATAGAACAAGCAGAATTTTGAGTAGACTCATCACAACTTTTGTTGGACGTTTACCCTATTTCCTAGAGAACGAGTTTGCGCTATTGGGGTGACCATAGTTTCCCCAAACTTGTGTGTTGGGTGGATACTGGCAGTGGGGTTGTTGGATTAGATTATTCAAATAACACTGATGTTTTGTGTGTTCTAATTTTAAATGTAAACACATTCCGGAGTAGGGGCTTGTATAATTCAACCAAAACCTAAGTAAGTAGGTTTCAAAGGACCTACTACCTTTCCTGTAAGTATCCCTATTTTTTTAAGGCAGTCCTTGCATAGACTCCCAAGAGTGTTCTGAGGGATTCGGGCACGTTCTGTGATCTCATGTCCTATTTTTGGCTCTTTCCTGTTCCTGGAGTGAAGGAGAATCACTGGCCAGTGGATCTTTGGTTCTCGTCACTTACAAGACCAAGGGAACAAATCTGTTCAACATTTATACCTTAACAAAGGAACTCTCTGCCAGCTCCAATATTAAGGGAAATCTTAATACAAAATATTAACTCTGAAGGTGGAAATGCATTTTTAAATAGGCTCATTTATAGTAAAATATAACCTAACTTAGCTTTCACAATGGACTACTTAGATGATTTCATAATCACCTCTCCTTAGTAAACACTTCAACACTCTTTGAGCCTAAGGCTCCAAGACCAGGCCAAACCAAGTCTGATACTGATTAACTTTGACCATGAGTCCAAGTCATGAAAGACCCGTGGCCATCCTCTCTTTCTCTATTTACTCGTGATAGAAGAAAAACAGGGGACTGTGGAGTCTCTGGTTTATTATCTAAGCAGCTTCATGTGCTAATTATTGCCTGCCATGAGAAGATGGCTGCATATTGATCTCCAGTGGAGTTTAGCTGAACAAGAAGTCATGTCTCAGTAGCATGATTATATACTGGTTACCCAGGAGTCCCAAATAATGGGCTCAGCTACTGAACATTCAGGGATTAGACCAAAATCTTACTCATGGCGATTTTGATAATCAGTCCCAATGAATAAAATGCTATTAGCTTTTTGAAACCTATGAAGCTGATAGTATTTGAGAAAAGGAAATGATGAGGGACTCCAAAAGAGAAATTTCACTCACCTTAACATCTGGCACCTGTAAGAATACTTATGTAGAAAATTTGCACTTCCAGATTCCATTTGTTCCTGAGAACCAGGGTTTTAAGAATTTGGTCAGAATATTAGATGATGGAGATTTAAATTCATTTTACTCGCATGGAAATGGTTTTTCTCTTTATATGCAGTTTATTTATTAGAGGGAAGTGTGATTTATTTACTTTTGAGCCTTTGTATAGTAAAAATGTGTTTGTATAAATAGTGTTTATTTCTGAAGACAAGTATTTGATGCCAAGAAGGTAGTAGACCACAAATGACCGAGTGATTGCTATCACATGAGCAAACTGCTGTTTTGTATATGCTTTCCTAATGTGAACAGGCTCCCTTATAGCTTCAATAGTTACACCTTAACCAAAATCTAGATATGTTTCATTGATATAATATCCCTTGAAGTCTCCTTCAGTGAAGGATAATTTTTTTTCTCCAATCCCTTTATTCCTGGAATCAGAGCACAGTTCACCATAATGGTTCTGTGATTTCTCTTCTTTTAAGGCCCACAATGCCTTATGCTCTTTTCCCCCCTCCTTCTCATCAGCACCTACTGATCTTCAGGATGTAAAGAATATTCTAAACTGAATCCCTTGCTCATAGTCTTTGTCTGCCTTCATCTTTTGCATTATCCTTGATGACTTCAATTTTTATGTTATGGTTTTTCTAACAGCCCAACTTCCTCAGAAGCCTGGCCATCTAGCAAAGAGAATTTCCTTTGCTGGTAACCATTTCCTAAGTTTTCAGCTCTCTCCTACCTATGCCTGTAACTCTACTCCCGATAGTCTCAAAGGTTTCCTTTGCCTCTATACACCATCTGGAGTTCGTAGTCAGTCCTATGAATGACGTTCCCACTAATACTCTAGAGCTGCTGCCTCATGACCTGGACACCCACTATCCAAATGAGTCAAGTCATCTGCTGTTTTCTCTGCTGCTGCCTTACAGCTAGGGAAAGCCAGGTGTTTGTCAGCTGGTTTCTCATGCTTAGCAATGCCCTCAACACATTCTTTTTTGTGGCCATCGAAGCTTTGGCCCTAGATTCTGACCATTCTTTCAGCTATTCAGGGAGATCCTGGTCTGTACTATGCTAGTTAGCATTCACCCAGCAGGAGCTAGCTGATATGAGCCTTCATATTTCTTCATAAAATATTTTTGTTTATGTTTAAACACCTCAAATCTCTAGTTCATGGCAATGAAAACTTCCCAGGGTTTTTCTCCAAACAATTTTCTATTTCATGTCTTCTAGCACTCACTTTCATAAACCTAAGCAGCGTTGGGAAAAATCCCTTCTCCAAATGTGCCCTAAACTTCCGCTTACCTTTTTTGGCCCAAGCTCCTTACCTTGCTCATCTACATATGTTCAGTTGGGCTTTGCACTGATTGAATACTTCTGTAGAATTTACATATTTACACAACATGCTTAATAACGTTTTCTTCTTCTAATTTGACCAGGATTATGTGATTACTTTTCCTTGTATTTAGTTAGCATATTTGTCAGTCATTGAAAAAGAGAGATCTTCTTACTATTTTTCCATTCAGTAAGTATTTCTCATCATTGTGCATATCACACAAGTATTTGTTACTTATTCTGGCTCACTATTAACTGTGAATTCTGTACAGTGGGTACAAAGCCTTATTTATCTTTGTATTCCCAGCATTTTATATGGAACCTTGTAGATTACATGTATTCAATTAACTTTTGATGAAAACCTGAGACATTAGGTACCAGTTAAGGGTAAGGATGATAGCCAAAAGCTTACTTTGGAAGTATTTAGTGGGGATTAAACTACTAGAATGGACCATGTAAGGCACAAAACCATCAATTTATAAAATATAGTCTTCATTATTCATTAATAAATAACTTATTAAATTTTCATTTATAAATAAAACCTCTTTTGTCTCTCATTTTACATATAAAAAATAAGGCTTGACATCCCAGTTTGAAAAAGACAGATGCACCCCTATGTCTATTGCAGCACTATTTACAGTAGCCAAGAAATGGAAGCAACCTAAGTGTCCATCAGCAGATGAATGGATAAAGAAGATGTGGTACATATACACAATGGAATATTATTCAGCCATAAGAAGAAAACAAATCCTACCATTTGCAACAACATGGATGGAGCTAGAGGGTATTATGCTCAGTGAAATAAGCCAGGTGGAGAAAGACAAGTACCAAATGATTTCACTCATATGTGGAGTATAAGAACAAAGAAAAACTGAAGGAACAAAACAGCAGCAGAATCACAGAACCCAAGAATGGACTAACAGTTACCAAAGGGAAAGGGACTGGGGAGGATGGGGGAAGGGAGGGATGAGGTGGGGAAAAAGAAAGGGGGCATTACGATTAGCATGTATAGTGTGGGGGGTGGTGCATGGGGAGGGCTGTGCAACACAGAGAAGACAAGTAGTGACTCTACAGCATCTTACTATGCTGATGTACAGTGACTGTAATGGGGTTTGTTGGGGGGACTTGGTGAAGGGGGGAGCCTGGTAAACATAATGTTCTTCATGTAATTGTAGATTAATGATACCAAAATAAAAATAAAATAAAATAAAATAAGGTTTGAAAGGAAGTATTGACTTTTCTAAGATCACACAGCTTTAATAGCAGAGGGCAAGAATAAGGGGTCCTTACCGTTGGTTCTCTGGGCAATGATACTAAGTCAATATTTTCTAAACAGTGTTTTGTGTGATATTATGTCCCACTAGTTCTCACTCTCCTTTACACATAATGACTGGGGCTGAAGTGAAGGGTAACGGGATAGGGGTCGGAGGAAATAGGTTCCTAGTGGCACAAGGAAGGGGCATGTTAGAAGGAGTCTGTGTGTACTTGAAGAGCCAAATACATGCCTCTGTTGTCCAAATGACTGCGCTGTGTCCCAAAGAGTGAAAACCACTTCATATGTGTGCTTAGCAACTCCCTATCACTTACAAAGAAATAGTTTTATTCTTATGAGTGACTCCAGATTTAAGTATTTCTGCTAACCTTTTTATTTGATTTTTTAAACTTTGCTAAAACTTCACCAAACCCATTTCAAGGTAGCCTGTACAACAAACATATTTACATATACCTTTTATACAGAGTGCCGGGTATTCATTTCTTTGTTGTTTGAATATAGGCTCAGCTCTGCGCAGGCTCAATGTTACATAGAAAGAGCAAAATGAGCAAGGGCAGGGTGGTAGGAAAATTCAGGGATCCTTTGGGGAAATACAACATCTGACTGTAGCAGAAGGAGCATAGTGGCTTGTGAGAGGTGCCCAAGAAGAGATCCTGATCAGGGGTTCTGGAGGTGGCAGATTTGGGAGGAAGAAGAGCAATGGAAGATTGTGAGCGTGTGGGATTTGGGCAAAGCAATGTCTTAGAACGAGCCCTCTGGCAGGGTATGAGGGGTGCGTTGAATGACAATAGTAAGCCCTGTGAAAGCAGACACCACATCCATTTGTTCACCACTAAATAACCCTTGAAGAGTGTCTGACACACAGTGGGGTTTCAATGGATATTTTTTGGAAGAGTAGGTGAAAACAAGAAAGCCATTAGGAGGCTTTTATAATAGCTGGGGTAAATGGCAAAAACGGCCTGACCTTGAGTGTCGGCATTAAGAATCTTAGGGTCAGCCTCAACTTGACCACAAGGAAGCAGGCACAACCAATTATAATATTCAAAGAATTGGTGAAGTGGCAAACATTTAAGAAATATCCATTTGTAATAAAATCTCCATGTATAAAAATTATATGAGCTTTGATTATTATTCCTTTTAGCCGTGACTTTGGTTTTGGTTTTTGCCATTAAAGATTTTTTTTAATGTTAAAAAAATCGGTTTCTCATATTACAACCTCTTTCCGTATTATTATTCAGGGAATAGTATTTCAGTCATACATTGGTTTAAACAAGTATTAGATCATATTTGTTGTATGATTTCCAATGGAATGAACTGGTATGGCCTCTCTGATTAATTGTAATGTCAATATTTTGGTTGTGCATGGCTAGGAACAGGTTAATTGTTTTCTCCTATACAGGCAAAATTGCAGTCAGCTAAGTTCTGCTTTTGTGTCCAGGCTCCAGGATTCTAGCTGATAGAAATACCAGAGGGCTCTGAGACTGCCCTCAGAATTTTCCCCAAGCTCCCTGCTGCTAAACTGAAATGCTTGAAGTGTTCAAAACTGTTATTTCCTGCCTCAGTTTGAAATGTGTGCAATTTTTCCTTTGTAAAAAGGACATCTGAACATTTAGACTGTGTAGATTACCTCCGCTGCAACAGGAGAATCCTTTGATATGTTTATTTTTACTCTTACAGAATTCTGGTCAAAAAAAGTGCATTTCATAGAGGAATGAGGTGCATCAAATAATTTAGGTATTCCTTTTTTTTTTTTTTGCACAATTTGGTCTGAGAATTATCAAGGCATCTATAATGCATACAGATGTATTGTCATCTAACAATTTTGTTCAGGCCATTGAACAAGCGTTGAAACATGGAGCTCCATTTCTTCACACACAGTTTCATTTTTGTTCCCAGTTGATTGTCTTTTGTGTCAACTGTTAGTATTGAAGATTGTCTTTTCTTTCAACTGTTAGTATTGAAAAGAGAAACCTTACAGCGGGATGTTGGCTAAAATGCAGCCATGTTATGTGCCTGGGATCATTTCTCAAAAAGAAGCCTTGGCATTTTTTTTTTTAAAGGATAACAGAAAACAAAACAAAACAAATGCACTGATGATAGGATTATGTGGGAAAAACTGATAAATCATGGTCATGTACCACCCCCGAGAAGATGGGTACAGGGTCGGCTACTGTTTGTCTCTGTCTTAATCCTTTGATTTTCTGGCTCCCTGGCTAAGAAAGTTTAGGCTCTGTCAAGTAGCTAAAGCAGGACAACCCAAGGTTACTCAGATTCTCTGTGATTATATTTTACCGTTTGGGAAATAAACCCTGCCACTGTTTGTATAAATTGGTTATTTATCTACAGAAGAAAGAGTTTTCAGTATTTGGGGGGCTCAAGACAAAAACTATATCTCCCTTTAAAAAGAAATTAGAAATCATTCCCCAAAATCAACACTATGAAGCCTTGTCACCTATAACAAATTTAGAATGAAGAGCAGCAGCAGGCAGTTTGTTTTAAAGGCCCAATTTAATTTTAAAATTACAAAATATTTCAAGCATACAAAAGGTGTTCGACATCCTTGTTTCCACCAGCCTTATTAACAAGTGTTAGCTTTTTGCCGTAATTCCTGAAGACCGTTATTCACTTTTTCATTCCTTTTTAAAAGAATTTTCATGTTTTCATTAACTACTGAACACATGCACATAATATTTATAATATGTTACTGTGTGTCAAGTTTAAAAGTAACAGTGCAAATATTTAAACACCTACTACCCACCTTAGGAATTACAGGTCCTTTTTCTTAAAAAAAAAAAAAACTCCCCTCAAAACCCCAAACAAAACAATTACTATGAATTTACCAGTTCAAGCCTACCAGTCCCCTCCCCACAAATGGTATGAAAAAGGAAACTCCTGGAAGGTTTACATTCTGACAACTGCATTGAATCAGAAATATTTTATATTGCAGTTCAGATTAGGTGGTAGGAATAATGACTAATCCTTGCTGGGAAGAGAGTTGAGGACCTAACCATTAGACTGTCCTACCCTGTTCAGGCCTCTTGTGTTAGTTCCTCAGCTTGTTTTTGGGAAAACACTTTCATTTATACATTAAAATAGTTATTATGTATGAATGTTTTAAGTGATCTATCAAATACTGGTTCATACTCTTCATAAGAACCCAGAGAAAAGTCATCAAAATCTGGAATGGCACCATTGTTAGTGGTACTGAGCGTGAGAGGCATATGGATAGAAAAGTAAATTCCGGGAGAAAGAGCCATGTCATATGCAGATATGGATTGAAAATATAGGCAAAGAAATATTAAAAAATTGGAGATTCACTTTCTTGGTTGTGTTTACTGAAAGTCCAGGGAATTCATTGACCACTGGTGCTGCGGTTCAGAATGAATGTGACGCTAAACCCCAGGGACTCCTTACGTCCATGCATGATTAAATCTAATTGTCAGGTTTAGACAGGAGAGGGCCCTTCTTTTGCTCAAGAAAGCCCTAGGGAGGCGCTCTGTGAGGGAGGGTGCTTGTTTTCCAGAGGACGGAGCAGGGATCATCCATCATGATCAAATGTGACCATTTCATATCATCTATCTCCAGTGAGGATAGTAGTGAAAATTCTGTCCTTTCCCCCATTTTTTTCACTTGCTGTGATTGAGATTCATCTTACAAGTTGAAAGGGTATTTAGAAGTCATTAAAACAAACACACACAAACACATAAAAATTATTTGGTGTCTGTTGCTGTTTATCCCCTCCATGAATAATTTCTGCAGACCGATAACCAGTTCAACCATGTCTTTTTGCTGTAAATGCCTGTGGTTGGTCCACTCCCTTCTGCCTTGAAGTTAAATGAAAGTTTCTTTTGTAAGAGAATGAAAAAGCAGCAAATAAGATGAGACTACAAGACATTCCTGTGTTGTCACCTTTTCCTTTTGAGGAATGTGGAGAAGGACTCTTCTTCCAACTAAAATGTATAGATTCCTTCAAGGCTCTGATGCATACATACCATTGGAAATGAAAACAACAGCTATTCTTAATATTGGACTATTTGGAAAACAAAATGGTGGCTTTCAGAATTTATATTATCAGCTTCCATATTTCATTTAGCTACATACTTTTAAATGCTTCATTTTTAGCCTGTGTTGTAGCAGATTGCTCGATTGATTCACAGTGGTCTTTAAATCCAATTGGAGAAAATGAAATTTAGGAAGCACATTGGCTGTGGATTTGTACGTGGTGACCTGGGACTGCTATTGTCCTCACTTTCTGCCTTGGTTTGGGGGTGGGTTTTGTTCCATAAAACCAATTGATCAGCCAACCACTGTTTGGGTTATATATGGACACCACACATGATGTCTTCAGAAGTTTATCCAGCACCCATATAAATATAATTCATCCCTAAATTGATAATAAAATCCTAAAGGTTGTTTGTTGAAATATATTAGATGGCTAAAGAATTACATAACCCATAAAGGCAGAGTGTATCCACCTTAGTGAAATTTCATCTCATGTATTTTGTTTTGCATTATTAAAACAAGCAGGTAGAAATTAGAGGGAATAAGTTAATAAATAGAATGATAAAACTTTTAGAAAATGTTTGTGGAATGCTGGGTTATTTATATTCTCTTGTTTGATTACTATAACAACCTTTCAAGTAGGTATTATCATTACTCCAGTAAGCAGATATTATTGCTCCCATTTATATCAGTGAAGGGATCTGAGATATAGGAATTGAGATGTCAGGCCCACAATCCACCAAGCTAGGAGGTAGGAAGCTCGTATTAAAATCCAGGTTTGTCAGTTGGGAGCCCATGCTCTTAACCTCTCTGCCATGTTGCTTTCCGTATGCTGTAGCACAAAATAGAATTTTGACTTTCCACCTTCCCAGACAGGGATGAGTCTGAGTCCAGAGAAGGCACAGATGCCCAGGGCCTCTGGCTGTGGCGAGGCTGGCTGTGGGACAGGATACTTGGCAAGCAGTGGGACACACAGGTGCTGTGCAACCCACACATCTCTATTTACGTAGAGGCCCCAGTGTTTGTGTTACCAAGTTTGGGAGATAATAAAAGAAGTTGTTGTTTGTTCTTTCTTTGTAAGTCTGCAATTAATTTTTAATATAAATTTAAAAGGGGAATTTTTAAATCCACTAGACACTGAGAGACTGGTGAACCAAGAAAACATTTGCTGGGTTTCAAAGGGGATCCTGAAAAGCAGTAGCTCTCCTTTTTGCCCACTAGATGGTGCTTTGGTTTCATACGTCACATTTAATAAGCCGATTTTTTTTCTTTCCCCCGCTTCCTAGATGTTGATTCAAGAAAAAGCCCAGTTCAAGGCTAGGAGAACTGTGCCAGTTAGCTTTGTTCGATGTGGGGCTATTCATCATGATAACTCTCTATACCAAGATAATTTAATTAAATCCACTTGGTAATTTTAGACAGTCCTTTTTCAACTTTTCAGCGATAAATTGTATTCACTCATTTTGGAACAGAACATCAGTAATTGGAGCTAGCTCAGGTATCATGTCAGCATATTACCTCAACAGGCTGCACTTGTGTAAGGAGCCTCCTCTCAGGCGTGGAGCAAGTCATGAAAGTGGCTAGACCTGTGCTCAACTGAGTTTGTCATTTTGGTGTCCACATGTAACGCAACCGCTACGGAGATGAATTACTCCCAGACATACAGCACGGCGTGCGATTTTCTTCTTTACATTTGAGTATTAGTGGAGAGAGGAAGGGCAGGGGATGATTATTTGAACAAATTGATATCAAAGAGGACTGCACAGGAAGGAAACAGTTAAATGGAGAAATAAATAGCGTGAGTTCAAATTCAATAAAAATCAAATAATCATCCTACATAATCATGTCTATTGGACACATAAGGTGGGGCAGAATCAGGGAGACTAAGTACTAAGTTGAGTTTGAGCTTTTATTCTAAAAGCTATAGAAGAATGATTGAAGATTGCATGCTCCTCGCATAACCCTATAAGAAAGGTACATTTTACAGAAAGCACAAGAGGATCCCAGAGAGCAGGTGCATTGCCCCAGGTGACCCCTCAGAGCCACAGTCTGTGTAGACTGACCATCTATTGTATTCTTCCCCTCGTAGGAATTTCATGTCTTGATACTCCTTCTTGAGCTTCCCAGGCTCTGCAAGAATTGATTATACAAGCAGAGATGAGCTCCTTGGCGTAATTATTTAAAGGTTGCTTAGTATCTCCAACATTTCATTTTTCCTCAAATTGGAGACAGGGAAGCCTTGGGAGGGTTTAGTTATGGTCATAGTCATTTAACATTTGGTAAGCTTATTTCCTTCAGCATTTTCAAGCAGAAATCCATAGTGATGTTTTTGACACTGATTCTGAGTCCTGCATTCTCTGCCTGTCTTGCTGTGTTTGAAGGTGGTGGGGAAACCCAATGTATGTGTGTGTATGGGGGTGATGGTGTGGTAAAGATTTAAGTCAGTGACTTTAAAGAAGGTTAAAAAAAAGTATTGCATGATCATGATAGTGGCTTACCAAAGTCTCCTTGGATCATAACCATTGAGAATTTATGCTCTTCTTGATGCATCTATCCTCTCTGGTTTTCTTTGTCCCATTGGAATGACAGGATTTAAAGCAGACCAGTTTTTCCCTAATTCTATCTGTGCCAGAGCTACTTACACAATGTTCGTATTCAATACATGCTGAAACAAAAGCAAAATCTCAGGAACAGCCCACTTCACTTTCTGTGGGTAGTCAGTGTTCTCAAAGGGCTTATTACCCTCTTCCAAGAAAGCTTTTGTTCTTGAAATGCCAAATGCATTTCTATTCACATTACGTTTTGCCGACCACTTTGTTGACCATGAAATGCTAAGTCAAGAGTCTCCATTAAACTGACTAAGCTGTCGTCTTACTAATTTAGTGTTGCAGAATTTACTGTTTTTCCAAATCAGCACTTTGTTGGTCATCAAACCTATAAGTAGCCACTTTATATGACATGTATCTCTAAAGTGAATGTTCATTTTAATGCATTCATTCATTTATACTGTTTTTACTGATATACAAAGAAAACATAAGATCCATTTATTAGTTCATCAACTAGTCATTAAATCCTTACTGTGTAGCAGATACTGTATTTGGCACCAAAGATAAAATGGGAAACGATAAAACTCTTCCCTACCCTCATGGAATTTACAACACCTGCATAACTCATCGGTCTTCGGATCACAAGTTCTTCTCCAAGACCTGGTATGAAAATCCATTTGGTTAGAATCAATGATGGTTGGCACCATCATTCTCTAAAGTGAGCCGAGAAGGGAAAATCTCCCTATTGCAAGAGGTTGCCGGAGCTCTCTTTGTCCCTGAGAGTCCCTTTCTCCAGTGCTACCACCCTACCAGCTACTAGAAACACTGCTTCCCATTCCCTGCTGCCCTGACCCAGGTGTGGACAGTAGATCCTGTCCTCAATTTTGCAAATCACAGCTGAGACAGAATGCAGTATATGAGATTTCTCTGATAGATTGGGAATCATGGAAGGGGAAGCACATTGGCTACTAGCTATGGCTGCTCAGAGAGCACCCACAGTCCTTGGTCCTCCCTCACGGGGCCCCTAAAGGGCTTCCTCTCACTCAGAGTCTATTCTTTGTTTTAGGATCCTTAAGTATGACTAGAATTCTGGGCCCAAAGCAAAGAGTGCAAACCCAGAGAAGGATTTTCCTCTTTCCCTTCTGAAGCTCACCTCCCACATTTTTACTTTCTATCTTGAGATCTGGCTGATCCCAAAAGGATTGGCACTTGGCATCATGGCCTAGAGGAGAGGCTCTGTGCTCTCTCCAAAGGGGTGTGGCCTTGCCCTGGGACGCTGGCTGCATGTCTGTGCGCAACAGTCCAAAACCAGTGAATGACATCCTACAGGAGAGACCTTTCCTTTGTTTCTCCTGGGTTCTCTGAAGAACAAGTAGATTCTCTCCAACCTCAGGATTTCTGGCCTCTTTGGTGTGAATAGCTGCTTGTCCTTAAAGTTTCATTGGCCTTTTGCTCCATCCTTTATGGGGTGCTTACTCTTAAGTGGCTCCCCAGTGTCTAGAGCCAGGATACTCTTCTTTGGCTGCTGGTGATTTTCCTATGCAAGCATCTTGCTCCTTCTCACATCATTTGTGTCCTTTCTTAGCTCTTTCTGGATACAGAAGCCAGCCTAATGCAGCAGCCACAAGCAAGAGAGCTTACTGTGAAGTGGCAGGGCCTGAATGACCGCAACTTTGTGCTATGGAGAAGAAATCTGGGTTATCACCCACCCAGGCCTTTGAGTCCACTCTGGTTCACATCTGTATTACACCCTGTGCAGTATCTTTGTTCACACTTCTGCCTCATACCTGTTTTTGTTTTGGTTCAAAGATTCCTGTCTCCCTAAAATCTGCCTTGGGTCCCAGGCCCTTGTTGCAGTCACACGTGTGTCCATGCACAGAAATCTTGTGGAAGGGAAATAGTTTTATATTTCGGAAACCACTTACAATAGACTGGGTGACTGCAAATTTTAAAGAAATTCAACACATGCTTTCGCCCACGTACACTACAGCATGAGTGGGCCAGACGCAGGGCTCAGCCAGTGAAAATTACAGAAGTGGCGTCAGCTGCAGGGGGGCTTGAAAGCAGGTGGAGAACGCACTAAACAGGTACAGGAGGGAGGAATGCTACAAAAGGAGGGATTCAAGGTGCTGTAGGTGCCTACAGCAGAAGGGTTTAACCTAATCTTGGGGACTTAGGGAATTTTTGCTTGACTTCTGTTGTCTGATGGAATGACCCTGAACAAATGATTCAACCTTTCTGTTAAGAGCAGTTCTTTTAAACTCATAGTCCCTCCCTGTTCCAGCCAAAGCTCCTGAGGCTATGAACTGTAACCATGAGGGAGGACGCTGCCAACAGCAGTAAGCCTGGCTGGAGAGAGCAAACACACAGAGCAAATGGTAAGAGGAGACGTAGCAATGTGCTCCACAGAGTATTGAGCCAATTTGGAGTAGAGCATGGAGAAAATGCTTGTGGGCAGAGAATCATTTCCTTTGTGTCCTATAAACCTGACACTGAGCACAGTGCCCCTCAAGTAGTTGTGGAATGAATGGATGCTGACCACTGTCACTTTCTGTGTTTGACTCTTAAGGTTATGTTTAGGCTCTCTTGGAGGTAGAGGCTGGGACAGAGGACTCCATAGATGGGGTAAATCAACAGCTGGATTAGATGACTCCTGCCCCTCTAGTGTGGGTCACCTGCTAGGCTGCCAGGTATGTGCTTATCCACCCTTTTTAGAAGAACTTTCTAGTTGTCCAGCCCTGCCAACCATCTGGTCCTGTTCACGATGCTGTGGGGTCACAGCAAAATATGAGATAGCCCCTTCTGCAGGCTTTGGAGTTAGGGAGATCATTCAGGGGGCTTGGAGCAGATATGGGAAAAGTTGCTCTAGCAAGAAATGTTCAGGTCTCATGTAGGACTAGGACTAGGGCCGTCACAGTACTCGAAGGCCTCCTGAAGTAGTTGGGGTAGCTTGGGCATTCTATGCCATATGCACGATGAGGGAGACACACTTTGCATGGAAGTTTCTGTGTTCATAGTACACTAAGGCTTTGGGGATTGAATGATGGGCTGCAGGAAAAGGATAAGGGAACCGACACTCCTGAAAAACAGTCAGTGGGCATTTCCTCTCAGTATCAGGTGAAGTGGGGGGTTGGCACCAGGCACAGCAAATCACACTTTATGGCAGAGAATGGAGAAAACAATCAGAAGTCTTTATCCTAAAGGGGAGCCTTTGATAACACTGCAGGAGGCCCTTCTTATAATAAAAGGGTTTGGTAATAGAGGAACACAATAAAAAATAAAAAATAGAACAAAACCAATATGAGAAACAAAACACAAGGAGGCTTTTATGAGAGAAACAGATTTTTCTCAGACATTGCCGCTTCCTCTCCCCCCTGCCTAGCACGGGCTCCTCTGTGTGTCTTAGAAGTGATTTCTCCATTTTCTGAGACGCTAAGGGCCTCACTGGGCTCTTCCTGATAATAATTTTACCACGATGATCGTTTTATTCTAATTTATTTCTTTCATTGCTGTAAGACTGTGACCTCCTTCTGGACAGTGTTTTATTCATCTTCTTAACTCTCACTCTCCCTGAGACTGAGCAGGCCCCAAATAAATATATGTAGAGTAAATAAGTGAATCAGTAAGTGCATATGTGGTAAATATATTCTGCCTTACTTCTATGTTACTTTCTTTTTTTCTTCCCTGCCTTAGATTTGTTAAAGTAGTCCAATTAACCTAGTGCTAGTGTGTCTCAATATTTGTCTCCAAGAGAGCACATTGTTTAAGAAAAAACATTATCTTTCTCTATATAAAGGGTGACTAAAGTATCCAGGTGCTTCCAGGCTACAGGCTACTGAGCTTTCCTGCACTGACTCTCGGGAATTACACCGGCTGATCAAACATCTGTCTCCCCATCTTTTCTCCACTTACCAAAATCTTATTCATCCTTCAAGACTGGTTTAATTTTTAAGTCCTCACTCAGTAAAGGCTTTCTCTGTCTACCAGAGCTGGAAAATATGTTTTCTTTTTTGACCTCTATTACAACTAATTGCTGCTCTTATTCATTCAGCTCACATCATGTAGGGAAAAGTACTTTGAAGACAGTAGCTCTGGTTCAGGCCCAGCTGATGCCACTCAGTGATGATCAGTTACCTCCTCTGACTCTGAGTTCCCTCGTGGTGATGATAAATCTTTGTGATAGGATGTCTGGTCTAGAGGCTGAGCAAAGGCCTGCATTTAAGATATCTGCTCCAACACCTGGAGCTTATCAAGGCCTCAGTTAAAGGCAACTGCTTTTATTATGCGCAGGTATCTTACTCTTTAGATCATGGATTGTGTACTTTTCCAATAACCTAAGGTCTAACTTACTTGCTTTTAGTGGGATATAAATAACAAAGCATATATCACATGATGAAGGCAGTGAGAAGTGCTATGAAGACAAATAAAGCTGGGGTAGGAGAGAATGAATAGGTTAAAGGAGCCATCTGTGAGGAAGGGACATGTGAATGCAGATTGAATGAAGTGAGGGAGAGCACCTTCCCGGTGCTTGGAAGGATGCAGGGCCCTTGATGGAGGATGCAGGGCCCTTGATGGATACAGGAAAGGAAGGTCAGAAAGGTAGAGAAGGACTAGAGCACCCCAGCGACACAGGACTGTGAAGTCCAGCTTTATAAGGAAGTATGTGATCCTCAGGGTCAGAATCCTCTCTTCCTGAGAGGTCTAGGAAGACCACTGCTGAGCAGGCCTCCTGGGTTTAGCAAGGGGAGGATGACCTTGGTAAGAGAGTGAAAACAGTGTCAGTGGAGTAGTGAGGACTGCAGGCTGGGGAGAAAGGTATGTTCTGCAGTTCTCACCACTCCACTGAGAAAGGTCGGAAGCAGAGGGGGAAGACTAGCCAGGCAGTAGCCAGGAGGTCCAGCGGGTAGAAGGGAAGGTCATGGTTTAATCTGAAGGATTCAATTATGAATCTAGGTAGAGAGAGAAGAGAGGATTGAAAATGTAGGAGAGCATTGCTGACTGATGGAGCCTGGTCTTGAAGAAAGCAGGAGCTGGTGAAGGGAAAGTCGGGGCGGATGATTGGCTCAGAGGAGCAATGCAGCATGCAGAGCAAAGAAAGAACTGGATAGACAAAGGCTGGAGAGTTTCCAGTCTCCTAGTAAAATGTATTAAAGGTGGTAGGCGATGAGCTTGAGTAGAGGGGTGGAGAGTTGAGTTAGGTTAAGTAGGAGAGGAAAACCATCAAGGAATGTTTAAAAACAAATGTTCTTTTTGATCTTGGATGAAGTAAGCCATTTAATCCCTTCAGTACACAAGAACATCACCGTAGAAACGACCTCCAGCCAGTTTCCATATTGCAGGGTTTTTCTGCATAAACACATCAGTGAACCAAACTCTTAAAAAAAAATGCGCTCTGCGTACACACACATAGACACACGTGTGTGCACACACACACACACCCCTTTCTCTGCATCCTTGTCAATTTATAACCAATTGAATATAATGGTGAATACTCTAACTCAGTTCTGGAGTCTTTTTTTTTTTTAAATTGAGTTTCCAATTTAGGTATGTGATCTTTATATTGTGCTATTTAATATTTTAGATTCAGGTCATACCACAGTGGAGCTGAATTCTAGCTACAAAATGTGGTTGGTAACTTTTACAGAGATATGCTCATTGTAATCTAGGAATTACCTGGGCACGTGGTATGTATATTACCCCCTTTAAAATCCTTAAACCACGCTGTAAGCTGACAGGGAAACAGGTTCAATCATATTAAGGGATTTGCTCAGGGTCACCAACTTATTAAGGGACATTTTTAGATTGCAAATGCAGGTCTTCCTGACCCTAACTACCATGTCCCTACTTTGAGCAAAAAATTAAAGAATAATAGTTTTTAGTTTTGATGCTGAAGATGCTCTTCAGCTCATGCTGGCTTGAATTTCCTGTGCAGTAGAGGGAGAGTAGAAAGTGCATTTTAATAAGCTTCAATTAAATTAATTTCATTTTACTTCTTTTGATGTATGGTCTCTTCAAAAAATCCAATCCTACTGCTGTTTATTAAGTGCCTCTATTCACTTGGAAAGTGCCAGGCCCTTCAGGGGACCTACGAATGAGTGTGATTCAGCCCATGCTTCAAGAGCTTACAATCTAGTGGAGCAGATGGGAGGATGTGCTTTGCTCTAATACTCGATTGGATGTGATAAGTACCATAAGAGGTGGCACAAACAATGGGTTCTTAATTCAGAAATGCAAGGTTATGTGAATAATTAGAAAATCGGCCCGGTAGTGCCTAAACACTGGGATTATTACACAGAACTCTTTCAGAGACTGTATTTGAAACATAATCATCCCTATGTTTGAATCCACATCACAGAATAAGTGAAGAACATATAGATTGCAGTGACAACACCTGCCAGGCTATAGATGTTGGCACTGTTAGCTCGGTTTGTGTTGTCGATTCCCCATTCAGGGGCAAGGCTGTAAGGACACAACCAGCCCAGTGGTATGTGAGAACTGCCACTGTTCTCAGTCTTGTGTGTTTTGGCAGACAACGGCTGTTCAAGACGTTGGACTGCAGTTGTACAAGATACATGCGTATCAAGTTGCTGGTTTGTATTTTTTACTTTTTTTTTTTTTTTTTTTTTTTTTTTGAGAGGGCATCTCTCATATTTATTGATCAAATGGTTGTTAACAACAATAAAATTCAGTATAGGGGGGTCAATGCTCAATGTACAATCATTAATCCATCTCAAGCCTAATTCTCGTCAGTCTCCAATCTTCTGAAGCATAACGAACAAGTTCTTACATGGTGAACGAATTCTTACAGAGTGAATAAATTCTTACATGGTGAACAGTACAAGGGCAGTCATCACAGAAACTTTCGGTTTTGATCATGCAATATGACCTATAAACCATCAGGTCAAATATGAATATTCATTTGATTTTTGTACTTGATTTATATGTTGATCCCACATTTCTCCTATTATTATTATTATTTTTATTTTTAATAAAATGCTGAAGTGGTAGGTAGATGCAAGATAAAGGTAGAAAACATAGTTTAGTGCTGTAAGAAGGCAAATGTAGATGATCAGATGATCAGGTGTGTGCCTATGGACTAAGTATTAATCCAGGCTAGACAAGGGCAGCAAGACATCCACGGATGCAGAAGATTTCTCTCAAAGCAGGGGGGGTGAGGTTCTGAGCCTCACCTCTGTTGATCCCCAAATTCTCACCTGATGGCCCCCCTGCGACTGTGCCTGTCTTAGGTTGTTCCTCCCTTGAGGAATCTTACCCGTCTCTGGCTAACCAGTCATCTTCCGGGGCCATACAGGGAAATGTAAAGTTGGTAAGTGAGAGAGAAGCCATATTGTTTGCAAAGGTTAGCTTTTTACTTCTTTGCAGATTTATGCCCTGTGGCTTCTATGCCCAGCACTTGTCTCGAGGTATCTTTACCACCTGGAGGAATTATGATACTCGGTAAATTCGATATGAGGCACGAATTCTATTTAAAGTTTGTAATTAGGAAGGAAGAAGAAAAGCTATAGATGTAGCATATGAAGGAAACTTGGGAGGATTGATTATTTCTTTGACATATCTTCTTGTATAGTACCTTAAGTATGTATAGGTTTTAAACTACTAACTAATTTGCACACACATATTGACATAATAGGAATACGGTGACATAAACAAAGCAAATCTATAATTACCAGCCATCTCCAGTGAAGCCAAGAAAACCATTTAGGCACCCTAGGCATTTGTGAAAATTTATCTATGATATGATGGATATTTTCCAACTGTACTTGAACCATCAGACAAATTAAAGCAGCCCATTTCTGGGATCTGTTCACATCCCATATGTTCTTTTAACCATAGATAGTCTATAGTCATGAGATTTTGGGGTGCTACAACTTGCACCCCTCCCAACTCCTGGTTGAGTTCCAACAGTACAGATCCAGTCAAATTCGTTGTCTCACTGTATGCACATGCCAGCCTAGACATCTCCCTCCTCCTTCTTATGGCAAGTCCAGGAGATGGTGGGCTGGATGCAGCCACAACCGCAGCATCGTCCGGATCCCTGTGGAGGCTTTTTGATGATCATCCCCCGGCACGAGTCCTCCAGAGAGTGCTGATGCCGGAAGCTCCTCCTCATATCGTATCTTAGTTCATTTTCTGGGTATCCAAGCTAGGCCTTGATCTTCTGCGTAGAAACAAACAGACCCTTTGCCCACACTTTGACATGCCCTCTATACCACTGTGCAGAACTCATTGGAGGTCAGCACACAGTAACTGCTTTTTTTTTTTTTTTAATTAAGAGAAAGGAATATTATCAGAAAAGAGTACCTCCATAGCTGATCATCTGACACCCTTTAAGTGATCAACATTAAGGATATTTAAAGCATGCGTTGATCTTTGATTTACCAATAGTTTTATCCTGTTAAGGAGTAATCCCCCTTTTCTTTCTTTCTTTCTTTTTTTTTTTTTTAAATTTTTAATCTACACTTACCTGAAGAATACTATGTTTACTATGCTCTCCCCTATATCAGGTCCCCCCTAACAACCACATTACGGTTACTGTCCATCAGCTTAGCAAAATGTTGTAGAGTCACTACTTGTCCTCTCTGTGTTGTGCAGCCCACCCTCCCCTTTCTCCCTCCCCCCCATGCATGCTAATCTTAATACCCGCCTTCTTCTTCCCCCCCCTTATCCCTCCCTGCCCACCCATCCTCCCCAGTTCCTTTCCCTTTGGTACCTGTTAGTCCATTTTTGGGTTCTGTAATTCTGCTGCTGTTTTGTTCCTTCAGTTTTTCCTTTGTTCCTATACTCCTCAGATGAGTGAAATCATTTGGTATTTCTCTTTCTCTGCTTGGCTTATTTCACTGAGCATAATACTCTCCAGCTCCATCCATGTTGCTGCAAATGGTTGGATTTTTCCACTTCTTATGGCTGAGTAGTATTCCATTGTGTATATGTACCACATCTTCTTTATCCATTCATCTACAGATGGACATTTAGGTTGCTTCCAATTCTTGGCTATTGTAAATAGTGCTGCGATAAACATAGGAGTGCATCTGTCTTTCTCAAACTTGATTGCTGCGTTCTTAGGGTAAATTCCTAGGAGTGGAATTCCTGGGTCAAATGGTAGGTCTGTTTTGAGCATTTTGATGCACCTCCATACTGCTTTCCACAATGGTTGAACTAATTTACATTCCCACCAGCAGTGTAGGAGGGTTCCCCTTTCTCCACAGCCTCGCCAACATTTGTTGTTGTTTGTCTTTTGGATGGCAGCTATCCTTACTGGTGTGAGGTGATACCTCATTGTAGTTTTAATTTGCATTTCTCTGATAATTAGCGATGTGGAGCATCTTTTCATGTGTCTCTTGGCCATCTGTATTTCTTTTTTGGAGAACTGTCTGTTCAGTTCCTCTGCCCATTTTTTAATTGGGTTATTTGTTTTTTGTTTGTTGAGGCGTGTGAGCTCTTTATATATTCTGGACGTCAAGCCTTTATCAGATCTGTCATTTTCAAATATATTCTCCCATACTGTAGGGTTCCTTTTTGTTCTATTGATGGTGTCTTTCGCTGTACAGAAGCTTTTCAGCTTAATGTAGTCCCACTTGCTCATTTTTGCTGTTGTTTTCCTTGCCCGGGGAGATATGTTCAAGAAGAGATCACTCATGTTTATGTCTAAGAGGTTTTTGCCTATGTTTTTTTCCAAGAGTTTAGTGGTTTCGTGACTTACATTCAGGTCTTTGATCCATTTTGAGTTTACCTTTGTATATGGGGTTAGACAATGGTCCAGTTTCATTCTCCTACATGTAGCTGTCCAGTTTTGCCAGCACCATCTGTTGAAGAGACTGTCATTTTGCCATTGTATGTCCATGGCTCCTTTATCAAATATTAATTGACCATATATGTTTGGGTTAATTTCTGGGGTCTCTAATCTGTTCCACTGGTCTGTGGCTCTGTTCTTGTGCCAGTACCAAATTGTCTTGATTACTATGGCTTTGTAGTAGAGCTTGAAGTTGGGGAGTGAGATCCCCCCTACTTTATTCTTTTTCAGGATTGCTTTGGCTATTCGGGGTCTTTGGTGTTTCCATATGAATTTTTGAATTATTTGTTCCAATTCATTGAAGAATGTTGCTGGTAATTTGAGAGGGATTGCATCAAATTTGTATATTGCTTTCGGCAGGATGGCCATTTTGACGATATTAATTCTTCCTAGCCATGAGCATGGGATGAGTTTCCATTTATTAGTGTCCCCTTTAATTTCTCTTAAGAGTGACTTGTAGTTTTCAGAGTATAAGTCTTTCACTTCCTTGGTTAGGTTTATTCCTAGGTATTTTATTCTTTTTGATGCAATGGTGAATGGAAGTATTTTTTACTTTTTAGAGTTTTTTTTTTTTTGTATCTAAGGAATCTGAACTCGTGCAACACTATGAATCCAGAATAGGTCAAGTCCTACATATTCTGGGCAAACAGTTTTTTAATACGTTTCCTTGGGGATGTAAAAGTAGGGCACTAGACACTGACATACAGCTCCTTTCCGGGATCATTGCAGGGGTTTGGAAGAAAGGACTGAACACTGAAGAACATGAGCTAGTGCGGTGTACCGTGCACAAACTGGACTTTCATAAATATCCCAGTTCTTCACCGACTTGTCACTTCCATGTGTTGGGTCCTGCCGCTGTCGCTTCAGAGCGCCCAGTCAAACGAGCATGGCTTTTATCTTCGAAGAGTGAATATCTAAACTGAAAGGTTGGGGAAATGGTCTTCTGATATTTTGCAAGTCAGATTTCTACTGCCCTATTATGGGGAACACAAATTTACCTGCCAGGGCCTTCGTTCCGTAACTGCCTCACCCTCCATACTCATCTGTGTCACCACGTGGTGTCTGTTCCCTATTTCTCGGGGTGCCCGGCAGCGTCACTCAGCAGCCCCCTGACGAGTTGGCTGAAGCGGTGCTTGGTGTTGCTCGGATGAGGTGATGGATGCTCTCTCCCCTTCCTGGCTGCTTGGAGCCAGTATACAGCATCGCTGGTTAGAAGGTGATTAATCTTCCCTAATGGGACTATGTGTTGCAAATAGGATTTTGGCCACCATGTCGTCATTAGCCTTGATCAGAGTCCACATTACCTCAAGTTAGGTAATCAGTCATTTGTTATAAAGCAGAGGGTAGGGGCCTTTTGAGCAAGTGTCAACTGCATGAAGTCCATTTGGAAAGGAAAAATAGAGGGACTCCAGTTGTCAGGAATCTGTAGGGAAGGAATTAAAGCTGGCATGTGGTTCTGGGCACCTCTTCTGCTCAGTGCTCCCGCTGATGGAGAGCAGCAGGCGGCTCTGACACAAGGGAGCTGCACGCTCAGCAACAGCTTTTTGTCATTTCTTTGCTTTCTGGGTGATGTTGTCTCACCCTAGTGATTGAAACAGTTTGGGAAATGCTGGTTTCCGAAAGTTGATGGCAGATTCTTAGTGTCTTTGGGAGCTGGTATATTTCTTTAAATAGGAGTTCAGAACTTACCCTGTGCCCAGTAATATTCAGAATACTGGGAAGATTGGGTGAGCACAGCAGACCAATACCTAAGTCTCTGAAGCTCTCACTGAGTGGGAGAGGTCAGATAATAAACAAACAAACATATGCCATGTAATGAAAAAAATAACTCTCGCAAGAAAAATAATTTGGGTAAGGAGAAAAAGAATGAGACAAGTGGTGGTCATAGAGACCTTCTTGGAAGAAGAGTCATTTTAATAGAGATTAAGTGAAGTGAGAGATGCCTGTGGTTGTGAGAAGAGCCTTCCAGGCCAAGAGAATAGTCAGTTAAAGTTCATACATAGAAGGTGCTCTATGTTCGTTCCATTTATTTTTATTTTTATTTTAGCACCTACCAGGAATCATTCAATGTGTACAGTAGTGTTAAGTGAGCTGGAGTAATGAATCTATAGCACAGTGTCTAGCACAGCATTGGTGGTCAAAAAAAGTATGTGAGCTTCTTCCTCTCCCTCTGAGAAATGACTTAAGGTAAATTCTCACCCACAGAGGTTGCTACCATTCACTGTCCAAACACCACATCCTGTAACTTCGGGGAAGCCCCTGGGAAGCCTCTTCCTTCCCTCCCCTCCTCCATCCCTGCCCTCCCCTCACTCTCCCTTCCTTCCCCTCCTCTGCAAATCCCTGCCTTTCTTTCCCCTTCCCTCTGCCCTCCTTTTTCTTCTCCTCTGTCTCCTACAATACAAAAGCCTCAAATTCAGGTATTAAAAAAAACAAATAAAATGTAACCCCAGAGATCACAGAGTGAATGACTGATTATGCTGTGTAACAGTGTAATACTGTGACCATGTATTCCATGCCATCTCCCACGCACACACGCACACACTCTGTGACTCACGCACACACTCTCTGACTCACGCACACACATACACACAGAGGAGGGAGAGCCATCCCTATTAGGTATTGAGGTGGGGCAAATATAGAAAAGGGTAAGTTTGTGGGCCACTTCTGTGGCACCTGGAAATCTAGAGTGTCATTTTACCATGTGCTTGTTGATCATGCTCAGTGATCCGTAGATGCAGCCATGGGAGTGAGGCCTTTTAGGGTATAACAGTATCATCTGTATCAGGCTATCCCCAGAGCTGTCCCTATAACATTTGAAGTCTGATAGGTATTTGTCAGTTTTTAAGAAGTCCTGAAAATCATTCTCATCAGTGCAATTCTTCCTGCAGACAAGGTGACTCAGCTGCTTTTTCCACTAGCTAATAGTAATAAGAATAGAAAGTAGTTTCTAAGCAACTATTGAATATGCCATCTCTAACGCAACTGTCCATAGACATAGGCCCACTTCTCTTTCCATTTAGCACATAAAGACATTGAGACTCAAGGAGGTACAGAGTCCCACCGTCTAAATGGAATGCCCGGTGACCTTGTATCTGATGCCTACAAAGCCAGTTCTCCTCAGTCTCCATCACTTCTCGCTCCAAACATTCCACCATCCTCTTCCCCTTGAGATGTTACTGTTGTTCTCCATTATTCCCATTCCTTCCTCTTTAAGTCCTGTGGCATCCTTCTAAGAATCTGTTTACAATGTACCCATTAGTTTTCAGCCCGATTCCTTGTTTCTCACAGGATCTTTATCCTTTTGCATCTAGACGATTGTACTTTGCTGCCTGTCTTTCAGCCTCCAGTTGCGTGCCACACCAACCAATCTCATGCCCTGCTGTTAGCTTTAATGACATGCCCTCTGTGCCACTTTTCCACATTTTTCTGGGCTTTCCACTATTCTCAGTGTGAGGACAGTCAGGCTCTGCATGCTGGCTTCACAGCCCTGAACAGTCTACCCCCACCTTCTTTATCCGACCTTATTTCAGCCATGTGGCTGGGTTCCCCACCCTTGAACACGTCAGCTGTGCTCCTCCCTTGGTAATTTTTCTCACACTGTGTTGCCCCACTTCAAGACCTGCCTCCTTTCCTCTACTTTCTAAAAGATCCAGATCAATTTCTTCCTCTGTGAAGTTTATCCTCCCTTTTCCTGCTGGTATTGATCTCTTCCTTCTTGAGCACTTTCTCTAATCTCAAAAGGTCTATAAAATGGACCTTCTTTTATATATCAACCTTCAATAGAAATGGTTTATGTTACAGAAGATGCCCCTTACTGAGGTTGGATTATTTTATTTAGTGATTGATAACTGTGTTTGTGATTGATAACTGTGTTCAGCTGCAATGAACAGAAAACACAACCATTGTTGGCTTCACCAGTTAGAGGTTGATGGTCTTAAGCAACAAGTCCAGAAATATGCAGCCCATGGTGGTGCAGCTGCTCAGCTATGGCATCTGGGAACCATGCTCTGTCTTTCTGCTGCATCCTGCTCTGTGTACTGACTTTCAGCCTTCTCTTTATTGCCCCTTAGTCACAGTATTGTTGCTGTACTTCCAGGAGGGATGAAACAGCAGAAACCCAGGTATATCTCATTGGTCAGCAGGTCTGAAATTCCACAACATGCCATCTCTAGCTGCAAGGGAAGTTGGGAAATTGTGTTATGGTCTTTTAAGTTTCTATAGGGAAGGAAGAATGAAAACGTGGCCAAGAGTTCAGCCTGAAGTATTAGCCACAACAAAGCTTAATGAATAAATCCTTCATTCAAATCATGAGAGAGGCAATGGAGTTAAAAAAATGTGAACACTGGAATCAGACTGGCTTGTTTCCAAGTGCATGGCCTTAGAACCATGTGGCCTTGAGTATGTTACTTATCTTTCTAAGATGGGGTTCCTTGTCTAAACAATGGGGTTAAAAATAATGTTTGCACCTAAGTGTTCATCAGTAGATGAATGGATAAAAAAGAGGTGGTACATATACACAGTGGAATACTATTCGGCCATAAGAAAGAAACAAATCCTACCATTTCCAACAACATGGATGGAGCTAGAGGGTGTTATGCTCAATGAAATAAGTCAGGCAGAGAAAGACAAATACCAAATGATTTCCCTCATTTGTGGAATGTAACAATGAAGCAAAACTGAAGGAACAAAATAGTAGCAGACTCACAGATTCCAAGAAGAGACTAGCAGTTACCAAAGGAGAGGGGTTGGGGAGGGAGGGTGGGGATGGAGGGAGAAGGGGATTTAGGGGTATTATTATTGGTGCACATGGTGTGTCATGGGGAAGACAGTGTAGCACAGAGAAGACAAGTAGTGTCTCTGTGGCATCCTACTACACTGATGGACAATGACTGTAATAGGGTATGGGGGGCTCAATAATATGGGTGAATGTAGCAACCACATTGTTTTTCTTGTGAACCTTCATAGAAATGTATATCAATGATACCTTAATTTAAAAAAATAAAATAAAATAACGCTTGGCTCTTTGGGTTATTGTTGTGACTAAAATACGCAAAACCCATGGGCTATCATGTGGCATATAGAAGGTGCTCAGTAAATGTCTTTCTTTTCTCTCCTCCCCTATGAGGCCCTGGGTGATGTAGAGAAATATCCCAAAGACAATGAAAAGCAAGCAAGAATTGGATCAAGGAAAATAGTATCTCTACCAGCTAGTTCCCATAAACTCTTCAGCAGGGAAAAGTCTGGACCCAGTAACGTAGCTACAGAAGCATTTGATTAATTAATTAAGAGAGGAAAGGAAATCTCTGTTTGTGGAAGTGTTGGCTGTGGATACTGAGGTATGTGAAAATAACTCACATGTCTCAGGTATTTAATGAGGATCAATAACAATTTGTGGGCCTATCAGCTTTACAGTCCTATCACCTAAAGTCACACATAGGAACCCTGTTTCTGAAAAGTGATACTTGGTGGGAGGGAATGGAAGAGTGATATCCAATTAGCAAGCTTTGTAAAAGAGGCA